>NC_140733.1:2892500-3567500 GCF_050655825.1 Lonchura striata | reverse complement strand
GAGGACAAGAACGAGGAGGAGGAGGACGAGGAGGAGGAGGAGAAGGAGGTGGACGGGGACGAGTACGAGGATGAAGACGAGGAGGAGGGGGAGGCGGAAGAGGCAGAGGAAGAGGAATAGGAGGAGAAGGAGGAAGAGGAGGAGAAGGAGCACGAGGATGAGGAAGAGGAGGACGAGGAGGATGAGGACGAGGACGAGGACGAGGAGGAGGAGGAAGAGGAGGAGGAGGAGGAGGAGGAGGATGAAGAGGAGGAGGAGGACAAGTAGGAGGAGGACGAGGAGGATGAGGGGGAGGACGAAGAGGATGACGAGGAGGAGGACGAGGATGAGGAAGAGGAGGAGGAGGACGAGGACGAGGAGGAGGACGAAATGGAAGAGGAGGAGGAGGAGGCGGCGAGGAGGAGGAGGAGGAGGAAGAGAATGGGGAAGAGGAGGAGGACGAGGAGGACAAGGACGAGGAGGAGGAGGAGGAGGAGGAGGACAAAGAGGGGGAAGGGGACAAGGAGGAGGACGAGGACGAGGACGAGGAGGGGGACGAGGATGACGAGGAGGACGAGGAGGAGGACGAGGAGGAGGAGGACGAGGAGGAGTAGGAGGAGGACAAGGATGAGGACGAGGACGAGGACGAAGACGAGGAGGAGGAGGAGGAGGAAGAGGAGAAGGAAGAGGAGGAGGACGACAAGGACGAGGACTAGAACGAGGAGGAGGAGGACTAGTAGGAGGACGAGGATGAGGAGGAGGACGAGGAGGATGAGGAAAAGGAGGATGAAGATGAGGAGGAGGAGGACGAGGACAAGGAGGAGGAGGACAAAGACGAGGAGGAGGAGGAGGACAAAGAGGAGGAGGAGGCCGAGGAGGAGGACTACGCGGACGAGGACGAGGAGGAGGAGGAGGACGAGGAGGATATGGAGGAGGAGGACGAGGACGAGGAGGAGGAGGACGAGGACGAGGACGAAGAGGAGGAGGAGGATGACGAGGACGAGGACGAAGAGGAGGAGGAGCAGGATGAGGAGGAGGAGGAGGAAGAGAAGGAGGACGAGGAGGAGGAGGAAGAGGACGAGGACGAGGACAAGGAGGAGGAGGAGGAGGAGGAGGATGAAGAGGAGGAGGAGGACAAGTTGGAGGAGGGCGAGGAGGATGAGGGGGAGGTCGAAGAGGATGAGGAGGAGGAGGACGAGGACGAGGTGGAGGATGAAATGGAAGAGGAGGAGGAGGAGGCGGAGGAGGAGGAGGAGGAGGAAGAGAATGGGGAAGAGGAGGAGGACGAGGAGGACAAGGACGAGGACGACGAGGAGGAGGAGGACTAGGAGGAGGATAAGGAGGACGAGGAGGAGGAGGACGAAGAGGAGGAGGAAGCCGAGGATGAGGAGGCCGAGGTCGAGGACGGGCATGAGGAGGAGGACGAGGAGGAGGTTGAGGACGAGGAGAAGGAGGACGAGTAGGAGGAGGAGGATGAGGAGTAGGAGGAGGATGAGGAGGAGGAGGACGAGGACGAGGACGTGGATGAAGTTGACTAGGAGAAGGAGGAGGAAGAGGAGGAGGAAGAAGAGGGGGTGGAGGAGGAGGAGGAGGAGTATGAGGACGAGGATGAGGATGACGAGGACGAGGAGGAGGAGGAGGAGGGGGAGGATGAGGACGAGGATGAGGAGGAGAAGGACGAGGAGGAGTACGAGGACGAGAAGGAGGAGGACGAGGACCAGGACGAGGACGAGGACAAGGACGAGAAGGAGGATTAGGAGGAGGACGAGGAGAAGGACGAGGAGGACGAGTAGGACTACGAGGACGACGAGGTGGACGAGGAGGACGAGGAGGATGACGAGGAGGAGGACGAGGAGGAGGTCTAGGACGAGGAGGAGGAGGAGGACGATGACAAGGAGGTGTAGGACGAGGAGGAGAAGGATGAGGATGAGGAAAAGGATGAAGATGCAGAGGGCAAGGAGGATATGGAGGAGGACGAGGAGGAGGAGGATGAGGAGGAGGAGGAGGAGAACGAGGAGGAGGAGGAGGACGAGGAGGAGGACGAGGAGGAAGAGAAGAATGACGATGATGAGGAGGATGAGGAGGAGGACAATGACAAGGATGATGAGGAGGTGTAGGAGAAAGGGGAGGAGCAGGAGGAGGAAGAGGAGGAGGAAGACGACAAGGACTAGGGAAAGCACAAGGAAGATGAGGAGGAGGAGGAGAACAAGGAAGAGGAGGAGGCAGAGAAGCATGAAGAGGAGGAATAGGAGGAGGAAGAGAGAGGACAAGGACAAGGAGGATGATGAGGTTGAGGAGGAGGAGGACAACGAGGAGGAGGAGGAGGAGAAGAAGGATGAGGACGAGGACGAGTAGGAGAAGGATGAGGATGAGGAAAAGGATGAAGATGCAGAGGACAATGAGGATGAGGAAGAGGAGGAGGAGGAGAAAGAAGATGAACAGGAGGAGGAGGAGGACAAGGAGGAGAATAAAGAGGAGGAGGACAAGGATGTAAATAATGACGGGAGACAAGTCCATTCTATAATGTCAACAAGTCTCAGTTTATTTCAAGCACACATGTACAGTTATACCCCTTATAATGAAGCTCATGCATATTGCAAAAACTAGGCTCATCATTGGTGTATTAAAAACAGGTCAACCCCGCCTTTGGAGCTTTCTGAGCTTGCTTTGTTTTCCCTTACATTTATCTTTTTGCTGACCATTCTACTGTTGGGAACCAGCTTACCCAAGGACATAAGATATTATTGCTACATCTGCTATTGCTGCACTACGCAATTTTCAGCTACTGCTTCACTAACTGCACGTAGTCATGTTCTTTCTCACAAAGCCATTCATCCACAAAACTCTCCACATTTCTTATCAGTCATGCTGTGACATTCAACAGCCCATTATCAGCAGATGTCTGTCCTGAGGGAGGATTGATTGTGGAAGAGATAAGGAAAAACTGCCCACTTAACACAGGACAACTGCCATACAGATGGCAAATAGAACACATCTTGCTTTTCAGTCTGGGACAGGAGGTCACAAAATCAGCTGAGAAGGCAGCACTCTGAAAATCAAATCAGAACTGACAGAAAATGAATGGCACAGAAATCAATAATTCTGATAGTTTTACTTATTATCAAAATAAATCACACCCACCCAGCCCCACACAATCCTGACCCCACACCCTCAAATTTGGATCTCACTTCTCCCGATCACCTTCCAACCCCATCTCATTCTGGAGGCTGAGGAATTGAGCAATTTTAGCATGGGACTGAGGTGGGAACCAGCCATTTTGAGGTAGGATTGAGTCACTTTGAGGTGACAGACAAATCCACATTGGGTTTTGGAGTGCAAAGATATGGAGAATACTACCAGATATCCCCCAAGAACCCACAAATCCTCTAGAATATGTTCCCAAACAGTAAAGTCCACCTCAAATACCTCTTAAATGGTGGGACTTCTGACTTCTCCAGTCAATACTCTTTTTAGTCATTTTTCAGGTGTTTTTAAGTGATAAAGACATATCAGAAGTAAATTAGGGCCAAACCAAAACCAGAGACCCTTTGAGCATCCCCTGGACACTGGACAAAACAAACTCAGCAGAAATCAAAGTTAACCCTACATAAAATGCCTTGAGGAAGATTTGCTCTTCCCACAAGTCATTTCTGATGGAAACACAAATAAATCCCAAACATGAATAGACAAACAACAGAAGCAATTCTCTGGCAATTCCAAATTTCATCAGTTCCAGCACAGCTCCAGCTCAGATGCTGGCAGGTTCCAAAAAAAAAAAAAAAAAAAAAAAAAAAAAAAAAAAAAAAAACCCAACAAAAACAACAACAACAACAAAAAAACCCACAAAAAAAAAAAAACCAAAAAAAACCATGGAAATTTGGCCCAATACAGATTATTAAAAGGAAGGGAAAGCTCTGTGTAGCTATCACAAAGGTGACAGGGACCAAGAAAATAATGCTGCTCCCCTCAAAGCCCGTGAATTAAGGAGTTATTTGGGAATTTAGCTACTTGAGCTGGGCTTCTTGTAGGATTTAAGTAGCCTTGTGTTCCTCACTTTGGGGTGAATGATCCTTGTCAGTCTTGCTGGTATCATTTGGTCCCTTTCCTCCAGTGATTTTAACAGAATTTTCAAAGAAGGAAAACAAAATATTTTCTTTACACTGGCCACCCACAAGAGCCATTTTCCTTGTAAGTTCTCCCAAAAGTCACTCAGAGGAAGCTGCATCCAAATTTCCAAGAGTTCCTCCAGAAAGAGCCACAAACTCCTCAGAGGAGAGAAACATGCTGTTGTCAAAGGCACCTGGGGTCAGAAAACAGAGCCCTGAACTCACTGTGTAAAATAATGTTGCAATCTGGATAATAAAATTGTTAGAGAGATGCCTCTGCCCCAATTAAGGTGCTAACAAGACCAAATCCAAAGTGGATTTTATTGAACAGTAAATGTGAGGTAGAGAGAGATGCAAAGAAAGAGAAAAGGGGGAGAACAAGGGAGTGACAGGGACAGAGGTCTCCCCTAGTGCGGGGCAAGTGTGACATTGTCCCCTGTGTGCGTGGCCTTCCCAGGGTGGGGGTTTTACACCTGAGCCAGTTTGGGTAAGGGGGGTGGTGTTCACCCCCCACCCCGAGCAGGGATTGCCTCACTGTTTCAGGTTACAATGTCAGATGTAACCAAAAGTGTTTTCAGTCCCCATCTCCATAAACTGTTATCAACAGGTGGGGCAGTGTTCTTTATCTCTTCCATGGCTCAGCCCTGATAACGCCCTCCAGGGCCATCTTCTGCTAATGGGCCATTGAGTGTCACTGCAGCACTGATAAAATTACATCATCCCATTGTGGGATGCTCCGCCCAGGGGAGGAACCAAGAATTCCTGCCTGGATATAATCTCACCATTTGCAACACCACGACCACCTTGCCTACTGGATTCCCAGAGGACAAGAGCTCCATAAGCACCACTGGACCTTCAGAGGAAGACCAGACCCTTCTACAGGATCACTGCTTTGACAGAATCACGTTCATCACTCCAGCCGGACTGCAGCCACCATTTCATCAGACAGCTACCACCACCCTGAGCAACGAGGTGTCAAGTTATATCCTGTCTCTGTCAGGTTAAGGCAGTGTTTCTCTATCATTGCCTTGATCTTAATTTTCTTACTCAATTGTGATTCTGGCTTCGACGCTCTCCCTGTTTTGCTTTGAAACAGTACAAAACTCACTGTGCTCATCCCTTGTTTTCCTCCCAAAACAGGATTTCCCATCCCAAAACCTACACGAAATGGAGAAGGAGGCTGCGAGGAAGAGGAAGGAGACCTGGGACACCGAGGCGGGTGAGGAGGAAGTCAGTGCCCCTTTCTCCCTCTCTCCTGCTCCATCTCCCAGCCCAGCCTGGCCCCCAGCTGCAGGACAGCCCCGCTGCCGGTGCCCTCCTGTCGGGGACGCACTGGGGGGATCTCCTTGCCCTTCCCTCTGGCACAGAGGCAAATCCCATCCTCTCCTTGTCCTTCCTCCCGCAGATGAGGTGCTAAGGGTGGAGAGCAGAAAGGACAAATCCCCATGGCAGAACCTTGTGGAAGAGGCTGTTTTGAGTGGCTCCATGGTGCAGGAACCCAATGGGAGCTGCACCAGGAGGGGCTGCAAACGCAGATCGAGGGGATCTGAGGAGGAAAGATGCACTCTGGTCCAGGAAGGTGGACAGAGCTTCAGCCAGAGCTCGGAGCTGGTGGTCCCTGAGCAGCTTCATGATGAGGAGAAGCCCCATAAGTGCTCAGAGTGTGGGAAGAGCTTCAGGTCAAACTCCAACCTGATCCAGCACCAGAGGATCCACACTGGGGAGAAGCCCTATGAGTGTGAGGAATGTGGGAAGAGCTTTTTGTCAAATTCCAACATGATCCAGCACAAGAGGATCCACACTGGGGATAGGCCCTACGAGTGTGGGGAATGTGGGAAGAGCTTCAGGCGGATCTCCCACCTGAGCAGCCACAAGAGGATCCACACTGGGGAAAGGCTCTATGAGTGTAGGGAGTGTGGGAAGAGCTTCAGGCAGTGTGGTGCCCTGATTGTCCACCAGAAGATCCACACTGGGGAGCGACCTTACGAGTGTTCCAAGTGTGGGAAGGGGTTTCAGACTCGCTCCTATCTCCTCTTGCACTATCGAGCTCATACAGATGAAAGGCCCTTCCTCTGCCCTGACTGTGGGAAGGGATTCAAGCACAGCTCCTCCCTTGTCAGGCACCGGCACATCCACACTGGGGAGAGGCCCTACGAGTGTCCCCAGTGTGGGAAGAGCTTCACCCAGAGCTCTCACTTGACCAAACACCAACGGAGGCACTAGTAAGGGAAGCCCCAAGAGTGTCCCGCCTGCAGGAAGAGCTTCGTGCTCTGCTCCAGCTCCATCCCCCACTGCAGGACCCACATTGGGCATAGGTCTGGTGACCCACATTCCCTGTGATCAATGTTGGGAACACACCTGACTGGTTATCCTTTTGGTTTGGCCCTAATTTTCCTCTGATTCATCTTTATTCTTCAAACACAGCCAAAACAGGGTTAAATTAAAGAAACTGATCAAAAATATCTGAAGTGTCACCATTTCACAGGAGTTTTAGGGGGAATTTAGGATTTAGGGACGCATTCTGTGTGGAGTGCCCCTGTTGCTAAGAGGCAGGAGTTTGATCTCACCCTTCTTGTGTTGCCAATAATTCCTCCCTTGACCCAAACCCAAACTCCACCCCTGGGATACCCTATACAAATCCCATGGCTCTGCCTTTGCCCTGTCTTTCGGTGATAAGAAATGGATTTTGGAGTTTTGTGAAACCAAGATACATCTCATTTGTTCCTGCCACCGGCAGCTGCACTCACCCTGGACACCATGAACTCAACTTCTGGAGGATTTGTGGGTTCTGGGGTGATTTTGGGCAGTGTTCTCCATCTCTTTGCATTTCAAAAGCCAAGAGGGATGAATTTGTCACCACAAAACCACTCAATCCCACTGAAAATAACTGGATTTTAAACTATAAAGGCACAATCCCACCTCAAATTGCTTGTTCCCCCTCAAAAAAACCTCAATCCCACACAAAGCTCACTCGATTCCACAGCTGACCGGGTGGGATGGGGTTGGGAGGAGATTGGGAGAATTGTGATCCCAGTTTGGAGTGGAGAGATTGGGATTGTGTGGGGCTGGGTGGTTGGGATGTATCTGATAGTGAATAAAACTTTCAGAGTTAATGATGTTTGTCCCATTAATTTTCAGTCAGTTCTGTTTGCAGAGTGGCTCCTTCTCAGCTGTTTAAATTCCTATAAAAATCCTTTTTTAAAAATAATCTAACCCAAACAATCCAAAAACCAATATCCATATAAAACCACCCATCTGCAATTATATTTCTTGAAACCATTTTAATTTTTTTAGAGTGTTTAAGGGTACTATTAAAGTTTAATTGTTTGGTTAAATTGTATGAGACATTATAGTGGTGTTTGGTTTCGTGTTTAGTATATTTGTAGTGTGAATTGTTTCACTAAGGTGTGTTCGATTGTATGTTTAGATTGGCCGGTGCTGCGAGAGGCGCTGGGCTCTGCCTGGCAACTGATGAGTCAGAGCCGTCCCGGGCGCTGATTGGCTGAAAATCGCCAGGCGGAACCAGCGCCGAGTTTCTGCCTGGGAACTGAATCGTCATCAACGCCGCGCGCTCTGATTGGCCAGGATCTGCTTCGGGGCGGGGCCGGGAGGAACTGGGGACCCCCAGGAGCCCCCCGGGTTTGGGGGTTTCCATCCCCCCTCGGCCCCCGGGGCGGCCTTGGGGCCACCCCAACACCCCCAAAATGGGGAGGGTCCCCGGAGCCGCTTGGAAGTCCCAAAAATGGGCTGGAAGCGGCAGGAGCCGCCCCAAAAAGGGATTGAAGGGTCCGGTCCAGGAATGGCTCCGATCCGGACTGGGATTGAGGGAGGGTCCGGTCAGCGGCTGCGGAGGGGCTGGGATTGGGGAGGGGTCCGGGATTGAGGGGATGGGTCCATTCCGGGTCTGGGGCAGGATCGCTCCCTGCGGGTGGGCTCCATTATTGAGTCTCCTATCCCAACCCCGACCCCAAACCCGGGGGGTCAAACACTGGGGTCAAACACCCCAAATCCCAACACTGAGAGGGGGGAGGTCAAACACCCCCAAACCCAAACTCTGGGATGTCAACCTCCCCCCTGCCCCAAACCCCCCAAATCCCAGATCCTGGGGTGTCAAACACTCCCCAGTTCCCAAAAGATGGTGTTAAATCCTCCTGACCCGAAATCCTGGGGTTCAAAATATTTGGGGTGTCCAACACCCCCAATTCCCAAAGTCTGGGGTCAAATACCCCAAATCCCAAATCCTGATGTGTCAAACACCCCCAGCCCCCAATGTTTGGGGTTAAAACCCCCAAGACCCGACTCCTGGGCTTTGAAATATCTGGGTTGTCCAACCCTCCTCCTCGTCAAAGTTTGGGGTCAAACCCCTCAATTCCCAAACTTTGGGATCAATCCCCCCCAATCCCAAACCCTGGGGTGTCAAATCCCCCTGATCTCCCCCACTTTGAGGTGAAATCCCCCAAAATCAGTTGGTCAATCCCCCCAGTTTCCAAATTTTTGGGTCTAAACCCCCAAACCCCAAATCCTGGGGGTTGAAACACCTGGGTTTGCCAACCACCCTGACCTAAACATTTGGGGATGAAACCCCCTGATTCCCAAATCTTGGGAAAAAAAAAAAACAAGATCCCAAACCCTGGGGTGTCAAGCTCCCCCAGTTCCCAAAGTTTGGTATCAAAAACTCCCAAACCCCGAGGTGTCAAACCCCCCTAAACCCCAAATTTTAGGATCAATCCTCCCAGTCCCCAAAGTTTGGGGTCATGACCCCCCCCCCCCACAAATGTGGGGCCTGTGGGACCGAGGGACCATTGTGACACCATGGGGCCTCAGGGAAACGTGGAGACCGTTATGACTCTTTGGGGTGTCATGGGACCAAGGGACCATTGTGATATGGCGAGACCCCAGGGAGCCAGAGGTTCACTGTGACATTGCAAGGCCTCATGGAGTCATGGAGACACCATTAAGAGACTTCACAACCTCATGGAACCAAGGGGCCATTGTGCCTCTGTGGGGCACCATGGAACCAAGGATTCCATTGTGACACTGAGGCAACTCATGGGATCATGGAGACCATTGGGACACTATGAGCCCCCATGGAATAAGGAAAGCATTGTGACACTGTGAGGCCTCATGGCACCGGTGAGACCATTGTGACCCTGGGGGTCCCCACAGAACCAAGAGGACCATTGTGACACTGTGGGGCCTCGTGAAACCAAGAGGCCTTTGTGGCACTGCAGGGCTGTGGAACCAAAGGTCCATTGTGACACTGCAGGGCCTCATGTCATCAGTGCTCCATTGTGACCCTGTGGAGCACAAAGGAGACCATTGTGACACTGCAAACCCCCAGAGTCCAAAGGTCCATTGTGACATTGTGGCCTCATGGAACAGAGGAGTCCTGTGACATTCTGGGGCCTGGGGAACCACGGAGACCACTGGGACACTGTGGGGCCCCAGGGAACCAAGGGAACATGGAGCAGGTCTGGCTGGTTTGGCATCTCAGGGGCTGCCTAAAAGCTGATCTTGGCATTTTGAGGGTCTCTTCTCATCTGCTATTGAAGCACTGGGGCTCAGGGCTTTCTTTCCAATGGAAAAGAACTCTCCTTCTCCTCCAGGCGTCCATGGCCAGAATTCAGATTTCATCTCTATTTCCTTATATCCAGGGATTGTTCCCATGGACATATTGCCAGGACAAATCAGGCTGGCAGTCATTTCTTAAGGGTCACTGCTTATCTGTCCACGAAAGACTGGGGAAGGGTCCATGCTTTCCCTCCTATGGGGAAGAACTGTCCTGCTTCTCCAGGTGCCCATGGGCAAAATTTGGATTCTGTCTCCAAAATTCCCTATATCCAGAGACTGCCCCCAGACAAAATCTGCCATTCCTGCCAAGTCTGGCTGACCTTGGCCTAATGAGGCTCTCACCTGACTTCCTATGCACTAGGGCTCTATGCTTTCCTTCCTATGGAAAAGAACTGTCCCTCTCCTGCAGGTGGTCATGGCCAGAATTGGAATTTCACCTCCAAGTGCAGATTGTGACAGACTGGAGGTGATTGTTGGCTGGAAACATTTCATGTGTGAGGGAGGAAAGGGCAGGTCCACCCTTTCCCTGCCCTGGAACCCCAATCCTCCCAGAGCCTCTATCCCAGCCCAGCAGTGTCTGCCAGTCCCTGGCACAGCACAGGCAATGCTCCACAGCCACCTCTGGAGCCCCAGCCCAGCTCCTGAGTGACCAAATGACCCCAAGTCCCACCTGGGGGAAGGGCCCAGGAAGACCAAGGGGTATTTAAGGCTGACCACAAGGCAAGCACATGTCTTCACCCTACCTCCTCTTGGAATTTCCATCTGAACACTGCTGGAATCCAGGAGTTGGTAGATGAGTGTGTGCTTCTCTCTCTGTATCTTATTTTTCTCTCTTTCTGTATCTACTTCTTCTATTTTGGTACTCTTGCAAATATCGATTAACTTAAAATTGAACAGGCTTAGAGTTTGTGAAGTTGAATGGGCCAAGTTAATGCTTTGAGAAGTTTTGTTGTTGTTGTTGTTGTTGTTGTTGATTGAATGCTATATTAAAACGTTTGCCAAAGTTTCTCTGATTTTCTAAATTTCCCAGTAAAAGCTGGTTTGTTGTTTAGAGCTCCTGAGAAACTCTTGATAATATTGCTCCAGTACATCCAAATCAGAGGACACAGATTATTGTCATTCCTTTTAAATGTCTCCATGAGAGAGTTAAATGTCTCCTTGGTGCCACAGGGTCACACTGGCCCCTTGTTTCCATGGGGCCCTGCAGTGTCACACTGGTGGTGTCATATTGGATCCTTGGTTCCATGAGGCCCAGATGTGTCACGCTGGCCTCTTGTTTTCATGGGGCTCCATAGTGTCACAATGGTCCCTTGCTTCCATGAGGCCTTGCAGGGTCACAGGGGTCTCCTTGGGGCCACAGGGTCACAATGGACCCTTGGTTCCATGGGCACTCACAGTATCAGAAGGGTCTCCTTGGCTCCATGGGGCCCTGCAGAGCCCCTTGATTCAACAAAGCCTGAAAGTATCAGAATGGCCTCCAGGATTCCAATGGGCCCCACAATGTCACAATGGACCTTTGGTTCTGTGGGGTCCCACACTGTTCCATGAATCTTTAGTTCCATGGGCCCTGCAGCTCCTTGGTTCCATGGTGCCACTCAGTGTGACAGCTGCCCCTTGGCCTGCCAACACTGCATAGCATCACAATGGCCCCTGGGTTCAATGAGGCCTTGTGGTGTCACAATGGCTCAGTGAGGCCTTTAGTGTCACAAGAGTGTCCCTGATTCCATGAGTGTTGGAACCCTGGATGCTGAGAATGTTAAACTTGCTGTGCTGAAAGGCACAGACTTGCAAGAGAACACTGCATTTGACCTGAGGCTGTGGAGAAGGTTTCCAAAATTGATTAATGGCACTGGGGTTACAGGTGCATAGTTGGTTAGAGGTGTAAAGTACCACAGGGTGGAAAACTTAAAGAGTTTGTGGTTTTGGAACATAGTAATAAATATGAAGCAAGATGGAGGTTTTAGGGTGGAGACAGGGTCTTCTTATTTATCTTCTTCTTACCTTCTTCTTCATGGGTTTGGGTGATAATTTGTGATTGGACAGAAAAGTCTGCATTGCTGGCTTCGAGGGATCAATTATTGGGTAAAAATGGAAAACAATTTAGGTGTCATTCCTTGGTTGGATAATTTTAAAAGACCTCTTAACAAGAGATATTTGGTCATTTTGTGACTTGCTAATGAAAGATTGCAGAATTCACAATTGTGAGGTTGAAACACTGATGAGAAACAAGAAGCACCTGAGTCTGAACATGAACTATGATCTCAAGTACCTTTAATCCTGACCACAACACAGGTAGAAAAAACAAGCAGAGCACCCACACCTAAGGCCTGGCAGTGTGACAACAGACCATTGGTGTCACTGAGCCCCACAGTGTCACGATGGTCCCCTTGGCCCCACGAGGCTCTGAAGTGCCACAGAGGCCCTTTGGTTTCACAAGGCCTCGAAATGTAGAAATGGTCTCCATGGTTCCATGAGACCCTGCTGGGTCACAATGGACCTTTGGTTCCAGGATGCCCCAGAGTGACACCATGGTGACACAATGGTTCCATTGGACCCTTCATCCCACGGAGACCCACAGTGTTCACTGCAGTCCCCTTGATTCCATGAGGCCCTGCCATGCTCTAATGGACCCCTGGTTCCAGTGGGTCCCAAAGTGTCAGAACAGTCTCCATTGTTCCATGAGGCCCCACAAAGTCACTGTGCTCTCCTTGGTTCCACAGGGCCCCACAGTGTCACAATGGACTCTTGGCTCCATGAGGTGCCACGCTGTGTCACAATGGCTCATGGTTCCAGGAGGCCACACAGTTTAACAATGGTCCCTTGGTTCCATGAGGCCTCGCTGTGTCACAATGGACCTGGGGTTCCATGAGCTTTCCTACTGCCAAAACCAGTCTCCCTGGTTCCACAGTGTCACCATGGTCCCTTTGTTCCATGAGGTTCCATGGCAGAACCTTGGTTCCATGGCCACCTTGGTTTCGTGTGACCTTGCAGTGTCACAATGGACCTGTGGTTCCACGAGGCCTTGCTGTGTCAGGATGGCCCCTTGGTTCCAAGAGGTTTCTCAGGGTCACAATGGTCTCCTTGGATCCGTGGTGTCACAATGGACCATTGGTTCAATGTGGCCCCAGTGTGCCAAAATGGATTTTGGTTCCATGGGGTTTCGCTGTGTCACCATAGACCCTTTGTTCCATGAGTTTGCAGAGAGTCACAGCTGACTCCTGGGTTCTGTGAGGCCCCATGGCCACCAAATCTCTGAAATATCAGAACAAGACTCCTTAACACTAATTTGCTATTTAAGAGGGGATCATTTATTCAGGCCTGAGGTCTAGTGAGGGATAACTCCTAACCTCATGTGGACACATAACTCTACCAGTGTGTTGCTTATACATAGTCACTAAATGTGTATTACCATTTACCCATTTCCATAAAACCCACCCCAAGTTCCCAGGTTCAGTCCTTGCTTTTTCTATCACTGCACCCTTGAGCCAGATGTCTTCTACACTTCCAACTGTCCCTGCTGGAAAAGCAGCTCCTGCACGCCTTGTTCTTGTGTTAAAAGTTCCCAGGCACGGTAAAAATGGAATTAACCCTTTTGGTATCAGGCCAAGGCTTTGTGTGGCCAGGCAGGGGCAGCAGGAGGCAGAGCTGCCAGCAAAGGAAGGGCCAGCGAGGTGGGGCAGCCGGGGGTGACGACAGCCTGCAGGGACAGAGGCGCAGGGCAGGGACACCGTGGGACAGCCTGGGCTGCAGAGGGCTCAGGGATGTGCAGCAGCTGCAAGGCCCTGACAGAGCCAACCTGTGCAGCCCTTTGGCCATGGCTGCTGGCCCTGGGCCTGAGGCCACGAGGGGACAAGTGACCCTTGCAGCCCTGGGGCCTCAGTGCCTCCTTGTCCCTGCTCAGCAGCCTGGCAGGGGCCGCCCCATGGTCCTGCCCTTGGCACTGCACATCCCCACATGCCAGTGCCCATCCTGGGAAGAGCCCTGAGCAATGAGGGAGGGACAGGATCTGCCTTGACAGTGGCTGGGGCTCAGGCCTGGGCCCTTTGCATTCGTGAAACACATCCAGGTTTGCTCAGCACCAGAGACACCTTCCCCTTGCTTGTCCCCAGCTGTCATCACTGCCTCCAGTGTTCTGCTCTGACTGGAACCTGGGGACACTTTCTCAGTCGTGTCCCTCAGTGGGACCCATTAAAACTTCAAGAAACTTTGGAGTTTAAATTTAGCTTTGAGTTCTTGAGAAGTTTTTTGAAGACTCTCAGCGGCTGAGTCTGATGTAAATAACACCAGAGCCCTGAGAGGGTCATTAAAGTTTTCCTATTCCAGTTGTGGAGAAAGATTGCAAAGTGCTTGTAAGAAATACACATTCCCGTTTAAAGGGTGCATTTTATTACATTTCTCTTTAGATCAGAGGCGATTGCAGTATTCTGTGATTGATATTGACCCAGGGTCTCCCCACAGGAGCTCTGGCCTGCTCAGAGAAGCTGTGCCCTGAGCTCTGGCCCAGCAGGAACAACCTTGCTCCACATTGCCCCAGCCCATCCTGCCTGTCCTCACTCACCTGGGACCTGCTGTGCCTGCAGAGCTGGCTGCACCCAGCCTAAGAGGGGCTTTCCCTTTTTCTATGTTTGGAGCAATCTAAAACCCCTGAGTTTCCCCATGAAAACAGACACCCTCTTCAGGTGTGTGCCAGCCCAAGATGCCACCAAAACCACTCCAGCCTGGCCCTGGGCCAGCTGTGAGGGTGGATCATCAGCCCCAGCTGCACTGGGCACTGCAAGGGGCTGTGGCCATGGGCACTGCACTGACCCCACTGCTGGGTTTGGCTGCCACGGCAGCCCTGAGAAATTAAACTGTCCTTGGAAACACTGGGGAGGACTGGGACATACTGGGGAACACTGGGAATGCTGTGGGAGACACTTGGATATACTGGGAGTAAAACTGTGGGGGTCTGGGACAGCCTGGGGACATGAGGAATGCTGAGGGGGAATCTGGGTGGACTGGGATGGACTGTGGGGGAAAACTGGGACACACTGGGACATACTGGGAGTGAAACTGGGGGATACTGGGACAAACTAGGGACATTGTGGGGAAGACTGGGCAACACTGGGGCATACTGGGGTTGACATTGGGAGGAACTGGGAGGGCCTGGGAATGAACTCAGGTGTATTGGGAGGGACTGAGCTGTACTGGGAGGGATTGGAGGGGCACTTGGTCTGCACTGGGAATGGGCTGTTCCCGCCCCCGCCACCTCCCATTGGCCGACGCTCCCATCCATCACAGCTTCCAACTAATCAGCACCAGGGATCATTGCTTTGGGGGCGGGGCCTGGGGTCTGAGCCCTCTTTTCTTTCGCCTACAACTCCCATCATGCCCCGCAGCCCCATAGAGCCCCATTGGGGCCGGGACTACAACGCCCGTCATGCCCCGCGCTCCACAGAACCCCGGTACCGCCCCCATCTGTCCCATCAGCGCCCCCCAGACTCTCCGGGATCCCCAAGTGCCCTCAGCGCCCATTCGGGACCCCCCAAAAGCGTCCTCGGATCCCCTGAGTGCTCCCAGCCCCACAGATGCCTGGTACAGCCACTTCTGGGAATTCCTCTCCTCTCATCCCCCGCGGCCCCAGAGCCCCTCAGAACACAGTTCCGCGCCTAAAATTCCTGCCGCGCCCTGAGCCCTGAGGAACCCGGTTAAATCTCCCCAAGCTCCCCCGAGTGCTCCCCGGACCCCGAAGGGCCCCAAATTCCCCTCGCTGACCTCCAGGGCCCTGGACCCCCGAGTGCTCCCCCGGACCCCGAACTGCCCCTCAGGATCCCTGAGTGCCCCTCCAAGCGCCCGCCCGGCTCCCCCAGGGGTCCCCAGACCCTCAAGTTCTCTCTGAATTCCCCCCCAGACACAAAACTGCCCCAAATGTGCCCAGAAATGTCTCCGTGGGCCCCAAAGTGGCCGCTTTTACCCTGTCTGTGAAAATGATAAGAAATTGATGACAAAAATAATACAAATAAAGGAAAATACAATAAAGGGGGCAAAATCAATTACCAGTAGTGGTCAATGAATTAATTAAGGGTATTGTGTTACTTAGAACCAATGACAAATGATTTCTTGGTTGCAAATAGAGATTTTTTTATATAAGCATTAAAATGAAATAATAAAGTAATGAATAATATTTTTATGGATAAGCAAAATAAAATTTAAACTGTTATTCAGCTAAAATTAATTTATTAAATTCATTTATTTAAAATATAACTACATTTTAATTATGAAGAAGAATGCATAATTTTTTAAAAATGTTTTGGGATGTCTGTCCCAGGTGGGCAATATCTGGGGGTAAGGGGATGTGGTAAATGGATGTGATTCATGCTGAATAAGTTGTTGTCCTAGATTGCAAGGCAAGATGTATTCAATTGCCATCTGTTAGAGGTTGGTTCACTGGATTGCTTATTTTATCTTTTTATTTTCTTCCCTCATAAAGAACTGTTATTCCTGCTCCCATATTTTTGCCTGAGAGCCCCCCTTAAATTCAAATTTACAGCAATTCAAAGGGAGGAGATCTACATTTTTTTTCCCGTTTCAGGGGAGGCTCCTGCCTTCCTTAGCAGACTCCTGTCTTTGTAAACCAAGACAGATTTTGGCACCCAACGTGCGGCTCGAGGGCACAGGAACAAAAAAGGGAATAACAGTTCTTGAGTAATCCAATTTCTGTGTGCTGCTACAGAAACCTCGTTCAGCGGCACCCTGTGCTCCAGCCTGCCCTGGTTTGGGTGGCACGGAACCGTGGCTGCATTTCTCCATTTGCAGGCCCTGATCTAAACACGGCTCCTACAGCCAAGGCTGCTGTGGCTGTTCTCCGGTTTGTTTTATGGGTGAATAAGGAGAAGAATTCATGGATCTTTAACTTCCTCTGGGAAGCAGGCACATGGATTCACAGCTGTCACACACTAACTGTGTGCTTTTGGGGTTACTTTAATAGTGGCACCTACTGTGAGGAAATGACACCGGGGGAAATTTTCTCCCAACCCTTTAACCATCTCTTTGGGTTTGCCCCACCAGTTTGTGAAGGGCTCAGATCCACTCCAAATACCAATGATATCATACAGGGGCTGTGTTGCTGTTAGCCCTGTTCTATTTGGCACTGAGAGACAAGGGAAGATTAACCTGGATAACCACCCTGACACCCAGCCCAGAACCTGACACGGCCCCAGAGACCAGGGATGCTGCTGCCCCAGAGCCTGACCCTGCCCCACAGCCACCCCAGATATGAACCACCCAGACTGGGTGGGGTCTGCTGAGGGAGATGCAGGAGATGCTGAAGGAGTGCATTCCCCAGCTGGTGAGAAGCCCTCCCCCTGCCTCGAAAAAGGAGAGTCTGATGGGGCAGCAGTGGAACCCACAGATGTTACAACTGTCCAGGTTCCAGCTGAGCCACAAAGGCAGCCACAGCCAGCAGCAGTCGCCCCTGTAGAAACAAGGATGTCTAAGATGGAATCAGAGCACCCAGATAAGGGAAGGCCCTCACAACCCACAGGGGAACCAGAGGTTGCGATCATCACCGAGTCCCTGATGTACAAAAGTCTCTGTAACCTGCACGAGGACATTGTACGATGGAGACGTGAGGCTTATACAACCTGACTGCTTCAAGTCTGAGACCTCATGGGTACAGGTGTCCAGCTGGATGGTGGTGAGGCAAGGAATTTGGGACCCTTAACCCAAGGCTCAGGTATGAATCAGATTTTTATAAGGGAGCCAGGGTCCCTTTCCCTCTGGGAGCGGATTTTAATGAGTGTCAGAGAGAGGTTTGTCCACAGGGAGAGAATGCAGGAGCACCAGCACAGAACGTGCTGGGAAACCCTTGAGGAAGGGATCCAACAGCTGAGGGAAGTGGCAGCATTGGAGGTACTCTTTGGGAGGGATGGACAGCATGATAATGACCCCGACAAGGTCAGGTGCACAGGGCAAATGCTGTGGAGTCTGGCAAGGCTGGGGCCGTCTCAGTACACCACCTTCATTGCCACGATTAATGCTGATAACAGCCGAGAGACAGTGGGCTCTGCTGCCAACAGCTGAGAAATTGTGAGAGTATGATCCATGGCCCAGTGCAGGCTCATGGCTCTGCTGTGGGCAAGGAACTCAAAGAGGAGATGAGGGAGATGAGGGAGGAGGTGAGGAGGAACAGTTGCCACATTGCCCCAGTGCGAGTCACAGGCCCCAAAGTCAGAGCCCAACGTTCCCCAGCCAGAGAGAGAGGGTACACCCCACGGGCTGGCCTGGGGTTCTTTCTGTGTGACCATGGGGAAGACATGGGAAGGTGGGATGGGAAACCCACTTCTGTCCTGGCAGCGTGGGTGTGTCAGCTCAAGGAGGGAAGCACTGACCGAGGGAATTCCAGTGAAGTGAAGGTAGCCTCAGCCTCCCATGACCGAGCTGCCGGGTATGATCTGTCAGATCCCCTTGAAAGTACCTCTACCATGTATGCCTGGGAAAGAAATAATAATCAGGGTTAGAGGGCCCCTGCCTCTAGCCAGGAAGAGGCACGGGAAAACCGGATCTTTTGGTCAGTGTGGATCCGATGGCCTGGCACATCAGAGCCACAGAAATATGAAGCCTTAGCTGATACTGGTGCACACTGTACCCCAATGCCATCGGGGCATGTGGGGCAGAACCTGTTTCCATTGCTGGGGTGATGGGGGGATCACAGCAATTGACCCTGTTGGGAGCCGAGGTGAGCCTGGCTGGGAAGGAGCGGCAGAAACATCCATTGTGACCGGCCCAGAGGCCCCGTGTGTTCTGGGCATAGACTTCCTCCAGAACGGATGTTACAGAGACCCAAAGGGACTCAGGTGGGCTTTTGGCATAGCTGCTGCAGAGGCAGAGGACATTAAGCTGTTGAACACCTTGCCTGGACTGTCAGAGAACCCATCTGCAGTAGGACTCCTGAGGGTGGAAGAGCAACGAGTGCCAATTGCCACCTCAACAGTGCACGGCTGGCAGTATTGAACAAATCGGGATGCCGTGATCCCCATCCACAGAATGATCCATGAGCTGGAGAGCCAAGGGGTGGTCAGTAAGGCCCACTCACCCTTCCACAGCCCCATCTGGCCTGTGCACATGTCTGATGGAGAATGGAGATTGACTGTGGGCTATCGTGCATTAAATGAAGTGACTCCACCGCTGAGCGCTGCTGTGCCGGACATGCTGGAACTCCAGCACGAGCTGGAGTCCAAGGCAGCAAAGTGGTACTCCACTGATGACATTGCTAACGCGTTTTTTTTTCATTTCTCTGGCAGCAGAATGCAGGCCTCAGTTTGCTTTCACCTGGAGGTGTGTGCAGTACACCTGGAACCGACTGCCCCAGGGGTGGAAACACAGCCCCACCATCTGCCATGGACTGATCCAGGCTGCACTGGAAAAGGGAGAAGCTCCAGAACACCTGCAGTACATTGATGGCATCATTGTGTGGGGGAACACGGCAATGGAAGTGTTTGAGAAAGGAGAGAGGATCATCCAGATTCTGCTGGAAGCTTCGCCATCAAGAAGAGCAAAGTCAAGGGTCCTGCCAGAGAGATCCAGTTCCTGGGGTAAAGTGGCTAGATGGACAGAGTCAGATTCCAACTGAGGTCATCAACAAGATCACCGTGATGTCTCTACCCACCACCAAGAAGGAAACACAAGCTTTCCTAGGTGCCATAGGTTTTTGGAGAATGCACATTCTCAAGTATGGCCATATTTTGAGCCCTCCCTACCTGGTTGCCCGCAAAAAAAAAACAATTTCCACTGGGGCCCTGAGCAGCAACAAGCTTTCACCCAGATCAAGCAGGAGATCGCTCATGCTGTAGTTCTTGGCCCAGTCAGGACAGGACCAGATTTCAGAAGTGTCTTCAAAGTGGATAGACTATATTGAAAACAATGCAGAGAGAATTGCTTTGCCCTTTTAACTTTTCTTTTCCTATTTATATCTTGATATCAGCAATATCCAATTGATATTGACCCCCAGCACCTTCTTATGCAATCTGAATACATATGAAAATCATGATCCTTCATGGCTGACAATCAATAACACTTTTTCCCTACCTCTCCCATTTCCCTCATCCAACCCCTGGCACTCCTATGGATCAGGAATGTTGTGGCCCGAAGGACCAGGGCAGTGATTCTTCCCCTGCTTGACAGAGTGAAAATTTAAAAGGGTAGAAATCCATTTGGATTTCGGTGAAATGCGCTGCTTTGAGCTTGCTAACATGAGTGAAATATGCTGTTTAGTCTGGTAACTGCAGCACTAGGAAAGTTGCCCCAGCTAAAGAGAAAGAATGCAAATTTCCACACTAAAAAGAGATAAGAAGGACTCCTTGGGCCTTTAAACAGACCACGCAGAGTGACACAGGAGTTCTTTCTGTACTTTCTGACAAAAACAAGTGCAACTAGCTGTAAGTGTAACATGAAATCATCAGAATGAATATGCATGAACCTATTGTGAAATTCTATGCCTATGGAAATTAATTAAGGGTAATAAAAAAGGTTTGGGACTTCTCAGGGGTGCGCATGTCCATTGAAGGGCAATGAGTCCCCAGTGTGTCCAGTGCTGTAAATAAACATACCATTCCTTACAAATCTTTATTGGAATTGTGGGGTTTTTATTTTTCATCCGTATTTCACCTGTGCTGGGCACTGGTTGGGCAGCACCTCGAGTGCTGGGTCCAGTTCTGGGGTCCCCAGTTTAGGAAGTGTCAGATTCAGGGACACTGCAGCACCAAGGAATTCACTGTGGCACTCTGAGGCCTCATGGAACCAAGAGGCCACTGTGCCCCTGCAGGGCCTTGTGGAACCCTGCAGAGCTTTGTGACAGAGCAGGACCTCGTGTCATGATGGGGCCATTGTGACCCTGCAGGGCCCTATGGAACCAAGGGGCCAGTGCTGCCCCTCAGGAACTCATGGAATGCAGGAAACATGTTTGACACCGTGGTGGTCCTTGGGACCAAGAGGCCATTGTGACACTGTGGGACCAAGGAGAGCATTGCTGCCTGCCAGACCTCATGGAACCAAGGATCCACTGTGACACTGCAGGGCCTTGGGGACCATGGTGACATTGTGACACTGCAGGGCCCAAGGATCCAAGGCACTTTGTGACACCAAGGGGTCCCATGGAACCAAAGGGACATTGTGACACTGGGAGGCCTCATGGAATCATGGAGACCATTGGGACACTCTGGGGACTCATGGAACTCTGCTGACACCAAGCTGGCTGGGAGTGTGGATCTGCTGGAGGGTAGGAGGGCTCTGCAGAGGAACCTGCACAGGCTGGATCCAGGGCCCAAATCCAACAAGGTGAGGTTTAACAAGTCCAAGTGCCGGGTCCTGCGCTTTGGCAACAACAACCCCTGCAGCGCTACAGGCTGGGGACAGAGTGGCTGGACAGCAGCCAGGCAGAAAGGGACCTGCAGGGACTGATGGACAGCAGGCTGGACATGAGCCAGCAGTGTGCCCAGGTGGCCAAGAAGGCCAATGGCTCCTGGCCTGGGTCAGGAATGGTGTGGCCAGCAGGAGCAGGGCAGTGATTCTTCCCCTGTGCTGGGCAGTGGTTGGGCAGCACCACGAGTGCTGTGTCCAGTTCTGGACCCCTAATTTAGGAAGCCTCTTCAATTTATGGAAAGGCTGGACCGTATGCAGAGAAGGGCAAGAAGGTTGGTGAGGGGTCTGGAGCACAAGTCCAGTAAGGAGCGGCTGAGGGAGCCAGGGTTGTTGATCCTGGTGAAGAGGAGGCTCAGAAGAGACAAGACAGTGTCAGGGCACAGGTTGGACTTGATGACCTCCAAGGTCTTTTCCAACCTTACGGATTCTGTGATTCCCTGAAACCACCCTTGCAGCAGTTGCAGGAGGAGCCCTGGGCCTCCTCTTCAGAAGCTCCAGCAGTCCAGATCCCTCAGCTTCTCCTCACAGCCCCAAAGCCCATCCTGTCAGTCCTGCAGAGCCTCTGCAGCTCCTCCTCACTGCCCAGAACAGGGAGCCCCACAGCCAGACACAGCAGCCCAGATGTGCCCCCCTGGCCTGGGGTGCCTCTGGCAAGGCAGCAGCACCAGGCACTGCAGGAGCCTGCAGACAATCCCTGCAGCACTTGTGGGATGATCCTGCTCCCCAAGGGACGTTCCCATGGTGCCAAGTCAGGAACTGCAATGGGGAGTTGGGCCAGAGAGGAAAGGGCAAACAGGGATGGGCTGTTTGCAGGAGAGGGAACAGGGCTGGGCAAGAGGAAGAAATTTGTAGCAGGAAGAGGAAAGAAAACAAAGGTGAAGCCAAGGAAATGCTCAGGGCAGTTTGGGGGTGGCTGCCAGGCAGCCCTGGCTCTGAGCAGCAGCATCTGCAGAGGGACAGGAAACTCCCAGCTGATGGGAACAAACTTTCTGGCTGACTGCAGAGGCCAGGACAAGGCTGAGTGGTTTCCCTGGCGTCCCCCAGCCCTTCCTGGCCCCAGGGGCTGATGGCATTTGTGCTGCCTCAGGTTCATGTCCCCACAGCACCAGCATGGGGGTTCTCCTGCCTGCTGTGTGCAATGCAGACAGGGGCTGCTGAGCCAGTGCTGCCGTGTCTGTGCCTGCAAGGATGCGGCACCTCTGTGAGCTGGGGGAGAGGCCAGGGCTGCAGAGGGGGGATGTTGTTGGCAGCTCCATGAGGACGCTCTGGGACGCTGCCCTGGGCTGTGCAGCGCACTGGGGATGGATCAGACCCTGCTCTGCTGCTCCTTCCCATCTCCCCCAGGGCCCTTGCAGAGCACCAGCCGTGCTGTTTGCCCCCAGCCTGCCCACGGCCAGCCTGGGGCTGCTCACAGGGGTTTTCTGTGCTGAGCATTGGCCTGGCCGTGTTCTTGAGAGAGCCTGGGCAAGGAGCCTGGAGCCCCCAGGCCCTGGCCTGAGGCGTCAGCGCTGCCCCAGCAGTGCCCATGGCCTGTCCCTGCTGCAGCCCCGGCACTGCCACCCCCCCAGGACTGTGCCCGGCCCTGAGAGCACTCAGGCCCTGCAGCAACACCAGGGCCACCAGGGCAGCGGGGCAGGGCCACGGGAGCAGCACTGGCAGCACCAAGTGCTGCTGCTCCTGGGCACAGCTGCTGTGCCAGCCCTGATCTGCCCCAGCTCTGCACACAGACATTGCTGCTGCAGCTCCAGAGGAGGAAACAAAAGGGCATCTCTGCAGAAAACTCTGCTGGGACATCCTTTAGTTCCTTTAAAGCCAGTGATAGTACAACCCCTCATTGACACAGTCTGTGGGCACAGGGAACATGGAGGGAAACAAATGAGAAATGGCATAAGAAATGACATTTATTGTGGACACTTCACAAAAAGTTAAACAAAGAAAAAGAACCTTCAAATTTGAACCAACAAGAAGTATCTAAGATGACTTTTATTACATGTGATTGGAGAAATTTTTCAGCAGTTTAATGTTCCTGAAAGCATCCAGTCATCAGTCTCCTCACTGCAGCCTTGAGCTCCTGGTTCCTCAGGCTGTAGATGAGGGGGTTCAGTGCTGGAGGCACCACTGAGTACAGAACTGACAGGGCCAGATCCAGGGATGGGGAGGAGATGGAGGGGGGCTTCAGGTAGGCAGATGTGCCAGTGCTGATGAACAGGGAGACCACGGCCAGGTGAGGGAGGCAGGTGGAAAAGGCTTTGTGCCGTCCCTGCTCAGAAGGGATCCTCAGCACAGCCCTGAAGATCTGCACATAAGAGAAAACAATGAACACAAAACATCCAAATGCTAAGCACACACTAACAGCAAGAAGCCCAAGTTCCCTGAGGTAGGATTTGGAGCAGGAGAGCTTGAGGATCTGTGGGATTTCACAGTAGAACTGACCCAGGGCATTGCCATGGCACAGGGGCAGGGAAAATGTATTGGCTGTGTGCAGCAGTGAATAGAGAAAGGCACTGGCCCAGGCAGCTGCTGCCATGTGGGAACAAGCTCTGCTGCCCAGGAGGGTCCCGTAGTGCAGGGGTTTGCAGATGGACACGTAGCGGTCGTAGCACATGATGGTCAGGAGGAAAAGCTCTGCTGAGATGTAGAACATAAAGAAAAAGCTGTGCAGCACATCCTGTGTAGGAGATGGTGCTGGTGTCCCAGAGGGAATTGTGCATGGCTTTGGGGACAGTGGTGCAGATGGAGCCCAGGTCACTGAGGGCCAGGTTGAGCAGGAAGAAGAACATGGGCGTGTGCAGGTGGTGGCCGCAGGCTACGGCGCTGATGATGAGGCCGTTGCCCAGGAGGGCAGCCAGGGAGATGCCCAGGAAGAGGCAGAAGTGCAGGAGCTGCAGCTGCCGCATGTCTGCCAGTGCCAGCAGGAGGAAGTGGCTGATGGAGCTGCTGTTGGACATTTGCTGTGGCTGCACATGGGCACCTGTTCATGGAGAAAGGACAGTGAAAAGTCAGGAGAAGCTGCTTGGAGCCAAACCTGGGCCATTCCCTGCAGCCTGTCCTGCTGGGACTCACCCTCCCTTGTTCCTGCTCTGGGAAAACCTTCACCCAGGTCCCTGCCTGAACTCCAGTTGTGCTGGCTGAGTGTGGCAGGAGCAGCCAGGCCTGTGCATGGGGGCTCTCAAGGAGCCATCCCTGCCCTGCTGCCCTGGGTTTGTGGCCATGTGGCACAGGGACAAGCCTGAATATTCAGGATTTTTCAGGTGAATCACTCCTGATGCAGAAAGGTTTGGTAGCATCTACATTCAGACTCCTAAAGGAATTTCACTTTATTTCTAAACGAAATAGATGGCAGGAGTTGGTTTTAGGAATTGTTTTCCTACCCACTCATCATTCCTGGCTCCTGGAGTTCAGAAATCTCCAGCATTCCTTCTGCACTCAGAGTTTGCCACTGAGAGATGTGAGAGGCAAAGGATTCCCTGTGGCTGAGGGCAAGTGAGGGGTTGGATGGGTTTGTTCCCCCAGCACTGCTCTGTTCAGCCCCCTCTGCTTCCATGGGCATCTCCCTGGGCCTGGACATCCCCTCCTGAGAGGTGCCTTGTCCCTGCCAGCGCTCACAGAGCCCATCCCACCCTGTGTGCCCTCGGCCCGGCCCTACAGAAACCTGCCTGTGTGCAGGGCCCTGGCTGGGGCAGGCTCTGTGTGCAGCTGGGCAAGGGCAGCTCAGGAGAGCCCTGCTGGGCCCTGCAGAGGTGATGCTGCTGCTGCCCAGGGCTGAGGAGTGGCTGAAGGCCCTTTGGGAGGCTCCCAGCAGAGACACTGACCACCCAAAGTCACAGTTCTGGAGTCTCTGTAAATGTTCAAACATTCCTTTGATGATCCTGTGTGTCCCTTTCAACTCAGAATGTTCTGTGATTCTGGGATTACAATTCCTGTTCTGCTTCTCTCATCCCCTTGTTCTCTATAATCAAAAGAGAAAAAAAGAACACTTGCAACAGTGTTAGAACAGTGAAGTAAAAACCAGACCTTTATTGGAAGCTTCCAGGTGTCCCAGTGGAGATGAGGCTCATTCAGCTTTTTATTTAAACAATTCATTAAGATTGATTTATAAGAATATTTAAAAGGAAGCTCCAATAGGAGATTCAGTTGCCCCAGTTACGCACGCTTGAATCAATCCACTGGAGTAGGTCCAAGGACTCCTTTGCCCCACTTTTATTTACAGCTACTCACATTCAAAAACCAACATGTTCTTCTTGTAGGTCCACTTCCTGAAAATAATATGATATAGTCTTTTAAAAATTTATTTAGACAGTCATATTATTGTTCTAAAATCTAAGAAATAGGTAGGAAACATATTAGAGTTGGTTTACTATTACAGTTATATAAGTACATAATAGTTGTTTAATAAAATTAATTAAGAGTTTAACAGAGTAAAATAAGGATTACAGTTATATAACTATATAATAGTAATTTACAGAGGTACAAATATATGGCAAATGTATAAAAAGCAAAAGTATTTTTCTCATCACCCAAAATTTCCCATCCTGCTCCAAGCAAGAAATTGAAAACACTCTCAAGAAAGCTCCTGATCTTTACAGCAATCCCAGGCTTACCTTCTTTGGGAAGTGTCCTCCGGAGCTGTGCCCAGGCTGGTCTGGAGCTGGGAGCAGTCCTGCCCCAGCCAGCCCCTCTCAGCAGCAGCACCTGCCCTGCTCAGGGTGGCTCCTTCCCCCCACAGCTCCTGGCCAGCGCTGGGAGCAGCTCCAGGGCCGGCTGAGAGCTGTCCCTGGCAGGCAGCAGAGTCCCTGGCCCAGCACAGCGCCCTGGGCTGCAGGACCCTGCTCTGCAGGACAGCCCTGGGCACCCCTGGCTGCTCTGCACAGGAGATGAGCAGAGAATGCACTCACAGGCTCTGTGGGCATTGGCATGTTCCAGCTTTAGGAGATCTCTCCAGGAGCTGCAGCTGCATTGTCCTGCAGCCAGAGGTTCCTGTGCCAAGGGCTGGCAGTGATTCTGCCCCAGGCACTTCTCAGCCTCTTCCCAGCCCTGACTGATTGAAGCTCTCTGTGCCTCTGTGCTGTGCCCGGGCTGGCTGCAGGCAGTGCCCCAGCCCTGCTGGGCTGGCAGAAGAGCTGCTCAGCAAGAGAAATGTGCTTTTGAAGCTCTGCTTGGTTACCAGGATCTCCCTCTGTGCCAGGAGCCTGGCCCAGCTCAGCAGCACAGACACAGCACAAGGACTTTAATGACCCTCTGGGGCTTTGTGCTCAGGCCCTGAACATCAGGCCCTGAGAGGGAGCTGCAGAAACCTCTCCAGAACTCCAAGTCAGAATCCAGCTCCAAAGTTTCTTGGACTTTTAATGGGTCCCACTGAGGGACACGACTGAGAAAGTGTCCCCAGGCCCCAGGCAGAGCAGAGAACTGGAGGCACTGATGACAGGTGGGGACAAAAAGAAGCCAAGTCTTGGTGCCCTGGGGCACAGCAGGGTCTGTGCCACCAAGGGCTGTGAGGAGATACCTTGTCCTGAGGCCCTGGGGCCTCCTGGCACAGCCCCAGCCAGGCTGGGCACTGTCAGCCCCTGGTCCTGCCCTCAGCATCCCCCCCATGCCCACATCCCAGTGGCCTCAAGGATCTGCTGGAAGGAGTCCCTGGGGATCCCTGGTTAGGAATGGCTCCTTCATGCTCCCAGAACTTCAGTTCTTTGCAAGTAATTGATATTTCCCATTTCATATAGACTCTGTGAGAGGTCTGTGCAATCATGGGCCCAATTATCTGCTTTAACAAGTCCCTTGAGAGCTTTGTACTGACACTTAGTGGGACTCATTAATGCTTTGAGATACTCAACTTTTTTAAGGTATTTTGGATTGTCCTTTCAAAACTGAGAGGTTTTTGTGCCGTTTTGAGTCTCTGAGAGGTTTTTGTGCAATCCTGGACTCCAATTCTCTCCTCCAAGGAGTCCATGAGGAGCCTGTGTTGGGGATGGACCTCAGTGGGTCCCATTAATGGCTGGAGATACTTTGGGGTTTTCTTCTGACTTGGACTCCTGGAAAGGTTTGTGCAATCTCCTCTCAGGCCCTGAGGTTCCAGGGCTCAGCTCCAAAGGCACCACGGGGCTCATTAAGATCAAGCAAGTCCTGACAAACCATGCCTCTGCTTTGATATCCCTCTTGTCTGGGGCAGTTCATCAGGAAGTTTCTTGTAGTGGTTTTGGTTCGCCAATTTGAGATTTCTCGGCCAATGCATTAATTAGTGTAGTGGGTTCAGTGTTGGCTAATTACCAGTGCACTCACTGGAATATACTTACTCATTTCCAGCTGTGAGATAGGATTAGGAGAAAGGCATAGTAGGCTCAAACTTTAAGAGTATAAGGAAAAGTTTGTTAAAAAAACTAAAAGAAAGAGTGATAAGGATCAGAACAAAACTTTCAGAACACGTCCCCTCTCCATACAACCTTTTCTTACATACTGATTATATAAAAAGACAAACCAAAAAATTTTCAATCACTTTACCACCTCTAGAATAGTCTTTCTTTAGTTCACTTAGGGAGTGGAGTCTCTCTTTCTTGCTATGGAGACTTCTCCACAAGAAAACAGTGCTCTTGCGGCTCTCAATTTCCACAAAGAGCAGCTGCCTGGAGAAATCTGCAATTTCGAAGTCACTCACATTTTTTCACAGCTTTTCCCAAGGCTGTGTTTATGGGTCGTATCAGCGTATGAGTTATTGGTTTAAAGATGAGCTGTTTAAGAGCAACAGTTCTCTTAATCTCTTTCTGAAATCATCCTCATCTGTGGGAACAGAGGTCTTCTCTCCCTGGGGCACAGGGTCTCATCACTATGCTCTCTTTCTCTGTTGAAACATCTCATGAGATCACAGCTATTGCAATATTTGCTTAATTTAGCATGGAGACCATTAATGAAACAAGTCATCTCCCCATAGTTTTCAATGCGTTATAGGGAAAAATAGAATCTGATGTATCAATGACATCCTTCTCCACAGCTTTACCAGAGGATTTCAGCCCCAGGATCAAGGCATCTCCTCATCCCTCCCATCTGGGACTCAATTCCCTCTTCCCTGCCCTCGGTGTGTCCATGCTGCTCCTCTGTGTGCCTGCCCTGTGTCCTTTTCTCTCTCTGGAGGGAGGATGGCAGCACTGGCAGAGTCAATATCTCCCGGGGCTGCAGATGGTTCCGTGAGCCCGGCCGGGCTCGGTGCTTGCGGCCGGAGCTGTTTTGCCATGGAGGTTTCTGCAGCGGCTGCGCTGGGGCTGTGTCAGGCTGGGCCGCGCTGGGGCAGGGCCAGGATCTCAGCAGCCAGGCCAGAGCCCAGCAGCAGCACGGCCGGGGCCGATGGCTTCTCCTGCCCTGCCCGCCGGCTGCGGGCGAAGCCCAAGGGCGGCAGAGCCTTGGCCGAGCCGGCCCGGCCCGGGGCTGCTCCTGGGGCCCGGCGGATCCTGGCCGGGCCCGGGCTGGCGGCGGGGCAGGGCTCGGCAGGGCCAGATGTCAGCACCCGCAGCCACGGCCCGGCCTCGGCCCCGCGGCCTCCCCTGCCCTGCCCGGCAGCCGATGGCGCCTGGCGGCTCCCTGGGAAGGGGCCCGGCCCCACGGCAGGAGCCGCCCGGCCCCACGGCCGAGACGGGGCTGGGCCGGCCTCGGCACCTCTGTGGGGCCAGAAGGGAGAGAGACCCAGCCAGGCTTTCTCATCTCTAACTTGTGTCTGCACAGAGGCGTCTGCAGCTTCCTTAGTGCTTTAACAGATTGTCAGCTCTCAAAGCTAATTACTGATTGGTTTTTGTCAGACACGGAGGAACCTGCTAGGCAGCTTCTCTCAGGACATCACTTCTATGATGCAAAACCACCACAGCAGCACAGAGCACAGAGCTCCTTTATCCATATGCAGTGGCCATGTGCCCGAGGCCCCAGAACCCCTCCTTGGGAGATCTCTGGGCCCTATCCAAGGTGTTTTCAAATGAAAACATTCAGCTCATAGTCTAAGAAAATTGCCAGAGGACAGAGCCAGCCAGACCTGTCTGTCCTGGCTACTTTTGTCTGGGAGCACTCCTTGGATATACGGAATTTGGGGGGCAAATTCTAATTTTGGCAATGGTTCCTGGAGATGAAGACCAGTTCTTTTCCATAGGAATAAAGGAACAGAGCCCTAGTCTTTCCCTGGGTGGATGAGAGATGATCACCAGAGGACATGGCCAGCCAGAACTGGGAGGTTTTTTTCTGCAAGATACACTTGCATATAGGAAATTTTTTATGGAGAGTACCAATTTTGACAATGGGTATGTAAAGAGAGGGACAGTTTTTTTCCAAAGCAAGGAAAGCACGGAGCCCCAGTACTCCCAGAGCTGATGAGAGGAAGCCTTTGGCATCCCAACATCAGCCAGACCTGTCAGGTGGCCCCTGGCAGGCCAAGCCAGCCAGACCTGGTCCATGTTCCCTCGCTTCCATAGGGCCCCACAGTGTCCCAATGGTCCCTTGCTTCCAGGAGGCCCTGAGGTGTCACAATGCCCCCTTGGTGACACCAGGCCCTGAAGGGTCCCAATGGTCTCCACGGTTCCATCAGGCCCCACAGAGTCATAATGGTCTCTGGGTCCATGAAGCCCCGCGGTGTCACCATGGCCCCTTGGTTCCATGGGCTCCAGTGGTGCCACAATGATCCCCTTGGTTCCATGAGGTGCCCACAGTGTCACAGTGATCTCCATGGGAAGGAAAGAACTGAGCCCCAGGGTGGCAGGGGCAGCCACCAGAGGCCAAGGCCAGCCAGACTTGATGATACTGGCAGATTTTGGCTGGGAGCAACCCTTGGATATAGGGAATTTTATAGGTGGAATCCCAATTTTAGACATGGACAGTTGAAGGAGGATGGTTCTTTCCATAGGAAGGAAAAGACGGAATACCGGTGTTTGAGGGGCAGATGAAAGGCGGCCGTCAGAGGCCAATGGCAGCCAGACCTCTCTTTCCTGGTAGCTTTTGTCTGAAAGCAACCCTTGGATATAGGGAATTTGGGAGGTGGAAGCCAAATTTCAGCCATTTCTGCATAGATAAGGATGGTTCTTTTCCATAGGGAGGAAAGCACTCTTGTGTTCCGCCACAGCAAAGGGCACAACAACTGCCCCAGGCCCCAGAGTCTCAGACCTCAGGCAGACACCAATGGCCAACAGGGAAAGAATGGCAACAGGACAGGTCTTGGTTTAGAAAACTGAGGATTCTTCATTTTCCCAGGGACATACACAAGAAACGAGGTTGTATAGTCAAGACTTTTATATTACAGGGTAGGGGTGGAGTTTAGGATCAAGGTCCAATATTAAGAGGAGCAGGAGACTGCAAAGGGGTGGATTGAGGAGGACAATCAGTGGAAAAAACTACAGTGGGGACATTGCAGTAAAATTTAAGCCAATAAGGGTACAGAAAAAGAAGAACATTCTGGGGCCATTCCTTATTTGATCAGATAGGGTGGAGTGTCTTTTCCCAGGCTTTCAGGGACACACCCCACAGCGTAGAGGGGTGGAATCTTCTTTAAGTCACGCTCTCGCCAGATGCAGTGTCTGGGTAGAATTCCCACCTCATTGGGCAGGGGCACTCTACACCTTTGGTGCCATTATTTCTTTTCTGGCTGTTTTATACAATGAAATGAAACTCCAGCATCTGTGGAACCACCCTTCAATCCCTCCCAGGCTACTCCTGTTCTGTCCTCAGTCTTCACACAACTGAGCCCAGAGCCTGCAGCCTCTACCTGCTGGTTACGTGATGAAGCCTTCAAAACCCATCTTGGGAGATATTTGGGTCCTCCCCAAGATCTGTGAAAATGGAAAAATAGTTATCAAAGTTATTTTCTCCCAAGTCTAGCAGTGACAGAACAATGGTCAATATCTCTAAACTGAATGAGAGTGGATTTAAATTTGTTAGAAGGAGGAAATATTTTACAGTGATGAGAGTGTCACAAAATGGCAACTGTTTTTCCAGAGAAGTGGATTTCCCATCCCAGGAATGCTCAAAAATCAGGGAGTGTGTGCAACCTGACCCAGTGAAATCCCCTCCCCTCCCCAAGGATGGAATTCCTGTTGTGTGGGTTCTTGGATGTGCTGGGTGCCCTCACAACACTTCTGGCCAGAATGTCTGCTGAGGGCAGCCAGGCTGCTGCAGGGCAGTGACCTCACAGCCATCACCATGGCAGCCCTGTCCCCTGGGCTTGGCTCTCCCCTTTCCTCTGCCCCTGCCTTGTCTCTGCTGGCATGAAGAGTTTTGTTGATAATATCTTGTCCCCAAGGTGCTGGGCCAATGGCTTCCCAGTCAGGCTCCTGGAGCAGAAGTGGCTTTTCAGAGCCCAGCCAGAAATGAGCCCTAAGGCAGCAGCTCTGCAGCGCTGGCCACCAGGCCGGGTGCCAAGGGAGGCTTCTGGCCATGCCCTGCAAGCAGCTGCTGCTGCCAAGGTGCCTCTGGTGCCTCGGGCTGTCCCTGGCACAGCTCCCAGCACGGCACTCTGCCCTTGTGCCCGAGGCCTTCCCTGTGCTGGGGCTGGCCTGGGGCTGTTCCTGCAGCAGGACCTGCCCTGCTCCTGGCACAGGAAAGGCAGTTCCTGCTGGAGCAGGAGGCTCTGCCTGCAATGGGCTCAAACCACTCCAGCAAGGCCCTGCTGACTTCAAAATTGCTTCCTAGAGCAGAATATCCTATAATTGTTATAGATTCTGGACTGTGGAGTAAATAACTCTGGTTAAGAGCTTACTGTCTAGTCATGATCTGATTGTATTTATATAAATATGTCTGGTATTCCATCATTAATCCTGTAGGAAAAATTGCATTGACAAATTGTTCAATTCTACCTGTCCAATCGTTTATACATAAACCTTTGACAAATTCTGGGGCCGGGATTGGATCCAGTCACTCCCAGTCTCCTCTCTTAAAAGGAATTTTAGAATTCTGGGGGCTCTGCAGGGCTTTTATTACTCATGGTGGCTGCTGGGTGTCTCCATCTCATGACTCAGCAGGAGTTTCTCCAATAATGAAATAAAGCTTTTGCCTGAAGCTCCCTCTCTGCCCATGACAGGAACCCCTGTGAGTACCTGTGACATCCCAGCTCTTTGGCAGCCTGGGGACCCCTGGGATGTCACTGTGGAGCCCCCGTGAGTGCCTGTGACAGATAGGTGCCTGAACAGCCCAAGGTGCCCTGGGATGTCACCATGGAATGGCTGTGACTGCCTCTGACCACACGGCTCTTTGCCATCCCCAGAAACCCTTGGGAGGGCTCCATGGAGCCCCTGGCTCTGTGTGTGACATTCCAGCTTTTAAACAGCCTGGAGACTCTTGGAAAGTCCCCATGGAACCCCTCTGAGGTCCAGTGACAAATCTCATCCTAAGCAGGCAACCATCACCAGGAAACCCTGTTGCTATGGTCAGTTTCCATGGCAACCATCCCCAGCCCCTGTTGCTATGATCAGTTTCCATCATAACCATCACCAGCCCCTGTTGCTATGGTCAGGCCCTGGGCAGCTCCATGGAGACCCCATGCCAGGGGTGGTTGCCATGGACACCAGCTCAGGCCTGGAGCCAGAATCTGTTTCCATGGCAACCATTGGCACTCCCATCCCCAGGGTCATGGGATCCCAGAACAACAGAATTGGCTGAGCTGGGAAGGACCCATCAGGATCCTCGAGTCCAACTGCTGGCCCTGCACAGGACACCCCAACACTGCCAGCCTGGGCCTGGCAGCGCTGTCCAAATGCTGCTGGAGCTCAGAGAGCCCTGGAGCTGTGACCCTTCCCTGGGGAGCCTGGGCAGTGCCCCAGCAGCCTCTGGACAAAAACCTTTTCCTGAGATCCAACCTCAGCCTGCCCCGACTCAGCTGCAGCCGCTCCCTCCACTCCTGTCCCCGGGCACCAGAGTGAAGAGGTTCCGTCAGCCCCAGCCAGGGACCCGCTCCCAAGGCTGCTGCCATGGCCACCAGGGCTGGCACCAGCTGGGATGCTCGGTTTCCAAGAACTGGGGTTTGGGAATGGGATTCCTCAATTTCCTGCTCCCGCTAAAACCGCCCTGCCATTTGCTGCCCTCCCACCTACCATGGAAAGCACAAAAGGCAAAGATTCCAGGCTGGAATAAGAACAATTTACTGGGAACAGCAACAAGACCGGGACCAAACAGGAACAGAAACAATATTGATAACAGAAGGGATAAGATAAACTATTTCCACAGAAAACTACATCACCAGTGACTGTCTCTTCCTGGCCACGTGTTTCCTCCTGCATGGAAAGGACACCCGTCTCCTCAGGGAGAGAGAAAGAGTCCCTTTCCTGCCCCTGGCAATGACCTGAGGTGGGAGTGAATGTAGTGACAGGGCCATGGCCAGACCCTCATGTTCTTCTATCCCACATCAGGTCATTGGCAGGGGCAGGAAAAGGGACAGGTGTCTTCCCAGCATGGATCACAGGGAACATGGATCACCAGGGCTCTTCCCAACATGGTCCTCCAATGGGGGATGAAGCTGGAGCAGTGTACAAAGCTCTTCCTGCAGCTGGGGAATTTGCAGGGCTTCCCTTACTGGTGGCTCCGTTGGTGTTTGGTCAAGTCAGAGCTCTGGGTGAAGCTCTTCCCACACTGGGGACACTCATATGGCCTCTCCCTGGTATGGATGGACTGGTGCCTGACAAGGGTGGAGTTGTGCTGGAAGGTCCTCCCACAGTTGGGGCAGCGGTAGGGCCTCTCATCCGTGTGAATCCGCTCATGCAGGAGGAGATTTGAGCTGGTCTGAAATCGTTTCCCACATGTGGGGCACTCATAGGGCCTCTCCCCAGTGTGGATGCGCTTGTGTCTGATGAGGTGGAAGTTGCGCTTGAAGCTCTTCCTGCAGTCGGGGCATTGAAAGGGCCTCTCCTCTGTGTGAATCTGCTGGTGGCAGAGGAAATCAGAGCTGGTGTGAAACCTCTTCTGACACTTGGGACACTCGTAGGGCCTCTCCCCAGTGTGGATGCATTGGTGGATGATGAGGTGGGACCTGCAGCTGAATCCCTTCCCACACTCCCCACACTCGTAGGCCCATTCCCCGGTGTGGATCATCTGGTGTCGTTTCAGATTGTTGCTCTGCCTGAAGCTCTTCCTACACTCCAAGCACTTGTACGGCTTCTCCCCATGGTGAACCTCCTCATGGAGCTCCAGCTCCAAGCTCTGGCTTGAGCTCTGCCCACCTTCCTGGCCCAGGGTGGAACTTTCCTCCTCAGAATACCCTGGGCTGGGTTTGCAGCCCCTCTTCCTGGGGGATTTCTGGGGCTTTTCCTCCCTGTTGGATTCCTGTGCTGTGGGGCTCCTCAAAATGGCCTCTTCTACGACGTCCTTCCACGGGGATTTGCCCTCACTGGTCCCCATCCTCAGCTCCTTGTCTGGGGGAGGAAGGACAAGGAGAGAATGGGATTTGCCTCCGTGCCACAGGGAAGGACAAGGAGATCCCCCCAGTGCGTCCCCAGCAGGAGGGCACCGGCAGCGGGGCTGTCCTGCAGCCGGGAGCCGTGCTAAGCTGGGAGATGGAGCAGGAGAGAGGGGGAAAGGGGCACTGACTTCCTCCTCACCTGCCTGGGGGTCCTGGGGCATCTTCCTCTTCCTTGCAGACTCCTCCTCCATCCAGCCAAAGTCTGGGTATGGGAAATTCTGTTTTGGAAGGAAAACAAGGGATGAGCAGATTAAGTTTTGTACTGGTTTTAAAGCAAACCTGGGAGAGAGTCTAAGCCAGAATGACAACTGAGTAAGAAAATTAAGATCAAAGCATTGATACAGAAAGACTGGTTTAAACTCACAGAGTCAGGATATAACCTGACACCCGGATAGTCAGGGTGGTGGTAGCTGTCTGATGAAATGGTGGCTGCAGTTTGGCTCGAGTGATGAATGTGATTCTGTCAAAGCAGTGATCCTGTAGAAGTGTCTGGTCTTCCTCTGAAGGTTCGGTGGTGGTTATGGAGCTCTGGTCCTCTGGGAATGCAGTAGGCAAGGTGGCCGTGGTGTTGCAAGGGTGAGATTATATCCAGGTAGGAATGCTTGGTTCCTCCCCCTGGGCGGAGCATCCCACAATGGGATGATGTAATTTTGTCAGTCCTGCAGTGACACTCAATGGCCCATTAAGAGAAGATGGCCCCTGGAGGGCGTTATCAGGGCTGAGCCATGGAAGAGATAAAGAACACTGCCCCACCTGTTGATAACAGTTTATGGAGATGGGGACTGAAAACACTTTTGGTTACATCTGACACTGTAACCTGAAACAGTGAGGCAATCCCTGCTCAGAGTGGGGGGTGAACACCACCCCCCTTACCCAAACTGGCTCAGGTGTAAAACTCCCACCCTGGGAAGGCCACGCACACAGGGGACAATGTCACACTTGCCCTGCCCCAGGGGAGATCTCCGTCCCTGTCAGTCCCTTGCTCTCTCCCCTTTTCTCTTTCTTTCCATCTCTCTCTCTACCTCACATTTACTGTTCAATAAAATCCACTTTGGATTTGGTCTTGTTAGCACCTTAATTGGTGCAAAGGCAACTCTCTTACAATTTTATTATCCAGATTGCAATATTAATTTGGCACAGTGAGTTCAGGGCTCTGTTGTCTGACCCCAAGTGCCTTTGACAACAGCATGGTTCCCTCCTCTGAGCAGGTTTTGCCTCTTCTGGAGGAACTCTTGGAAACTTGGATGCAGCTTCCTCTGAGCAACTTATGGAAGAACTTATGAGGAAAATGGCTGTTGTGGGTGGCCAGTGTAAAGATAATATTTTCTTGTCCTTCCCTGCAAAGTTTGTTAAAATCACTGAAAGAAAGGGAACAAATGATACCAGCAAGACTGACAAGTCCTACAAGAAGCCCAGCTCTACCTAAATTCCTGAATAACTCCCAAATTTACAGGTTTGGGGGTTTTGCCAAATATGAGAATCATTATCTCCTTCATCCCTGTCACCTTTTTCATAGCTACACAGCGCATTCTCTTCCTTTTAATTATCTGTATTGGGCTAAATGTCCACTTTTCTTTTTTTGGAACCTGCCAGCATCTGAGCTGGACCTGTGCTGGAACTGATGAAACTTGGAGTTGCCACTGAATTGCTTCTATTGTTGGTTTGTTCATGTTTGGGATTTGATTGCATTTCCATCACAAGTGACTTTTGGGAAGAGCAAATATACCTCAAGGCATTTTATGGAGGGTTTAAATTGATTTCTGCCAAGTTTGTTTTGTCCAGTGCTCAGGGGATGCTCGAGGGGTCTCTGTGCCTCTCTCCCTGGGGGATGCTTGGGAGGGGCTTGGATGGGTTGTCCCTTTCCCTGTCACTCCAGGCCATTCCCCCGGGGTGTCCCTGGCCCTGTTACCCCAGGCCATTCCCCTGAGGGGTTGTCCCCATCTCTTTCACCCCAGGCTATTCCACAGGGTCTGTCCCTGTCCCTATCCCTGTTACCCCAGGCCATTCCTGAGGAGGTGTCTCTCTCCCGGTCACCCCAAGCCATTCCCCAGGGCAGTCTCCATTGTTCTCACCCCTGTGCCAGGTGAGTGCTCGGGGGAGACTGTCCCTCGCAGCCCAGGGTGTGCTCGGGGGTTGAAACAGGGTATTTAATAAGATAAATTTAACATGGTAGAAATCTATTTGGATTTAGGTGAAATGTGCTGATTTGAATTATTAGTAGATTGCTAGCATAGGTAAAATATGCTGTTTAGTCTGCTAGCTCTGCTGCTGAAACACGGATGAAAAACTGATCCTCACAAATGCTGTAAGGAGTTGCAGAGATGGTATGTTTATTGCAGTGCTGGATGCATGTGGGGATCGTTCCACTTCAAAGGACATCAGCACCCTGTGTAAGAGATGGTCCCATGTTCCTCTCATTTTTGCCTCACGTTTGCCGCAATGGCAGAAACTGAGATCCTGCAGACCCTGATTGGAGATCCAGCTTGGAGAGATGGATGATTATTTTTGCAGGTGTATTTGCTGTACCACCACAGACCACTGCTTCGAGAAGGGCCTGGCAAGGACCTGGCAAGGAGTGGCTTGTTCTACGTGCTCACACCGGCTTCACGATACCTGCTAAACCCACAGATTTTCCCACCTCTTGGCCCAATGAACTTTGGGGTAACTCTGATGATCTCCCACGGAAGACCCCTCATCTGCCTCATGACCACTGTGATAGACAGAGATTGAAGCCTTTTCCCAAGGACTGAGACTGAGACCACCACCACAGGGAGGAGGGCTGGCCTGATCAATGTGAAATGTTTCCCAGGTGTGGTTGATGGACCATGAAAACAATGGCTCTCATTCACAGCTGATAACATGACCTGTTCCCCCTCAGTGGCTTCAATGGACTTATTCTTCATTCTACCTGTTCCCCCTCAACGATTTCAATAGACTTTCAATGTCTTTTGCCTGTTCCCCTGCTTTGACAGTGGACTATAAAAGACCTCTGAGATAACCAAGATTTTGATTATCTTTGGTGTCTTTGGTGGGAGCTGCCCTGGCTCAAGGGAGACACAGAGAGAGAAAAACAGCAGGCAAAGAGAGGCAGGAGAGAAAGGAGGACACAAACACAATCAGCTGAGAAGGAGGCACTCTGAAAACAGAACTGCAAGAGACTGAAAAGGAATGGGATGGAAAGAAATAATTTTTAACTTGTATTTCCAATCAAAATACAATTTCCTCCCTTTCTCACCAACCTCCTCCTGGTGTCATTCAGCAGGGCTGTCAGAACGTTCTTCATTTTGAGTGGATTTTCCAGGCTGTACCCACAAGGAAACAGGGAATGGGGATTTCCTGATCCTGATTTCACATCCTCAGCTGAGGAGAGGAGGAGGCAGCAGGAGAAAAGGACAGCTGGGCTTCACCCTTCCTCAGGAATGCGTGGGAGAAAGTCTCTCATCATGTCTGCAGCTGCTCCCACAGAGATGTGAGGGCTGATCCCAGAGCCCCAAGGGTCACATTCAGGGCTGCCCTCAGGGAATGTTCACCTGGTATTGAGGGGCTGCATGGCAGCACCTGGATCTTGGAGCACCCAGCTGCCCCCCATGTTTGGAGGTGCCCAAGGAGGGCTGGGACGATGCCAGGGACATCCTGCAGTGACATCCTCCCTGTTCCACTCTGCGTGTGCTCAGTCCCAAACCTGACCCTGATCCTGATCTCAATCTCACTCCATGTTTAGACACACTCACAGTTCTGTATTTAATCTCAGTCCAGTGCCAGACTCGTCTAGCCCCAGACCCAATCCCAGCCCCAGCCCTAAAGCCAATCCCATGTTTTGCCTTAATCCCAATCCCAGCTCTAATCCAAATCTCAGCCCCAACTCCTACCCCAGCCCCAATTCCAGCCGCTTCCTAAATCCTCAGCCCCAAACCAAATCCCAGGTTCAGCCCTTCTGGGGGTTTGGGGGTGTCTCTGTCCCTCCAACCCCGATGATGTTTGGGTGGGGTCACACCAGGGCTGAGAGGGACAGAGACCCCCCAGCCTCCCCAAGGATGAGAAGGTCGGAGAGCCCCCCCAGCCCCGAGCACCCTCAGCAGTGAGAGGGACACAGAGCCCCTGGTCCCCAGCCCTGCACAAGCATTCCCTGAGGCCAGAGGGATGGAGACCCCCTGAGCATCCCCCAGGGCAAGGGGACAGAGACTCCTGAGCATTCCCTGGGCTGAGAGGGACAGAGACTGCCCCGAGCACCTCCTGGCACAGGGGTGAGAGGGTGGGAGACCCCCCAGGTATTCCCTGGGCGAGAATGATGGAGACACCCTGGGGAATGGCCTGGGGTGACAGGGACACAAACACCCCTAGGGAATGGCCTCGAGTGACAGGAACAGGGACAACCACCCCAAGCCCCTCCCAAGAATCCCCCAGGGCGAGAAGCACAGAGACCCCTTGAGCATCCCCTGAGCACTGGACAAAACAAACTCGGCAGAAATAAAACTTAACCCTCCAAAAAATGCCTTGAGGTATATTTGCTCTTCCCAAAAGTCACTTGTGATGGAAATGCAAACAAATCCCATACATGAAGAAACTGAAAATAGAAGCAATTCTGTGGCAATTCCAAGTTTCATCAGTTCCTGCACATCTCCAGCTCAGGTGCTGGCAGGTTCCATAAAAAGGAAAGTGGAAATTTGACCCAATACACATTAATAAAGGGAAGGGAAAGCTCAGTGTAGCTATGACAAAGGTGACAGGGACAAAGAAAATAATGATTCTCATATTTGGCAAAGTCCCAAAACCTCTGAATTCAGGAGTTACTTGGGAATTTATCTACTTGAACTGGGCTTCTTATAGGAATTTAGTAGCCTTGAGTTCCTCACCTTGGAGTGAATGAACCCTGTCAGTCTCTCTGGTATGATTTGCTCCCTTTCCTCCAATTATTTTAACAAACTTTTCAAGGAAGGACAAGAATTTATTTTCTTTACACTGGCCACCCACAACAGCCATTTTCCTCATATGTTCTCCCAAAAGTCACTCAGAGGAAGCTGCATCCAAGTTTCCAGGAGTTCCTCCAGAAGAGGCAAAACCTGCTCAGAGGAGGGAACCAGGCTGTTGTCAAAGGCACTTGGGCTCAGACAACAGAGCCCTGAACTCACTGTGCGAAAATAATGTTGCAGTCTGGTTAATAAAATTATTAGACAGTTGCCTCTGCCCTAATTAAGGTGCTAAGGAGACCAAATCCAAAGTGGATTTTATTGAACAGTAAATGTGAGGTAGAGAGAGAGATAGAAAGAAAGAGAAAAGGGGAGAGAGCAAGGGAATGACAGGAACAGAGATCTCCCCTGGGGCGGGGCAAGTGTGACATTGTCCCCTGTGTGCGTGGCCTTCCCAGGGTGGGGGTTTTACACCTGAGCCAGTTTGGGTAAGGGGGGTGGTGTTCACCCCCCACTCTGAGCAGGGATTGCCTCACTGTTTCAGGTTACAGTGTCAGATGTAACCAAAAGTGTTTTCAGTCCCCATCTCCATAAACTGTTATCAACAGGTGGGGCAGTGTTCTTTATCTCTTCCATGGCTCAGCCCTGATAACGCCCTCCAGGGGCCATCTTCTCTTAATGGGCCATTGAGTGTCACTACAGGACTGATAAAATTACATCATCCCATTGTGGGATGCTCCGCCCAGGGGGAGGAACCAAGCATTCCTACCTGGATATAATCTCACCCTTGCAACACCACGGCCACCTTGCCTACTGCATTCCCAGAGGACAAGAACTCCATAATCACCACCGAACCTTCAGAGGAAGACCAGACCCTTCTACAGGATCACTGCTTTGACAGAATCATGTTCATCACTCGAGCCAAACTGCAGCCACCATTTCATCAGACTGCTACCACCACTCTGAGCAACGGGGTGTCAGGTTATATCCTGACTCTGTGAGTTTAAACCAGTGTTTCTGCATCATTGCCTTGATCTTAATTTTCTTACTCAGTTGTCATTCTGGCTTAGACTCTCTCCCTGGTTTGCTTTAAAACCAGTACAAAACTTAATGTGCTCTCCCCTTGTTTTCCTTCCAAAGCTGGATTTCCCATCCCTCAAAGTTTGCCAGATGGAGGAGGAGGCTGCAAGGAAGAGGAAGATGCCCTGCGACCCCCAGACAGGTGAGGAGGAAGTCAGTGCCCCGTTCCCCCTCTCTCCTGCTCCATCTCACAGCTCAGCCTGGCCCCCGGCTGCAGGATAGCCCCACTGCCAACGCTGTCCTATTGGGGAAGCACTGGGGGAACCTCCTTCCTCTTCCCTCTGGCTCAGAGGCAAATCCCATCCTCTCCTTGTCTTTCCTCCCCCAGACAAGCTGCTGGGGATGGAGATGAGGGAGGACAAATCCCCTCTGCAGAACCTAGTGGATGAGGCCATTTTGAGCAGCTGCACAGCACAGGAATCCAATAGGGAGGAAATCCCTCAGAGATCCTACAGGAGCAGGTACTGCAAGCCCAGCCCAGGGTGCTCTGAGGAGGAAAGACCCACCCTGTGCCAGGAAGGTGGGCAGAGCTTCAGCCAGAGCTTGGAGCTGGTGGTCCATGAGAAGCCTCATGATGGGGAGAAGCCCTAGAAGTGGTTGGAGTGTTGGAAGAGCTTCAGGCAGAGCAACACCCTGATCTGCCACCAGATTATCCACACCAGGGAATGGCCCTACGAGTGTGGGGAGTGTGGGAAGGGATTCAGCTGCAGCTCTGCCCTTGTCACCCACCAATGCATCCACACTGGGGAGAGGCCCTACGAGTGTCCCAAGTGTCAGAAGAGGTTTCACACCAGCTCTGATCTCCTCTGCCACCAGCAGATTCACACAGAGGAAAGGCCCTTCCGCTGCCCTGAGTGTGGGAAGGGCTTCAAGCACAACTCCACCCTTGTCACCCACCGGTGCATCCACATCGGGGAGAGGCCCTACGAGTGTGAGGAATGTGGGATGAGCTTCAGCCAGAAGTTCTCATTGATTCACCACCAGATCATCCACACTGAGGAAAGGCCATACAAGTGTGAGCAATGTGGGAAGGGCTTCAGCCAGAGGTCCAAACTGATCATCCACCACATGATCCACACTGGGGAGAGGCCCTACATGTGTCCCGAGTGTCAGAAGAAGTTTAAGACCTGCTCAAATCTCTTCTGTCATCAGCAGATTCACAGACAGGAGAGACCCTTCTGCTGCTCCAACTGCAGAAAGGACTTCAAGTGCAACTCCACTCTTGTCACCCACCGGCACATGCACACTGGGGAGAGGCCCTATGAGTGTCCCCGGTGTGGGAAGAGCTTCACCCAGAGCTCTCACTTGACCAAACACCAACGGAGGCACTAGTAAAGGAAGCCCTGCGAGTCCCTGAACTGCATGAAGAGCTTTGTACACTGCTCCAGCCTTATCCCCCATAAGAAGACCCATGTTGGGCACAGGCCCTGTGATCCATATTGGGAAGACACCTGGTTGGTTATCTTTTAGTTTGGCCCTAACATTCTTCTGATTTGTCTTTATGAATTAAAACACCTGAAACAGGACAGAAAAGAAAGTAATTATTCAGAGATTTCCAAAGTCCAACCTTTTAACAGGTATTTGTGAAGGAATTTATAGTCTGGGGACATATTCTGGAGGATTTGTGGGTTCTTGGGGTATTTCAGGCAGTGTTCTCCATATCTTTGCACACCCAAAGTCAAGATGGATTCATCTGTCACCTCAAAATGACTCAGTCTCACTGAAAACACCTCAGTCTTACCCCAAAATGGTATAATCCCACTTCAAAATGGCTTTTTTCCACCTCAAAAAACTCTAACCCATGACAAAATACCCAATTCCATAGCCTCCAGGGTGAGATGGGGTAGGAGGGAAATTGGGAGAAGTGGGATCCAAATTTAAAGGGTGTGGGATCATGATTCTGTGCAGCTGGGTGTATGGGATATATTTTGATAATAAATAAAACATTCAGAATTATTGATTCCTGTCCCACTAATTTTCAGTCAGTTCTCTTTTGTTTTTCAGAGTGCCACCTTCTCAGTTGATTGTGTTTGTGTCCTCCTTTCTCTCCTGACTCTCTTTGCCTGTTCTCTTTCTTTTCTCAGTGTCACCCTTGAGCCAGGGCAGCTCCCACCAAAGACCCTGCCCTGATTTCATTCCCAATCCATGAGCTACAACCACCATGGGTGAAGTTATGAAGGCTGGCAGTGAAATTTCACTGTAGGATTTGCTCCAATCGGCTTTTGGCTCTTCCATAAGAGCTTTGCCTTCAAGGGCAGGAACATTTTTTCCTGGCTGGGATCTGGAATTCCAGCCCCTGGGAGCATGTGCCATGGATCTCAGATGGGCATTCCCGAGGCTCCCAGGGTTCTGCTCCTGCCGTGCCTCCCAAGGAGCTGTGCAGGGAAGGGGACAAGGTGCAGCAGCTGTGCTGGTTCTGCAGTGCCACAACAGCCCCTGGTTCCAGGAGTTTCCACACTGCCAACAGCAGTTCCTGGGTTCCATGATACCCTGCTGTGTCCCCATGGATATTTGGTGTCATGAAGTTCTTCAGTGTCACAATGGCCACCTCGATCCATGAGATTCCACAGTGTCCAAATGGCCTCCTTGGATGGGCAGTGTCACCATGGACCATTGGCTCCATGCAGCCCTGCTGGGTCACCATGGACTCCTTGGTTCCATGAGGTTCTGGAGGTGTCTCCATGGTCTCTTTGGATCCACAGCATCAGAATGGACCACTGGATCCACGTGGCCCTGCTGTGTCACCATGGCCCCTTGGTTCCATGGGACCCCAGGGTCACCATTGACTCCTTGCTTCCATGTCACCCCCTCAGTGCCAAAATGACCCCTTCGTTCCATGGGGAACACAAAAGATTTATAGAAACATTGAGCAAATCCTGCTTAACGCACCTGGGAATATCTCTTTGCATTCCAGAGAGCAGTTATAGGTGAGGCTAGCAACAGCAGCTTCCATCTGCAACATGCATCCAGGGAAAGGACAGGGATAGAGAATTCAGCTGGGAGACTCAGAGAATTCTGCTTCCAGAGATCATTTCTGGTCACACTGTCCCTTGTAGAAAGGTGACACCAATCCAGGCAGCAGGTGGTTCTTGAGTGGGGTTTGTTGTTTAGGAAACTTGCTTAGGATTTCCATTCTTTCTTTCTCAACAGGAAAACTTCTCCTGGGCCTGTTTGCAGGCAGAGCCCTGAAGAGAGCAGGTGGGACATGGTGCAGTGGGCTGGGACATGGAGCTGCAGAGCTCCGGGACAAGGTTCTGCTGCAGGGCTCAGGGATGTCAGTGCCAGTTGGGCAATGTCAGACATGGTGAGGCTGGGGGTGAGGAGCAGCTTATCCAAACAGGGTCAGCCCTCAAGGGGCTCATTCTTCTTCATGCACAGACCTCCTAAGGAGACACTGAGCATCAAGGTCACCTGGGGAATGCTTCTATCACCTCTTCTCTGAAGTGGAAAATGAAAAAATACTCACTTGATTAAAGAAAAAAATGTTATGAGGTGCACTTTGAAATCTTCCTCCTTACAAGAACTCCAAACTGACTCCAGTGAGCTGCAAAAGTCCTGGAGAGCTGAAGACAATTGAAGGAAGAGAAAGATCCTCCATGGTCTTTCTGTATTTTGATGATCCCCATCGTGGATTTGAGCCCCTGTCCAGGACCCTCAGGCACTGAGAGAAGGCTGAAGAAGCTGCTCAAGGAGTCAGGAGCAAAACTCCAAGTTAATTGGAGCATCACCGGGCCCCACTGAGGGCAGGGACTGCCAAAGTCTCCCCAGGGACTGGAGAGAGCAGATTCTTGAGGCCAGGATTGCAGGGATCCAAAGGCTCAGAGCAGGGAACGGCAATGCTCAAGGCCTGGGCTGGCTGGGGGAAGCAGAAAGGCCAAGCCCTGAGCCCAGCCTGGCACAACAGGGCCTGTCCCTCACGGGTGGCTCGGGGCTGTTTGTGGGGCAGGGGGATGTGAGGGGCAGCAGGGACAAATGTCATAAACCTGTGTGACCCTGCAGATCCTCATGGAACCAAGGGGCCATTGTGACACTGTGGGAAGTTGTGGAACCAAGGGAATCATTGTGGCACTGTTGGGCCCATGGAACCAAGGGGCCATTGTGACACTGTGGGGCCTCATGGAAACAAGAGGCCATTGTGAGCCTGCAGGGCTATAACACCCCAGAGCACTGAATTGCTGGGGGTCACCAAACATTCCTTTTCTTGAGTTTGGTGCACAGGAGAAACACCAACCAGATATTATCACCATGGCCAGATGCAAAGGATAGTCTTGGTAGGAAGGGACCCATGAGAATCATCAAGTACAGCTCTTAAGTGAATGACCCACACAGGGATTGAACCCACAACCTGGGCGATACCGGCACCATGCTCTAACCAATGGAGCTAAGAGGTCAAAATGACAAAATTTTACTGACAAAATATAGACAATCAAGGAACTTTAGCAAAGGCTTTAATACAACACCCACTTCAACATAAATCTGTTATCTTAGCATTAACTTCAGTAACTTAATCAATATAACCTAAAGACCTTTAACACTTAAGATGTTAATTTTTCTGAAAATGTTCTAGGTAAGTAGGATTAGAAAGAGGAGAAATAGAGAACATCAGAAAGACAGAAGATCTATAGAAAGACATGCACACAGGCACCAACTGCCAGGTTCCAGTGTCGCTAACAGAGGAACCCCAGGAGAAGGCAGGATCCAGACCATGGGCTGGCCTCGTGCTCCGGCTTTTAACCCCCTGAGCCTCCATGGGCCCGCCCCTGGGGTGGGACTGCCAGGTGATTGCCCAATCAGAGTCAGGGTAGGCACCAGTTGCTGGTGTGTGATTGGTTGACAGCTCAGCCAATCAGCACCGCCCCTGCTGTGTGATTGACAGCTCTGCCAGGCCAGGCTGGGGGCAGGGCTCTGTCCCACCACAAACCAAGGCCGGACCCGCCCCCGGCCCCACACGGGCATTCCGAGCATCCCAAGGTGTCTCGGGACATGGATCTCATCCAGCCTCTGACAGCGACCACGGGGACACTGGGGAACCTCATGGAACCAAGGGGCCATGGTGACACTGTGCTGCCCCATGGAATCAAGGAGACCATTGTGAACTCAGGGACCCCAAGGAACCAAGGGTCCATGGTGACCTTGTGCAGCCGCAGTGTCACAGAGGAGCCGTTGTGACACAGCGAGGGCACACGGAGCCGAGGGGCCATTGTGACACATCAGGGCTCTGTGGAACCACAAAGCCATTGTGACATTGCAAGGCCTCATGGAAGCACGGGGCCACTGTGACACTGCAGAAGCAAGGGGAACATTGTGACACTCCAGGTCGTCATGGAACCAAGGAGACCATTGTGACACTGTGGGGTCCCACGGAACCAAGGGAACATGGAACAGGTCTGGCTGGCTGGGGCTCCTGGGGACCACCTAACAGGTCTGGCTGACCTTGGCATGTCGAGGGCTGCTTCTCATCTGCCCCTGAAGCACTGGGTCTCTGGGCTTTCCTTTCTATTGGAGAGGACTCTTCTTCTCCTTCAGGGACCCAGGGACAAAACCAGGATTCCTTCTCCAAATTTCCTTATATTGCAAGGATTGTTCCCACATGAAATCTGCCAGGAGAAACAACTCTGGCTGCCTTGGCCACCCAGGGGCCACCTCTTATCTGCCTTTGAAACTCTTGGACCATGTGCTTTTCTTTCTTATGGGAAGAAATCATCCATCTCAACTATGCACCCATGGCCAAAATTTGGCATCTGCCTCCAAAATTCCCTATATCCAAGTGTGAGAACCCCGGCCTTGCTTTGGGGCCTCATGTGGTGGTGAAATTCCTCCTCCAACCCATGCTTCCAAAGAAAAACTCCGCAGGCTTAGCTGTTCGGTCTCAAGGCAGTTTATTGCTAGTTATCTAACAGATTATGTTCTTGGACTGCGGCTGTTTGATCAGCGGCCTGGGTAGAGGCACACACACACACTGACATCCTCTCTCTCTGCTGTCTTCTTCGTCTCTCTCTGCCCAGGGTTGCTGCTATCTTTTATAAGATATATTACGTATAACATGTTTACAATTATTCCCCAATACTTACTACCTACGTTGCCAAGTGTTTTTCTACTCTAAACCAATCTGTGAGTGCCAACATCACCAAGAACATGGAGGTAAGGAAAAAGAAGGAGGAAGAACAGGATCAGCCCACTTCCCTCCATCTTAGAACTTCTGACCCCCATGTACAAAGTGAAAACCCCCCTGTACATGTGCTAAAACCCCCCTGTACAATACTAAAAAAATTTCCCCTCTACTTTGTAACTACTTTTACTATACTATCTATCCTTTTGTGATTGCTTGTTCCACCTCCAAAGTTGGTAATTCATTCCATGGCTCAAACTCAAAATCACAGCTGTTTTTCAGTTGTCTGCCAGGGTCTAGAATGCTTCAGACCAAGGCCTGGAACCTCTAAAAATGTCTGAGAGACATTTTGAGTTCCCACATCCAAGGATAGCTCCCAGACAAAAGCAGCTAAGATAGGTCAGAGACATATCTGGCTGGCCTTGGCTTCTGAGGGCTGGCACTCATGTGCCTCTGAAACACTGAGGCTCTGTGCTTTCCTTCCTAATGAAAAGAACCGTACTTGGCCATACTTGTGGTTCCACCTCCCAAATTCCCTATATCCAAGAGTTGCTTTCAGACAAAAGATACCAGAACACAGAGGTCTGACTGCCTTAGGGCTCTGGAGGAAGGCATTCACCCTCAAAACACTGGTGTTCTGTGCTTTTCTTCACACGCAAAGAACAGCCGTTCTCCTCCAGGTGTCCATGTCTGAAATTGGGATTCCAACTGTAAAATTCCCTATATCCAACGGTTGCTCCCAGCCAAAATCTGCCATTACCGTCAAGGCTGTCTGGCCTTGGCCTCTGGTGGCTGCCCCTGCCACACTGGGGCTCGGTTCTTTCCTTCCCATGGAGATCACTGTGACACTGTGGGCACCTCATGGAACCAAGGGGATCATTGTGGCACCACTGGAGCCCATGGAACCAAGGGGCCATGGTGACACCGTGGGGCTTCATGGACCCAGAGACCATTATGACTCTGTGGGGCCTGATGGAACCATGGAGACCATTCCGACCCTTCAGGGCCTGGTGTCACCAAGGGGGCATTGTGACACCTCAGGGCCTCCTGGAAGCAAGGGACCATTGGGACACTGTGGGGCCCCATGGAAGCGAGGGAACATGGACCAGATCTGGCTGGCTTGGCCTGCCAGGGGCTACCTGACAGTCTGGCTGATGTTGGGATGCCAAGGGCTGCCTCTCATCAGCTCCTGGAGCAATGGGGCTCAGTGCTTTCCTTTGTATGGAAAAGAACGGTACGTCTTTTAAGATGCCCATTGTCAAAACTGACACTCTGCCTAAAAAATTTCTGATATTCAAGGGTCTCGCAAGGGTCTCTCTCAGAACAAAATCTGGCAGCTCTGGCTGTCCTCTGGTGGTCACCTCTCATCTGTCCCTACAATAGTGGGACTCTGTTCCTTCATTCCTATGGAAAAGAACTGGTCTTCATGGCCAGGAACCATGGCCAAAATATGAATTGGCCACCGAGTCTGGCCAGGGTTGTGTAACCATCTGCAGGCCAAGGGGAGATATTGACTCTGCCAATGCTGCCATCCTCCCTCCAGTGAGAGAAAAGGACACAGGACAGGCACACAGAGGAGCAACATGAACAGACCGAGGGCAGGGAAGAGGAAGTTGAGTCCCAGATGGGAGGGATGAGGAGATGCCTTGATCTTGGGGCTGAAATCCTCTGGTAAAGCTATGGAGAAGGATTTCATTGATACATCAGACTCTCTTTTTTCATATAAAGCATTGAAAAGTATGGGGAGATGACTTGTTCAGCAAAGACCTCCATGCTAAAGTAAGCAAATGTTGCAGTAGCTGTGATTCCATGAAAAGTTTGAACAGAGAAAGAGCAGAGTGATGAGACCCTGTGCCCTCAGGGAGAGAAGAAGACCTCTGTTCCCAGAGATGAAGATGATTTCAGAAAGAGATGAAGAGAACCTTTGCTCTTAAACAGCACATATTTACACTAATACCCCATAAGCTGACGTGGCCCATAAGCACAGCTGTGAGAAAGGCTGTGAGAAAATGGGAGGGACATCATGATTGAAGATTTTTCCAGGCAACTGCAATTCATGGAAATGAAAAACCATGAGATAACTCTTTTCTTCTGGATAAGTCTCCATAACATTAAGAAGAGGAACTTTTCTCCCTAAGTGAACTAAAGGACTATTCTAGAGGTGGTAAACTGACTGAAAATTTTAGGTTTTGTCACTTTACATTGTCAGGTTGTATGGAGAGAGGAAGTGTTCTGAAAGTTTTGTTTTGATTCTTATTACTCTTTCATTTAGTTATTGTAAATAAACTTTTCTTTATACACTTTTAATGTTTTGATCCTACCTTGCCTTTCTCCTAATTCTATCTCAGAGCAGGAAATGAGTAAGTATATTCTAGTGAGTGCACTGGTAATTAGCCAGCACTGAACCCACCACACTAATTGATGCATTGGCCGAGAAATCTCAAATTGGTGAACCAAAACCACTACAGAAACTTCCTGATGAACTGCACTAGAGCAGAGAGAAATTAAGGCAGACCCATGGTTTGTCAGGACTTGCTTGATCCTAATGAGCCCCGTGGTGCATTTGGAGCTGAGCCCTGGAACCTCAGGGCCTGAGAGGAGATTTCACAAACCTTTCCAGGAGTCAAAGTCAGGAGGAAACACCCAAAGTGTCTTAAAGCATTAATGGGATTCACTGAGGTCCATCCCCAACACAGGCTCCTCATGGACTCCTTGGAGAAGAGAACTGGAGGACAGGATGGCACAAAAAACTCTCAGAGACTCAAAATGGCAAAAAAACCCCGTCAATGTGGAAAAGAAAATCCAACTTACGTTATAAAAGTTGAGTATATCAGAGTATTAATGAGCTCCACTGGCTGTCAATGCAAAGCTGTCATGGGACTAATTAAAACTGATAATTTGAGGCTGTGACTGCACTATCTCATAGAGTCTGGATCAAAAGGGAAACACCAAGTACCTTAAAAGAACTGAAGTACCTTGAAGCATTAATGGGCCCCACTGAGTGTTGTTACTGACAAAGCCTCTCCAGGGATTAATTACAGCAGATAATTGGAGGCCAGGATTGCACAAAGCACTCAGAGACTCCAAGGCCAAAGGAAAAGGCAAAGTCCTTTGAAAAACCTGCAGTCCCTGGTAGCATGAAGGAGCCCCCAGGGCCATTCCTGACCAAGGCTCCCCGGGGACTCCTTCCAGCAGACCCTTGAGGCCACTGGGATGTGGGCTGGGGGGGGATGCAGAGGGCAGGAGCAGGGGCTGACAGTGCCCAGCCTGGCTGGGGCTGTGCCAGGAGGCCCCAGGGCCTCAGGACAAGGTGTCTCCTCACAGCCCTTGGTGGCACAGACCCTGCTGTGCCCCAGGGCACCAAGACTTGGCTCATCTTTGTCCCCACCTGGCATCAGTGCCTCCAGTTCTCTGCTCTGCCTGGGGCCTGGGGACACTTTGTCAGTCATGTCCCTCAGTGGGACCCATTAAAAGTCCAAGAAACTTTGCAGTTGGATTCTGACTTGGAGTTCTGCAGAGGTTTCTGCAGCTCCCTCTCAGGGCCTGATGTTCAGAGCCTGAGCAAAAAGCTCCAGAAGGTCATTAAAGTCCTTGTGCTGTGTCTGTGCTGCTGAGCTGGGCTGGGCTCCTGGCACAGAGGGTGATCCTGGCAACCAAGCAGAGCTTCAAAAGCACATTTCTCTTGCTGAGCAGCTCTTCTGCCAGCCCAGCAGGGCTGGGGCACTGCCTGCAGCCAGCCCGGGCACAGCACAGAGGCACAGAGAGCTTCAATCAGTCAGGGCTGGGAAGGGGCTGAGAAGTGCCTGGGGCAGAATCACTGCCAGCCCTTGGCACAGGAACCTCTGGCTGCAGGACAATGCAGCTGCAGCTCCTGGAGAGATCTCCTAAAGCTGGAACATCCCAGTGCTGTCAGACCCTGTGAGTACAATTCTGAGTATTTCTGGTGCTGGGGAGGTGAAATATTCATGAATCTCTGACAGTCTGAGGGGTTCTGATCAGTCATAGAATTTTTCCAAGACAACGATTTTGATAAAAAAGAAGAAATTTCCTAAGACTTTTTATTCGGTTTCCTATTATTGGAGAGTGGCAGGGAGGGGGATAAATATTAATGGTGGATTATGAATTTTGACAAGTGCATGAGACAATAGAAGTGGTGTTATTTTACTAATTATAGGTTCACAGGAGATCCCTAATGTGCTTTCAGCCACTCTACCCATGGACAGCAGCAGCATCACCTTTGCTGGAGCCATCAGGCTCAGTCTGAGCTGTCCTTTCCCCAAGCTGCAAACAGAACCTGCCCCCAGCCAGTGCCCTGCAAACAGGCAGGGTTCTGCCAAGGAGAGTACACAGAGATTTGGGGTCTAGGAGTGCTGGCAGGGAGAGATCAGGCACAGGGAAACAGCTGCAGGAGGAAAATCTCCCGGAAGCAGAGAGAAGATCAGGGAAGGAGAGAAAACAAAGCCCAGAAATGCTGAGGCAGGGAGAGTTTAGAGATGTCCAGAGGATCCCCTCCAGTGCAGCCCCTCCCTCTGCACAAGCCCCGTCCCTCCTGTGCCCCAGCCAAGCCTCTGCCCTCAGGGCCGGGGCTCCAAGGCGTGCAGCACCTCCTGTGCAGGCAGAGCTGCAGCAGAGCCGTGGGGCAGCTCTGCAGCCCCGGGCCCAGTTCCCTCTGCAGAGCACAGGGCTGGGAGCAGCTGCCCGGCACTGGGGGCTCTGGCAGGGGGCACAGCTGGCTCAGGGTGACACAGCTGTCCCCAGTGCCCGGCTCTGGGCAATGCTGGCAGTGCAGCCAGGGAAGGAGCTGCACCTCCCTTCATCCAGTGCCATCAGAAGGACACTTGGAAATGTCCCTGAGATCTCAGTCCAAGCTGGGAGCTTCAATGCAGGGTGCATACCTGTCCTAGAGCATCTTTGAGTCATAAGATTGATGGGGAAAGGCAGAACTGTTGTGACCCTGAAAATGCTGCTGGGTTGATGAAATGAGCAAAGTGAGTCCTTGGCTACAAATGCGGAGCTGAGCTGCGGTGGATCCATCTGCTCTTACCTTTACCTGAGGGTTTGTAAGAGAAACATGGGAGTGTGACCATCCTTCATGTGAGAAAAATGAAAGCCAAGCGAAACTCCAAACAGAATGAATAATCATCTCCTCTCAGTCTCCACTCATCATCTTTCCTCAGAAAACTCACTGTATTCATCAATGAGATGGAGATATGCTGAGGGTTTCTGATATCCAGGAATACCAGGAGAAACATGGAGGCAGCATAAAAAGAAAACCACAAAACTCTCAAATACAGAAGTGTATACATCTGTGTTACAGAGGAGGGTGTATGGGAAATGGCGTTAACTTTAATTACAGGCATCTCCTCTAACTCTTCACTGTCCTTTCTCCATGAACAGGTGCCCATGTGCAGCCACAGCAAATGTCCAACAGCAGCTCCATCAGCCACTTCCTCCTGCTGGCACTGGCAGACACGCGGCAGCTGCAGCTCCTGCACTTCTGCCTCTTCCTGGGCATCTCCCTGGCTGCCCTCCTGGGCAACGGCCTCATCATCAGCGCCGTAGCCTGCGGCTACCACCTGCACACGCCCATGTTCTTCTTCCTGCTCAACCTGGCCCTCAGTGACCTGGGCTCCATCTGCACCACTGTCCCCAAAGCCATGCACAATTCCCTCTGGGACACAAGGGACATCTCCTACTCAGGATGTGCTGCACAGGTTTTTCTGATTATCTTCTTCCTTGGAACAGAGCTTGCCCTCCTGACCATCATGTGCTACGATCGCTATGTGTCCATCTGCAAACCCCTGCACTACGGGACCCTCCTGGGCAGCAGAGCTTGTGTCCACATGGCAGCAGCTGCCTGGGCCAGTGCCTTTCTCAATGCTCTGCTGCACACAGCCAATACATTTTCCCTGCCCCTGTGCCATGGCAATGCCCTGGGCCAGTTCTTCTGTGAAATCCCACAGATCCTCAAAATCTCCTGCTCCAAATATCATCTCAGGGAACTTGGGCTCATTGCTGTTAGTGTGTGTTTGGCATTTGGTTGTTTTGTGTTCATTGTTTTCTCCTATGTGCAGATCTTCAGGGCTGTGCTGAGGATCCCCTCTGAGCAGGGACGGCACAAAGCCTTTTCCACCTGCCTCCCTCACCTGGCCGTGGTCTCCCTGTTTGTCAGTACTGGCATATTTGCTCAGCTGAAGCCCCAGTCCATCTCCTCCCCATCCCTGGATCTGGCCCTGTCAGTTCTGTACTCGGTGGTGCCTCCAGCCCTGAACCCCCTCATCTACAGCCTGAGGAACCAGGAGCTCAAGGCTGCAGTGAGGAGACTGATGACTGGATGCTTTCAGAAACATTAAACTGCTAGCAAATTTCTACAAATCACTTGTAATAAAAGTAATCTTCGATACTTCTTGTTGGTTTCATTTTGCACATTATTTTTCATTGTTTTGTTTTTTAAATATTGTTCACAAAGAAATGTCATGGTTTGTGCCATTTCTCATTTTGTTTCTCTCCACCTTCCCTGTGCCCACAGACTGTGTCAATGAGGGGCTGTGCTCTCAATGGCTTTGAAGGAACTAAAGGATCTCCCAGCAGAGTTTTCCGCAGAGATGTCATTTTGTTGCCTTCTCTGGAGCTGCAGCAGCAATGTCTGTGTGCAGAACTGGGGCACATCAGTGCTGGCACAGCAACTCTGCTCCTGCTGTCCACACCATTCCTGATCCAGGCCAGGAGCCATTGGCCTTCTTGGCCCCTGGGCACACTGCTGGTTCATGTTCAGCCTGCTGTCCATCAGTCCCTGCAGGTCCCTTTCTGCCTGGCTGCTGTCCAGCCCCTCTGTCCCCAGCCTGTAGCGCTGCAGGGGTTGTTGTGGCCAAAGTGCAGGACCCGGCACTTGGACTTGTTAAACCTCACCTTGTTGGATTTGGGCCATGGATCCAGCCTGTGCAGGGCCCTGTGCAGAACCCTCCTACCCTCCAGCAGATCCACACTCACATCCAGCTTGGTGTAATCTGCAAAGATGTCCTTGGTTCCAAGGGGCCCCTCAGTGTCACAATGTCCCTTTGGTTACACCAGGCCCTGCACTGTCACACTGGTCTCCTTGGTTCCATGGGGCCCCAAAATGTGACAATGGACTCCTTGGTTCCATGGGCTTCACAGTTTCACAGTGTTCTCGTTGGTGCCGCAGTTTCACAGTGGCCCCTAGGTTCCATGGGGCCCCAGGGTGTCACAAAGGCCCCATGGTCACATGAGGTGCCACACTGTCACAATGCTCTCTGTGGTTCCACAAGTCCCCTCAGTGTCACAATGGACTCCTTGTTTCCACGAGGCCACACAGTGTCACAACAGCCTTCCAGATTCCCTGAGGCCCCAGAGTGTCACAGTGGCCCCTTGGTTACACAAGGTCCTGCAGTGTCACAATGTCCCCTTGGTTCCATGAGGCCCCGCAGTGTCAGAAGGGCCCCTTGGTTCCCCTGGGCCCTGGACTCTCCCAATGGTCTCCTTGGTTTGGCAGTGTCACAGTGGTGAAACCCCTCGGTCACATGAGGCCCTGCAGTGTCACCATGGCCTCTGTGGTTCCACCAGGACCCAGTGTCACGGGGACTCCCTGGTTCCATTGGGCCCCAGAGCACCACAATGGAGCCCTGGTTCTATGGGGCTGCACAGGGTCACCATGGTCCTCTTAGTTCCACAAGGCCCTGCAGGGTCACAGTGGCCCCAGAGTGTCCCAATCATCACAGAATGACAGAATCAAATAGGCTGGAAAAGACCTTTGGGATCACCAAGTCCAACCAATGCCCTAATACCGCCTTGTCACTCAGACCATGCCACTGAGTGCCACTGGAGAGGGACAGTGACTCTGCCACCTCCCCCCTGGCCTGCCCATTCCAATGCCCACTCACCCTTTCTGTGAAGAACTTCTTCCTCTTGTCCAGCCTAAACCTCCTCTGGTGCAGCTGAAGGCTGTGCCTTCTTGTCCTGCCCTCCAGCAGATCCACACTCACACCCAGCTTGGTGTCACCTGCAAATTTGGGGATGGTGGGCTCGATCCCCTCCCCCAGATCATCGGTGAAGATGTTAAACAGGACTGGGCCCAACACAGATCCCTGGGGACAGCGCCAGGGACTGGACACCAGCTGGGTGCAGCACCATCCCCACCCCTCTCTGGGCCCAGCCTCCAGCCAGCTCTTCCATCTCCCAGCCAGGAGGGAACCTGCACAAGCCGTGGGCTGCAGCTATTCCAGGGAATGCTGTCACAGACAGTGTCCAAGGCTCTGCTGAAGTCCAGATGGACACATCCACAGCCTTTCCCACATCCACAGGAGGGTCACCTGGTTATAAAAGGAGATCAGGTTGCTCAGGCAGGACCTGCCCCTCTTAAATCCATGCTGGCTGGCTCTGACCCCTCGGCCATCCTGTGGGTGCCCTGTGGTGGCTCTCAAGGTGATCTGTTCCATAACCTTGCCGGGCACCAAGGTCAGGCTGACAGGCCTGGAGCTCCCCAGATCCTCCTTCCAGCCCTTCTTGGGGATGGGCTCCCACTGGCACCTCCAGTGCTCTGGGACCTCCCTGGTGAGCCAGGACTGATGGTAAATGATGGGGAGCAGCTTGGGGAGCTCATCCACCAGCTCCCTCATCCCCCTAGGATGGATCCCATCTGATCCCATACACCTGTGAGCATCTGAGTGGCTCAGCAGGTCAGCAGCTGCTTCCTCCTGGATTACAGGGAGCTGTTCTGCTCCCTGTGCCCATCTACCAGCTCAGGAGAACTCTTGTCCTGAGGACAATCTCTCCATATATTGAAAATTGAGTCAAACAAGGTGTTAAGTACCTCAGCCTTTCCCTTATCTTTATTTACTCTATTTTCCACTGCATCCAATAAAGAGTAGAATTTCTCCTTATACCACATTTTGCTATTAATCATAGACACATTTGTTATTATTTTTCACAAAAGTGGCCAGGTTAATCTCTAATTGAAATTTCACTTCTTTCCTTTTCTCTTTCTGCATGATGTAACAACATCCTTAAACACTTGCTAAGTTGCCTGACCTTCTGTCCAAAGTTAATGCTCTCTCTGCTTTCCCCTGAGTTCCCACAAAAGCTCCATGGGCAGTCAGGACAGTCATTTTCCTCACCAGCTCATCTTTTGCCACACTGGGACAGGCTGCTCCATCCTCCTTAAGACTGCTTTCTCAAAATGTGTCTATCGTTCCTGAAACCCTTGGTTTTTAAGGGCTCTTTTCCTTAAAAAATCAGTACCTGATTTTGTACTCCCCAAATCTGCATCCTAAGTAGGCCAAAGTCTGCCCTTCCTAATTCCAGTGTGGAAGTTTTGTTGCTGCCTCTCCTTCTGCCACAGATCATTGAAAACTTGATTATTTCATGGTCACTGTGCCCCAGGCAGCCTCTGACCCCCACATCTGCCACCAGCCCTTCTCTGTTTGTGAACAGCAGGAGACAGGGCTTTCCTTGGGAGTGGAGTGTTACCAAAAATTCGGTAAAACAGAAAACTCCTTAACACCAGTGCAGCATTAAGAAGCAGCATTCTTTATTCAGGGGGATGCACAGGGGATAGCTCCTCCCAAAGCTGAGCATGCTGAGTACAGGAAAGTTTCTGTTCATATTCTGTATTTTGCACACATATTCATTGATTGTGCTGGACTAAACACACATCTGATAATCATTTCCCCAAAACCATTAACATATTTCCCCTCTCCATTACCCATGTGTTCTTCTGTCCTGGGGGTCTCTCTGGTGGTTTCTGGTGGTCGTGGGCCCCAATGTTCCTGTGGGCCTGGCTGAGCTGGTAGGACACTGAGGCTGGTGAACTTCCAGTTCCCCTTCTCCCACAGTGGGCATTGTGGGGTCTCCATAGACCTGGGGTTTTGGAGAACAAGCTCCAGGTGTCAGCTCACCTGGTGGAGACAATTTATCATCTGGTTACATGAGGTCAAAGAGTGGGCTATGACATCACATGAGTGATCTATGACAGAATGGTCCATGACATCACAGAGTGGTTAATGTGATGTCATCAAGAAGTTATGACATCATAGGCCATCTCTGTGACATCACAGAGAGGCTTTGACATCACAGGAGAGAGCTTTGAAATTGCAGAGCAGACTGTGACATCACAGAGTTGTCTGTGACATCAGAGACCAGTTGTGTGACATTACAGAATGGGCTGTGATATCTCAGAGAGGCTGTGTGACATCCCAGAGGGGCTGTGTGACATCCCAGAGGGGCTGTGTGACATTCCAGGCGGGCTCTGTGAGGTCACTGGGTTGGTAATCCACCCCAGCTCCCCCTCACAGTTTCTACCAACAAGTCCAATGCTGTTCATGCCCAGCAGGGTCCCTGTCCCCTGGTATCCCCCTGGTCCCCCTGGAGCCACAGCCTCCACCAAACGATGTTCCACAGGATCCACCCCAGTGCCTGACATGGGGAAAAGGGGCCAGGGCTGTGTGACCAGGACATCAAGGACGTGGATTATCCAGGTCCTGTGGCCTGGGTTGGGTTCCCCAGGGCAGGAAAGATGTCTGGCAGCTGCAGCAGGGTTAGGGAAGGGCCTCCAAGGTGGGGCTGGAGCCCTTGCGCTGTGAGCAGAGGCTGAGGGAGCTGGGCTTGTCCAGCCTGAGCAGGGAAGTCTGAGGGGCTCCTCATCCCAACCTGGCAGTGCCAGCAAGGAGGGGATGGAGAACACAGAGCCAGGCTCTTCACCGGGGGCCTGGTGGGAGACAGAAGCCAATGGGTGGAAGGGGAAAGAGAGGAGATCATCCAGGCCAGGAGGAGATGAAATGAGACAGGCTGGTTTCAGCATTTCCTCAGCACGAAAAGCAGCCTGACCTCCTTTCTCCATCCACCACTGACAGCTTTGCAGATCAGGAATTGTTTGAGCTGTTTCCCCCACTCTAGAATGAGCACCCTGATACAAGAACTTAATTGTGTTTATATCTATCACAGAATCATGTTTGTCTGAAATTCATTCTAGCATGAAAATCACTTGTGAATGGTGGACTCATCAGACTCTGCTGGGACGTAGCAAATAGCTCAGGGAAGAGCGTGATTGTTATTAAGTTGTGTCCTGTTTAACCATGGTCTGCTGGCCATCAAAAGAAACTTTCTGTGCCTCTGAGTCCCTCGAGTTCCTGACCCCAAAGGACACAAACCTGATGAGCTGTGGTTCCCACTCCAGTGGTGGCACTTGGAGCTCCCTCCACCCCCAGAGCAGAGCTCCCTTGTCCCAGAAAGTCCCTGGCAATGCAGGGATGAAGGAAACAGGACAGGCTGTGGGGATCAGGGGCAGGGCATGGCCAGGGATTTGGGGTGGTGGTGAGCCCAGGACAGGACCCAGTTCTTGGCCTTGGTGAACCTCATCCCATTGTCCTGGGCCCATGGCTCCAGCCTGTCCAGATCCCTCTGCAGAGCTTCCTGCCCTCCAGCACAGCCACACTCCCACCCAGCCTGGGCTCATATGGAACTGCCTGAGGGTGCCCTCGATGGCCTCATCTAGATCAACAATAAAGAGATTTCACTGACCTGGCCCCAGTCCTGAGCCCTGGGGACACCCCTGGATGTGACTCCATTCCTCAGCTGCTCTGAGTGCCAGGGGTTGGATGGGGGAATTGGTGGGGATTGGGTAGGGACAAAGTGTTAATGATTGTCAGCCATGAAGTGTGTTGATCTTCATATCTGTTCAGACTGCATGAGAAGGTGCTAGGAGGTCAATATCAATTGACAGTGCTGATATCATTCTATGAATAGGAAAAGACAACAGGACAAAACAATTATGCCTGCATTGTTTTCAATATAGTATATTCACTTTGAATACACTTCCAAAATCTGTCTAATTAACCACAGAAGAATTGAAAACTTAAATTATTCCCATGGGCTTTTGTTGTTCAGGTGTTTAGAAAAAAATATTAATGAGCGTTTCTCAATGAATTCCTGAACTGAAGAGCTGAAGAAAGAAAAGGCCTCAGGAGTAGTAAAATTCACCAGCAACCTCCAAGGGGCTGAGGATCCATCCCCATCAGAGCAGCAATGAGCAGAAATGGGCACAGCTCTGTGGCTGCCCCAGCTCTGGGATGGGCCCTGGGCCTGGAGCAGGAGCAGCTCTGGAGGGCCCCAGGGCCGGGGCTCTTGTGCTGGCCTGGGCAGATGGGATGGCAGGAGGGGCTGCAGAGCTCTCAGCACCTCAGGCAGAGGGGAGCAGGGCAGCCAGGGAGCTCCTTTGGCCTTGGCCAAGCCCCTTCCCCCATGGTGGGGCTGAGTCCTGGCTGAGCTGCAGCTGCTGCTGTGCCCTTGGCAGGGGCTGAGGCCATGGGGCAGTGCCCAGAGCAGCCTGGGCTGAGCAGAGCTGTGGGGCCAGAGCCGGCTGGGCTGTGCTGGGGAGAGGCCCTTGGTGCTGCCCAGAGCTCAGGGCAGCTGGCAGAGCTGGCAGGGAGCTGGGCTGGGCTGGGAGAGCCTGGCACAGGAACCATCAGTGTCCATCTCAGCCTGGCTGAGCGGGCAGGGGCAGGACTCAGCCCAGGCCTTGTGGGGCAGGGCCAGCGCCTGGGCAGGCATTGAAAACAGGCAAGAGCCCCAGAGAGGAGGCTGTTCTGTGCCCTTGGGGCATGGACAGAGCTGGGAGGGGCCCAGGACATTTGTCAGCGCCAGCCTCTGTCTGTGCCAGCCCTGGGCAGCCCTGGCTGCTGAGCCCAGCTCTGCCCTGGGCTGAGTTTGGCTGTGGCCCAGCTCCATCCTCCTGCGGGGCTCAGGGCCTGTTCCCGGCCATGGCCAGCCCTGGCCGCCTCTCTGCTGGCCCCGAGGCCGGCAGAGCCCGGGCAGGGCTGTCTGTGCAGCCCCACAGGTGCCACGGGCTCGGCAGGAGCTGGCAGAGGCTGCCCAGCAGGGAGGCCATGGGGCACAGAGCCCCAAGGCTGCCCAGGGCCCCACGGCACAGGGGCCGTTCCCAGCCGCAATGCTCCTGTCCTGGGCTGGGCTGCACAGGGGCTGTGGCACCATGGCTGGGCCAGCACAGGGCCACCGAGGGGCCACGCAGCCGCTGCCCAGGCTGGCAGCAAGGCCGGGCACAGACAAGGAATTGCTGAGCATGGCCTGCGCTGGCCAGGGCTGCCTGTGCCCAAGGCAGAGCTCAGCTGCCCTTGGGGGCTGCAGGGACACTCAGGAGCCCAAAGAGCCTCCATGGCTGTGCTGGAGACCAAGGCTGCAGCAGGGAAATGCAGGGCTGCTGCGCCATGGGGAGGGCATGGAATTCCAGCACACACCTCAGCTCTCTGATGGTCCCGGCACCGTGCTGGGCCCTGTTCCAGACTGGAGCAGAGCAGATGTTGATGGCACAGGAGCCCTGCGGGGCTGGCGGGGACCTGCAGCTTGCAAGGTGCTCTGCTCTCCCTCAGCTCCTCTCTGAGAGATCCAATCCCAACTCGGCACCTCAGGGCACAAGTGGCACTGCCTGTCCATGGGCACACAGCTGATGTCTGCCTGGAAATGGGCTTAGTTTTAAGATATCTTGTTATACAAGGACATTTTTATTCTCTGGGTTAGTTTGCTACTTTTAATAAATATCAAAGTTTTCCCCACCAGTAACAGGAATTTCCTGGTGGTGTACTGTTGGGGAAAGAGAAGAAATAGTGATCTTCCCATCTTCTTGAGTCACCAATATTCTCTTTATAACATCTCCCCCATTCTTCAGGAGTTTCCAGTTCTCCTGTTGAAATGGTCATGTGTAAGGGCATCTCTTCACTAGACCAGCTGGTTCTATGTCCTAACTGTTGCCCCCAGATTTCTTCCTCTAGATGCTCTCTGGTCATTCAAGGGCCTCTCAACTGACTGGTTTCATGCTTTGAGCAACAGGGAGTGACCCAATCTTTCTGAAGTTCTACTAAATAAGAATGATATCTTTTTGTGTTTATATCCATCACAGAATTACCATTTCTTATGTCTTTGTCTAAAACTGTTCCTGTACAGAAATCCCCTGGGGATGGGGGACATGCCAGATGCTGCTGGGACATCCCAGAGAGCTGAGAGAATAGCTGTGATGGTTATTTAACTGCTCAAATGTTCAACTTGTGTTTGCTGGCAAGAAACCTTTCTGTGCCTCTGAGTGTCACCATCCCTGAGCCCAAAGGACACAAACCTGATGAGTTGTGGTTCCCACTGCAGGGGCTGCACTTGGACCTTGGCTCTGCACAGGAGAGCTCTTCATCCACTTTCCCTCTTTTTCTCCCTCTGGGCATGGAGGCAGCTTCTCACTTCAGCCTGTGACTCGGGTGTGTGCAAAGAGCAAATCTGGGCAGAATTGGGGCAGGGAGGGTTTGGGGGGACCTTGGGATCTGTGCTGGGCACAGAAGGTGTTTTCCATTGCTCTGAGACTGTCTGCTGTGCAAAGTGGATTTAATATCCAGCAGAGGAATGACTTCAGGATTTGATAGAGCTGTGCCTTCCCCAGGCTTTGTTGGCTGGCAATAAATGAACATCCCTCTGTGTCTGGGGCAGCTCCTTCTCCAAGGAAAGCAGGTGGGAGTTGGAGCCCAGGAGCTGAAACCTGCAGGTGCAGCCTGGGCTGGAGGGAGCTCAGATTTGCACAAGGCTGCTCTGAGTGCCAGGGCTGGGATGGGGGAAATGGTGGGGTGGGGGGAGGGACAGAGTCTGATGGATTGTCAGCCATGAAGGGTCTTGATTTGCATATCTATTCCAACTGCATGGGGAGGTACTTGGATTCAGTGTCAACTGGAGATTGTACATATCAATGTATTAACTAAAAAATCAAAATGGGACCTAAAAAATGGTTTCTCACTCCCTGTGTAAATAAAAGTCATTAATTTCAATTACACTAATGGAATCCGCCTAACCAACCACAAAGGATTTGAAAGCTTAAATCAAAATATTCCCAGAGGCTTGGCTTGTTAATGTGTTCTGAATGCTAATGAGCCCTGGGGCACTGAATTCCTGCACTGAAGAGCTGAAGGCTGAAGAAGCCTCTGGAGCAGTAAAATTCAGCAGCAGCCTCCAAGTTGCTGAGGATGTCAGCAGCCCCCACTGAGGCCATCCCTGCCCAGACACCCTGGGGGAATGGGCAGACAAGGAGGGCGTCCCTGGGGCTGGGGCAGCAGAACTCAGAGGCACCAGCGGCTCCAGCTGGGAAATGGAGTGTGGGATGGGGCTGTGAAAGCCCTGCCTGGGCTGTGCCAAGCAGAACAGACAAGCCTTGACCCCCATCCACTAAAAAACTCTCTCAAGGAGACATTTAAATGGAGTGACAATAATTTGTGTCCTCTGAGTTGGATGCACTGGAGCAACACTATCAAGAGTTTCTCAGGAGCTCTAAGCAACAAAACAGCCTTTACTGGGAAATTTAGAAAATCAGTGAAACTTTGGCAAATATTTTAATATGGCATTCAATCAACAGAAAAAGCTTCTCAAAGCATTGACTTGGCCCATTCAACTTCACAAACTCTGAGCCTGTTCAATTTTAAGTTAATCAATATTTGCAAGTGTACAGAAATAGAAGAGGTAGATACAAAAAGAGAGAACAATAAGATACAGAGAAGCACACACTCAGCTACCAACTCCTGGATTCCAGCATTGTTCAGATGGAAATTCCAAGAGGAGGTAGGGTCAAGATGTGTGCTTGCCTTGTGGTCAGCCTTAAATACCCCTTGGTCTTCCTGGGCCTTCCCCCAGGTGGGACTTGGGGTCATTTGGTCACTCAGGAGCTGGGCTGGGGCTCCAGAGGTGGCTGTGGAGCATTGCCTGTGCTGTGCCAGGGACTGGCAGTCACTGCTGGGCTGGGATAGAGGCTCTGGGGGGATTGGGGTTCCAGGGCAGGGCAGGGCTGGGGTTCCAGGGCAGGGCAAGGCTGGACCTGCCCCTTCCTCCCCCACACATGAAATGTTTCCAGCCAACAATCTCCTCCAGTCTGTCACAACAGTTGACATTGGAGGTGAAATCCCAATATGGCCATTGCTATGGTCAGTTCCCATGGCAACCATCCCCAGCCCCTGTTGCTATGGTCAGTTTCCATGGCAACCATCCCCAGCCCCTGTTGCTATGGTCAGTTTCCATGGCAACCATCCCCAGCCCCTGTTGCTATGGTCAGTTTCCATGGCAACCATCCCCAGCCCCTGTTGCTATGGTCAGTTTCCATGGCAACCATCCCCAGCCCCTGTTGCTATGGTCAGTCCCTGGGCAGCTCCATGGAGACCCCATGCCAGGGGTGGTTGCCATGGACACCAGCTCAGGCCTGGAGCCCGTTGCCATGGCAACCATTGGCACTCCCATCCCCAGGGTCATGGGATCCCAGAACCACAGAATTGGCTGAGCTGGGAGGGACCCATCAGGATCCTCGAGTCCAACTGCTGGCCCTGCACAGGACACCCCAACACTGCCAGCCTGGGCCTGGCAGTGCTGTCCAAACGCTGCTGGAGCTCAGAGAGCCCTGGAGCTGGGACCCTTCCCTGGGGAGCCTGGGCAGTGCCCCAGCAGCCTCTGGGCAAAAACCTTTTCCTGAGATCCAACCTCAGCCTGCCCCGACTCAGCTGCAGCAGCTCCCTCCACTCCTGTCCCTGGGCACCAGAGTGAAGAGGTTCCCGCAGCCCCAGCCAGGGACCCGCTCCCAAGGCTGCTGCCATGGCCACCAGGGCTGGCACCAGCTGGGATGCTCGGTTTCCACAGGCCGGGGTTCAGGAATGGCATTTCTCAATTTCCTGCTCCCACTCAAACCCCGCAGGCACTCATTGCCCTCCCACCTTCCATTGAAGGAAAAAAGGGAAAGATCTCAGGCTGGGATAAGAACAATTTACTGGGAACAGCAACAAGATAAGGAACAAACAGAAACAGAAAAAATATTAACAACAGAAGGGATAAGAAAAACCAGTTACAGGGAAAACTACATCACCATCAATTGTATCTTTTTGTCCACGTGTTTCCTCCTGCATGGAAAGGACACCCTTCTCCTCAGGGAGAGACAGAGAGAGACAGTCCCTTTCCTGCCCCGGTAATGACCTGAGGTGGGAGTGAATGTAGTGACAGGGCCATGGCCAGACCCTCATGTCCTTCAATCCCATATCAGGCCATTGGCAGGGGCAAGGAAAGGGACAGGTGTCTTCCCAGCATGGATCACAGGGAACATGGATCACCAAGGCTCTTCCCAACAGGGTCCTCCAATGGGCGATGAAACTGGATCAGTGCACAAAGCTCTTCCTGCAGCTGGGGAATTTTCAGGGCTTCCCTTACCGGTGGCTCCGTTGGTGTTTGGTCAAGTGAGATCTCTGGGTGAAGCTCTTCCCACACTGGGGACACAAGTAGGGCCTCTCCCTGGTGTGGATGTGCCAGTGCCTGACAAGATGGCAGTTGCGCTTGAAGCCCTTGCCACAGTCAGGGCAGAGGAAGCGCCTCTCCTCGGAGTGAATCCGCTCATGCCGGAGGAGATGGGAGCTGCTCTGAAACCTCTTTCCACAAGTGGGGCACATGTAGGGCCTCTCCCCAGTGTGGATGCGCTGGTGTGTGACGAGGGTGGAGTTGTGTTTGAAGCCCTTCCTGCAGTCAGGGCAGCGGAAGGGCCTCTCATCCTTGTGAATCCGCTGATGTACAAGGAGATTGCAGCTATTGTGAAACCTCTTCTGACACTCGGGACACTCGTAGGGACTCTCCCCAGTGTGGATGCGTTGGTGGATGATGAGGTCGGAGCTCCGTCTGAAGCCCTTCCCACACTCCCCACACTTGTAGGGTGTCCTGGGTTGTAAGATAAGCTTGTATTCCATTTGCCATCTGTCGAAGGCGAACCGGTTGGACAGGTTTTTTGTTATCTCTCTCAGAGACAATGGTTTGTGTATACACCTTTGACTGATTCAATGAAGGGCTGAAAAAATGTAACACCGTGAGGGGTCCCACCCAGAGGGGGGAAGCAGCTCGCTCTCTTCTTCGCGGGACTCCGAGAGAAGCAGCTCTCTCTCTCTCTGCGCGGGATCCCCGGGGAAAGCAGCTCTCTCTCGCTCTCTCTTCGGCGGCACTCGCAGCGAAGCAGCCGGCGCGCGCTGAGGCGACGGCAGCGGAGCTCAGAGGCAACCCCGGCGCAGAGGAAGACCGGCCCCCACTGCCACCAGATCTTCAGAGGAAAATTATACCCTTCTAAAGATCACCACTTCAGCTGCAACTCATCAACTATTGCAAGGGAAAGCAATTGTCCCAGCAAAACTGTACTGGCATTCCTCAGGTTCTAGACTTTTTCTTTCACTGGTTTTGTTTGTACCGATTGCATTTGCTTTTTTTTAAATTGTTGTCCAGTTTTCTCCTAGTAAAGAATTGTTACTCCCACTCCCATATCTTTGCCTGAGAGCCTTTTAATTTAAAGATCCTGGTAATTCAGGGGGAGGGGGGTTTGCCGTTCTCCATTGTACAGGAGGCTTTGCCCTCTTTCACAGACTCCTGTCTTGTCTAACCAAGACAGAATTTGGCGCATCAACGTGAGGCCCGAGGGCATTGAGAGGGAAAAAGGATTAACAGTTCTTAAGTAATTTGGTTTTGTTGTGTGTAAAAACATCTTCAGCATCACCATGTGGTCTAGTTTACCTTGGTTTGGGTGGCATGTGATCGTAGCTATACTTTTCCCATTTGCAGACCCTTATCTAAAAATGGGTCCTATAACTAAGGCTACGGTGTCTGTTATCAAGTTTGGCTTCTGGGTTAATTGGGTGAGGAATTCATGGATCTTTAATTTCCTCTGGAAGGCAGGTACATGGATTCATAGCTATCACACGTTAACTGTATGTTTTTGGGGTTACTTTAATAACGGTACCTACTGCGAGGAAATAGCACCTGGGCAAACTTTCTCTCAACCTTTTAACCATCTTTTTGGGTCTGCTCCACCAGTTCTCAAAGGGTTAAGATCCTTTATAAGTGCTAATGATACCATACAATGGGTGGTGTTGCTGATAGTCCTGTTATATTTAGCATTCAGAGATAAGGGAAGATTAACCTGGTTAACTACCCTCACACCTACACCACAGACTCGAGATGCTGCTGCTCCAGAGCCTGACCCTGCCCCACAGCCCACCTCAGAAATGAACCGCCCAGATTGGGTGAGGGTTCTGGTTAAGGAGATACGAGAGATGCTGAAGGAGTGCATTTCCCCAGCTGGTGAGAAACCGGCCCTTTGCCTTGAGGAGGGACAGTCTAATAGTACAGCTGTGGAACCCACTAATGTTACAACTGTCCAGGTTCCAGCTGAACCACAAGGGCAGTCACGGTCAGCAGCAGTGGCCCCGGTAGAAACAAGGAAGTCTAAGGTGAAAGCAGAGCACCCTGCAGATAGGGACAGGAATGGAGGAACCTCACAACCCACAGGGGAGCCAGAGATTGCTATCATCACCGAGTCCCTGACGTACGAAAGTCTTCGCAATCTGCATAAAGACATTGTGCGACGAGGGCGTGAGGCTTATGCTACCTGGCTACTCCGGGTTTGGGATCTTATGGGTACAGGCGTGCAGCTGGACGGTGGTGAGGCAAGGAACTTGGGACCCTTGACCCAGGACTCGGGTATAAATCAGGTTTTTGTAAGGGAACCAGGGTCCCTTTCTCTCTGGGAGCGGCTCTTAATGAGTGTCAGGGAGAGGTTTATCCACAGAGAGAGAATGCAAGAGCACCATCATAGAATGCGCTGGAAGACCCTCGAGGAAGGGATCCAACAGCTGAGAGAAGTGGCAGTATTGGAGGTACTCTTTGGGAGGGATGGACGACACAATAATGATCCTGACAAGGTCAGGTGTACGGGACAAATGCTGTGGAGTCTGGCAAATCTTGGGCCATCTCAATACGCCACCTTCATTGCAACGATCAATGCTGACACCCACCGGGAGACAATAGGTTCTGTTGCCAACAAACTTAGGAATTATGAGAGTATGATTAATGGCCCAATGCAGGCTCATATCTCAGCTGTGATTAAGGAGTTTAAAAAGGAGATGAGGGAGGAGATAAGGAAGGTTAATACAGCACCCGTGAAAGTCACAGGCCCCAGAATCAGCACCCAACAATCCCCAGCTAGAGAGAGAGGGTACACCCCAAGGGCTAATCTGTGGTTCTTCCTGCGTGACCATGGGGAAGACATGGGGAGGTGGGATGGGAAACCCACTTCTGTCCTGGCAGCACGGGTCCGTCAACTCAAGGAGGGAAACTCTAACCGGGGGAGTTCCACCAAAGTGAAGGTAGCCTCAACCTCCCGTGACCAAGCTTGTGGGTACGATCTGTCAGACCCCCTTGAAGGGACCTCTAGTATGTATGCCCAGGAAAGGAATGATAACCAGTGTTAGAGGGGCCCTGTCTCTAGCCAGGGAGAGGCACGGGAAAACCGGATCTTCTGGACAGTGTGGATCCGATGGCCTGGCACATCAGAGCCACAAAAATATGATGCTTTAGTTGATACTGGTGCACAGTGTACTCTGATACCATCGGGACATGTGGGGGCAGAGCCTGTTTCCATTGCTGGTGTGACAGGGGGATCACAACAATTGACTCTGGTGGAAGCTGAGGTGAGCCTGACTGGGAAGGAGTGGAAGAAACACCCTATAGTGACTGGCCCAGATGCTCCGTGTATCCTAGGCATAGACTTCCTCCGGAACGGATATTACAAAGACCCAAAGGGACTCAGGTGGGCTTTTGGAATAGCCGCTGTAGAGGCAGAAGACATTAAGCAATTGAACACCTTGCCTGGACTGTCAGAAAACCCCGCTGCAGTAGGACTCCTAAGGGTGGAAGAACAACGCGTGCCAATTGCGACCTCGACAGTGCACCGCCGGCAGTATCGGACGGATCGAGATGCCGTGATCCCCATCCACAAAATGATTCGGGAGCTGGAGAGCCAAGGGGTGGTCAGCAAAACCCACTCACCCTTCAACAGCCCCATCTGGCCTGTGCGCAAATCTGACAAAGAATGGAGATTGACTGTGGACTATCGTGGCTTAAATGAAGTGACTCCACCGCTGAGCGCTGCTGTGCCGGACATGCTGGAACTTCAGTACGAGCTGGAGTCCAAGGCAGCAAAGTGGTATGCCACCATTGATATTGCTAATGCGTTTTTCTCCATTCCTCTGGCAGCAGAATGCAGGCCTCAGTTCGCTTTCACCTGGAGGGGCGTGCAGTACACCTGGAACCGACTGCCCCAGGGGTGGAAACACAGCCCCACCATCTGCCATGGACTGATCCAGGCTGCACTAGAAAAGGGTGAGGCTCCAGAACACCTGCAATACATTGATGACATCATTGTGTGGGGGAGCACAGCGGCAGAAGTGTTTGAGAAAGGTGAGAGGATCATCCAGATACTACTAGAAGCTGGCTTTGCCATCAAGAAGAGCAAAGTCAAGGGACCTGCCCGAGAGATCCAGTTCCTGGGAGTGAAATGGCAAGATGGACGACGCCAGATTCCCACTGAGGTCATCAACAAGATCACAGCTATGTCCCCACCAACCAGCAAAAAGGAAACACAAGCTTTCCTGGGTGCCATAGGTTTCTGGAGAATGCACATTCCTGAGTATAGCCAGATTGTGAGCCCTCTTTATCTGGTTACCCGAAAGAAGAATGATTTCCACTGGGGCCCTGAGCAGCAACAAGCCTTCACCCAGATCAAGCAGGAGATCGCTCATGCTGTAGCCCTTGGCCCAGTCAGAACGGGACCAGAGGTCAAGAATGTGCTCTACTCTGCAGCCGGGAACCATGGGTTGTCTTGGAGCCTTTGGCAGAAAGTGCCTGGGGAGACTCGAGGCCGACCACTGGGATTCTGGAGCCGAAGTTACAGAGGGTCTGAAGCCAACTACACTCCCACAGAGAAGGAAATCTTGGCTGCCTTTGAAGGAGTTCAAGCCGCCTCGGAGGTAATTGGCACAGAAACACAACTCCTCCTGGCACCCCGACTACCGGTGCTGGGGTGGATGTTTAAAGGAAAGGTTCCCTCTACCCACCATGCCACTGACGCCACATGGAGCAAATGGATTGCCCTCATCACTCAACGCGCCCGTATTGGAAACCTGAATCGCCCTGGGATTTTGGAGATAATTACGAACTGGCCAGAAGGTGAAAACTTTGGTCTCACTGATGATGAGGAGCAAGTACAAGTGGCAAGGGCTGAAGAAGCTCCACCATACAACCAACTACCAGCAGAGGAGACCTGCTACGCTCTTTTCACTGACGGTTCCTGTCGCATCGTAGGGATGAACCGGAAGTGGAAAGCAGCCGTATGGAGCCCCACACGCCAAGTTGCACAAGCTACCGAAGGAGAAGGTGGATCGAGCCAACTCGCTGAACTCAAGGCCGTTCAGCTGGCTCTGGACATTGCTGAAAGGGAGAAGTGGCCAAAGCTCTACCTTTATACTGATTCATGGATGGTAGCCAATGCTCTGTGGGGCTGGCTGGGAAGGTGGAGGAAGGCCAACTGGCAACGTAGAGGAAAGCCAATCTGGGCTGCTGATATATGGAAAGACATTGCCTCTCGGGTGGAAAAGCTGACGGTGAAAGTCCGTCATGTAGATGCCCATGTCCCCAAAAGTCGGGCTAATGAGGAGCACCGGAACAACGAGCAGGTAGATCAGGCAGCAAAAATAGAGGTGTCAAAGATAGACTTAGATTGGCACCATAAGGGGGAGTTGTTCCTGGCTCGATGGGCTCATGATGCCTCAGGTCATCAGGGCAGAGATGCCACCTACAAGTGGGCACGAGACCGAGGGGTGGATCTAACCATGGACAGTGTTTCCCAGGTTATCCATGACTGTGAGACGTGTGCTGCCATCAAACAGGCCAAGAGAGTGAAGCCCCTATGGTATGGTGGGCGGTGGTCCAAGTACAAGTATGGGGAGGCCTGGCAGATTGACTACATCACACTGCCCCAGACACGCCAAGGCAAGCGCTACGTGCTGACCATGGTAGAAGCCACCACTGGATGGCTGGAGACTTTCCCTGTACCTCATGCCACTGCCCGGAACACCATCTTAGGCTTGGAAAAGCAAGTCCTGTGGAGACACGGCACCCCTGAGAGAATTGAGTCTGACAACGGCACCCATTTCAAGAACAGCCTTATCAACACCTGGGCCAGAGAACATGGTATCGAATGGATATATCATATTCCCTATCATGCTCCAGCTGCCGGCAAAGTTGAACGGTGCAACGGACTCCTTAAGACTACCCTGAAGGCACTCGGTGGGGGAACATTTAGAAACTGGGAAATTAACCTGGCAAAAGCAACCTGGATGGTCAACACCCGGGGGTCTGTCAATCGAGCTGGCCCTGCTCAGTCAGAACCCTTACACGCAGTAGATGGAGATAAGGTCCCTGTAGTACATATGAAAGGTATTTTAGGGAAAACTGTTTGGATTAATCCCACCTCAGGCAAAGACCAACCCATTCGTGGGATTGTCTTTGCTCAAGGACCTGGTTACACTTGGTGGGTAATGCAGGAAGATGGGGAGACCCGCTGTGTACCACAGGGAAACTTGGTCTTAAGAGAGAACTGGGTGTAAGATTTCATGGTGTGCAGATGGAAATAGAATAAGGGGTGGATAATGTCCTGGGTTGTAAGATAAGCTTGTATTCCATTTGCCATCTGTCGAAGGCGAACCGGTTGGACAGGTTTTTTGTTATCTCTCTCAGAGACAATGGTTTGTGTATACACCTTTGACTGATTCAATGAAGGGCTGAAAAAATGTAACACCGTGAGGGGTCCCACCCAGAGGGGGGAAGCAGCTCGCTCTCTTCTTCGCGGGACTCCGAGAGAAGCAGCTCTCTCTCTCTCTGCGCGGGATCCCCGGGGAAAGCAGCTCTCTCTCGCTCTCTCTTCGGCGGCACTCGCAGCGAAGCAGCCGGCGCGCGCTGAGGCGACGGCAGCGGAGCTCAGAGGCAACCCCGGCGCAGAGGAAGACCGGCCCCCACTGCCACCAGATCTTCAGAGGAAAATTATACCCTTCTAAAGATCACCACTTCAGCTGCAACTCATCAACTATTGCAAGGGAAAGCAATTGTCCCAGCAAAACTGTACTGGCATTCCTCAGGTTCTAGACTTTTTCTTTCACTGGTTTTGTTTGTACCGATTGCATTTGCTTTTTTTTAAATTGTTGTCCAGTTTTCTCCTAGTAAAGAATTGTTACTCCCACTCCCATATCTTTGCCTGAGAGCCTTTTAATTTAAAGATCCTGGTAATTCAGGGGGAGGGGGGTTTGCCGTTCTCCATTGTACAGGAGGCTTTGCCCTCTTTCACAGACTCCTGTCTTGTCTAACCAAGACATAGGGCCTCACCCCAGTGTGGATGTGTAAGTGGCTGACAAGGTGGGAGTTGCAGCTGAAGCCCTTCCCACACTCTCCACACTCGTAGGGCCATTCCCCAGTGTGGATCATCAGGTGTCGTTTCAGATTGTTGCTCCGCCTGAAGCTCTTCCCACACTCCAAGCACTTGTAGGGCTTCTCCCCATCAGGAAGCTTCTCAGGGACCACCAGCTCAGAGCTCTGGCTGAAGCTCTGCCCACCTTCCTGGCCCAGGGTGTGTCTTTCCTCCTCAGAGCATCCTGGACTGGGCTTGCAGCCCCTCCTCCAGTGGGATCTCCAGGGATTTTCCTCCCTGTTGAATTCCTGCGCTGTAAAGTTGCTCAAAACGGCCTCTTCCATGAGGTTCTGCTGCAGGGATTTGTCCTTCCTGGTCTCCATCCTCAGCTCCTGATCTGGGGGAGGAAGGACAAGGAGAGGATGGGATTTGCCTCCATGCCACAGGGAAGGGCAAGGAGAAACCCCCAGAGTATCTCCAGCAGGAGGGCACCGGCAGCGGGGCTGTCCTGCAGCTGGGGGCCAGGCTGGGCTGGGAGATGGAGCAGGAGAGAGGGGGAAAGGGGCACTAACTTCCTCCTCACCTGCCTCGGTGTCCCAGGGCATCTTCCTCTTCCTCGCAACCTTCTCCATCTGGGAAACGTTTGGGTATGGGAAATCCTGGTTTTGGAGGAAAACAAGGAATGAGTACAGTGAGTTTTGTAGTGGTTTGAAGGCAAACCAGGGGGAGAGTCTAAGCCAGAATGACAATTGAGTAAGAAAATTAAGATCAAGGCAATGATACAGAAACACTGGATTAATCTGACAGAGCCAGGATATAACCTGACAACCCGTTGGTCAGGGTGGTGGTAGCAGTCTGATGAAATGGTGGCTGCAGTCCGGCTGGAGTGATGAACGTGATTTTGTCAAAGCAGTGATCCTGTAGAAGGGTCTGGTCTTCCTCTGAAGGTCCAGTGGTGCTTATGGAGCTCTTGTCCTCTGGGAATCCAGTAGGCAAGGTGGTTGTGGTGTTGCAAATTCTGAGATTATATCCAGGTAGGAATGCTTGGTTCCTCCCCCTGGGCGGAGCATCCCACAATGGGATGATGTAATTTTATCAGTGCTGCAGTGACACTCAATGGCCCATTAAGAGAAGATGGCCCCTGGAGGGCGTTATCAGGGCTGAGCCATGGAAGAGATAAAGAACACTGCCCCACCTGTTGATAACAGTTTATGGAGATGGGGACTGAAAACACTTTTGGTTACATCTGACACTGTAACCTGAAACAGTGAGGCAATCCCTGCTCGGGGTGGGGGGTGAACACCACCCCCCTTACCCAAACTGGCTCAGGTGTAAAACCCCCACCCTGGGAAGGCCACGCACACAGTGGACAATGTCACACTTGCCCCGCCCCAGGGGAGATCTCTGTCCCTGTCACTCCCTTGCTCTCCCCCCTTTTTTCTTTCTTTCCATCTCTCTCTACCTCACAGTTACTGGTCAATAAAATCCACTTTGGATTTGGTCTGTGAGCACCTTAATTGGGGCAGGGACATCTCTCTAACAATTTTATTATCCAGATTGCAACATTATTTTGCACAGTGAGTTCAGGGCACTGTTGTCTGACCCCAAGTTCCTTTGACAACATCCTGGTTTCCTCCTCGCGGAGGTTCTGCCTCTTTCTGGAGGAACTCTTGGAAACTTGGATGCACTTTCCTCTGAGCGACTTTTGGGAGACCTTATGAGGAAAGTGGAAGTTGTGGGTGGCCAGGGTAAAGAAAATATTTTGTTTTCCTTCTTTGAAAAGTCTGTTAAAATCTCTGGAGGAAAGGGACCAAATGATACCAGCGAGACTGACAAGGATCATTCACCCCAAGGTGAGAAACACAAGGCTACTAAAGTCCTACAAGAAGCCCAGCTCAAGTTATTCCCAAATAACTTTTGAATTTACATGCTTGGGGGGAGAATCATTATTTTCTTCATCCCTGTCACCTTTGTGACAGCTACACAGACCGTTCCCTTCCTTTTAATAATCTGTATTGGGTCAAATTTCCATATTTCATTTTTTGGAACCTGCCAGCTGTGCAGAAACTGATGAAATTTGGAATTACCACAGAATTGCTTCTGTTGTTGGTCTATTAAGGTTTGGGATTTGTTTGTGTTTCCATCAGAAGTGACTTGTGGGAAGAGCAAAACTTCCTCAAGGCATTTTATGTAGGGTTAAATTTGATTTCTTCTAAGTTTGTTTTGTCCAGTGTCCAGGCGATGCTCAAGGGGTCTCTGGTTTTGGTTTGGCCCTAATTTACTTCTGATTTGTCTTTATCTCTTAAAAACACCTGAAAAATGACTAAAAAGAGTATTGACCAGAGATGTCAGAAGTCCCACCATTTAAGAGGTATTTGAGGTGGAATTTACTGTTTGGGAACATATTCTGGAGGATTTGTGGGTTCTTGGGGGATATCTGGTAGTATTCTCCATATCTTTGCACTCCAAAAGCCAAGGTGGATTGGTCTGTCACCTCAAAGTGACTCAATCCCACCTCAAAATGGCTGGTTCCCACCTCAGTCCCATGCCAAAATTGCTCAATTCCTCAGCCTCCAGGATGAGATGGGGTTGGAAGGTGATCGGGAGAAGTGAGATCCAAATTTGTGGTTGTGGGGTCAGGATTGTGTGAGGCTGGGTGGGTGTGGTTTATTTTGATAATAAGTAAAACTATCAGAATTATTGATTTCTGTCCCATTCATTTTCTGTCAGTTCTGATTTGATTTTCAGAGTGCCGCCTTCTCAGCTGAATTTATTTGTGACCTCCTGTCCCAGACTGAAAAGTAAGATGTGTTCTATTTCCAACTGTATGGCAGTTGTCCTGTGTTAAGTGGGCAGTTTTTCCTTATCTCTTCCACAATCAATCCTCCCTCGGGGGAGACATCTGCTGATAATGGGCTATTGTCACTGCATGACTGATAAGAACTGTAACATCCCATTGTGAGATGCTCCACCCAGAGGGAGGAGACAAGCATTCCTACCTGCATCTGGTCTGGAGATTCTGGCCCACCAACACAGCTTTTTCTGGGCTGGATTTCTCAGAGGAACAGCTGCCTCTTCCTCTTCAGAGGAAGACACCTTTTCCTACAGGATCACTGCTCCAACAGAACCACACCTGACACTCCTGGAGGACTGCAGCCCCAATTCCAATTGGATTGTGGCCAACACCCTGTCCAACAGGGTGTCAGGTTGTATTCTGGCTCTCTCAGTGTTGGTTTGGTTCACTGCATTGATCATATTTTCATTTTCTTCCCTAATAAAAAGCTGTTATTCCTGCTCCCATATTTTTACCTGAGAGCCCCCCTTAATTTCAAATTTATAGCAATTCAGAAAGAAAGAGTCTACATTTCTTCATTTTAGGGGAGGCTCCTGGTTTCTTTAGAAGACACCTGTGTTTCCAAACCAAAACACCTCCTTTCTCTCCTGCCTTCCTTTGCCTGCTCTGTTTCTCTCTCAGTGTCTCCCTTGACCCAAGGCAGCTCTCACCAAAGACCCTGCCCTGATTTCATTCCCAATCCATGAGCTACAACAACCATGGGGGAAGTTATGAATGCTGGCAGTGAAATGTCACTGTAGGATCTTGCTCCGCTCAGCTTTTGGCTCTTCCATAAGAGCTCTGCCTTCAAGGGCAGGAACATCTTTTCCTGGCTGGGAACTGGAATTCCAGCCTCTGAGAGCGTGTGCCATGGATCCCAGAGGGACATTTCCGAGGCTCCCAGGGTGCTGCTCCTGCCGTGCCTCCCAAGGAGCTGTGCAGGGCAGGGGACAAGGTGCAGCAGCTGTGTTGGTGCTGCAGTGTCACAACAGCTCCTGGTTCCAGGAGTTTCCGCACTGCCATCAGCAGTTCCTGGGTTCCATGATGCCCTGCTGTGTCCCCATAGATATTTGGTGTCATGAAGTTCTTTGGTGTCACAATGGCCACCTCTCTCCATGAGCTTCCACAGTGTCCAAATGGCCTCCTTGGATGGGCAGTGTCACCATGGACCATTGGCTGCATTCAGCCCCGGTGGGGCACCATGGACTCTTTGGTTCCATGAGGTTCTGGGGGTGTCTCCATGGTCTCCTTGGATTCACAGTGTCACAATGGGCCACTGGATCCACGTGGCCCTGCTGTGTCACCGTGGCCTTTTGGTTCCATGGGACCCCAGGGTCACAATTGACTCCTTGCTTCCACGTCACCCCCTCAGTGCCAAAATGACCCCTTCGTTCCATGGGGGACACAGAAGATTTAGAGAAACATTGAGGAAATCCTGCTTAACACTGCTGGGAATATCTGCCTGCATTCTAGAAAGAGGTTAAAGGTGAGGATGGCACCAGCAGGTTCCGTCTGCAACAGAGGTCCAGGGAAAGGGCAGGGACAGAGAATTCAGCTGGGAGACTCAGAGAATTCTGTTTCCAGAGATCATTTCTGGTAACACTGTCCCTTGTAGAAAGGTGACACCACTCCAGGCAGCCTGTACTGAGCAGGTGGCTCCTGAGTGGGGTTTTGCGGTGGTGTGTCTTTAATTTGATTTTTGTTCAATATCTGTTTCCCCCCCCCCCCCCATCCCTAATCTCTGCCTCTCCCCAATTGTCAGTCTTCCCTAGTTCTCCCCTAACCCCCTCATCTCTAAGTTGTCAATCCTCTCTTTCCCTGCCCCTTTCCCTGGAACCTTCCCTGTCATTCATCCTAGCCCCCTCCTCTGCTTCCAGAGCATTCCCTGTCTGTTTAGTGAGACTCAAAACCCTATTGCTTATTTTGTGTTATTTCACTTCCCTGCTCCCCCTGATAGGTTTGTGATATGTTAGTTCTGCCCTAAACTCCTCCCCTGCTGTTCCCTCATTGGTTGCTGTTCCCTCATTGGTTGCTGTTCCTACACCCATCTCCCTGAATTCTTGTATAAAACCTCTGCTCCCGCCCCCGAGGGGGTCTTGGGGCTCACTGAATAAAACCATCCTGTTCACCCCTAAGTCCCGTGTCGCCTCCATCTGTTCCCGCACCACCGACTGGGACTGCAGAGCTTCGCAGGGGGAGCGGCCGCCCGTTCTCTTCCCTCTCGCAGCCCAGCACGGCACCGCTTGGGGAATCGCCGCGAGGGGAGCGCATTGCTGCACTACAACAGGGTTTGTTGTTCAGGAAACCTGCTCAGGCTTTTCCATTCTTTCCTTCCCACGAGGAAAACTTCTCCTGGGCCTGTGTGCAGGCAGAGCCCTGAGGAGAGCAGGTGGGACACGGTTCAGTGGGCTGGGACATGGAGCTGCAGAGCCCAGGGACAAGGTTCTGCTGCAGGGCAAAGGGATGTCAGTGCCAGGTGAGCGATGTCAGACATGGTGAGCCTGGGGGTGAGGAGCAGCTTGTCCAAACAGGGTCAGCCCTCACGGGGCTCATTCTTCTACATGCCCAGACCTCCTAAGGAGACACTGAGCATCAAGATCACCTGGGGAATGCTTCTATCAGTTCTTCTCTGAACTGGAAACTAAGAATACTCACTTAATTAAAGAAAAAAAGTCATGAGATGCACTTTGAAATCCTCCTCCTTCCAAGAACTCCAAACTGACTCCAATCAGATGCACAAGCCCTGGAGATTTGCAGACAATTGAATGAAGACAAAGCCCCCCTGAAGGATTCCTGCATTTTGTTGATCCCCACAGTTTATTTGGGCCCCTGTCCAGGATCCTGAGGCACTGAGAGAAGGCTGAAGAAGCTGCTCAAGGAGTCAGGAGCAAAACTCCAAGTCCCTTGGAGCATCACTGGGCCCCACTGAGGGCAGGGACAGCCAAAAGCTCCCCAGGGACTGGTGAGAGCAGATCCTTGAGGCCAGGATTGCAGGGATCCAAAGGCTCAGAGCAGGGAACTGCAATGCTGAGCAAGGCCTGGGCTGGCTGGGGGAAGCAGAAAGGCCAAGCCCTGAGCCCAGCCAGGCACAGCAGGGCCTGTCCCTCACGGGTGGCTGGGGCTGTTTGTGGGGCAGGGAGATGTGAGGGGCAGCAAGGACAAATGTCACAAATCTGCGTGACCCTGCAGATCCTCATGGAACCAAGGGACCATTGTGACACTGTGCTGCCTCATGGAATCAAGGGGACCATTGTGAACTCAGAGACCCCAAGGAACCAAGGGTCCATGGTGACCTTGTGCCACCCGCAGTGTCACAGAGGAGAGCTGTTTTCACACAGCAAGAGTACACGGAGCCGAGGGGCCATTGTGACACATCAGGGCTTTGTGGAACATGAAGCCATTGTGACATTGCAAGGCCTCATGGAAGCACGGGGCCATTGTGACACTGCAGAAGCAAGGGGAACATTGTGACACTCCAGGGCCTCATGGAACCAAGGAGACCATTGTGACACTGTGGGGTCCCACAGAACCAAGGGAACATGGAACAGGTCTGGCTAGCTGGGCCTCCTGGGGACCACCTGACAGGTCTGGCAGACTTTGGCATGTCGAGGGCTGCTTCTCATCTGCCCCTGAAGCACTAGGGTGTCACCCTAATTTTTTAAGATTTTCTAAAACCTTCTGAGTTTACATTCTTGTAGCAAATTTTCTCACACAACTTTCTGTAAATAATTTATTGTTTTGCATTCCTTCATAGAGGAGGAGAAATTTGATGGACGGTAGTTTTGTCCAGTGTCATTGGAGAGGTGGCACTTTCACCCTCCAATCCACTGTCACCTTTGGAAAACTATAACAGTTGGAGTCAGAAATAAATTTCATTTCTTTTACCGTCACAAACACAAAGGTGCCCATCATGTTTTCTCATGTCCCATAGTGACATTGGCGCTCTGGGCTTTCCTTCCTATGGGAGAGAACTATTCTTCTCCTCCAGGGGCCTATAGTCAAAACTGGAATTCTTCCTCCAAATTTCCTTATATTGCAAGGATTTTTTCTAGATTAAATCAGCCAAAATAGACAGATCTGGCTGCCTTGGCTACCCAGGGGGCACCTCTCATCTGCCTTTCAAATACTGGGACCATGTGCTTTTCTTTATTATGGGGAAAAACCATCCATCTCAACCAGGTACCCATGGCCAAAATTGGGCATCTGCCTCCAGAATTCCCTATATCCAAGGATAGCTCCCAGAAAAATGATGCCAGGAATCACAAATCTGGCTGGCCTTGGCTTCCTGAGGGATGGCACTCATGTGCCTCTGAAACACTGGGACTCTGTGCTTTCCTTCCTAATGAAAAGAACTCTTCTTCCTGTCCAGGTGCCTACGGCCAGAACTGAGATTCCACCTCCAAAATGCCCTATGTCCAAGGATAGCCCCTAGACGAAAGTTGTCAGGAGAGAGAGGTCTGGCTGGCTTGGCCTAAGGCTGGCCACATCTCATCTTCTTCCAGAACACTTGGATTTTGTGCTTTTCTTTCCTGTAGGAAAAAAACATCCATCCTGAGCAGGTGTTCATGGCCAAAACTGGGATTCCACCGCCAAAACTCTGTACATCCAACGATTGCTCCCAGTGAAATCTGCCAGGACAGACAGATCTGGCTGCCCTTGGCCTCTTGGGGATGCCTCTCACCTGCTCTCAAAACACTGGAGTCAGTGCTTTCCTTCCAATGAAAAAGAACCATCGTTCTTCTCAAGGTGTTCATGGTCAAAACTGAGATTCCTTCTCCAAAATTACATATATCCAAGGATCTCTCCATGACAAAAGCTGCCAGGACAAACAGGTCTGGCTGGCTTGGCCTCTCAAGAGCCACCTCTCTTCACTTCTGCCTTTGAAACACTGGGGCTCTGTGCTTTCCTTCCTATGGAAAAGAACTGTCCTTCTTATCTACACAGAAATGGCTGAAATTGGGGTTCCACTTCCCAAATTCCCTATATCCAAGGGTTGCTTTCAGACAAAAGCTACCAGGACGGAGAAGTCTGGCTGCTTTAGGTCTCTGGTGGAAGCCTTTCATCTGTCCCTGAAACACTGGTGTTCCATGCTTTTCTTCTTGTGGAAAAGAACCATCCTTCTACTTTGGGTGTCCATGTCTGAAATTGGGATTCCACCTCTATAATTCCCTATATCCAAGGGTTGCTCCTAGGCAAAATCTGCCAGTACCATCAAGCCTGGCTGGCCTTGGCCTCTGATAGCTGCCCCTGCCACACTGGGGCTCGGTTCTTCCCTTCCCATGGAGATCACTGTGACACTGTGGGCACCTCATGGAACCAAGGGGATCATTGTGGCACCACTGGAGCCCATGGAACCAAGGGGCCATGGTGACACCGTGGGGCTTTATGGACCCAGAGACCATTATGACTCTGTGGGGCCTGATGGACCCATGGAGACCATTCCGACCCTTCAGGGCCTGTTGTCACCAAGGGGGCATTGTGACACCTCAGGGCCTCCTGGAAGCCAGGGACCATTGGGACACTGTGGGGCCCCATGGAAGCGAGGGAACATGGACCAGATCTGGCTGGCTTGGCCTGCCAGGGGCCACCTGATAGGTCTGGCTGATCTTGGGATGTCAAAGGCTGCCTCTCATCAGCTCTGTACTTTCCTTACTATGGAAAAGAATCGTCCCTCTTTTCAGATGTCCATTGCCAAAACTGGTATTGTCGGTAAAAAATGTCCTATTTGTAATGGTATCTCTCAGAACAAAACCTGTCAGCTCTGGCTGGTCTTTGCCTCTGGTTGTCACCTCTCATCTGCTCCTGAAATACTGAGGCTCTGTCCTTCCTTTTGATGGATAATAAACAACCATCTTGCCAAGGGACCATGGCCAGAATTGAATTTGGCCTCCCAAATTCCATATATCCAAGGATTGCTCCCAGACAAAAGTAGCCAGGACAGACAGATCAGGCTGGCCCTGTCATCTGGTGATTTTCTTAGACTATGAGCTTGTTATAAATGAGAATTTATTCAGCCAGATTAAAAATAAAAATAATTTTATTTGCGGTCAAATTCTATCTAGCCAGCCACAAGGAAAGAACAGAGCCGAGCCCGGGATCGGCCCTGGGTGTGCAACAAGGAGTCAGCCTCAGCAGAGGTCTTCCCCTATGCCCACACACCTCCATCCTGGCCCAAGCGGTTTTTATAGGGAAAATTCTACTTGAGGCCAAGATTTTAGCAATCAGTCTTTTCTTCTATTCAGAGTTTATAGGTTAATGAGATTTTCTTTTTTGGTGATGAGGAGGAATAATTCAGTGTCTGGAGTAGGTGAATCCCTGATGAGATTTACGGGAAGGCTGCATTCACATGCATTTGTCTGAGGATTTCCATGATATCCATCTTGGGCCGTTTATGCGATGGTCAGCACCTGATGATCATCACCTGGAGTCCCATGGAGTCTCGACATGGCCCATCTCCTGGCCGAGCCACATCCTTTTACTTGTAAATCAGTTTCCAATATACACCCACTCTCGCCTGCAAAGGTGAGGGGGAACTAATACAAACGAGCATAATTTAAAAAGTATCTAATATTATATATTTCATACAAGGAATGGTGTGAATTGTATTTACTACACATAACAAGCTGAATGTTTTCATTTGAAAACACCTTGGAGAAAGCCCAGAGATCTCCCAAGGAGGGATTCTGAGGCCTCGGGCACATGACCACTACATATGGACAGAGGAGCTCTGTGCTCTGTGCTGCTGTGGTGGTTTTGCATCACAGAAGTGATGTCCTGAGAGAAGCTGCTAGCAGTTTCCTCTGTGTCTGACAAAAACCAATCAGTAATTAGCTCTGAGAGCTGACAGTCTGTTAAAGCACTAAGGAAGCTGCAGACGCCTCTGTGCAGACACAAGTTAGAGATGAGAAAGCCTGGCCGGGTCTCTCTCCCTTGTGGCCCCACAGAGGTGCCGAGGCCGGCCCAGCCCCGTCTCGGCCGTGGGGCCGGGCGGCTCCTGCCGTGGGGCCGGGCCCCTTCCCAGGGAGCCGCCAGGCGCCATCGGCTGCCGGGCAGGGCAGGGGAGGCCGCGGGGCCGAGGCCGGGCCGTGGCTGCGGGTGCTGACATCTGGCCCTGCCGAGCCCTGCCCCGCCGCCAGCCCGGGCCCGGCCAGGATCCGCCGGGCCCCAGGAGCAGCCCCGGGCCGGGCCGGCTCGGCCAAGGCTCTGCCGCCCTTGGGCTTCGCCCGCAGCCGGCGGGCAGGGCAGGAGAAGCCATCGGCCCCGGCCGTGCTGCTGCTGGGCTCTGGCCTGGCTGCTGAGATCCTGGCCCTGCCCCAGCGCGGCCCAGCCTGACACAGCCCCAGCGCAGCCGCTGCAGAAACCTCCATGGCAAAACAGCTCCGGCCGCAAGCACCGAGCCCGGCCGGGCTCACGGAACCATCTGCAGCCCCAGGCAGATATTGACTCTGCCAGTGCTGCCATCCTCCCTCCAGAGAGAGAAAAGGACACAGGGCAGGCACACAGAGGAGCAACATGAACACACCGAGGGCAGGGAAGGGGAAGTTGAGTCCCAGATGGGAGGGATGAGGAGATGCCTTGATCTTGGGGCTGGAAGCCTCTGCTAAAGCTGTGGAGAAGGATGTCATTGATATATCAGACTCTCTTTTTCCCTATAATGCATTGAAAAGTATGGGGAGATAACTTGCTCAGCAAAGGCCTCCATGGTAAAGTGAGCAAATGTTGCAGTAGCTGTGATCCCATGAGAAGTTTGAACAGAGAAAGGGAGAAGAGTGATGAGACCCTGTGCCCTTAGGGAGAGAAGAAGACCTCTGTTCTCAGAAATAAAGATGATTTCAGAAATAGATAAAGAGAACCTTTGCTCTTAAACAGCTCATCTTGAAACTAATACCCCATAATTTGGCATGGCCCATAAACACAGCTGTGGAAAAAGGTGGAAAAAGATGGGAGGGAGTTCACAATTGCAGATTTCTCCAGGCAGCTGCTATTTGTAGAAGTGAAAATCCATGAGATAACTGTTGTCTTGTGGAGAAGTCTCCATAACATTAACAAGAGGCACTTCTCTCCCTAAGTGAACTGCAGAAAGACTGTTCTAGAGGTGGTAAACTGACTGAAAATTTTAGGTTTTGTCTCTTTACATTGTCAGATTGTATAGACAGAGGAAGTGTTCTGAAAGTTTACTTCTGATTCTTATTACTCTTTCTTTTAGTTTCTGTTAACAAACTTTTCTTTATACTCTTAAAGTTTTGATCCCACTTTGCCTTTCTCCTAATCCTATCTCACAGCAAGAAATGAGTAAGAATATTCTAGTGAAAGCACTGGTAATAAGCCAACACAGAACCCATCACACTAATTGATGCATTGGCTGAGAAATCTCATAGTGGCAAACCAAAACCACTACAAAAACTTCCTGATGAACTGCCCCAGACAAGAGAGAAATCAAGGCAGAGCCATGGTTTGTCAGGACTTGCTTGATCCCTGTGGTGCATTTGGAGCTGAGCCCTGCAACCTCAGAACCTGAGAGGAGTTTGCATAAACCTTTCCAGGAGATAGAGTCAGAGGAAACACCCAAAGTGTCACAAAACATTAATGGGACACACTGAGGTCCATCCCTAACACAGGCTCCTCATGGACTCTATGGAGGAGAGAACTGGAGGCCAGGATGGCACAAAAATCTCTCAGAGACTCAAAATGGCACAAATACCTCTCAGTGTGGAAAGGACAATCCAAAGTACCTCAAAAAAGTTGAGTATCTCAAAGTATTAATGATCTCCACTGAGTGTCAATTCAAAGCACACAAGGGACTCATTAAAACAGATAATTTGAGGCTGAGACTGCACTGTCTCATAAAGTCTGTATCAAAAGGGAAACACCAAGTACCTTACAAGAACTGAAGTACCTTGAAGCATTAATGAGCCCAATGAGTGTTGTTACTGACAAAGACTCTGCAGGGACTAATTAAAGCAGATAATTGGAGGCCATGATTGCAGAAACCTCTCAAAGACTCCAAGGCAAAAGCAAAAGCCAAAGTCCTTTGCAAAACCTGCAGTCCCTGGTAGCATGAAGGAGCCCCCAGGGCCATTCCTGACCAAGGCTCCCCAGGGACTCCTTCCAGCAGATCCTTGAGGCCACTGGGATGTGGGCATGGGGGGGATGCAGAGGGCAGGACCAGGGGCTGACAGTGCCCAGCCTGGCTGGGGCTGTGCCAGGAGGCCCCAGGGCCTCAGGACAAGGTGTCTCCTCACAGCCCTTGGTGGCACAGACCCTGCTGTGCCCCAGGGCACCAAGACTTGGCTTCTTTTTGTCCCCACCTGGCATCAGTGCCTCCAGTTCTCTGCTCTGCCTGGGGCCTGGGGACACTTTCTCAGTTGTGTCCCTCAGTGGGACCCATTAAAAGTCCAAGAAACTTTGGAGTTGGATTCTGACTCGGAGTTCTGCAGAGGTTTCTGCAGCTCCCTCTCAGGTCCTGATGTTCAGGGCCTGAGCACAAAGCCCCAGAGGGTCATTAAAGTCCTTGTGCTTTGTCTCTGCTGCTGAGCTGGGCCAGGCTCCTGGCACAGAGGGTGATGCTGGTAACCAAGCAGAGCTTCAAAAGCACATTTCTCTTGCTGAGCAGCTCTTCTGCCAGCCCAGCAGGGCTGGGGCACTGCCTGCAGCCAGCCCGGGCACAGCACAGAGGCACAGAGAGCTTCAATCAGTCAGGGCTGGGAAGGGGCTGAGAAGTGCCTGGGGCAGAATCACTGCCAGCCCTTGGCACAGGAACCTCTGGCTGCAGGACAATGCAGCTGCAGCTCCTGGAGAGATCTCCTAAAGCTGGAACATCCCAATGCCCACAGAGCCTGTGAGTGCATTCTCTGCTCATCTCTGTGCAGAGCAGCCGTGGTGCCCAGGGCTGTCCTGCAGAGCAGGGTCCTGCAGCCCAGGGCGCTGTGCTGGGCCAGGGACTCTGCTGCCTGCCAGGGACAGCTCTCAGCCAGCCCTGGAGCTGCTCCCAGCGCTGGCCAGGAGCTGTGGGGGGAAGGAGCCACCCTGAGCAGGGCAGGTGCTGCTGCTGAGAGGGGCTGGCTGGGGCAGGGCTGCTCCCAGCTCCAGACCAGCCTGGGCACAGCTCCGGAGGACACTTCCCAAAGAAGGTAAGCCTGGGATTGCTGTAAAGGTCAGGAGCATTCCTGAGAGTGTTTTCTATTTCCTGTTTGGTGCAGGATGGGAATGTTGGCGTGGTGACATAAAGATTTTTGCTTTTTATACATTTTTCATATACTGTAGCTCTTTAAGTTACTATTTTATAATTATAAAACTATAATCCTTACTTAGCTCCATTAAACTCTTAATTAGCTTTATCAAACTACTATTATGTACTCATGTAACTGTAATCTTTGCTGACACTAGTATGTTTCCTACCTTTCTCTTAGATTTTAGTACAATAAATTGACTGTCTAAATACATTCCTGAAATACTGTATAGTCTTATTATGAGGAAGAGTGTCTACAAGAAGAATATTTTGGTATTTGACCACAATATGAAGAGTCATAACTAAAACTGGGGCAAAGAAGTCCTCGGACTTACTGGAATGTGTTGATACAGGGGTGTGGAATTGAGGCAACTGAATCTCCTACTGGACGTTCCTGTTAAATATCCTAATTAATTAACCCTAATGAACTTTTGAAATCAGGGGCTGGGTGTTCCTCATCCTCACTGGGACACCTGGAAACTTCCAATAAAGGTCTGTTTTTTACTTTACTGTTCTAACACTGTTGCAAGGGCTCTTTTTTTGTCTTTTGATTATAGGTAGCGGGGGGTTGAGAGAAGCAGAACAGAAATTGTAATCCCAGAATCAGAGCACATTCTGAGTTGAAAGGGACAGACAGGATCATCAAAGGAATGTTTGAACATTTACAGAGACTCCAGAACTGTGACTTTGGGTGGTCAGTGTCTCTGCTGGGAGCCTCCCAAAGGGCCTTCAGCCACTCCTCAGCCCTGGGCAGCAGCAGCATCACCTCTGCAGGGCCCAGCAGGGCTCTCCTGAGCTGCCCTTGCCCAGCTGCACACAGAGCCTGCCCCAGCCAGGGCCCTGCACACAGGCAGGTTTCTGTAGGGCCGGGCCGAGGGCACACAGGGTGGGATGGGCTCTGTGAGCGCTGGCAGGGACAAGGCACCTCTCAGGAGGGGATGTCCAGGCCCAGGGAGATGCTCAGGGAAGCAGAGGGGGCTGAACAGAGCAGTGCTGGGGGAACAAGCCCATCCAGCCCCTCACCTTCCCTCAGCCACAGGGAATCCTTTGCCTCTCACATCTCTCAGTGGCAAACTCTGAGTGCAGCAGGAATGCTGGGGATTTCTGACCTCAGAGAGCATGCAATGGTGAGTGGGTAGGAAAACAATTCATAAAACCAACTCCTCCAATCCTTTTGATCTGGGAGTGCAGATGGTACCAAGGTTTTCTGCATTAGGAGTGATTCCCGTGACAAATCCTGAATATCCAGCCTTGTCCCTCTGCCACAGGGCCACAAACCCAGGGCAGCAGGGCAGGGATGGCTCCTTGAGAGCCCTCATGCACAGCCCTGACTGCTCCTGGCACACTCAGCCAGCACAAGTGGAGCTCAGGCAGGGACCTGGGTGAAGGTTTTCCCAGAGCAGGAACAAGGGTGGGTGAGTCCCAGCAGGACAGGCTGCAGGGAATGGCCCAGGTTTGGCTCCAAGCAGCCTCTCCTGACTTGTCCCTGTCCTTTCTCCATGAACAGGTGCCCATGTGCAGCCACAGCAAATGTCCAACAGCAGCTCCATCAGCCACTTCCTCCTGCTGGCACTGGCAGACACGCGGCAGCTGCAGCTCCTGCACTTCTGCCTCTTCCTGGGCATCTCCCTGGCTGCCCTCCTGGGCAACGGCCTCATCATCAGCGCCGTAGCCTGCGGCCACCACCTGCACACGCCCATGTTCTTCTTCCTGCTCCAGCTGGCCCTCAGCGACCTGGGCTCCATCTGCACCACTGTCCCCAAAGCCATGCACAATTCCCTCTGGGACACCAGGAACATCTCCTACTCAGGATGTGCTGCTCAGCTCTTTTTCTTTCTCTTCTTCACTGGGTCAGAGTATTTCCTCCTGACCATCATGTGCTACGACCGCTACGTGTCCATCTGCAAACCCCTGCACTACGGGACCCTCCTGGGCAGCAGAGCTTGTGTCCACATGGCAGCAGCTGCCTGGGCCAGTGCCTTTCTCAATGCTCTGCTGCACACAGCCAATACATTTTCCCTGTCCCTGTGCCATGGCAATGCCCTGGGCCAGTTCTTCTGTGATATCCCCCAGATCCTCAAACTCTCCTGCTCCAAATCCTATCTCAGAGAACTTGGGATAATTACTGTTACTGTGTCTCTTGGATTTGGTTCTTTTGCATTCATTGTTTTCTCCTATGTGCAGATCTTCAGGGTTGTGATGAGGATCCCTTCTGAGCAGGGACGGCACAGAGCTTTTTCCACCTGCCTCCCTCACCTGGCTGTGGTCTCTCTGTTCACCAGCACTGTCCTGTTTGCTCACCTGAAGCCCCCCTCGATGTCCTCCCCATCCCTGGATCTGTCAGTGTCAGTTCTGTACTCGGTGGTGCCTCCAGCCCTGAACCCCCTCATCTACAGCCTGAGGAACCAGGAGCTCAAGGCTGCAGTGTGGAGACTGATGCCTGTATGCTTTCAGGAACATTAAACTGCTGGCCAATTTCTGAGTATCACTTGTAATAAAAATTATCTTTGATACTTCTTGCTGTTTTCCTCTTGGACGTTCTTTTTCATTGTTTTACATTTTAATGCTGTCCACAAAGAAATGTCATTCCTTGTGCCATTTCTCATTTTGTTTCTTTCCACCTTCCCTGTGGCCACAGACTGTGTCAATGAGGGCCTGTGACTTTGAAGGAATTAAAGGATGTCCCAGCAAAGTTTTCTGCAGAGATGCCCGTTCATTGTCTTCTCTGGAGCTGCAGCAGCAATGTCTGTGTGCAGAGCTGGGGCAGATCAGTGCTGGCACAGCCACTATGCTCCTGCTGGCCACACCATTCCTGATCCAGGCCAGGGGCCATTGGCCTTCTTGGCCACCTGGGCACTCTGCTGGCTCTTGTCCAGCCTGCTGTCCATCAGTCCCTGCAGGTCCCTTTCTGCCTGGCTTCTGTCCAGCCCCTCTGTCCCCAGCCTGTAGCACTGCAGGGGTTTTTGTGGCCAAAGTGCAGGACTTGGCACTTGGACTTGTTAAACCTCACCTTGTTGGATTTGGGCCCTGGATCCAGCCTGTCCAGGGCCCTGTGTAAAGCCCTCCTACCCTCCAGCAGATCCACACTCCCAGCCAGCTTGGTGTCAGCAGAGTTCCATGAGTCCCCAGAGTGTCCCAATGGTCTCCATGATTCCATGAGGCCTCCCAGTGTCACAATGTCCCTTTGGTTCCATGGGACCCTTGGTGTCACAAAGTCCCTTGGATCCTTGGGCCCTGCAGTGTCACAATGTCACCGTGGTCCCCAAGGCCCTGCAGTGTCACAGTGGATCCTTGGTTCCATGAGGTCTGGCAAGGCAGCAATGCTTTCCTTGATCCCTCAGTGTCACAATGACCCCTTGGTTCCAGAAGGCCCTGCAGAGTCACCGTGGCCTCTGTGGTCCCACCAGGACCCAGACTGTCACAATGCACTCCTTGCTTCCATTCAGCCCCACAGTGTCACAGTGTCCCCGTGGCTCTGTGGTGCCATGTCACACACAGTGTCACCATGGTCCTCTCAGTGCCACCAGGCCCTGCAGTGTCACAATGGCCCCTTGCTTCCCCAGGGCCCTGCAGTGTCACAATCATCAGTGAATCCACGAGGCTGAAAAGGGACTTGGAGAGCATCAAGTCCAACCTGGGACCCAACAACACCTTGTCACCCAGACCATGGCCCTGAGTGCCACATCCAGTCTTTCCTGAAACACTTCCAGGGACAGTGACTCACCCACCTCCCTGGGCAGCCCATTCCAATGCCCAATGCCCCTTTGTGTGAAGAATATTTCCTGATGTCCAACCTAAACGTCCCCTGGTGCAGCTGAAGGCTGTGTCCTCTTGCCCTGTCCCTGTTCCCTGGGAAAAGAGCCCAACCCCCACCTGGCTGCACCCTCCTGTCAGGGATTTGTGGAGGGTGATGAGGTCTCCCCTTATCCTCCTCTTCTCCAGGATCAACAACCCCAGCTCCCTCAGCCGCTTCTCACAGGATTTGTGCTCCAGACCCCTCACCAGCCTTGTTGCCCTTCTCTGGACATGCTCCAGACCCTCCATGTCTTTCGTAAATTGGGGGTCCAGAACTGGATACAGCTCTCAAGGTACTGCCCAACCAGTGCTGAGCACATGGGAAGAATCACTGCTCTGCTCCTACTGGCCACACCATTCCTGATCCATAGGAGTGCCAGGGCTTGGATGAGGGAAATTGTGGAGTGGGGGAAGGGACAAAGTGTTACTGACTGTCAGGCATGAAGGGTCTTGATTTTCACATCTGTTCAAACTGCACTATGCGGTGGTGTGTTTTTCTTTCATTTGATATTTGTTTAATATCTGTTTCCCCCCCCCAACCCCCCTTTCCCTGCCCCTTTCCCTAGAACCTTCCCTGTCATTCATTCTAGCCCCCTCCTCAGCTTCCAGATGTTAGTTCTGCCCTAAACTCCTCCCCTGCTATTCCCTCATTGGTTACTGTTCCTACACCCGTCCTCCTGAGTTCTGTATAAAACCTTTGCCCCCCCGCCCGCCGGGGTCTTGGGGCTCATGGAATAAAACCATCTCGTTCCCCCCCAAGTCCCGTGTCGCCTTCGTCTGTCCCTGCGCGCCACGAACTGAAACTGCAGAGCTTGCGGGGGAAAGCGGCCGCCCGTTCTCTTCCCTCACCGCCCAGCACGGCTTGGGGTGCCGCGGCGAGGAGCGCATGCCGCGCCTCAACATATGGTAGCGAGAGGATGGTTCCCTCCTTCGTCTTGTAAAAAAAACGGGCAAATTTGTGGGGGCGCCCGCCTCACAGAAGAAGAAGGAGGGAAGAGGAACATCTACGGCCGTAAAAGCTCTGCCTGATGCTATGAGGAGCTGAGCGCCGAGCGAAAAAGATTGAGGCTCCGGGACCTCTTTGTTCTCGCCATCTTCCCGCCCGGGAGCAGCCGCGCTGCACGGGCAGCCGGGCTGCAGAGCTTTTTGGCGGGCAGACTTACCCGAGAACACAGAGGGCGGTTTTGGCAGCGGCTCGGGGGAGCTTGAAGAGGGGCTGACCGAGAAGAGGTTCATTCCTCGGTCAGCATCTGCAGCGAGACCACCGGAGGCTGATAGTGGCCGAAACCAAGGCTTCGGGGACGAGTCTTGGTTTAACGGGAACACCCAGGCTTCCGGAAGGGCCAAAACCGGGAAGGAACATCCCCAGTTTTCAGCGCGACTTTTCCATCGAGTCGAGGAGAAGATTCAAGCCATCTCCGTCCGAGCCTGCAAGGTAAGGTGGGCTATACGGGTGCGGGGTCGCCCCGACGGACGGCTGGGTCTGCCACCTTTTTTTTTCTCGCGTTTTAACCCCCGTCTGCGCCCAGACTGGGGCTGTAGCCGTGTATGTCCCTGGCAAGCGGGTGGGTTTTCTTTTTCTGGGGGAAGCTAGTACTGAGTGCTATCCTTCGCCTAGTCTTCTGTGGGGACCTAGATTGGATCGCTTTTTCTTCTCCTCGAAAAAGTTGTCTTCTCTATCCTCCCCTCCCCATTCTGGGCTGGACGGAGGGGGTAGAAAAGACACCAGTAGGGATCAGCTAAGAAGACGACACGTTAGCTATAGGAGAGTTGTTAAAAGGGGCCCTTTACACCCACGCATTGCGCCGACATCCAGCTGCGTCGGGCGGCCCCCCCCCCTCCTATAAATTTCCCCTTTTTGCTTCTGTGAAGCTCCCTATATCCCCATCCCCTCGGACTTTCCTAAAACCCTTTCCTATCCTCCCTTGGGGATTGCTGTGGCCGAGCCGCCCCAAGTGCCCTGCCGGACACTGCTCAGGCCAAGTGCAGTGTATCTGGCACCCCCTCTCAAGATGGCGCTGGCCACGCCGCTCGGGACCCATTTCCCGCCTTGACCCTTCTTTTCCGCCCCTGGCTTCCCGCCAGTCCCATTTCTCTCCCAATAGCCCTGCACCGTCCCTGCACGAGGCTAGTCCCTATTGTGGGGAGGCGGGGTTGGATATTCCCCATCCTTCTTCGGGCTCGTCCTCCGGGGGGAGGGTCGGGAGGGATCTTCTCCCGAGGAAATGGAGCCGAAACCCGGGACTGAGGATCCGTCATTTTGTCTTCCCCCTGAAATGGCGGCGCCCCGGTCCACCCCTTACCGATACCCCCTGTTAATCATGGCAATCACTAATTAAGTGATTGTCTGATTCCCCTATCCTATTCCTTAATGTACCCTACCCAATATTCCTTTGTATTTAACTACAAATTCCTCTTTTTGCTTTTGATTATTTTTGAATAATCTGTTTGTTGAGTTATATTTTATAGAAAAAAAAATCATCCCAGTTAATTATTACTCAAGATATTATGCCCACCTCTCAAACGGACATTCAAATTGAACAAACCACATCGCTGTCCGCTGACTCTGCTTTAAGACAAGCGCCGTTATCCGCTGACTCTGCTTTAAGAATTTGAGAAGCTAAACATCGCAAGCGCCGCGACGAAGCAAATTCTAAATCAAATGAAGTCACAAATCCTGCTGTGCTTTGTACCCTTAATTTGGACTTTAATTTAGGACAATTTTATATATTCCAGATAAAGTTTTTATATGTTTCATATGTTGTAATCACAATTAGTTTATCATTTTTTAATGTCTTTCAATTTATGTTTTTTTAATAATATGTAATGTTACAATTTGATTTTATATTAAGTTGTTTTGTTGTAATTATAATTAATTCAGTCTTTTCTGATATTTTTTAACTTAAAGGCTGTGTTTAACCATTATTGCTACAGGAATCACTCAGCTACTATATCGCTTCAGGCTTGCTGCATTGCTGCGAAATTTAAAAAATTTATTAGTTATATTTAGTTGATCTTTTATTATATTTAATTCCAATAATTCCATTTAATTATTTTATTCAAATTAGATAGTTGTAATTTTAATCATTCTAATTAAATTTTTTAGTTTAATTTCTGTCAATTATTTCATTCTATTTCAATTATTTACATTATTTACATTATTTTAGATTGTTACTCAAAGCAGCAAAACGGCAAGTTTTATACAGTCTTATGTCTAATTTAAAATATTACTACTCTTCCTGCCCTATAAATGCAATAATGTGTCTTTCATGTCCTTTAAGTAATTTACAATGTTATCATATGATTTTATATTATTTGCATGTTTTATTAATTTGCTTAAACCACAAAATTCTCCTTCTTTTTGTAAAGAAAAAGAGGGAGATGCGGTGGTGTGTTTTTCTTTCATTTGATATTTGTTTAATATCTGTTTCCCCCCCCCCCAACCCCCCTTTCCCTGCCCCTTTCCCTAGAACCTTCCCTGTCATTCATTCTAGCCCCCTCCTCAGCTTCCAGATGTTAGTTCTGCCCTAAACTCCTCCCCTGCTATTCCCTCATTGGTTACTGTTCCTACACCCGTCCTCCTGAGTTCTGTATAAAACCTTTGCCCCCCCGCCCGCCGGGGTCTTGGGGCTCATGGAATAAAACCATCTCGTTCCCCCCCAAGTCCCGTGTCGCCTTCGTCTGTCCCTGCGCGCCACGAACTGAAACTGCAGAGCTTGCGGGGGAAAGCGGCCGCCCGTTCTCTTCCCTCACCGCCCAGCACGGCTCGGGGTGCCGCGGCGAGGAGCGCATGCCGCGCCTCAACAGCACTAGAAGGTGCTGAGAGTCAATATCATTTGGACATTGCCAATATCAATCTATAAACAGGAAAAGAAAACAGGACAAAACAATTACATCTGCATTGTTTTCATTACAGTATATTCACTTAGAATACACTTGTGAAATCTGCCTAATTAACCACAGAAGAATTGAAATCTTCAATTATTCCCAGGGGTTTTTCTTCTATGGGCATTTTGAACATATGTTTATGAGCTTTTCCCACTGATTTCCTGTACTGAAGAGCTCAAGAAAAAGAGGCCTCTGGAGGAGTAAAATTCAGCAGCAGCCTCCAAGTGGCTGGGGATCCATCCCCATCAGAGCAGCAATGAGCAGAAATGGGCACAGCTCTGTGGCTGCCCCAGCTCTGGGATGGGCCCTGGTCCTGGAGCAGGAGCAGCTCTGGAGGGCCCCAGGGCCGGGGCTCTTGTGCTGGCCTGGGCAGATGGGATGGCAGGAGGGGCTGCAGAGCTCTCAGCACCTCAGGCAGAGGGGAGCAGGGCAGCCAGGGAGCTCCTTTGGCCTTGGCCAAGCCCCTTCCCCCATGGTGGGGCTGAGTCCTGGCTGAGCTGCAGCTGCTGCTGTGCCCTTGGCAGGGGCTGAGGCCGTGGGGCAGTGCCCAGAGCAGCCTGGGCTGAGCAGAGCTCTGGGGCCAGAGCCGGCTGGGCTGTGCTGGGGAGAGGCCCTTGGTGCTGCCCAGAGCTCAGGGCAGCTGGCAGAGCTGGCAGGGAGCTGGGCTGGGCTGGGAGAGCCTGGCACAGAAACCATCAGTGTCCATCTCAGCCTGGCTGAGCAGGCAGGGGCAGGACTCAGCCCAGGCCTTGTGGGGCAGGGCCAGCGCCTGGGCAGGCATTGAAAACAGGCAAGAGCCCGAGAGAGGAGGCTGCTCTGTGCCCTTGGGCCATGGACAGAGCAGGGAGGGGCCCAGGACATTTGTCAGCGCCAGCCTCTGTCTGTGCCAGCCCTGGGCAGCCCTGGCTGCTGAGCCCAGCTCTGCCCTGGGCTGAGTTTGGCTGTGGCCCAGCTCCATCCTCCTGCGGGGCTCAGGGCCTGTTCCCGGCCATGGCCAGCCCTGGCCGCCTCTCTGCTGGCCCCGAGGCCGGCAGAGCCCGGGCAGGGCTGTCTGTGCAGCCCCACAGGTGCCACGGGCTCGGCAGGAGCTGGCAGAGGCTGCCCAGCAGGGAGGCCATGGGGCACAGAGCCCCAAGGCTGCCCAGGGCCCCACGGCACAGGGGCCGTTCCCAGCCGCAATGCTCCTGTCCTGGGCTGGGCTGCACAGGGGCTGTGGCACCATGGCTGGGCCAGCACAGGGCCACAGAGGGGCCACGCAGCCGCTGCCGGGGCTGGCAGCAAGGCCGGGCACAGACAAGGAATTGCTGAGCATGGCCTGCGCTGGCCAGGGCTGCCTGTGCCCAAGGCAGAGCTCAGCTGCCCTTGGGGCTGCAGGAACACTCAGGAGCCCAAAGAGCCTCCATGGCTGTGCTGGAGACCAAGGCTGGAGCAGGGAAATGCAGGGCTGCTCTCCCATGGGGAGGGCATGGAATTCCAGCACACACCTCAGCTCTCTGATGATCCCAGCACCGTGCTGGGCCCTGTTCCAGACTGGAGCAGAGCAGATGTTGATGGCACAGGAGCCCTGCGGGGCTGGCAGGGACCTGCAGCTTGCAAGGTGCTCTGCTCTCCCTCAGCTCCTCTCGGAGAGATTCAATCCCAGCTCGGCACCTCAGGGCACAAGTGGCACTGCCTGTTCATGGGCACACAGCTGATGTCTGCCTGGAAAGGGGCACAGGTTTTCATACTTGTACATTTCACATATTATGGACGCAAATTTTTATTATCTGCGTCTCTTCAGTATTTTAAGAAATACCAAAGTATTCTGTCCAGGAACAGGAATTTTCTTCAAGTGTACTAATGGTAGGAGGAGAAATACTGACATTGCCTTCTACTTGTGTCTCCAATATTCTGTTTATTCCTTCCTCTCCTCTTCCTTCAGGTGTTTCCAGCTCTCCTGTTTAAATTGCCATGTCTAAGGACATCTTTTCACTAGGCCAGCTATATCTATGTACTTCCTGCTGCTCCCAGATTTCTTTCACCAGATGCTTTCTGGTCATTCAAGTCCTTCTCAACTGACTGGTTTCATGCTTTGAGCTTCAGGGAGTTGTCCAATCTTTCAGAAGTTAATATAAATATTGTATCAGTCAAAATCCTTATTTGTTAGAGGGATGCCGCGGGAGACATGATATCATGATCATCAAGTCTCAGTTTATTGTGACAGATTACACAGTTTATATATGTTCGTTAATTAGCTCATACATATTGCAAAAGCCAAGCTCATGATTGGTTGCTATGTGACTTGTACTATTATCTTAAAAGTATCTTTATGATCGATACATGCCTGTCCAGCTGGCCTTGCAGTTAGAACAGCTTAGTACCCCTTTGTTCTTCTCTATCTACTTCTACATACCAAGCAGTTTCAATATCCTGCTTTCTGCACACCATCTACTCTTCAGGGCCATGCGAACTTTGCAGCAGTCACGTAGCCCTCCCTATTTGGATTAATTTTACAGTATCATGTCCCTTGTTGTTCAACCATTCCTCTGTCAAGCTCTCTTCATCTCCCCCGTTTTCCTTTTGTACAAGAAGGTGTGCATTCAGCATTTTCTGCAAAACCTGCTGCATCAAGCCTTGCAAGCAAGTAAACACACAGGGCAAAACAAGCAAAAGTATCACAATTATGCTTAGAACTATTATGCCATATTTGATGATGTCCCTCAACCATGGTCCGATCCCCAATCCTTTCAGCCAGCCTTCTAAGCCCAATCCGTTCTCCACCTTCAACTCTTGAGTTAGCTCGGTCAATTTTCGTATTTGCTTATGGATGGATGTAGAGTGATCAGATAAGTTCATACAGCACATTCCTTCAAATTCTTCACAACTATGAACTTGGGCTAGAAGAAGTAAATTAGTGGCAGCTGCTCTGTTTTGCAGAACTGCATGACAGATACTACCTATATTTGTGGCAAGCTCACTTAACATTTTAGATGAAATATTAATTTATTTTTCTGTCCAGTAGGCTAGGATTTTTAATTGTGTGAGAGCTTGCACTGAAGCAACTCGTGGGGTGAAAAATGAGGTTAGTATTACAGAAGTGCACCCCACTTCATATTTCTCATGTTTTTGATTGTTCTGTTTAACATGAAAGGAACAAACTTAATTCTAAATACGAACTATATTTATGATAAACTTAATGTTATGCTTTTGATTATCTAATTGATTGTCCCTCTTTTTCTTTTGCCATTGAAAAGCAATGGTAAAATGAACAGAAAAATCACAGGCATTACTAAAACTCATTAAACCTTAGTAAAAAAGTCTATAACATAATTAAAAATACACAATCTTTTGTGGGTGAAACACAAATCTTTGCACAATCCACTTTTGCTGTGCATCCTCTGATTTACTTGTGGAGAGATTAGTGTTCTCTTGAAATTGATAAGTTTAACATTCTTCACTGAAATCTATCCAGATTCTGCACCTGCTAAAACACAAACAAACTCAACACTCCCCACAGGGACTGGAGGGACCTCTCTCAATTCTGTTTCTTAAAATTTGCATGAAGAAATGGAAATATCAACATCTGTGTTATAAACATGAAAAAACATCAAGAACAAAACAATGCATATAGTAAAGAAACTAACAACAAATAAAAATCAATCAGATAATACACAATTAATATTACATATAAAGTCATAGTTACCAAGTGCTACACTATCAAATTGTCATCTCAGAGTCTGAAGCAGCTGATAAACCTTAAAACAACAGAGATTTGGATAAAACATGTCTGGATCATGTCTCTCCAAAACTCTTTTTGAGGCTCAGCTGCCCTACATGGTCAAATTGTTAAGCCAAAAGGACTTGAATACTTTTTGATGCAGAAAACACCTGGGTCAATCACACCATCCACGTAGAGCCAGAGCTTGGCCAGAGCTCAAACTCTAATTGGAGGATATGTTTTAACACATTATAAAACAAAAGTCTTAGAAATAACAGTTATAAGTAAAAAACCTTATTATTAAAAATTTATCAAACTATCAAATAATTGAACCTGTCTAAAATCTCTTTTAAGATAAAAATTCTCTAAATGCAACAAACCTTTTCTTTAGAAATCTGAAAATTTGAAGTCTGAAATCTTGAACTAAAATTTGGATAATGAATTTTTAAAGGAAGATGAATTGCAGCTGCATAAAAGATTGGATAAAGAAAACACATGAGTAGTTAAAAAATCAAAAACACAGGATCCTGAAAAAACATCTTGTAATCAATCACCTAAAGAGACAATAAAACATATGAAAACTGACTGTAAATACTATAACAACACCTTAATACCTTAATAATAATTATTATCACAAAAATCAGACAACTCACATTTTATGATCAACCTATTAACAAGAAATGTTTAAAATAGTTTAAGACAATCCTTTTAAAGCACTCATATAACATTAGTAACAATCACTACTTATCATTACTTACAAAAACTTAACAATCACTATTTATCGTATTATCTATAAAACTTAAAAATCACTATTACTTATATTATTATCTATAAAAACCCAAATACAGAGATTACAAACTCAATACTAAAATTCTATCAGATGACATTTTCTCAACTCTTTGTTTGCAGAGACATTTTTGGTAATTAAATCATTACTAACATTTCTATCTTTATACAGTGATTTTTATCCATATCATATTTGAAATAACATTGATTCACATAATGTTCATCCTTCTTGGTATCTTGGAAAACACTCGGTACTGCTGTACTTTTTCATTACGTCTTCTGACTCTTGTAAGAAATTGGGAAGATGCTGTTGAAATTTTTGCTGCAGTGTTGCGATCCCGCCACCGGTGGCGCTGCTGCTCTCGGCGTTGTCGCTGCCATGGCAACCAGGACTGTGCCGCCATCTCCGCCGCCATTGCTGGGCGCTGCGGGGAGATGAGGGGCGGCGCCGCCTCGCTCCCGTCCTTGTTGTGTCACCTTGTGGATGGGAGAAGAGACACCCCCGCCACGGCCGCGCCCCGCCTGCTCCGGCTCCAGCGCGGCTGAGCCCCAGGAACGCCCCTCTCCCCCCTTGCGCTGCTGCTCGGCAGCAAGGAGCCTTCCGTCTCTCGGCTGATGTCCGCTCCGCCCCGGGCTCGCCTCCGGCTCGGTGCTGGCCGGCCCCGCTCTGTCTGGCCCCGCGCCCGCTCCGTTCTACCTGATTCCCGTTCACACAAAGTGAATTTGGGATCCCAGTCCCGTTGCCATAAAGCAATTTGGATCTCAATTTCCAGCACCTCAATGCTACTAGTGTCTATGGGAAGTACAGGCATTTCAGAAGCAGAGATGGGAATGGGAAAATTTGTGAGAACCGGAGGGTTTGGCTCACTGGAGAGAAGCGAGGGTTTACATTCCTTATTTTTCTCCAGAGCTGTCCGTATCACTTCCACCGCCCTCTTTTCTGCCTGACACATTAACAATTCGTTATCAACCACACTCCAAAGTTTACTCATTTTCTTGCCCGGTTTATCCTCATCTAACACTAATTCCCACAACTTATCCCTATATCTTCTCCATTCTGAAAGTTCATGAACACTATGGGGGTTAACGAAAAAGCCGTAAGACTCAGCATGATGCAATAGCGAAGGGAGATCCTTATCTAAGTCAATCCCCTTAATCTGCCTTTTTCTAAGAGAAGCACTAAATAAATCATATGCTGCTTGCCTTTCCATGATTACGTCGGTACCGTTGCTGGCTCCTTCAGGCTTCGGCAGCACGTATCGGCTGAGCTCGCCGCTGCGGTCACTCAGGGCGCGGAGCAGAGAGTATCGGCTCTTTCGCCGTCCTTCCAGCTGCAGGACCCGAACCCCAACGCAGCACCTCTCTCGCCTTAGGCTCGGATCAGGTCCCTGCTTTCGGGCGCCAGTTGTTAGAGGGATGCCGCGGGAGACAAGACTCATGATATCATGATCATCAAGTCTCAGTTTATTGTGACAGATTACACAGTTTATATATGTTCGTTAATTAGCTCATACATATTGCAAAAGCCAAGCTCATGATTGGTTGCTATGTGACTTGTACTATTATCTTAAAAGTATCTTTATGATCGATACATGCCTGTCCGGCTGGCCTTGCAGTTAGAACAGCTTAGTACCCCCTTTGTTCTTCTCTATCTACTTCTACATACCAAGCAGTTTCAATATCCTGCTTTCTGCACACCATCTACTCTTCAGGGCCATGCGAACTTTGCAGCAGTCACGTAGCCCTCCCTATTTGGATTAATTTTACAGTATCATGTCCCTTGTTGTTCAACCATTCCTCTGTCAGGCTCTCTTCACTTATTGTGCTTATATCTATCAAAGAACTACCTTTTCTTATGTCTTTATCTGAAGCTGTTCCTGTATGGAAATCCCTTGAGGATTGGGGGACATGCCAGATGCTGCTGGGACAACACGAGAGCTGAGGGAAGAGCTGTGATGGATATTAAACTGTTCAAATGTGCTACTTGTGTTTGTTGGCAAGAAACCTTTCTGTGCCTCTGAGTGTCACCATCCCTGAGCCCAAAGGACACAAACCTGATGAGTTGTGGTTCCCACTGCAGGGGCACTTGGACCTTGGCTCTGCACAGGAGAGCTCTTCATCCAATTTCCCTCTTTTCCTCCCTCTGGGCATGGAGGGAGCTCCTGACTTCAGCCTGTGACTCGTGTGTGCAAAGAGCAAATCTGGGCAGAATTGGGGCAGGGAGGGTTTGGGGGGACCTTGGGATCTGTGCTGGGCACAGAAGGTGTTTTCCATTGCTCTGAGACTGTCTGCTGTGCAAAGTGGATTTAATATCCAGCAGGGGAATGACTTTTGCATTTGAGGGAGCTTTGTTGACTGACAAGAAATGAACATCCCTCTGTGTCTGGGGCAGCTCCTTCTCCAAGTAAGCAGGTGGGAGTTGGAGCCAAGGAGCTGAAACCTGCAGGTGCAGCCTGGGCTGGAGGGAGCTCAGATTTGCACAAGGCTGCTCTGAGTGCCAGGGCTGGGATGGGGGAAATGGTGGGGTGGGGGTAGGGACAGAGTCTGATGGATTGTCAGCCACAAAGGGTCTTGATTTATCTTCACCAACTTAAAGCCTGTTCTATTTTAAGTTAATCAAAATGTTCAAGAGGAGAGCAGTAGAGGATGAAGACACAGAGACAGAAAGACAAAATAGATACAGAGAAGCTCACATACAGCTGCCAACTCCTGGATTCCAGCAATGTTCAGATGGAAATTCCAAGAGGAGGTAGAGCCAAGATGTGTACTTGCCTTCTGGTCAGCCTTAAATACCCCTTGGTCTTCCTGGGCCCTTCCCCCAGGTGGGACTTGGGGTCATTTGGTCACTCAGGAGCTGGGCTGGGGCTCCAGAGGTGGCTGTGGAGCATTGCCTGTGCTCTGCCAGGGACTGTCAGACACTGTTGGGCTGGGATAGAGGCTCTGGGGGGATTGGGGTTCCTGGGCAGTGCTGGGGTTCCAGGGCAGGGCAGGGCTGGACCTGTCCCTTCCTCCCCGACACATGAAATGTTTCCAGCCAGCAATCACCTCCAGTCTGTCACAACAGTCAACATTGGAGGTGAAATCCCAATATCAACATTGGCACCTGCAGGAGAAGGACAGTTCTTTTCCATGGGAAGGAAAGCACAGAGACCAGGGTTTGGAAGGCAGGTGAGAGCCTGACTAGGCCAAGGCCAGCCTGAATTTTCAGGAATGGCACAGCCAGCCTGGTGTTCACACCAGTGCAGACTTCAAGCTGGCCATGCACAGATCCATGTTGCTCCCAAAAATTTCACTGCTGCAGCACCTGGGGGTTCCCCAGTGCTGGGCTTTTTATCCCTACTGCATGGAGGATCACATGGCAGGGCAAAGGATGGATCCCATGTGGCATCCAAGCTGCCCTGATCCAGGCTGGGCACAGCCTGATGAACGATGAACACATCTCGCAGAGACATGGAAACCTCCCCTGAAAACCCAGTTCAGGGAGAGCCTGAGCTCTTTTGTGGCTCTAGACAGGAAGATGCTCAACATCTCCCAGAGAAGCTCAGCAGGCAGTAGGATTGTACTTGCATCTCACTCTGGAGATGCCAGAGGCTCAAGTGAGAGCTGTGGGAATGATTTAGAATGCACTGAGAGGGGCCACAGTCCTGCAAGGCTCTTACATCAGGAGTAAAGAGCAGCCTGGAGGCTGGGGAAGGCTGGAGCTGTAGCACTGTGTGCTCATCCCTCACCTTCATGGGGAGCCGCCCCCAGAGATGCTATGTATCACTTTTTTGGTTCTCCCGTAGGGTGTATTTTGGAGCAGCTGTTATCTGTGGCTTTTTATGGTGGTCCCGTGGAAAGCAGCCACTTGCCTGCTGTGATGAACTCAAAACTAATCCTAACTCCTCATTCCCTTTGGTTTTATTTGAATTTTTAAAATCTATTTGTTTGATTGCTTTGCGTGGGTTTGTTTGTTTCTGGGTTTTGTGTGTTTTGGTTTGAGTTTTTTGTTTGCTATTTTATAAGACTCAGGTGAAGTTGGCATAGCCAAACTCAAGAAAATGTACACCAGGCTTGACTTTCCAGAAATTACTTTTGGCTGGGTTTAACGGAATCCTCCAGGCTCAGGATCACCAGTACATTGGCAGGTTTTGCTCTGCAACATCAGCTTGCCCAGACTCTGCTCGGTGTTTCACAAATGGAGAAGACAATGGATATTGTGCCAAGCTTCCTTTCAAACAGCCAAACCTGCATCAGCATGACAGAAAAAAAGAAAAAAACAGAGACTATATTCACGAATTAGAGCAGAACCAGTGTCCCACCATCTTGCCCTCCACTCTTATTAATTTTGAAAATTTAGAGGCCAAGCTGGGCCTAAAGCTTCCATCTCTCAGTTCCTGATGCCATTTGACTCCAGCCTGGACTCCCCCTGATCACACTGCCTGCTGTCCACGTGGCGCTGGGGATGCTCAGACTGGAAAGAGGAGACCCTGGGGAGGCCTCACTGCAGCTCTGCAGCACTGCAAGGGTGCCACAAGAAAGACTGGAACAGAGTGTTCCACAGGGCCTGTGGCAACAGGACAAGGGGGGACGGCTTTCAGCTGCAGGAGGCAGATTGAAGCTGGATCTAAGGAAGCTGCTCTTTGCCACTGAGGGTGCTGAGGCGCTGGCCCAGGCTGTGGATGTCCCATCCTTGGGAACAGGGCTCTGAGCACCATGCTCTGGGGGAACGTTGCTAAGCATGGAACCAAAGGCTCTCTAGCTCAATGGTCATGTCACAATCCATGTCCCATCTGGAACTGCCAGCACCCAGCAAGCAGCACAACAGAACCGCTGGCCCTGGGCTCAGCACACGCTGCACGCTGCTCCTGCTGCTCCTGTCACCCTTCTTGTTCCTGCCCCCATACCTCCTATCATCAGTATCCAAAGCTGCCTAAGGCTTGGATAGTGTCATCCATTCTTGCAGGATGCTGACATTTGTCCTGAGAAAGGTAGGGTGCCATTCCATGGAGGTGGATCCCCCCAGCTGCCCGGGTGGGCTGGAGTTCTGGGCGGATGGGGTGGGACAGGGACCCCACTCTGAGGTTTTGCTACCTCTGCAGGCTGTGGCAGGCAGAGAGGACAAGATGGAGGTGGACACACAGGCTGATAGAGAGGAAAAGATGGAAGTGGATGGAGAAAAGACAGGAGAGGAAGAGATGGAGGTGGACACAGAAATTGATACGGAGGAGGAGATGGAGGTAGATGGAGAGGAGACTGGAGAGGAAGAGAAGGAGGTGGATGTGGATGTGGAAGAGGAGATGGACTTGGACATGGAAGAGTACACCGAGGACATGGACATAGATGAAAAAGATGAAGAGGAGGCCATGGTCCTGGGATGAAGACCAATGCCAGCAGCAGGACAGGCATGTGGTCCCCACAATGCAGAGTGGGTTCCCTGCAGCCAGGCTGGGGCGGGGCTGGGCTGGGTGGTCTCTGCTCAGGCCCGTGGTACCCAGTGCCTTGGATTCTGGTGGCCATGCCCATGCTGTCCTGTGCTTGTTCTGGGCCACACAAGCCCCATGGCAGTGCCTGGGGCCCAGCCCCCAGACCCAGCCAGCCTCAGCTCTGGCCGCAGAGTCCCGCTGTGCCAGCCTGGGGACACACGGAAGAGCCCTCTGTGCCTGACTGCAGTGACCATGGCACCTGCTTTTGTTCCTGACTGATGGAGATCCCGGACAGAGATGCCACCCTTTTCTACATAGTCTTTACAGTTTGTTGTTACCTTTAGGATATAGGTTTTAGGGCTTTGATTTCTCTTCTGTAAATACATTTCAGATATTGTTGTTAGATATGTTCTTAGGTATATACCTTCTATAAACTGTTGTTATTACAAATATTCTTACAAATCTAAATGTGTTCTGTGTTTTCATTGCTGTTCTTCTGTAAATAAACAACCGTGATTTTTCCCACCCCAGTTCTCTTTCCATTTTCTTCGGGCACAGGGTGTATTGTCCAAGTTGCGGTTTCCCCTTGCTCCAGATTCCCAGGGCTGGAGGTTCAAGGAGGAGCTGGCACAGCCACCCCCGGAGTGGTTGTCCCACTCAGAGGGTCCCGCTGACAGAGGTCACTGTCTCCTTGCAGTCTCTCTGGACACACTGGGTAGCTGCAGGGGCAAATCCCAGCGTGCCCTGTCCCACGGGATCCCATGTTGGGACTCAGTGTCCCGGCCAGGGTGAGCACTGCTTGTGGCCTTGGGCTCAGCACGGCAGGCCTGGTGCTCACACCAGTGCAGACTTGAAGCTGGCCATGCACAGCTCCGTGTTTCTCCCAAAAATATCACTGCTGCAGCACCTGGGGGTTCCCCAGTGCTGGGCTTTTTATCCCTACTGCATGCAGGATCACATGGCAGGGCAAAGGATGGATCCCATGTGGCATCCAACCTGCCCTGATCCAGGCTGGGCACAGCCTGATGAACGATGAACACATCTCACAGGGACATGGAAACCTCCCCTGAGAACCCAGTTCAGGGAGAGCCTGAGCTCTTTTGTGGCTCTAGGCAGGAAGATGCTCAGGATCTCCCAGAGAGGCTCAGCAGGCAGTAGGATTGTGCCTGCATCTCACTCTGGAGATGCCAGTGGCTCAAGTGAGAGCTGTGGGAATGATTTAGAATGCACTGAGAGGGGCCACAGTCCTGCACGGCTCTTACATCAGGAGCAAAGAGCAGCCTGGAGGCTGGGGAAGGCTGGAGCTGTAGCACTGTGTGCTCATCCCTCACCTGCATGGGGAGCTGCCCCCAGAGTTGCTATGTATCACTTTGATGGTTCTCCCGTTGGGTGTATTTTGGAGCAGCTGTTATCTGTGTTTTTTTATGGTGATCCCGTGGAAAGCAGCCATTTGCCTGCTGTGATGAACTCAAAACTAATACTAATTCCTCATTCCCTTTGTTTCATCCGGGCTATTTTAGTCTCTGTGTTTGATTGCTTTGCGTGGGTTTGTTTGCTTCTGGGTTTTGTCTGTTTTGGTTTGAGTTTTCTGTTTGCTTTTTCATAAGACTCAGGTGAAGTTGGCATAGCCAAACTCAAGAAAGTGTACACCAGGCTTGACTTTCCAGAAAGTACTTTCGGCTGGGTTTAATTGAATCCTCCAGGCTCAGGATCACCAATACATTGGCAGGTTTTGCTCTGCAACATCAGCTTGCCCAGACTCTGCTCGGTGTTTCACAAATGAAGAAGACAGTGGATATTGTGCCAAGCTTCCTTTCAAACAGCAAAACCTGCATCAGCATGACAGAAAAAAAGAAAAAAACAGAGACTATATTCAACAATTAAAGCAGAACCAGTGTCCCACCATCTTGCCCTCCACTGTTATTAATTTTGTACATTGAGAGGCAAAGCTGGGCCTAAAGCTTCCATCTCTCAGTTCCTGATGCCATTTGACTCCAGCCTGGACTCCCCCTGATCACACTGCCTGCTGTCCACGTGGCGCTGGGGATGCTCAGCCTGGAAAGAGGAGACCCTGGGGAGGCCTCACTGCAGCTCTGCAGCACTGCAAGGGTGCCACAAGAAAGACTGGGACAGAGTGTTCCACAGGGCCTGTGGCAACAGGAAGAGGGGGGACGGCTTTCAGCTGCAGGAGGCTGATTGAAGCTGGATCTAAGGAAGCTGCTCTTTGCCACTGAGGCTGCTGAGGCACTGGCCCAGGCTGTGGATGCCCCATCCTTGGGAACAGGGCTCTGAGCACCATGCTCTGGGGGAACGTTGCTAAGCATGGAACCAAAGGCTCTCTAGCTCAATGGTCATGTCACAATCCATGTCCCATCTGGAACTGCCAGCAGCCAGCAAGCAGCACAACACAACCGCTGGCCCTGGGCTCAGCACACGCTACACGCTGCTCCTGCTACTCCTGTCACCCTTCTTGTTCCTGCCCCGAAACCTCATCTCATCAGTCTCCAAAGCTGCCTAAGGCCTGGATTGTGCCATCCATACCTGCAGGATGCTGACATTTGTCCTGAGAAAGGTACGGTGCCATTCCATGGAGGTGGATCCCCCCAGCTGCCCGGGTGGGCTGGAGTTCTGGGCGGATGGGGTGGGACAGGGACCCCACTCTGAGGTTTTGCTACCTCTGCAGGCTGTGGCAGGCAGAGAGGACAAGATGGAGGTGGACACACAGGCTGATAGAGAGGAAAAGATGGAAGTGGATGGAGAAAAGACAGGAGAGGAAGAGATGGAGGTGGACACAGAAATTGATACGGAGGAGGAGATGGAGGTGGATGGAGAGCAGACTGGAGAGGAAGAGATGGAGGTGGATATGGATGTGGAAGAAGAGATGGACTTGGACAAGGAAGAGTACACCGAGGACATGGATGTTGATGAAAAAGATGAAGAGGAGGCCATGGTCCTGGGATGAAGACCAATGCCAGCAGCAGGACAGGCATGTGGTCCCCACAATGCAGAGCGGGTTCCCTGCAGCCGGGCTGGGGCGGGGCTGGGCTGGGTGGTCTCTGCTCAGGCCCGTGGTACCCAGTGCCTTGGATTCTGGTGGCCATGCCCAGCCTGTCCTGTGCTTGCTTTGGGCCACACAAGCCCCATGGCAGTGCCTGGGGCCCAGCCCCCAGACCCAGCCAGCCTCAGCTCTGGCAGCAGAGTCCCACTGTGCCAGCCTGGGGACACACGGAAGAGCCCTCTGTGCCTGACTGCGGTGACCATGGCGCCTGCTTTTGTTCCTGACTGATGGAGATCCCGGACAGAGATGGCACCCTTTTGTACATAGTTTTTAGAGTTTGTTGTTGCCCTTAGGATACAGGATTTGTTTTGTCTTCTGTAAATACATTTCAGATATTATTGTTAGATATGTTCTTAGGTATATACCTTCTATAAACTGTTGTTATTACAAATATTCTTACAAATCTAAATGTGTTCTGTGTTTTCATTGCTGTTCTTCTGTAAATAAACAACCGTGATTTTTCCCACCCCAGTTCTCTTTCCATTTTCTTCGGGCACAGGGTGTATTGTCCAAGTTGCGGTTTCCCCTTGCTCCAGATTCCCAGGGCTGGAGGTTCAAGGAGGAGCTGGCACAGCCACCCCCGGAGTGGTTGTCCCACTCAGAGGGTCCCGCTGACAGAGGTCACTGTCTCCTTGCAGTCTCTCTGGACACACTGGGTAGCTGCAGGGGCAAATCCCAGCGTGCCCTGTCCCACGGGATCCCATGTTGGGACTCAATGTCCCAGCCAGGGTGAGCACTGGTTGTGGCCTTGGGCTCAGCACGGCAGGCCTGGTGCTCACACCAGTGCAGACTTGAAGCTGGCCATGCACAGCTCCGTGTTTCTCCCAAAAATATCACTGCTGCAGCACCTGGGGGTTCCCCAGTGCTGGGCTTTTTATCCCTACTGCATGCAGGATCACATGGCAGGGCAAAGGATGGATCCCATGTGGCATCCAACCTGCCCTGATCCAGGCTGGGCACAGCCTGATGAACGATGAACACATCTCACAGGGACATGGAAACCTCCCCTGAGAACCCAGTTCAGGGAGAGCCTGAGCTCTTTTGTGGCTCTAGGCAGGAAGATGCTCAGGATCTCCCAGAGAGGCTCAGCAGGCAGTAGGATTGTGCCTGCATCTCACTCTGGAAATGCCAGTGGCTCAAGTGAGAGCTGTGGGAATGATTTAGAATGCACTGAGAGGGGCCACAGTCCTGCACGGCTTTTACATCAGGAGCAAAGAGCAGCCTGGAGGCTGGGGAAGGCTGGAGCTGTAGCACTGTGTGCTCATCCCTCACCTGCATGGGGAGCTGCCCCCAGAGTTGCTATGTATCACTTTGATGGTTCTCCCGTTGGGTGTATTTTGGAGCAGCTGTTATCTGTGTTTTTTTATGGTGATCCCGTGGAAAGCAGCCATTTGCCTGCTGTGATGAACTCAAAACTAATACTAATTCCTCATTCCCTTTGTTTAATCCGGGCTATTTTAGTCTCTGTGTTTGATTGCTTTGCGTGGGTTTGTTTGCTTCTGGGTTTTGTCTGTTTTGGTTTGAGTTTTCTGTTTGCTTTTTCATAAGACTCAGGTGAAGTTGGCATAGCCAAACTCAAGAAAGTGTACACCAGGCTTGACTTTCCAGAAAGTACTTTCGGCTGGGTTTAATTGAATCCTCCAGGCTCAGGATCACCAATACATTGGCAGGTTTTGCTCTGCAACATCAGCTTGCCCAGACTCTGCTCGGTGTTTCACAAATGAAGAAGACAGTGGATATTGTGCCAAGCTTCCTTTCAAACAGCAAAACCTGCATCAGCATGACAGAAAAAAAGAAAAAAACAGAGACTATATTCAACAATTAAAGCAGAACCAGTGTCCCACCATCTTGCCCTCCACTGTTATTAATTTTGTACATTGAGAGGCAAAGCTGGGCCTAAAGCTTCCATCTCTCAGTTCCTGATGCCATTTGACTCCAGCCTGGACTCCCCCTGATCACACTGCCTGCTGTCCACGTGGCGCTGGGGATGCTCAGCCTGGAAAGAGGAGACCCTGGGGAGGCCTCACTGCAGCTCTGCAGCACTGCAAGGGTGCCACAAGAAAGACTGGGACAGAGTGTTCCACAGGGCCTGTGGCAACAGGAAGAGGGGGGACGGCTTTCAGCTGCAGGAGGCTGATTGAAGCTGGATCTAAGGAAGCTGCTCTTTGCCACTGAGGCTGCTGAGGCACTGGCCCAGGCTGTGGATGCCCCATCCTTGGGAACAGGGCTCTGAGCACCATGCTCTGGGGGAACGTTGCTAAGCATGGAACCAAAGGCTCTCTAGCTCAATGGTCATGTCACAATCCATGTCCCATCTGGAACTGCCAGCACCCAGCAAGCAGCACAACACAACCGCTGGCCCTGGGCTCAGCACACGCTACACGCTGCTCCTGCTGCTCCTGTCACCCTTCTTGTTCCTGCCCCGATACCTCCTATCATCAGTCTCCAAAGCTGCCTAAGGCCTGGATTGTGCCATCCATCCCTGCAGGATGCTGACATTTGTCCTGAGAAAGGTACGGTGCCATTCCATGGAGGTGGATCCCCCCAGCTGCCCGGGTGGGCTGGAGTTCTGGGCGGATGGGGTGGGACAGGGACCCCACTCTGAGGTTTTGCTACCTCTGCAGGCTGTGGCAGGCAGAGAGGACAAGATGGAGGTGGACACACAGGCTGATAGAGAGGAAAAGATGGAAGTGGATGGAGAGCAGACAGGAGAGGAAGAGATGGAGGTGGATATGGATGTGGAAGAAGAGATGGACTTGGACAAGGAAGAGTACACCGAGGACATGGATGTTGATGAAAAAGATGAAGAGGAGGCCATGGTCCTGGGATGAAGACCAATGCCAGCAGCAGGACAGGCATGTGGTCCCCACAATGCAGAGCGGGTTCCCTGCAGCCGGGCTGGGGCGGGGCTGGGCTGGGTGGTCTCTGCTCAGGCCCGTGGTACCCAGTGCCTTGGATTCTGGTGGCCATGCCCAGCCTGTCCTGTGCTTGCTTTGGGCCACACAAGCCCCATGGCAGTGCCTGGGGCCCAGCCCCCAGACCCAGCCAGCCTCAGCTCTGGCAGCAGAGTCCCACTGTGCCAGCCTGGGGACACACGGAAGAGCCCTCTGTGCCTGACTGCAGTGACCATGGCGCCTGCTTTTGTTCCTGACTGATGGAGATCCCGGACAGAGATGTCACCCTTTTGTACATAGTTTTTACAGTTTGTTGTTGCCCTTAGGATACAGGATTTGTTTTGTCTTCTGTAAATACATTTCAGATATTATTGTTAGATATGTTCTTAGGTATATACCTTCTATAAACTGTTGTTATTACAAATATTCTTACAAATCTAAATGTGTTCTGTGTTTTCATTGCTGTTCTTCTGTAAATAAACAACCGTGATTTTTCCCACCCCAGTTCTCTTTCCATTTGCTTCGGGCACAGGCTGTATTGTCCAAGTTGCGGTTTCCCCTTGCTCCAGATTCCCAGGGCTGGAGGTTCAAGGAGGAGCTGGCACAGCCACCCCCGGAGTGGTTGTCCCACTCAGAGGGTCCCGCTGACAGAGGTCACTGTCTCCTTGCAGTCTCTCTGGACACACTGGGTAGCTGCAGGGGCAAATCCCAGCGTGCCCTGTCCCACGGGATCCCATGTTGGGACTCAGTGTCCCGGCCAGGGTGAGCACTGCTTGTGGCCTTGGGCTCAGCATGGCAGGCCTGGTGCTCACACCAGTGCAGACTTGAAGCTGGCCATGCACAGCTCCGTGTTTCTCCCAAAAATATCACTGCTGCAGCACCTGGGGGTTCCCCAGTGCTGGGCTTTTTATCCCTACTGCATGCAGGATCACATGGCAGGGCAAAGGATGGATCCCATGTGGCATCCAACCTGCCCTGATCCAGGCTGGGCACAGCCTGATGAACGATGAACACATCTCACAGGGACATGGAAACCTCCCCTGAGAACCCAGTTCAGGGAGAGCCTGAGCTCTTTTGTGGCTCTAGGCAGGAAGATGCTCAGGATCTCCCAGAGAGGCTCAGCAGGCAGTAGGATTGTGCCTGGATCTCACTCTGGAGATGCCAGTGGCTCAAGTGAGAGCTGTGGGAATGATTTAGAATGCACTGAGAGGGGCCACAGTCCTGCACGGCTCTTACATCAGGAGCAAAGAGCAGCCTGGAGGCTGGGGAAGGCTGGAGCTGTACCACTGTGTGCTCATCCCTCACCTGCATGGGGAGCTGCCCCCAGAGTTGCTATGTATCACTTTGATGGTTCTCCCGTTGGGTGTATTTTGGAGCAGCTGTTATCTGTGTTTTTTTATGGTGATCCCGTGGAAAGCAGCCATTTGCCTGCTGTGATGAACTCAAAACTAATACTAATTCCTCATTCCCTTTGGTTTCATCTGGGCTATTTTAGTCTCTGTGTTTGATTGCTTTGCGTGGGTTTGTTTGCTTCTGGGTTTTGTCTGTTTTGGTTTGAGTTTTCTGTTTGCTTTTTCATAAGACTCAGGTGAAGTTGGCATAGCCAAACTCAAGAAAGTGTACACCAGGCTTGACTTTCCAGAAAGTACTTTCGGCTGGGTTTAATTGAATCCTCCAGGCTCAGGATCACCAATACATTGGCAGGTTTTGCTCTGCAACATCAGCTTGCCCAGACTCTGCTCGGTGTTTCACAAATGAAGAAGACAGTGGATATTGTGCCAAGCTTCCTTTCAAACAGCAAAACCTGCATCAGCATGACAGAAAAAAAGAAAAAAACAGAGACTATATTCAACAATTAAAGCAGAACCAGTGTCCCACCATCTTGCCCTCCACTGTTATTAATTTTGTACATTGAGAGGCAAAGCTGGGCCTAAAGCTTCCGTCTCTCAGTTCCTGATGCCATTTGACTCCAGCCTGGACTCCCCCAGATCACACTGCCTGCTGTCCACGTGGCGCTGGGGATGCTCAGCCTGGAAAGAGGAGACCCTGGGGAGGCCTCACTGCAGCTCTGCAGCACTGCAAGGGTGCCACAAGAAAGACTGGGACAGAGTGTTCCACAGGGCCTGTGGCAACAGGAAGAGGGGGGACGGCTTTCAGCTGCAGGAGGCTGATTGAAGTTGGATCTGAGGAAGCTGCTCTTTGCCCCTGAGGGTGCTGAGGCGCTGGCCCAGGCTGTGGATGCTCCATCCTTGGGAACAGGGCTCTGAGCACCATGCTCTGGGGGAACGTTGCTAAGCATGGAACCAAAGGCTCTCTAGCTCAATGGTCATGTCACAATCCATGTCCCATCTGGAACTGCCAGCAGCCAGCAAGCAGCACAACACAACCGCTGGCCCTGGGCTCAGCACACGCTACACGCTGCTCCTGCTGCTCCTGTCACCCTCCTTGTTCCTGCCCCGAAACCTCATCTCATCAGTCTCCAAAGCTGCCTAAGGCCTGGATTGTGCCATCCATCCCTGCAGGATGCTGACATTTGTCCTGAGAAAGGTACGGTGCCATTCCATGGAGGTGGATCCCCCCAGCTGCCCGGGTGGGCTGGAGTTCTGGGCGGATGGGGTGGGACAGGGACCCCACTCTGAGGTTTTGCTACCTCTGCAGGCTGTGGCAGGCAGAGAGGACAAGATGGAGGTGGACACACAGGCTGATAGAGAGGAAAAGATGGAAGTGGATGGAGAAAAGACAGGAGAGGAAGAGATGGAGGTGGACACAGAAATTGATACGGAGGAGGAGATGGAGGTGGATGGAGAGCAGACTGGAGAGGAAGAGATGGAGGTGGATATGGATGTGGAAGAAGAGATGGACTTGGACAAGGAAGAGTACACCGAAGACATGGATGTTGATGAAAAAGATGAAGAGGAGGCCATGGTCCTGGGATGAAGACCAATGCCAGCAGCAGGACAGGCATGTGGTCCCCACAATGCAGAGCGGGTTCCCTGCAGCCGGGCTGGGGCGGGGCTGGGCTGGGTGGTCTCTGCTCAGGCCCGTGGTACCCAGTGCCTTGGATTCTGGTGGCCATGCCCAGCCTGTCCTGTGCTTGCTTTGGGCCACACAAGCCCCATGGCAGTGCCTGGGGCCCAGCCCCCAGACCCAGCCAGCCTCAGCTCTGGCAGCAGAGTCCCACTGTGCCAGCCTGGGGACACACGGAAGAGCCCTCTGTGCCTGACTGCAGTGACCATGGCGCCTGCTTTTGTTCCTGACTGATGGAGATCCCGGACAGAGATGGCACCCTTTTGTACATAGTTTTTAGAGTTTGTTGTTGCCCTTAGGATACAGGATTTGTTTTGTCTTCTGTAAATACATTTCAGATATTATTGTTAGATATGTTCTTAGGTATATACCTTCAATAAACTGTTGTTATTACAAATATTCTTACAAATCTAAATGTGTTCTGTGTTTTCATTGCTGTTCTTCTGTAAATAAACAACCGTGATTTTTCCCACCCCAGTTCTCTTTCCATTTTCTTCGGGCACAGGGTGTATTGTCCAAGTTGCGGTTTCCACTTGGTCCAGGTTCCCAGGGCTGGAGGTTCAAGGAGGAGCTGGCACAGCCACCCCCGGAGTGGTTGTCCCACTCCGAGGGTCCCACTGACAGAGGTCACTGTCTCCTTGCAGTCTCTCTGGACACACTGGGTAGCTGCAGGGGCAAATCCCAGCGTGCCCTGTCCCACGGGATCCCATGTTGGGACTCAGTGTCCCAGCCAGGGTGAGCACTACTTGTGGCCTTGGGCTCAGCACGGCAGGCCTGGTGCTCACAGCAGTGCAGACTTCAAGCTGGCCATGCACAGCTCCGTGTTTCTCCCAAAAATATCACTGCTGCAGCACCTGGGGGTTCCCCAGTGCTGGGCTTTTTATCCCTACTGCATGCAGGATCACATGGCAGGGCAAAGGATGGATCCCATGTGGCATCCAACCTGCCCTGATCCAGGCTGGGCACAGCCTGATGAACAATGAATACATCTCACAGGGATATGGAAACCTCCCCTGAGAACCCAGTTCAGGGAGAGCCTGAGCTCTTTTGTGGCTCTAGGCAGGAAGATGCTCAGGATCTCCCAGAGAGGCTCAGCAGGCAGTAGGATTGTGCCTGCATCTCGCTCTGGACATGCCCGTGGCTCAGGTGAGAGCTGTGGGAATGATTTAGAATGCACTGAGAGGGGCCACAGTCCTGCAAGGCTCTTACATCAGGAGCAAAGAGCAGCCTGGAGGCTGGGGAAGGCTGGAGCTGTACCACTGTGTGCTCATCCCTCACCTGCATGGGGAGCTGCCCCCAGAGTTGCTATGTATGACTTTGATGGTTCTCCCGTTGGGTGTATTTTGGAGCAGCTGTTATCTGTGGTTTTTTATGGTGATCCCGTGGAAAGCAGCCATTTGCCTGCTGTGATGAACTCAAAACTAATACTAATTCCTCATTCCCTTTGGTTTCATCCGGGCTATTTTAGTCTCTGTGTTTGATTGCTTTGCGTGGGTTTGTTTGCTTCTGGGTTTTGTCTGTTTTGGTTTGAGTTTTCTGTTTGCTTTTTCATAAGACTCAGGTGAAGTTGGCATAGCCAAACTCAAGAAAGTGTACACCAGGCTTGACTTTCCAGAAAGTACTTTCGGCTGGGTTTAATTGAATCCTCCAGGCTCAGGATCACCAGTACATTGGCAGGTTTTGCTCTGCAACATCAGCTTGCCCAGACTCTGCTCGGTGTTTCACAAATGAAGAAGACAGTGGATATTGTGCCAAGCTTCCTTTCAAACAGCAAAACCTGCATCAGCATGACAGAAAAAAAGAAAAAAACAGAGACTATATTCAACAATTAAAGCAGAACCAGTGTCCCACCATCTTGCCCTCCACTGTTATTAATTTTGTACATTGAGAGGCAAAGCTGGGCCTAAAGCTTCCATCTCTCAGTTCCTGATGCCATTTGACTCCAGCCTGGACTCCCCCTGATCACACTGCCTGCTGTCCACGTGGCGCTGGGGATGCTCAGCCTGGAAAAAGGAGACCCTGGGGAGGCCTCACTGCAGCTCTGCAGCACTGCAAGGGTGCCACAAGAAAGACTGGGACAGAGTGTTCCACAGGGCCTGTGGCAACAGGAAGAGGGGGGACGGCTTTCAGCTGCAGGAGGCTGATTGAAGCTGGATCTAAGGAAGCTGCTCTTTGCCACTGAGGCTGCTGAGGCACTGGCCCAGGCTGTGGATGCACCATCCTTGGGAACAGGGCTCTGAGCACCATGCTCTGGGGGAACGTTGCTAAGCATGGAACCAAAGGCTCTCTAGCTCAATGGTCATGTCACAATCCATGTCCCATCTGGAACTGCCAGCAGCCAGCAAGCAGCACAACACAACCGCTGGCCCTGGGCTCAGCACACGCTACACGCTGCTCCTGCTACTCCTGTCACCCTTCTTGTTCCTGCCCCGAAACCTCATCTCATCAGTCTCCAAAGCTGCCTAAGGCCTGGATTGTGCCATCCATACCTGCAGGATGCTGACATTTGTCCTGAGAAAGGTACGGTGCCATTCCATGGAGGTGGATCCCCCCAGCTGCCCGGGTGGGCTGGAGTTCTGGGCGGATGGGGTGGGACAGGGACCCCACTCTGAGGTTTTGCTACCTCTGCAGGCTGTGGCAGGCAGAGAGGACAAGATGGAGGTGGACACACAGGCTGATAGAGAGGAAAAGATGGAAGTGGATGGAGAAAAGACAGGAGAGGAAGAGATGGAGGTGGACACAGAAATTGATACGGAGGAGGAGATGGAGGTGGATGGAGAGCAGACTGGAGAGGAAGAGATGGAGGTGGATATGGATGTGGAAGAAGAGATGGACTTGGACAAGGAAGAGTACACCGAGGACATGGATGTTGATGAAAAAGATGAAGAGGAGGCCATGGTCCTGGGATGAAGACCAATGCCAGCAGCAGGACAGGCATGTGGTCCCCACAATGCAGAGCGGGTTCCCTGCAGCCGGGCTGGGGCGGGGCTGGGCTGGGTGGTCTCTGCTCAGGCCCGTGGTACCCAGTGCCTTGGATTCTGGTGGCCATGCCCAGCCTGTCCTGTGCTTGCTTTGGGCCACACAAGCCCCATGGCAGTGCCTGGGGCCCAGCCCCCAGACCCAGCCAGCCTCAGCTCTGGCAGCAGAGTCCCACTGTGCCAGCCTGGGGACACACGGAAGAGCCCTCTGTGCCTGACTGCGGTGACCATGGCGCCTGCTTTTGTTCCTGACTGATGGAGATCCCGGACAGAGATGGCACCCTTTTGTACATAGTTTTTAGAGTTTGTTGTTGCCCTTAGGATACAGGATTTGTTTTGTCTTCTGTAAATACATTTCAGATATTATTGTTAGATATGTTCTTAGGTATATACCTTCTATAAACTGTTGTTATTACAAATATTCTTACAAATCTAAATGTGTTCTGTGTTTTCATTGCTGTTCTTCTGTAAATAAACAACCGTGATTTTTCCCACCCCAGTTCTCTTTCCATTTTCTTCGGGCACAGGGTGTATTGTCCAAGTTGCGGTTTCCCCTTGCTCCAGATTCCCAGGGCTGGAGGTTCAAGGAGGAGCTGGCACAGCCACCCCCGGAGTGGTTGTCCCACTCAGAGGGTCCCGCTGACAGAGGTCACTGTCTCCTTGCAGTCTCTCTGGACACACTGGGTAGCTGCAGGGGCAAATCCCAGCGTGCCCTGTCCCACGGGATCCCATGTTGGGACTCAATGTCCCAGCCAGGGTGAGCACTGGTTGTGGCCTTGGGCTCAGCACGGCATGCCTGGTGCTCACACCAGTGCAGACTTGAAGCTGGCCATGCACAGCTCCGTGTTTCTCCCAAAAATATCACTGCTGCAGCACCTGGGGGTTCCCCAGTGCTGGGCTTTTTATCCCTACTGCATGCAGGATCACATGGCAGGGCAAAGGATGGATCCCATGTGGCATCCAACCTGCCCTGATCCAGGCTGGGCACAGCCTGATGAACGATGAACACATCTCACAGGGACATGGAAACCTCCCCTGAGAACCCAGTTCAGGGAGAGCCTGAGCTCTTTTGTGGCTCTAGGCAGGAAGATGCTCAGGATCTCCCAGAGAGGCTCAGCAGGCAGTAGGATTGTGCCTGCATCTCACTCTGGAAATGCCAGTGGCTCAAGTGAGAGCTGTGGGAATGATTTAGAATGCACTGAGAGGGGCCACAGTCCTGCACGGCTTTTACATCAGGAGCAAAGAGCAGCCTGGAGGCTGGGGAAGGCTGGAGCTGTAGCACTGTGTGCTCATCCCTCACCTGCATGGGGAGCTGCCCCCAGAGTTGCTATGTATCACTTTGATGGTTCTCCCGTTGGGTGTATTTTGGAGCAGCTGTTATCTGTGTTTTTTTATGGTGATCCCGTGGAAAGCAGCCATTTGCCTGCTGTGATGAACTCAAAACTAATACTAATTCCTCATTCCCTTTGTTTAATCCGGGCTATTTTAGTCTCTGTGTTTGATTGCTTTGCGTGGGTTTGTTTGCTTCTGGGTTTTGTCTGTTTTGGTTTGAGTTTTCTGTTTGCTTTTTCATAAGACTCAGGTGAAGTTGGCATAGCCAAACTCAAGAAAGTGTACACCAGGCTTGACTTTCCAGAAAGTACTTTCGGCTGGGTTTAATTGAATCCTCCAGGCTCAGGATCACCAATACATTGGCAGGTTTTGCTCTGCAACATCAGCTTGCCCAGACTCTGCTCGGTGTTTCACAAATGAAGAAGACAGTGGATATTGTGCCAAGCTTCCTTTCAAACAGCAAAACCTGCATCAGCATGACAGAAAAAAAGAAAAAAACAGAGACTATATTCAACAATTAAAGCAGAACCAGTGTCCCACCATCTTGCCCTCCACTGTTATTAATTTTGTACATTGAGAGGCAAAGCTGGGCCTAAAGCTTCCATCTCTCAGTTCCTGATGCCATTTGACTCCAGCCTGGACTCCCCCTGATCACACTGCCTGCTGTCCACGTGGCGCTGGGGATGCTCAGACTGGAAAGAGGAGACCCTGGGGAGGCCTCACTGCAGCTCTGCAGCACTGCAAGGGTGCCACAAGAAAGACTGGGACAGAGTGTTCCACAGGGCCTGTGGCAACAGGAAGAGGGGGGACGGCTTTCAGCTGCAGGAGGCTGATTGAAGCTGGATCTAAGGAAGCTGCTCTTTGCCACTGAGGCTGCTGAGGCACTGGCCCAGGCTGTGGATGCCCCATCCTTGGGAACAGGGCTCTGAGCACCATGCTCTGGGGGAACGTTGCTAAGCATGGAACCAAAGGCTCTCTAGCTCAATGGTCATGTCACAATCCATGTCCCATCTGGAACTGCCAGCACCCAGCAAGCAGCACAACACAACCGCTGGCCCTGGGCTCAGCACACGCTGCACGCTGCTCCTGCTGCTCCTGTCACCCTTCTTGTTCCTGCCCCGATACCTCCTATCATCAGTCTCCAAAGCTGCCTAAGGCCTGGATTGTGCCATCCATCCCTGCAGGATGCTGACATTTGTCCTGAGAAAGGTACGGTGCCATTCCATGGAGGTGGATCCCCCCAGCTGCCCGGGTGGGCTGGAGTTCTGGGCGGATGGGGTGGGACAGGGACCCCACTCTGAGGTTTTGCTACCTCTGCAGGCTGTGGCAGGCAGAGAGGACAAGATGGAGGTGGACACACAGGCTGATAGAGAGGAAAAGATGGAAGTGGATGGAGAGCAGACAGGAGAGGAAGAGATGGAGGTGGATATGGATGTGGAAGAAGAGATGGACTTGGACAAGGAAGAGTACACCGAGGACATGGATGTTGATGAAAAAGATGAAGAGGAGGCCATGGTCCTGGGATGAAGACCAATGCCAGCAGCAGGACAGGCATGTGGTCCCCACAATGCAGAGCGGGTTCCCTGCAGCCGGGCTGGGGCGGGGCTGGGCTGGGTGGTCTCTGCTCAGGCCCGTGGTACCCAGTGCCTTGGATTCTGGTGGCCATGCCCAGCCTGTCCTGTGCTTGCTTTGGGCCACACAAGCCCCATGGCAGTGCCTGGGGCCCAGCCCCCAGACCCAGCCAGCCTCAGCTCTGGCAGCAGAGTCCCACTGTGCCAGCCTGGGGACACACGGAAGAGCCCTCTGTGCCTGACTGCAGTGACCATGGCGCCTGCTTTTGTTCCTGACTGATGGAGATCCCGGACAGAGATGTCACCCTTTTGTACATAGTTTTTACAGTTTGTTGTTGCCCTTAGGATACAGGATTTGTTTTGTCTTCTGTAAATACATTTCAGATATTATTGTTAGATATGTTCTTAGGTATATACCTTCTATAAACTGTTGTTATTACAAATATTCTTACAAATCTAAATGTGTTCTGTGTTTTCATTGCTGTTCTTCTGTAAATAAACAACCGTGATTTTTCCCACCCCAGTTCTCTTTCCATTTGCTTCGGGCACAGGCTGTATTGTCCAAGTTGCGGTTTCCCCTTGCTCCAGATTCCCAGGGCTGGAGGTTCAAGGAGGAGCTGGCACAGCCACCCCCGGAGTGGTTGTCCCACTCAGAGGGTCCCGCTGACAGAGGTCACTGTCTCCTTGCAGTCTCTCTGGACACACTGGGTAGCTGCAGGGGCAAATCCCAGCGTGCCCTGTCCCACGGGATCCCATGTTGGGACTCAGTGTCCCGGCCAGGGTGAGCACTGCTTGTGGCCTTGGGCTCAGCATGGCAGGCCTGGTGCTCACACCAGTGCAGACTTGAAGCTGGCCATGCACAGCTCCGTGTTTCTCCCAAAAATATCACTGCTGCAGCACCTGGGGGTTCCCCAGTGCTGGGCTTTTTATCCCTACTGCATGCAGGATCACATGGCAGGGCAAAGGATGGATCCCATGTGGCATCCAACCTGCCCTGATCCAGGCTGGGCACAGCCTGATGAACGATGAACACATCTCACAGGGACATGGAAACCTCCCCTGAGAACCCAGTTCAGGGAGAGCCTGAGCTCTTTTGTGGCTCTAGGCAGGAAGATGCTCAGGATCTCCCAGAGAGGCTCAGCAGGCAGTAGGATTGTGCCTGGATCTCACTCTGGAGATGCCAGTGGCTCAAGTGAGAGCTGTGGGAATGATTTAGAATGCACTGAGAGGGGCCACAGTCCTGCACGGCTCTTACATCAGGAGCAAAGAGCAGCCTGGAGGCTGGGGAAGGCTGGAGCTGTACCACTGTGTGCTCATCCCTCACCTGCATGGGGAGCTGCCCCCAGAGTTGCTATGTATCACTTTGATGGTTCTCCCGTTGGGTGTATTTTGGAGCAGCTGTTATCTGTGTTTTTTTATGGTGATCCCGTGGAAAGCAGCCATTTGCCTGCTGTGATGAACTCAAAACTAATACTAATTCCTCATTCCCTTTGGTTTCATCTGGGCTATTTTAGTCTCTGTGTTTGATTGCTTTGCGTGGGTTTGTTTGCTTCTGGGTTTTGTCTGTTTTGGTTTGAGTTTTCTGTTTGCTTTTTCATAAGACTCAGGTGAAGTTGGCATAGCCAAACTCAAGAAAGTGTACACCAGGCTTGACTTTCCAGAAAGTACTTTCGGCTGGGTTTAATTGAATCCTCCAGGCTCAGGATCACCAATACATTGGCAGGTTTTGCTCTGCAACATCAGCTTGCCCAGACTCTGCTCGGTGTTTCACAAATGAAGAAGACAGTGGATATTGTGCCAAGCTTCCTTTCAAACAGCAAAACCTGCATCAGCATGACAGAAAAAAAGAAAAAAACAGAGACTATATTCAACAATTAAAGCAGAACCAGTGTCCCACCATCTTGCCCTCCACTGTTATTAATTTTGTACATTGAGAGGCAAAGCTGGGCCTAAAGCTTCCGTCTCTCAGTTCCTGATGCCATTTGACTCCAGCCTGGACTCCCCCAGATCACACTGCCTGCTGTCCACGTGGCGCTGGGGATGCTCAGCCTGGAAAGAGGAGACCCTGGGGAGGCCTCACTGCAGCTCTGCAGCACTGCAAGGGTGCCACAAGAAAGACTGGGACAGAGTGTTCCACAGGGCCTGTGGCAACAGGAAGAGGGGGGACGGCTTTCAGCTGCAGGAGGCTGATTGAAGTTGGATCTGAGGAAGCTGCTCTTTGCCCCTGAGGGTGCTGAGGCGCTGGCCCAGGCTGTGGATGCTCCATCCTTGGGAACAGGGCTCTGAGCACCATGCTCTGGGGGAACGTTGCTAAGCATGGAACCAAAGGCTCTCTAGCTCAATGGTCATGTCACAATCCATGTCCCATCTGGAACTGCCAGCAGCCAGCAAGCAGCACAACACAACCGCTGGCCCTGGGCTCAGCACACGCTACACGCTGCTCCTGCTGCTCCTGTCACCCTCCTTGTTCCTGCCCCGAAACCTCATCTCATCAGTCTCCAAAGCTGCCTAAGGCCTGGATTGTGCCATCCATCCCTGCAGGATGCTGACATTTGTCCTGAGAAAGGTACGGTGCCATTCCATGGAGGTGGATCCCCCCAGCTGCCCGGGTGGGCTGGAGTTCTGGGCGGATGGGGTGGGACAGGGACCCCACTCTGAGGTTTTGCTACCTCTGCAGGCTGTGGCAGGCAGAGAGGACAAGATGGAGGTGGACACACAGGCTGATAGAGAGGAAAAGATGGAAGTGGATGGAGAAAAGACAGGAGAGGAAGAGATGGAGGTGGACACAGAAATTGATACGGAGGAGGAGATGGAGGTGGATGGAGAGCAGACTGGAGAGGAAGAGATGGAGGTGGATATGGATGTGGAAGAAGAGATGGACTTGGACAAGGAAGAGTACACCGAGGACATGGATGTTGATGAAAAAGATGAAGAGGAGGCCATGGTCCTGGGATGAAGACCAATGCCAGCAGCAGGACAGGCATGTGGTCCCCACAATGCAGAGCGGGTTCCCTGCAGCCGGGCTGGGGCGGGGCTGGGCTGGGTGGTCTCTGCTCAGGCCCGTGGTACCCAGTGCCTTGGATTCTGGTGGCCATGCCCAGCCTGTCCTGTGCTTGCTTTGGGCCACACAAGCCCCATGGCAGTGCCTGGGGCCCAGCCCCCAGACCCAGCCAGCCTCAGCTCTGGCAGCAGAGTCCCACTGTGCCAGCCTGGGGACACACGGAAGAGCCCTCTGTGCCTGACTGCAGTGACCATGGCGCCTGCTTTTGTTCCTGACTGATGGAGATCCCGGACAGAGATGGCACCCTTTTGTACATAGTTTTTAGAGTTTGTTGTTGCCCTTAGGATACAGGATTTGTTTTGTCTTCTGTAAATACATTTCAGATATTATTGTTAGATATGTTCTTAGGTATATACCTTCAATAAACTGTTGTTATTACAAATATTCTTACAAATCTAAATGTGTTCTGTGTTTTCATTGCTGTTCTTCTGTAAATAAACAACCGTGATTTTTCCCACCCCAGTTCTCTTTCCATTTTCTTCGGGCACAGGGTGTATTGTCCAAGTTGCGGTTTCCACTTGGTCCAGGTTCCCAGGGCTGGAGGTTCAAGGAGGAGCTGGCACAGCCACCCCCGGAGTGGTTGTCCCACTCCGAGGGTCCCACTGACAGAGGTCACTGTCTCCTTGCAGTCTCTCTGGACACACTGGGTAGCTGCAGGGGCAAATCCCAGCGTGCCCTGTCCCACGGGATCCCATGTTGGGACTCAGTGTCCCAGCCAGGGTGAGCACTACTTGTGGCCTTGGGCTCAGCACGGCAGGCCTGGTGCTCACAGCAGTGCAGACTTCAAGCTGGCCATGCACAGCTCCGTGTTTCTCCCAAAAATATCACTGCTGCAGCACCTGGGGGTTCCCCAGTGCTGGGCTTTTTATCCCTACTGCATGCAGGATCACATGGCAGGGCAAAGGATGGATCCCATGTGGCATCCAACCTGCCCTGATCCAGGCTGGGCACAGCCTGATGAACAATGAATACATCTCACAGGGATATGGAAACCTCCCCTGAGAACCCAGTTCAGGGAGAGCCTGAGCTCTTTTGTGGCTCTAGGCAGGAAGATGCTCAGGATCTCCCAGAGAGGCTCAGCAGGCAGTAGGATTGTGCCTGCATCTCGCTCTGGACATGCCCGTGGCTCAGGTGAGAGCTGTGGGAATGATTTAGAATGCACTGAGAGGGGCCACAGTCCTGCAAGGCTCTTACATCAGGAGCAAAGAGCAGCCTGGAGGCTGGGGAAGGCTGGAGCTGTACCACTGTGTGCTCATCCCTCACCTGCATGGGGAGCTGCCCCCAGAGTTGCTATGTATGACTTTGATGGTTCTCCCGTTGGGTGTATTTTGGAGCAGCTGTTATCTGTGGTTTTTTATGGTGATCCCGTGGAAAGCAGCCATTTGCCTGCTGTGATGAACTCAAAACTAATACTAATTCCTCATTCCCTTTGGTTTCATCCGGGCTATTTTAGTCTCTGTGTTTGATTGCTTTGCGTGGGTTTGTTTGCTTCTGGGTTTTGTCTGTTTTGGTTTGAGTTTTCTGTTTGCTTTTTCATAAGACTCAGGTGAAGTTGGCATAGCCAAACTCAAGAAAGTGTACACCAGGCTTGACTTTCCAGAAAGTACTTTCGGCTGGGTTTAATTGAATCCTCCAGGCTCAGGATCACCAGTACATTGGCAGGTTTTGCTCTGCAACATCAGCTTGCCCAGACTCTGCTCGGTGTTTCACAAATGAAGAAGACAGTGGATATTGTGCCAAGCTTCCTTTCAAACAGCAAAACCTGCATCAGCATGACAGAAAAAAAGAAAAAAACAGAGACTATATTCAACAATTAAAGCAGAACCAGTGTCCCACCATCTTGCCCTCCACTGTTATTAATTTTGTACATTGAGAGGCAAAGCTGGGCCTAAAGCTTCCATCTCTCAGTTCCTGATGCCATTTGACTCCAGCCTGGACTCCCCCTGATCACACTGCCTGCTGTCCACGTGGCGCTGGGGATGCTCAGCCTGGAAAAAGGAGACCCTGGGGAGGCCTCACTGCAGCTCTGCAGCACTGCAAGGGTGCCACAAGAAAGACTGGGACAGAGTGTTCCACAGGGCCTGTGGCAACAGGAAGAGGGGGGACGGCTTTCAGCTGCAGGAGGCTGATTGAAGCTGGATCTAAGGAAGCTGCTCTTTGCCACTGAGGCTGCTGAGGCACTGGCCCAGGCTGTGGATGCACCATCCTTGGGAACAGGGCTCTGAGCACCATGCTCTGGGGGAACGTTGCTAAGCATGGAACCAAAGGCTCTCTAGCTCAGTGGTCATGTCACAATCCATGTCCCATCTGGAACTGCCAGCAGCCAGCAAGCAGCACAACAGAACCGCTGGCCCAGGGCTCAGCACACGCTGCACGCTGCTCCTGCTGCTCCTGTCACCCTTCTTGTTCCTGCCCCGAAACCTCATCTCATCAGTCTCCAAAGCTGCCTAAGGCCTGGATTGTGCCATCCATCCCTGCAGGATGCTGACATTTGTCCTGAGGAAGGTAGGGTGCCATTCCATGGAGGTGGATCCCCCCAGCTGCCCGGGTGGGCTGGAGTTCTGGGGGGATGGGGTGGGACAGGGACCCCACTCTGAGGTTTTGCTACCTCTGCAGGCTGTGGCAGGCAGAGGAGACAAGATGGAGGTGGACACACAGGCTGATAGAGAGGAAAAGATGGAAGTGGATGGAGAGCAGACAGGAGAGGAAGAGATGGAGGTGGATGTGGATGTGGAAGAGGAGATGGACTTGGACAAGGAAGAGTACACCGAGGACATGGATGTTGATGAAAAAGATGAAGAGGAGGCCATGGTCCTGGGATGAAGACCAATGCCAGCAGCAGGACAGGCATGTGGTCCCCACAATGCAGAGCGGGTTCCCTGCAGCCGGGCTGGGGCGGGGCTGGGCTGGGTGGTCTCTGCTCAGGCCCGTGGTACCCAGTGCCTTGGATTCTGGTGGCCATGCCCAGCCTGTCCTGTGCTTGCTTTGGGCCACACAAGCCCCATGGCAGTGCCTGGGGCCCAGCCCCCAGACCCAGCCAGCCTCAGCTCTGGCAGCAGAGTCCCACTGTGCCAGCCTGGGGACACACGGAAGAGCCCTCTGTGCCTGACTGCAGTGACCATGGCACCTGCTTTTGTTCCTGACTGATGGAGATCCCGGACAGAGATGGCACCCTTTTGTACATAGTTTTTACAGTTTGTTGTTGCCCTTAGGATACAGGATTTAGGGCTTTGTTTTGTCTTCTGTAAATACATTTCAGATATTGTTGTTAGATATGTTCTTAGGTATATACCTTCTATAAACTGTTGTTATTACAAATATTCTTACAAATCTAAATGTGTTCTGTGCTTTCATTGCTGTTCTTCTGTAAATAAACAGCCGTGATTTTTCCCACCCCAGTTCTCTTTCCATTTTCTTCGGGCACAGGCTGTATTGTCCAAGTTGCGGTTTCCACTTGCTCCAGGTTCCCAGGGCTGGAGGTTCAAGGAGGAGCTGGCACAGCCACCCCCGGAGTGGTTGTCCCACTCAGAGGGTCCCGCTGACAGAGGTCACTGTCTCCTTGCAGTCTCTCTGGACACACTGGGTAGCTGCAGGGGCAAATCCCAGCGTGCCCTGTCCCATGGGATCCCATGTTGGGACTCAGTGTCCCAGCCAGGGTGACCACTGCTTGTGGCCTTGGGCTCAGCACGGCAGGCCTGGTGCTCACACCAGTGCAGACTGGAAGCTGGCCATGCACAGCTCCGTGTTTCTCCCAAAAATATCACTGCTGCAGCACCTGGGGTTCCCCAGTGCTGGGCTTTTTATCCCTACTGCATGCAGGATCACATGGCAGGGCAAAGGATGGATCCCATGTGGCATCCAACCTGCCCTGATCCAGGCTGGGCACAGCCTGATGAACAATGAACACATCTCACAGGGATATGGAAACCTCCCCTGAGAACCCAGTTCAGGGAGAGCCTGAGCTCTTTTGTGGCTCTAGGCAGGAAGATGCTCAGGATCTCCCAGAGAGGCTCAGCAGGCAGTAGGATTGTGCCTGCATCTCGCTCTGGACATGCCAGTGGCTCAGGTGAGAGCTGTGGGAATGATTTAGAATGCACTGAGAGGGGCCACAGTCCTGCAAGGCTCTTACATCAGGAGCAAAGAGCAGCCTGGAGGCTGGGGAAGGCTGGAGCTGTAGCACTGTGTGCTCATCCCTCACCTTAATGGGGAGCTGCCCCCAGAGTTGCTATGTATCACTTTGATGGTTCTCCCGTTGGGTGTATTTTGGAGCAGCTGTTATCTGTGTTTTTTTATGGTGATCCCGTGGAAAGCAGCCATTTGCCTGCTGTGATGAACTCAAAACTAATACTAATTCCTCATTCCCTTTGGTTTCATCTGGGCTATTTTAGTCTCTGTGTTTGATTGCTTTGCGTGGGTTTGTTTGCTTCTGGGTTTTGTCTGTTTTGGTTTGAGTTTTCTGTTTGCTTTTTCATAAGACTCAGGTGAAGTTGGCATAGCCAAACTCAAGAAAGTGTACACCAGGCTTGACTTTCCAGAAAGTACTTTCGGCTGGGTTTAATTGAATCCTCCAGGCTCAGGATCACCAATACATTGGCAGGTTTTGCTCTGCAACATCAGCTTGCCCAGACTCTGCTCGGTGTTTCACAAATGAAGAAGACAGTGGATATTGTGCCAAGCTTCCTTTCAAACAGCAAAACCTGCATCAGCATGACAGAAAAAAAGAAAAAAACAGAGACTATATTCAACAATTAAAGCAGAACCAGTGTCCCACCATCTTGCCCTCCACTGTTATTAATTTTGTACATTAAGAGGCAAAGCTGGGCCTAAAGCTTCCATCTCTCAGTTCCTGATGCCATTTGACTCCAGCCTGGACTCCCCCTGATCACACTGCCTGCTGTCCACGTGGCGCTGGGGATGCTCAGCCTGGAAAGAGGAGACCCTGGGGAGGCCTCACTGCAGCTCTGCAGCACTGCAAGGGTGCCACAAGAAAGACTGGGACAGAGTGTTCCACAGGGCCTGTGGCAACAGGAAGAGGGGGGACGGCTTTCCGCTGCAGGAGGCTGATTGAAGCTGGATCTAAGGAAGCTGCTCTTTGCCACTGAGGATGCTGAGGCACTGACCCGGGCTGTGGATGCCCCATCCTTGGGAACAGGGCTCTGTGCACCATGGTCTGGGGGAACGTTGCTAAGCATGGAACCAAAGGCTCTCTAGCTCAATGGTCATGTCACAATCCATGTCCCATCTGGAACTGCCAGCAGCCAGCAAGCAGCACAACACAACCGCTGGCCCTGGGCTCAGCACACGCTGCACGCTGCTCCTGCTGCTCCTGTCACCCTTCTTGTTCCTGCCCCCATACCTCCTATCATCAGTCTCCAAAGCTGCCTAAGGCTTGGATTGTGTCATACATTCTTGCAGGATGCTCACATTTGCCCTGAGGATGGTAGGGTGCCATTCCATGGAGGTGGATCCCCCCCAGCTGCCCGGGTGGGCTGGAGTTCTGGGCGGATGGGGTGGGACAGGGACCCCACTCTGAGGTTTTGCTACCTCTGCAGGGTGTGGCAGGCAGAGAGGACAAGATGGAGGTGGACACACAGGCTGATAGAGAGGAAAAGATGGAAGTGGATGGAGAGCAGACAGGAGAGGAAGAGATGGAGGTGGACACAGAAATTGATACGGAGGAGGAAATGGAGGTGGATGGAGAGCAGACTGGAGAGGAAGAGATGGAGGTGGATGTGGATGTGGAAGAGGAGATGGACTTGGACATGGAAGAGTACACCGAGGACATGGACATAGATGAAAAAGATGAAGGGGAGGCCATGGTCCTGGGATGAAGACCAATGCCAGCAGCAGGACAGGCATGTGGTCCCCACAATGCAGAGCGGGTTCCCTGCAGCCAGGCTGGGGCGGGGCTGGGCTGGGTGGTCTCTGCTCAGGCACGTGGTACCCAGTGCATTGGATTCTGGTGGCCATGCCCAGCCTGTCCTGTGCTTGCTCTGGGCCACACAAGCCCCATGGCAGTGCCTGGGGCCCAGCCCCCAGACCCAGCCAGCCTCAGCTCTGGCAGCAGAGTCCCGCTGTGCCAGCCTGGGGACACACGGAAGAGCCCTCTGTGCCTGACTGCAGTGACCATGGCACCTGCTTTTGTTCCTGACTGATGGAGATCCCGGACAGAGATGGCGCCCTTTTGTACATAGTTTTTACAGTTTGTTGTTGGCTTTAGGATATAGGTTTTAGGGCTTTGTTTTGTCTTCTGTAAATACATTTCAGATATTGTTGTTAGATATGTTCTTAGGTATATACCTTCTATAAACTGTTGTTAGTACAAATATTCTTACAAATCTAAATGTGTTCTGTGTTTTCATTGCTGTTCTTCTGTAAATAAACAACCGTGATTTTTCCCACCCCAGTTCTCTTTCCATTTGCTTCGGGCACAGGCTGTATTGGCCAAGTTGCGGTTTCCACTTGCTCCAGGTTCCCAGGGCTGGAGGTTCATGGAGGAGCTGGCACAGCCACCCCAGGAGTGGTTGTCCCACTCAAAGGGTCCCGCTGACAGAGGTCACTGTCTCCTTGCAGTCTCTCTGGACACACTGGGTAGCTGCAGGGGCAAATCCCAGCGTGCCCTGTCCCACGGGATCCCATGTTGGGACTCAATGTCCCAGCCAGGGTGAGCACTGTTTGTGGCCCTGGGCTCAGCATGGCAGGCCTGGTGCTCACACCAGCGCAGACTTCAAGCTGGCCATGCACAGCTCCGTGTTTCTCCCAAAAGTATCACTGCTGCAGCACCTGGGGGTTCCCCAGTGCTGGGCTTTTTATCCCCACTGCATGGAGGATCACATGGCAGGGCAAAGGATGGATCCCATGTGGCATCCAACCTGCCCTGATCCAGGCTGGGCACAGCCTGATGAACAATGAACACATCTCACAGGGATATGGAAACCTCCCCTGAGAACCCAGTTCAGGGAGAGCCTGAGCTCTTTTGTGGCTCTAGGCAGGAAGATGCTCAGGATCTCCCAGAGAGGCTCAGCAGGCAGTAGGATTGTGCCTGCATCTCGCTCTGGACATGCCAGTGGCTCAGGTGAGAGCTGTGGGAATGATTTAGAATGCACTGAGAGGGGCCACAGTCCTGCAAGGCTCTTACATCAGGAGCAAAGAGCAGCCTGCAGGGTGGGGAAGGCTGGAGCTGTAGCACTGTGTGCTCATCCCTCACCTTCATGGGGAGCTGCCCCCAGAGTTGCTATGTATGACTTTGATGGTTCTCCCGTTGGGTGTATTTTGGAGCAGCTGTTATCTGTGGCTTTTTATGGTGATCCCGTGGAAAGCAGCCATTTGCCTGCTGTGATGAACTCAAAACTAATACTAATTCCTCATTCCCTTTGGTTTTATTTGGATTTTTAAAATCTATTTGTTTTATTGGTTTGCGTGGGTTTCTTTGTTTGCTTCTGGGTTTTGTCTGTTTTGGTTTGAGTTTTCTGTTTGCTTTTTCATAAGACTCAGGTGAAGTTGGCATAGCCAAACTCAAGAAAATGTACACCAGGCTTGATTTTCCAGAAATTACTTTTGGCTGGGTTTAATCGAATCCTCCAGGCTCAGGATCACCAGTACATTTGCAGGTTTTGCTCTGCAACATCAGCTTGCCCAGACTCTGCTCGGTGTTTCACCAATGGAGAAGACAATGGATATTGTGCCAAGCTTCCTTTCAAACAGCCAAACCTGCATCAGCATGACAGAAAAAAAGAAAAAAACAGAGACTATATTCACCAATTAGAGCAGAACCACTGTCCGACCATCTTGCCCTCCACTCTTATTAATTTTGAACATTTAGAGGCAAAGCTGGGCCTAAAGCTTTCATCTCTCCGTTCCTGATGCCATTTGACTCCAGCCTGGACTCCCCCTGATCACACTGCCTGCTGTCCACGTGGCGCTGGGGATGCTCAGCCTGGAAAGAGGAGACCCTGGGGAGGCCTCACTGCAGCTCTGCAGGACTGCAAGGGTGCCACAAGAAAGATTGGGACAGAGTGTTCCACAGGGCCTGTGGCAACAGGACAAGGGGGGACGGCTTTCAGCTGCAGGAGGCTGATTGAAGTTGGATCTGAGGAAGCTGCTCTTTGCCACTGAGGCTGCTGAGGCGCTGGCCCAGGCTGTGGATGCCCCATCCTTGGGAACAGGGCTCTGAGCACCATGCTCTGGGGGAACGTTGCTAAGTATGGAACCAAAGGCTCTCTAGCTCAATGGTCATGTCACAATCCATGTCCCATCTGGAACTGCCAGCAGCCAGCAAGCAGCACAACACAACCGCTGGCACTGGGCTCAGCACACGCTGCACGCTGCTCCTGCTGCTCCTGTCACCCTTCTTGTTCCTGCCCCGAAACCTCATCTCATCAGTCTCCAAAGCTGCCTAAGGCCTGGATTGTGCCATCCATCCCTGCAGGATGCTGGCATTTGTCCTGATGAAGATACGGTGCCATTCCATGGAGGTGGATCCCCCCAGCTGCCCGGGTGGGCTGGAGTTCTGGGCGGATGGGGTGGGACAGGGACCCCACTCTGAGGTTTTGCTACCTCTGCAGGCTGTGGCAGGCAGAGAAGACAAGATGGAGGTGGACACACAGGCTGATAGAGAGGAAAAGATGGAAGTGGATGGAGAAAAGACAGGAGAGGAAGAGATGGAGGTGGACACAGAAATTGATACGGAGGAGGAGATGGAGGTGGATGGAGAGCAGACTGGAGAGGAAGAGATGGAGGTGGATGTGGATGTGGAAGAGGAGATGGACTTGGACATGGAAGAGTACACCGAGGACATGGACATAGATGAAAAAGATGAAGAGGAGGCCATGGTCCTGGGATGAAGACCAATGCCAGCAGCAGGACAGGCATGTGGTCCCCACAATGCAGAGCGGGTTCCCTGCAGCCAGGCTGGGGCGGGGCTGGGCTGGGTGGTCCCTGCTCAGGCACGTGGTACTCAGTGCATTGGATTCTGGTGGCCATGCCCAGCCTGTCCTGTGCTTGCTTTGGGCCACACAAGCCCCATGGCAGTGCCTGGGGCCCAGCCCCCAGACACAGCCAGCCTCAGCTCTGGCAGCAGAGTCCCAGTGTGCCAGCCTGGGGACACACGGAAGAGCCCTCTGTGCCTGACTGCAGTGACCATGGCACCGGCTTTTGTTCCTGACTGATGGAGATCCCGGACAGAGATGGCGCCCTTTTGTACATAGTTTTTACAGTTTGTTGTTGGCTTTAGGATATAGGTTTTAGGGCTTTGTTTTGTCTTCTGTAAATACATTTCAGATATTGTTGTTAGATATGTTCTTAGGTATATACCTTCTATAAACTGTTGTTAGTACAAATATTCTTACAAATCTAAATGTGTTCTGTGTTTTCATTGCTGTTCTTCTGTAAATAAACAACCGTGATTTTTCCCACCCCAGTTCTCTTTCCATTTGCTTCGGGCACAGGCTGTATTGGCCAAGTTGCGGTTTCCACTTGCTCCAGGTTCCCAGGGCTGGAGGTTCATGGAGGAGCTGGCACAGCCACCCCAGGAGTGGTTGTCCCACTCAGAGGGTCCCGCTGACAGAGGTCACTGTCTCCTTGCAGTCTCTCTGGACACACTGGGGAGCTGCAGGGGCAATTCCCAGCGTGCCCTGTCCCACGGGATCCCATGTTGGGACTCAGTGTCCCAGCCAGGGTGACCACTGCTTGTGGCCCTGGGCTCAGCATGGCAGGCCTGGTGCTCACACCAGCGCAGACTTCAAGCTGGCCATGCACAGCTCCGTGTTTCTCCCAAAAGTATCACTGCTGCAGCACCTGGGGGTTCCCCAGTGCTGGGCTTTTTATCCCCACTGCATGGAGGATCACATGGCAGGGCAAAGGATGGATCCCATGTGGCATCCAACCTGCCCTGATCCAGGCTGGGCACAGCCTGATGAACAATGAACACATCTCGCAGGGACATGGAAAGCTCCCCTGAGAACCCAGTTCAGGGAGAGCCTGAGCTCTTTTGTGGCTCTAGGCAGGAAGATGCTCAGGATCTCCCAGAGAGGCTCAGCAGGCAGTAGGATTGTGCCTGCATCTCGCTCTGGAAATGCCAGTGGCTCAAATGAGAGCTGTGGGAATGATTTAGAATGCACTGAGAGGGGCCACAGTCCTGCAAGGCTCTTACATCAGGAGCAAAGAGCAGCCTGGAGGCTGGGGAAGGCTGGAGCTGTAGCACTGTGTGCTCATCCCTCACCTTCATGGGGAGCTGCCCCCAGAGTTGCTATGTATCACTTTGATGGTTCTCCCGTTGGGTGTATTTTGGAGCAGCTGTTATCTGTGTTTTTTTATGGTGATCCCGTGGAAAGCAGCCATTTGCCTGCTGTGATGAACTCAAAACTAATACTAATTCCTCATTCCCTTTGGTTTCATCTGGGCTATTTTAGTCTCTGTGTTTGATTGCTTTGCGTGGGTTTGTTTGCTTCTGGGTTTTGTCTGTTTTGGTTTGAGTTTTCTGTTTGCTTTTTCATAAGACTCAGGTGAAGTCGGCATAGCCAAACTCAAGAAAATGTACACCAGGCTTGACTTTCCAGAAATTATTTTTGGCTGGGTTTAATTGAATCCTCCAGGCTCAGGATCACCAGTACATTGGCAGGTTTTGCTCTGCAACATCAGCTTGCCCAGACTCTGCTCGGTGTTTCACCAATGGAGAAGACAATGGATATTGTGCCAAGCTTCCTTTCAAACAGCCAAACCTGCATCAGCATGACAGAAAAAAGAAAAAAACAGAGACTATATTCACCAATTAGAGCAGAACCACTGTCCCACCATCTTGCCCTCCATTCTTATTAATTTTGAACATTGAGAGGTAAAGCTGGGCCTAAAGCTTTCATCTCTCCGTTCCTGATGCCATTTGACTCCAGCCTGGACTCCCCCTGATCACGCTGCCTGCTGTCCACGTGGCGCTGGGGATGCTCAGCCTGGAAAGAGGAGACCCTGGGGAGGCCTCACTGCAGCTCTGCAGGACTGCAAGGGTGCCACAAGAAAGACTGGGACAGAGTGTTCCACAGGGCCTGTGGCACCAGGACAAGGGGGGACGTCTTTCAGCTGCAGGAGGCTGATTGAAGCTGGATCTAAGGAAGCTGCTCTCTTCCACTGAGGGTGCTGAGGCACTGGCCCAGGCTGTGGATGCCCCATCCTTGGGAACAGGGCTCTGAGCACCATGCTCTGGGGGAACGTTGCTAAGCATGGAACCAAAGGCTCTCTAGCTCAATGGTCATGTCACAATCCATGTCCCATCTGGAACTGCCAGCACCCAGCAAGCAGCACAACACAACCGCTGGCACTGGGCTCAGCTCACGCTGCACGCTGCTCCTGCTGCTCCTGTCACCCTTCTTGTTCCTGCCCCGAAACCTCATCTCATCAGTCTCCAAAGCTGCCTAAGGCCTGGATTGTGCCATCCATCCCTGCAGGATGCTGGCATTTGTCCTGATGAAGATACGGTGCCATTCCATGGAGGTGGATCCCCCCAGCTGCCCGGGTGGGCTGGAGTTCTGGGCGGATGGGGTGGGACAGGGACCCCACTCTGAGGTTTTGCTACCTCTGCAGGCTGTGGCAGGCAGAGAAGACAAGATGGAGGTGGACACACAGGCTGATAGAGAGGAAAAGATGGAAGTGGATGGAGAAAAGACAGGAGAGGAAGAGATGGAGGTGGACACAGAAATTGATACGGAGGAGGAGATGGAGGTGGATGGAGAGCAGAGTGGAGAGGAAGAGATGGAGGTGGATGTGGATGTGGAAGAGGAGATGGACTTGGACATGGAAGAGTACACCGAGGACATGGACATAGATGAAAAAGATGAAGAGGAGGCCATGGTCCTGGGATGAAGACCAATGCCAGCAGCACGACAGGCATGTGGTCCCCACAGGCAGAGTGGGTTCCCTGCAGCCAGGCTGGGGCGGGGCTGGGCTGGGTGGTCCCTGCTCAGGCACGTGGTACCCAGTGCCTTGGGTTCTGCTGGCCATGCCCAGCCTGTCCTGTGCTTGCTTTGGGCCACACAAGCCCCATGGCAGTGCCTGGGGCCCAGCCCCCAGACCCAGCCAGCCTCAGCTCTGGCAGCAGAGTCCCGCTGTGCCAGCCTGGGGACACACGGAAGAGCCCTCTGTGCCTGACTGCAGTGACCATGGCACCTGCTTTTGTTCCTGACTGATGGAGATCCCGGACAGAGATGGCACCCTTTTGTACATAGTTTTTACAGTTTGTTGTTGCCTTTAGGATATAGGTTTTAGGGCTTTGTTTTGTCTTCTGTAAATACATTTCAGATATTGTTGTTAGATATGTTCTTAGGTATATACCTTCTATAAACTGTTGTTAGTACAAATATTCTTACAAATCTAAATGTGTTCTGTGTTTTCATTGCTGTTCTTCTGTAAATAAACAACCGTGATTTTTCCCACCCCAGTTCTCTTTCCATTTTCTTCGGGCACAGGGTGTATTGGCCAAGTTGCGGTTTCCACTTGCTCCAGGTTCCCAGGGCTGGAGGTTCATGGAGGAGCTGGCACAGCCACCCCAGGAGGGGTTGTCCCACTCAAAGGGTCCCGCTGACAGAGGTCACTGTCTCCTTGCAGTCTCTCTGGACACACTGGGTAGCTGCAGGGGCAAATCCCAGCGTGCCCTGTCCCACGGGATCCCATGTTGGGACTCAATGTCCCAGCCAGGGTGAGCACTGTTTGTGGCCCTGGGCTCAGCATGGCAGGCCTGGTGCTCACACCAGCGCAGACTTCAAGCTGGCCATGCACAGCTCCGTGTTTCTCCCAAAAATATCACTGCTGCAGCACCTGGGGTTCCCCAGTGCTGGGCTTTTTATCCCCACTGCATGGAGGATCACATGGCAGGGCAAAGGATGGATCCCATGTGGCATCCAAGCTGCCCTGATCCAGGCTGGGCACAGCCTGATGAACGATGAACACATCTCGCAGGGACATGGAAACCTCCCCTGAAAACCCAGTTCAGGGAGAGCCTGAGCTCTTTTGTGGCTCTAGGCAGGAAGATGCTCAGGATCTCCCAGAGAGGCTCAGCAGGCAGTAGGATTGTGCCTGCATCTCGCTCTGGAAATGCCAGTGGCTCAAGTGAGAGCTGTGGGAATGATTTAGAATGCACTGAGAGGGGCCACAGTCCTGCAAGGCTCTTACATCAGGAGCAAAGAGCAGCCTGGAGGCTGGGGAAGGCTGGAGCTGTAGCACTGTGTGCTCATCCCTCACCTTCATGGGGAGCTGCCCCCAGAGTTGCTATGTATCACTTTGATGGTTCTCCCGTTGGGTGTATTTTGGAGCAGCTGTTATCTGTGTTTTTTTATGGTGATCCCGTGGAAAGCAGCCATTTGCCTGCTGTGATGAACTCAAAACTAATACTAATTCCTCATTCCCTTTGGTTTCATCTGGGCTATTTTAGTCTCTGTGTTTGATTGCTTTGCGTGGGTTTGTTTGCTTCTGGGTTTGGTCTGTTTTGGTTTGAGTTTTCTGTTTGCTTTTTCATAAGACTCAGGTGAAGTCGGCATAGCCAAACTCAAGAAAATGTACACCAGGCTTGACTTTCCAGAAATTATTTTTGGCTGGGTTTAATTGAATCCTCCAGGCTCAGGATCACCAGTACATTGGCAGGTTTTGCTCTGCAACATCAGCTTGCCCAGACTCTGCTCGGTGTTTCACCAATGGAGAAGACAATGGATATTGTGCCAAGCTTCCTTTCAAACAGCCAAACCTGCATCAGCATGACAGAAAAAAAGAAAAAAACAGAGACTATATTCACCAATTAGAGCAGAACCACTGTCCCACCATCTTGCCCTCCATTCTTATTAATTTTGAACATTGAGAGGTAAAGCTGGGCCTAAAGCTTTCATCTCTCCGTTCCTGATGCCATTTGACTCCAGCCTGGACTCCCCCTGATCACGCTGCCTGCTGTCCACGTGGCGCTGGGGATGCTCAGCCTGGAAAGAGGAGACCCTGGGGAGGCCTCACTGCAGCTCTGCAGGACTGCAAGGGTGCCACAAGAAAGACTGGGACAGAGTGTTCCACAGGGCCTGTGGCACCAGGACAAGGGGGGACGTCTTTCAGCTGCAGGAGGCTGATTGAAGCTGGATCTAAGGAAGCTGCTCTCTTCCACTGAGGGTGCTGAGGCACTGGCCCAGGCTGTGGATGCCCCATCCTTGGGAACAGGGCTCTGAGCACCATGCTCTGGGGGAACGTTGCTAAGCATGGAACCAAAGGCTCTCTAGCTCAATGGTCATGTCACAATCCATGTCCCATCTGGAACTGCCAGCAGCCAGCAAGCAGCACAACACAACCGCTGGCACTGGGCTCAGCACACGCTGCACGCTGCTCCTGCTGCTCCTGTCACCCTTCTTGTTCCTGCCCCGAAACCTCATCTCATCAGTCTCCAAAGCTGCCTAAGGCCTGGATTGTGCCATCCATCCCTGCAGGATGCTGGCATTTGTCCTGATGAAGATACGGTGCCATTCCATGGAGGTGGATCCCCCCAGCTGCCCGGGTGGGCTGGAGTTCTGGGCGGATGGGGTGGGACAGGGACCCCACTCTGAGGTTTTGCTACCTCTGCAGGCTGTGGCAGGCAGAGAAGACAAGATGGAGGTGGACACACAGGCTGATAGAGAGGAAAAGATGGAAGTGGATGGAGAGCAGACAGGAGAGGAAGAGATGGAGGTGGACACAGAAATTGATACGGAGGAGGAGATGGAGGTGGATGGAGAGCAGAGTGGAGAGGAAGAGATGGAGGTGGATGTGGATGTGGAAGAGGAGATGGACTTGGACATGGAAGAGTACACCGAGGACATGGACATAGATGAAAAAGATGAAGAGGAGGCCATGGTCCTGGGATGAAGACCAATGCCAGCAGCAGGACAGGCATGTGGTCCCCACAATGCAGAGCGGGTTCCCTGCAGCCAGGCTGGGGCGGGGCTGGGCTGGGTGGTCCCTGCTCAGGCACGTGGTACCCAGTGCCTTGGGTTCTGCTGGCCATGCCCAGCCTGTCCTGTGCTTGCTTTGGGCCACACAAGCGCCATGGCAGTGCCTGGGGCCCAGCCCCCAGACCCAGCCAGCCTCAGCTCTGGCAGCAGAGTCCCGCTGTGCCAGCCTGGGGACACACGGAAGAGCCCTCTGTGCCTGACTGCAGTGACCATGGCACCTGCTTTTGTTCCTGACTGATGGAGATCCCGGACAGAGATGGCACCCTTTTGTACATAGTTTTTACAGTTTGTTGTTGCCTTTAGGATATAGGTTTTAGGGCTTTGTTTTGTCTTCTGTAAATACATTTCAGATATTGTTGTTAGATATGTTCTTAGGTATATACCTTCTATAAACTGTTGTTAGTACAAATATTCTTACAAATCTAAATGTGTTCTGTGTTTTCATTGCTGTTCTTCTGTAAATAAACAACCGTGATTTTTCCCACCCCAGTTCTCTTTCCATTTTCTTCGGGCACAGGGTGTATTGGCCAAGTTGCGGTTTCCACTTGCTCCAGGTTCCCAGGGCTGGAGGTTCATGGAGGAGCTGGCACAGCCACCCCAGGAGGGGTTGTCCCACTCAAAGGGTCCCGCTGACAGAGGTCACTGTCTCCTTGCAGTCTCTCTGGACACACTGGGTAGCTGCAGGGGCAAATCCCAGCGTGCCCTGTCCCACGGGATCCCATGTTGGGACTCAATGTCCCAGCCAGGGTGAGCACTGTTTGTGGCCCTGGGCTCAGCATGGCAGGCCTGGTGCTCACACCAGCGCAGACTTCAAGCTGGCCATGCACAGCTCTGTGTTTCTCCCAAAAATATCACTGCTGCAGCACCTGGGGTTCCCCAGTGCTGGGCTTTTTATCCCCACTGCATGGAGGATCACATGGCAGGGCAAAGGATGGATCCCATGTGGCATCCAAGCTGCCCTGATCCAGGCTGGGCACAGCCTGATGAACGATGAACACATCTCGCAGGGACATGGAAACCTCCCCTGAAAACCCAGTTCAGGGAGAGCCTGAGCTCTTTTGTGGCTCTAGGCAGGAAGATGCTCAGGATCTCCCAGAGAGGCTCAGCAGGCAGTAGGATTGTGCCTGCATCTCGCTCTGGAAATGCCAGTGGCTCAAGTGAGAGCTGTGGGAATGATTTAGAATGCACTGAGAGGGGCCACAGTCCTGCAAGGCTCTTACATCAGGAGCAAAGAGCAGCCTGGAGGCTGGGGAAGGCTGGAGCTGTAGCACTGTGTGCTCATCCCTCACCTTAATGGGGAGCTGCCCCCAGAGTTGCTATGTATCACTTTGATGGTTCTGCCGTTGGGTGTATTTTGGAGCAGCTGTTATCTGTGTTTTTTTATGGTGATCCCGTGGAAAGCAGCCATTTGCCTGCTGTGATGAACTCAAAACTAATACTAATTCCTCATTCCCTTTGGTTTCATCTGGGCTATTTTAGTCTCTGTGTTTGATTGCTTTGCGTGGGTTTGTTTGCTTCTGGGTTTGGTCTGTTTTGGTTTGAGTTTTCTGTTTGCTTTTTCATAAGACTCAGGTGAAGTCGGCATAGCCAAACTCAAGAAAATGTACACCAGGCTTGACTTTCCAGAAATTATTTTTGGCTGGGTTTAATTGAATCCTCCAGGCTCAGGATCACCAGTACATTGGCAGGTTTTGCTCTGCAACATCAGCTTGCCCAGACTCTGCTCGGTGTTTCACCAATGGAGAAGACAATGGATATTGTGCCAAGCTTCCTTTCAAACAGCCAAACCTGCATCAGCATGACAGAAAAAAAAGAAAAAAACAGAGACTATATTCACCAATTAGAGCAGAACCACTGTCCCACCATCTTGCCCTCCACTCTTATTAATTTTGAACATTGAGAGGCAAAGCTGGGCCTAAAGCTTCCATCTCTCCGTTCCTGATGCCATTTGACTCCAGCCTGGACTTCCCCTGATCACGCTGCCTGCTGTCCACGTGGCGCTGGGGATGCTCAGCCTGGAAAGAGGAGACCCTGGGGAGGCCTCACTGCAGCTCTGCAGCACTGCAAGGGTGCCACAAGAAAGACTGGGACAGAGTGTTCCACAGGGCCTGTGGCAACAGGACAAGGGGGGACGTCTTTCAGCTGCAGGAGGCTGATTGAAGTTGGATCTAAGGAAGCTGCTCTTTGCCACTGAGGCTGCTGAGGCACTGGCCCAGGCTGTGGATGCCCCATCCTTGGGAACAGGGCTCTGAGCACCATGCTCTGGGGGAACGTTGCTAAGCATGGAACCAAAGGCTCTCTAGCTCAGTGGTCATGTCACAATCCATGTCCCATCTGGAACTGCCAGCAGCCAGCAAGCAGCACAACACAACCGCTGGCCCTGGGCTCAGCACACGCTGCACGCTGCTCCTGCTGCTCCTGTCACCCTTCTTTTTCCTGCCCCGAAACCTCATCTCATCAGTCTCCAAAGCTGCCTAAGGCCTGGATTGTGCCATCCATCCCTGCAGGATGCTGGCATTTGTCCTGAGGAAGGTAGGGTGCCATTCCATGGAGGTGGATTCCCCCAGCTGCCCGGGTGGGCTGGAGTTCTGGGCGGATGGGGTGGGACAGGGACCCCACTCTGAGGTTTTGCTACCTCTGCAGGCTGTGGCAGGCAGAGAAGACAAGATGGAGGTGGACACACAGGCTGATAGAGAGGAAAAGATGGAAGTGGATGGAGAAAAGACAGGAGAGGAAGAGATGGAGGTGGACACAGAAATTGATACGGAGGAGGAGATGGAGGTGGATGGAGAGCAGACTGGAGAGGAAGAGATGGAGGTGGATGTGGATGTGGAAGAGGAGATGGACTTGGACATGGCAGAGTACACCGAGGACATGGACATAGATGAAAAAGATTAAGAGGAGGCCATGGTCCTGGGATGAAGACCAATGCCAGCAGCAGGACAGGCATGTGGTCCCCACAGGCAGAGTGGGTTCCCTGCAGCCAGGCTGGGGCAGGGCTGGGCTGGGTGGTCTCTGCTCAGGCCCGTGGTACCCAGTGCATTGGATTCTGGTGGCCATGCCCAGCCTGTCCTGTGCTTGCTTTGGGCCACACAAGCGCCATGGCAGTGCCTGGGGCCCAGCCCCCAGACCCAGCCAGCCTCAGCTCTGGCCGCAGAGTCCCGCTGTGCCAGCCTGGGGACACACGGAAGAGCCCTCTGTGCCTGACTGCAGTGACCATGGCGCCTGCTTTTGTTCCTGACTGATGGAGATCCCGGACAGAGATGGCACCCTTTTGTACATAGTTTTTAGAGTTTGTTGTTGCCCTTAGGATACAGGATTTGTTTTGTCTTCTGTAAATACATTTCAGATATTATTGTTAGATATGTTCTTAGGTATATACCTTCTATAAACTGTTGTTAGTACAAATATTCTTACAAATCTAAATGTGTTCTGTGTTTTCATTGCTGTTCTTCTGTAAATAAACAACCGTGATTTTTCCCACCCCAGTTCTCTTTCCATTTGCTTCAGGCACAGGCTGTATTGGCCAAGTTGTTGTTTCCACTTGCTCCAGGTTCCCAGGGCTGGAGGTTCATGGAGGAGCTGGCACAGCCACCCCAGGAGTGGTTGTCCCACTGTCTTGGTTTGACAAGACAGGAATCTGCGAAGTAGGGCTAAAGCCTCCTGTGCAATGGAGAACGTAAACCCCCTCCCTCCAAATTACTAGGAGTTTTAAATTAAAAGGCTTTCAGGCAAAGATATGGGAATGGGAGTAACAATTCTTTACTAGGAGAAAACTAGACAACCATTTAAAAAGGCAAATGCAATCGGTACAAACAAGACCAGTGAAAAAGTCCAGAACCTGAGGATTCGGGGTGCCAGTGGCAGTCCTGCTGGGCGATTGCTCCCCTTGCAGTGGTTGATGAACTGCAGCTGCAGTGGTGATCTTTAGAAGGGTATAGTTTTCCTCTGAAGATCTGGTGGCAGTGGGGCCGGTCTTCTTCTGCGCCGGGGTTGCCTCCGAGCTCCGCTGCCGCCGCCTCACCGGCTGTTTCGCTGCGAGATCCTGCGAAGAAAAAGAGAGAGAGCTGCTTCTCTGGGAATCCCGCGAAGAGAGAGAGCGAGCTGCTTCTCTCGGAGTCCCGCCCAGAGAGCTGCCTCGTCTCCCCAAAAAGCTACCCCTTTAAACAATAATAGAGTGCTTGGCTTCTCCCTCTGGGTGGGACTCCTCACGGTGTTACATTTACCAGCCCGGCAGTGAGTCAGTCAATAGTGTATAAACAAACCATTGCCTCTACCGGTCAAACCATTGTTTTTTGGGAGAGATAACAAAACCTGCCCTACCTTTCGACAGATGGCAAATAGAATACAAGCTTATCTTACAACCCAGGACATTATACACCCCTTATTCTATTTCCATCTGCACACCATGAAATCTTACACCCAGTTCTCTCTTAAGACCAAGTTTCCCTGTGGTACACAGTGGGTCTCCCCAGGCACTTTCTGCCAAAGGCTCCAGGACAACCCATAGTTCCCGGCTGCAGAGTAGAGCACATTCTTGACCTCTGGTCCTGTTCTGACTGGGCCAAGGGCTACAGCATGAGCGATCTCCTGCTTGATCTGTGTGGGAACCCCAGCCTTGTTTTGGGGCCACATGTGGTGGTGAAATTCCTCCTCCAACCCGTGCTTCCAAAGAAAAACTCCGCAGGCTTAGCTGTTCGGTCTCAAGGCAGTTTATTGCTAGTTATCTAACAGATTATGTTCTTGGACTGCAGCTATTTGATCAGTGGCCTGGGTAGAGGCACACACACACCCTGACATCCTCTCTATCTGCTGTCTTCTTCTCTTTTCCTCCGCCCAGGGTTGCTGCTATCTTTTATAAGATATATTACGTATAACATGTTTACAATTATTCCCCAATACCTACTACCTACGTTGCCAAGTGTTTTTCTACTCTAAACCAATCTGTGAGTGCCAACATCACCAAGAACATGGAGGTAAGGAAGAAGAAGGAAGAAGGAGGGGTTCAGCCCACTTTCCTCCATCTTAGAACTTCTGACCCCCATGTACAAAGTAAAAACCCCCCTGTACATGTGCTAAAACCCCCCTGTACAATACTAAAAAATATTTCCCTCTACTTTGTAACTACTTTTACTATACTATCTAACCTTTTGTGATTGCTTGTTCCACCTCCAAAGTTGGTAATTCATTCCATGGCTCAAACTCAAAATCACAGTTGTTTTTCAGCTGTCTGCCAGGGTCTAGAATGCTTCTGACCAAGGCCTGGAACCTCTAAAAATGTCTGAGAGACATTTTGAGTTCCCACATCTCCCCTCCCTGTTTGAACCAGAAACACTTGCTTTGCCATGTTGTTCAAGGCTCTTTGAATGCACATGAAAATGCATGGCAGAACAAGTAGAACTACAAACCCTATAAGAATATATAACACTATTTTTAAAAAGTTTTTCCACAATGGTGAAAGATTAAAAAAGCCAATGAAATCATTTCACCAGAATCTTGTAAGTTTCTTTTTTCTCAATTTGCTGATTCTACTTTGCATTTGTTTCATATTTTCATGAATAGATTTTGAATGATCAAGCAAGTTCATGCAGCATGTCCCCTCAAATTTTTCACATCTGTGCCCGTGTGACAGCAGCAAATAACCAACTGCTGCCTTGTTCTGAAGCATCGCTTGTCTTGCACTGCTGATATCTGTTAACATGTCACTCAGTGCAGATGAAATGGCACGATTATGTTTACTCAATCCAGCATGCTATGTGGTCCAATTGTGTCAAGGTCACCCCCAACGCTGTTTTTGGGGTGAGAAAATTGCAACTGCAATTCTCCGAGCCTTGTCCCAAATACAGACATCATTATCACAATTTGGCTATATTGTTCAAAGGACCTTTTCTCTTTCCTGTGTGTCTGCTCCTTTAAGGTTTTCAAATCAGGTGTTATCAATTGTTGCTTCTCTTTCGACCGCCACTTTGCTCTCGGGGGTTACTCGCCGCTGTCCCCCGTCCCTCCCCGGCCCCCCGGGACCCTCCGGCTAGCTGTCCCCTCCAGGGGCCGGGGTTTTCCGCGGTCCCGCTGCCCTGGGTTTACCAGGCAGCGTGTGGGTTAGCACGGTCCGAGCTGCGGCGCTGCCTCAGTCGCCGCAAGGGTTCGAGATAAAGAGACCAAGAGAGACCAATGGTATGCTTGTCCAGAGAGATTGTATTGCCTGAAGCATTGCAGTGACCAAAGGCCCTGGGCTATTGCCCAGATACAGTTTTATACAGCAAAATTAAGAGATAAGGTCTTAAACAATAGAGACAGTGTTCAGCTAAGGCACATCAGAACCACCCCAGGGGCCAGGTCCAATGGGAACTGCTCAGGGGTGGGGAGAAGGGGGTCTACAGAGGAATGCTGAAGCGGGACTTTCCCGAAACAGTGGAGCATACATAAATGTATCTTTTCCCTCAGTTTCTCATTCCCAAAGCCTTTCTAAAACAATGGGGCATACATGAATGTATCCTTTTCCTCAGTTTACCATTCCCAAGGCCTTTCTAAAACAATCCTCCATGCTACCATGCCAGCATGACTGCAACAATTCCCTGCTTTTCAATTACTAAGATGAACGATGCCTTGGGAGAAGGTAAACTGTGGCTCTTAAACTGCAGTGTCTTTCTGCTTGTCGTCTTCCCACCAATCGCTTTCCGTGGCGGCAGCAGCGATGAAAACCGGCGCAGAAGCCTTCGGCTTCGAGGTGATGACCTTGGAGACGATCCGCTTCAGAATTCCAAATGCTAACAGAACTAAAAACAATGCAACTAGAAAGTAAAAGATGTCTTTTAAAAGAGACACTGCCCACCCAGAAAGGTCCCAGTCTTTGAACAGATTTTTAAACCAATCCTCATTTTCTTGCTTCACATTCCCAATGAGGCTTCTCATTTCCTGAATGGACGAGTGGACACTCTGTCCTTTAGATGACAGATCAAAAAAACACAACCCATCAAATTCTTTACATCCATGACCATGTGCCAACAGCAGGAAATCAATAGCTGCCCTATTTTGGAGGGTAGCCTTCCTGGTTATTTCCTCATCTTCTAGGAGGTCACTCAGGGCTGCTGATGTTAAATTTGCCTGCTTGGTCACCCAGCATTCTAGATTGCCTAATTCACTCAATGCTTTGGCTGCTGCAACCCATGGTAAAAACACAGAGACAGCAACTCTTTTGGATTTTGCCCAATGATAAATTTCTGCATCACAATGTTCATCAAATTGGCTTGCACTCCGCTTAGTAATTTTTTTTCCCACTTTTTGCTTGCCCAATTGGAATTTGGGTCATGTTGGGGGAAGCAAGGGTCAGATGCCCAAAAGTACATGGACCTCCAATAAGATGAGATGGGATTCCTGGGTACGCTCTGTCCCCACAGATAAGAAACATTCCCTTGTCCAGCTTGCGTGGACGGAAATCAGTGGTGGATGTAAATTTCAGCTTGTAGACAGCTGTGCACCATTGACCTGCTCTGAATTCTACCTTGTACTGTTTGACATGCTCATATAATTTTACTTCTTTGGTTGGGGAAAAATCAAATTGAATGCAAAATTCAGCTTTTGCAGAGCCTAGGAGTTCTAATTCCTGGGGCTCCCCCTCAGCAGTGGGCAAATGTGAAACCCACCCTTGCCACAAAATGAGGGGATTTCGCACTTGTGCTTCAACTTGTCCTGCACCTTTAGGTATTTTATTTTCGTTCACCTGCTTTTGCAAACGGACCAGACCAATTGGAAACTCATCCTCCTTACTTGGAACCCCTATTAAACATGTGGACATCGGATTTTCTGCTGAGGCAGTGGACAAACACATATGATCCTGTTGCAAGGCTTGGGCTAGCGTGACCCACACATTTTTCTTGGGCTGTGGAACAATCCATGCATCCACCGTGGAAGGGTAGATGACCATTCCCTGGAACCAAACGATGAGCAGGAATGTGGAAATTGACATTCTGCTAGTCTGAAAGAGAGATAAAATCATACAACAAAGTGAACTAACTCTGAAAAAGATACAATTTGCTCTGCCAGTATAAAGGAAAATGATTCTCCCCCCTCCCACTTTCCCCCCTTGTCGAGGAGGCCCTTCAGACCCTGGAGTCCTGGGGGTTGCTGCTGCTGAAGCAACCACCCTTTCCCGTGGCTTTATCACTGAGTCCTCTGTCATCAGCATAGCTTTCCTGGTGCACTCCTTGATGAGCTGATCGAGTGTGGGGGGGGGCGATGATGGAAGGGATAGGATGATTCGCTGACAGACTTCATTTGCATTTGTGGTGACCAGTTCTAATATAAGTTGGTCTTGGAGCTCTGGATTTTGCACCCTTTTTTCCACAGAGGCTCGCACTCGATCCACAAAATCCATGAATGGTTCTGAAACAGACTGCTTTAAAGCGGTATATGAGACAATAGGGTCTTTAGAAGGCATATTAAAAAATGCACGTTCTGCTGCATCCCTGGACAGGTCTAACACTGCTCTGGGAATGCCTGCTGCTTGCTTTTCAGCTTGGCTCCAATCACCCTCACCCACTAGATGTTCTAAAGTGATTTCTTCATCCTCTATATCTGTGGAAAGGCTTGGACTTTGCAGAATCTCAGGGAGGAGATCTGCTGCAAGTCTTTTCCACGTTCTTTCCCACAATCTAAACTCAGACTGAGGGAGCAAGCAACTGAAAAGACGTTTCAAATCAGCGGGGACAAATGTCTTGGAGCATAGCGTAGCTTTCAAAATGCTCTTAAAAAATTTACTTCTTTCCCCAAACTCACGCTTCGTTTTGCAAAGTTCCCTAATACTATCATACGAAAGGAGCTCCCATTTGGCGTTCTGTCCCCTGGCATTATAAATCACAGGGGCTAAGAACGCAGGCTCGGTCTCTCTGAGCACTTCCCGGCTGACAGCCTGGGCGCTGCCGTTGCCAGGGAGTCCGGGAGAGGGAGAGGGAGGAGGGCCGGCTTGTGAGGGAGTGGCCGCAGCCGGTGGGGCTGCGTGGAGCGGGGCAGGGACAGGGACAGGGGGTGGTGATGGAACTGCGAGAGGAGGAGCTGAGGGCTGGACCGGGGGCTGGAATGTGGGCTGGATCGCCGCAAGGGAGGAGGGGTTGGGGTCAGGGACAGGCGGAGGGGGGAATGCGAGGGCTGGGGGCGTGTTCTGGGCTGGCACAGGGAGCAGGGAATGCGGGGATGGAGAAGGGAAAACCGCGTGGCCACCTCCATCTTGTGGGGGCTGCACGGGGGGGGGAATGGGGGGTGCAAAGCATGGATTTTCAGCTGCGGGAGCAAAAGCAGGAGGCGGAGAAGGGTTAGAAACTAAATCTACATCTGCACAGTTAGTTTTCTCACCGCAGGGGGTGCGGAGGGGCACCGGGGACGCGACAGGGCGCTTTTCTGCTCCCTGGGCGCCCTGAGTGTCCGCACTCTCTTTCACAACATCGTAAACGACCAAAAACATTCTCATAAAACCTTCTTTCACTGAGGGATCTCCTGCCTTTGTCCTTTCACTCAGCACTGCACCAACACGCTTCCAAAATCGTCTTTCTCTCACTACTTGCTCTGTTATCTCTGGAACACTTACTGATAACCATCTGACAAACTCTTTTACAAGGCTCTTAGGAAATTTGACACCTGCACTCAGCAGGGGCTCCTGAACTTGTTTATAAATCTCTTTCTGCTGTGTAGTCAGCCTAACACCCATGGCTGGCTTCACAGCAAATCTCAACCAATTACTGCAGCAAACCCAAAGTTCTAAAGCTACGACGGAGACTCCCGTCACGCCTGCGCGCTGGCGTGTCCCCCCACGGGCACACAGGAGCCGATGTCTCCTGGCCGGGCCCCTGCCCCCCAGTACCGAGACTCACCCACCGCCGTCCTTTAGACACCACTGCAGCAACGGTTCCCGAACCCCGGGCGGTCTCCCGGGTGTGGAGAGGTGCCGTCCGACCCGTGACGACCTCGCCGGACAGAAATCGGCGTCTGTCTCCACGGCAACAGTCCCGCTGGGCTGTGTGGAGAGGCAAATGCCTCACACCACCAGCGTGATCCCAGAGCTTCTCCCCGCGGAGCCGACAGCCTGCGTAGCGATTTATTCACACCGCTCTCCGCTCTGCAGCTCGCGGTGACACTGCAGTGTCTGGAAAAGCTCCTAGCCAGTGCACTGTCCACGACGGCTGCGGCAGGCTTGCTCAGACCAGTGCAAAGCCCAACGTTGGTGCGCCACTTGTTGCTTCTCTTTCGACCGCCACTTTGCTCTCGGGGGTTACTCGCCGCTGTCCCCCGTCCCTCCCCGGCCCCCCGGGACCCTCCGGCTAGCTGTCCCCTCCAGGGGCCGGGGTTTTCCGCGGTCCCGCTGCCCTGGGTTTACCAGGCAGCGTGTGGGTTAGCACGGTCCGAGCTGCGGCGCTGCCTCAGTCGCCGCAAGGGTTCGAGATAAAGAGACCAAGAGAGACCAATGGTATGCTTGTCCAGAGAGATTGTATTGCCTGAAGCATTGCAGTGACCAAAGGCCCTGGGCTATTGCCCAGATACAGTTTTATACAGCAAAATTAAGAGATAAGGTCTTAAACAATAGAGACAGTGTTCAGCTAAGGCACATCAGAACCACCCCAGGGGCCAGGTCCAATGGGAACTGCTCAGGGGTGGGGAGAAGGGGGTCTACAGAGGAATGCTGAAGCGGGACTTTCCCGAAACAGTGGAGCATACATAAATGTATCTTTTCCCTCAGTTTCTCATTCCCAAAGCCTTTCTAAAACAATGGGGCATACATGAATGTATCCTTTTCCTCAGTTTACCATTCCCAAGGCCTTTCTAAAACAATCCTCCATGCTACCATGCCAGCATGACTGCAACAATCAATGAGAGCTCCTCAATGCTGCGTGGACTGCTTTTGACTTTTGCAGGGATAGCAGGCCAAATTCTGTCCCCGCAAATGAAAAAACACTCCCTTCGGTAAAGTGGCTGGGTGTTGAAGGGATAGTTTGCTCATCGCTTTGGTGTGATTGCACCAGGCATTTCTATGAAAGAACTGATTTGGAATGATATCTACTATCTGATTATCTATCTTTGCCACTCTCAATGGATTGAATTCGGTACCAAATCCCATTTTTGTCGATCCAAAAATTTCCAACTCTGGAGGTTCAAAGTGAGCCACAGGAAGGAACTGTGTCCAGACACGCCATCCCTCCACAGGACCCGAAAAGGACTTCAGAACCTTTTTGGAAGGGTGTCCCCTGGAATTGGACATTCTTTCACTGGCACACCTACCAAGCATGTCAAAAATTGTTTCCCCCATTCTGAATGGGTCAGGCAAATGCTGTCCAGACCCGCTGCCTTTGCCAAAGTCTCCCACACCTTTTCCCTTGGTTGTCTCATGGGAAAGCCTGTCCCATTGCCCAAGGCAACAAGCAAAGGAATGAAGCACATGAACACTATCTGTCTGAACCCCATGTCCATGTCCCCAACCTCTGTGAGAAACCCCGCAGTGCAGCAACATCCAAACAACACTTGATTCCCCAGAAAAACCCCAAGTCTCTGAGTTCCCAATCGTTGTCTGACGAGACGTCTGCAGCGTTGCTGTCCATCTTTGTCTGCGTGCTTGCTTCTCTGCTTCTCTGGTCCATGTTCGCTGGCATCTGCACCCGATGAGGTTTCACGTGCCTTGCCGACACCCACTTCGATCCTCGTTCTATAGAAACACAAACAAAACCCTTGCCCCAAGTTATTAATGTAAATGAACTTTCAATTTGTCCTGACTCTGGGTTTTTGACCAAAACTGAAGAATTTTCCCTTAGCACTGCTCGTGCACTGTTTGTAAAATGTCTGACAATTCACATACAAAACTTTGTTCAACTGCATGTGAGATGTTGCTCCTGTCTCCTCCTTTTCTGTTTATCCAAATGGATTTCAAGGTATGATATATTCTGTGGTTTCTCCTGTATGTCATGATCCAAAAATTGCTCCTGAAAATGTGTGAACTGAAACATAAATGTGAAAACATATCAACTGAAACACAAATGTTTTCAAGCTTCTCAAAAAATGCATATTTTGTGACATCTGTTTGCCACAGCTGAAGACTTTTTTCAAAACTCTCAAATTGGTCACTCCTGTAAATACAGGACGCTGTACAAACTGACACTCTGACAAGCATTGATGATTTCCTTTGCCTGACCTTTAGAAAGCGAAAGGATTCCATCAATGTTTGTATACTTTTGTGAAAAAATGCATGGCTCAATTTTTCTTGCTCAAAAATGTCTGGCAGTGTTTGTGAGATGGACACTGTGAATCTGTCTATTGAACATTTACTTTTACTAAAAACCTCAGAAATGAAGAATGCATTCTGATGTGCATAACAAAATATTTATGTTCTCTGTCTATCAGGATTATTTTAATACATAATAGATACGAATATAAAACTTCATTGTCCGTATGTTTTAAAAGTGATTCCTCTAATTGTTTGGTCACATTTGCAATATACACTGAATCTGTGATCAGATTGATGGCTTCTGAAATAACTGAAAAACTCTGACTATTGCTACTAATTTTACAATTTGTGGTGAGTCTTTTACCATTTTTTACATCTGATTCCCATTTTTCTATTTTTGGAATTTTCCATGTGATTTGTAAGTTTTCCTTGAACTATCAGTAAACACTGTCATCTTTTCTATTAATTCTTAACTTATTTTTGATTTTTCTCTAAAACTTATTTTTGCATTTAACGTATTGTGAGCTAAAAAATGAACTGTGCAAACTTCTGGGTATTCTAACAACGTGATTGAAAAATCTTGTGACTTTGGATTGTCCACTCAAAATATTTTTTCTTTCTTTAAATGTAAATGAATGATTAGGAAATCTCTGCCTGACATTGTCAGCAATCCAGTGTTTGCCTTAACAATGATCTGAGCTATTATCTCTAAATCTATAAGAACAACTTTTGAGGGCCTGTAAGATAAAAACAAAGATCTATTTTAAACTTCATGAAAACATTACCACGATCCTTGCTCAAAGTTATTAACTTGACTGATTTTTTCAATTTGATCCGTCCAGTGTCTGGCACTCTCCTCATATTTTCCTCGACAATCAGTGAAATCAAATCTACAAAAGAACAATCTCAAAAGATTAAAATATACAAAATTTTCATTACTTATTCCAGCCTTATTTCAGGCACTTCTTCACTTCTCTTCTTTTCTCTCTTTACACCTTTTTTCTTTTTTCTCTCTTTCTCTTTTGAAACAAGAAGGTTAAAATATAAAACATAATATAGAACAAGACAAAATATCGTAATAATAAAATGCAGAAAACCTATCAAAATCAATAACAATTCAAAAGAGTTCAAAAGAAAGATTCTAAATAACATATATAAAATTGAACAAAGCATAATTATCAGAAACATTGTGCCAGTGGTTCAGAGTCTGCAAACAGCTGAAACATTTGTTTCAGTGAGAATTGGCATTCCCTTCCCGGGCAGGGCTGACAAGTCTCACTCCAAAGCTGTGTCAGCTGTCAAATTTGTAGGATCGAATTGATGGATCAAAATGATCTATACAACATTCATTTTTGTGCAAAAACCTCTGAATTTTGCTGGCAAACTCATCCGTCCAAGTTAAAATCAGGGCCTGGCCAAAACCCAAACTTTAAATTGGAGTGATGCTCTTTATCATACTATCTTAAACAAAGCTTATACTAACATTACATATATGATACCTAAAACATAACTTATTATAACATTTTCATATAAAATAAACACTCAAAGTTCAAACTGATAAATTGATCAAATGACACGAGGATTCATTCTTCTTGAAACTCCTTTGAAGGAAACAGATGTTTTTTCAATTGAAAGAAACCATAAAATAAACATTGATAAAACATTGTCAGAATGCTTCAGGCATCTGTCTCTGAGATCTTCTGAAAAACATTCAAGAATGTTAAAAAATAGAAATGCAATGATTCCACTCACAAGAAATATAAAAACAAACCAGAGAGTTCACCTAGAAAAATGCACAACATAGTTAAAATCCAAAATGAAACTTCAGAATGACATGTAACCTGGATGAGATTACAAAAACAACAATAAAACATACGAAAATTCGCTATGAAAGAACAAAGCACAAAGCTTCACCTGATAACATGAAAAAATTTCTTAACAATAACATTTATAAAACACTTAAATAGTTAAACGCAAAAGAAAGAATTTGGAAACAAACACTCTTTGTATCATTACACAAAGAAATAACAAAATAAACAAGTGATCATTAAACAATGAAATCGATCTCAGAAAAACTCAGAATAAATTTCTTCAAGACTCTTATACACTGATAAACTTACAATAAAACAGAAAAGACTAAAATAAAACCAAAAATCCGATAGACTGTTTTCCCTTTAACTTAATATTCATTATCATCTCATAAACCCTTTCAATCAAAACCTTATTATTCTTAAAGAAAAACAACTAAACTTTGTTAATTGAACAAACTTAACCTTTGAAAAACTTAAAATAATTTTTTGAATTAAACACTACTTAAACTTAACATATAAAATATTGGTAAAAAATCCCTAAATTATATTAACTTTATGAAACCTATATATATATATCAAATTAACAATATATAAATTCATTATCAATTAAATGCTTATAAACTTAACTTTTTCAGGGCCCAAACTAAGATAAACTTAAAGTGATATACTCTAATTAAACAATACTTAAACTTAACTTAAACTATATATAAAATTCAATTCTATTATTAATAAAATGCTAAAATACAACTTAACTTAAACCTTAACATAATAAATTACTAAAGTTTCATGCTATTCAATTCTCTATCTCAATTCTCATTATACTATCTCTTTTTCACATTATGTTCTATAAACAATATCACTTCACCACACCGGATGGGTGCATGTGCTGATCAATTCTGTCACCTAACTAAAAAATCTGGGGTTAGCATTTAGAAACATTGGAGAAGTTTGAAGAAGGTCCTTATAATTTCAAGTGGCGACTTAGCTGTATCTTATTTTTTGGGTGAATGTTGGAATTCCATCTCATCATTGCTGTGGGACATTTGGTGTAATAGATGTGATTGCAAAAAGTTATTTACTTTGACTGCTGTGGTTTCTGGGCTGTGCCGTGCCAAGCGGAGAGGAGGGGAGCAGTTCTGGCACAGTCACACCCCGCTTCTGCTCGCATTGGGGTGACTGTGTCTCTCTCCTGCTCTCAGCCCTCGCTCACACCCAGTGTTGGCTGCGCTGGACCCATTCCTGCAATCTGTCCCTCAGACACTTCTGCGTTCGCTTTAACTTCTGCAAACGCAGTGTGCATTCTGGATTCACCCGTCTCTGTCTGTGTCGCCATGGGAACGAGAGAAGGAACACCAGCCCCGACTGCGCCCCGCCGCGCCGACCCCGGCCACGGCCAGGGGCTCGGGAATGTCCCCTCTCACGCCTGACTGAACCCGGCACCATTCCAGTCCCAGTCTGGGTCGTCCCGCCCAGCCCCGGTGTCTGTCCCTGTCTCAGCGTGGTTCGGCGCTCTGCTGACGTCATCAGCGCGCGACCGCCGCTCCCCGCCGCCGCCGCGCCCCGCGCCGCGTCCTGCGCTCGGGATTCCCCCCCCGCGCGGTTACCGCGCAGCCTGTGGGCACTCGGCTGGCTGGCGGCCGCCGCCGCCGCTGACGCTGTCAGTGCCTGTGCCGCGCTCGAGATGCGAAAGACCCCGCTCTACCGTTCGGCGCACTTTGCTGTCCAATATGTACTTCCGACAATTGATTTACATTCGCAAACCCCGTACTAATCCCTGATAAACTTTCAGTCTAACATTTCTTCTAACAACTGATTCATGTGTAACTCATTTTTGATGCAATAACTATTCTGTTCTGGTCGTGTCTGAAGCTGGCAGGGGTGGTTGTGGGTTTGTGCTGGCTGTTGCCATGGGAACCGCGACAGACCGTGCCCTGAGTCATCCTGGCCACGCCCCGTCCCTGCCTGCGTCACCCCGGGGGTGAGGACGCTCCTGCTCTGGTCCCGGCCGTGCTTTCGCCTCGCTCCGGCTCGCAGCGCCCGGTTCAGAGCCACTGCCATCCCCCCCGGGCTGACGCAATCACACTCTCTGTTCCCAATCCGGCCCCGATGTTTCCCATCTCGCTTTGCCCCTCTCCTGACTGTCCCAGCACCCACAGCCCGCGCGCACCGGCCCCGCCCCGCCTGTGCTCGTCCCACGCGTTCCAGATGCGAGAATTCCCTGCACCCGTGGCTCTCAGGCTTTGCTCGACCTTCACGCGCGTGCCCGCCGCCTGAGCCGCAGCAAGGGACGCCTCTCGCTGTCCCTCTGCTATTTCCTCAGCGGGTCTAGCTGCCGCGGTCCGGGAGCTGCCCCCGCCTCTTGGGTGGCCGCTCTTGCGACTTCACGGATTCTCGACACCGAACGCGCCACGGGACACTCGGGACGCCTGGCCGCTGCACCCGCGCCCCTGCCGCCCCGTGTCTGCGTTGTTCCCGCTGCCCCAACTCTCGCCTGCACCGCGGGCTGTTTTGAACTCCCAGCCCGAGCAGCCACGAGAGATTTCTCCTCTCCCCTCCTCTTCCCTCTCTGCTCTGCACTCCCTCTGCACCCTCCCCCACCGGAGACGCCGCCGCCGCCGCTGCCCCTCCCGCCGCGGGTTTGGACTCGAGCAGTGCTGGTCCCTTCCCCCACCGGGGGCTGCGGCTGTGCTTGGCTTATCTCTCTGTCTGGGGGATTTGTGCATTGGAGGAGCTCAGGGATTGAGGTTCGAGGGAAACTGAGGAACAGTGGGAACCTGGACACACAGGGCATGATGACAGACCATCCCCTGATTGTCCATGGAAGGCAGTCCTGCTTTCCCTGGATCTGTGGTGAGGAAAACTGCCCCGAGCTGCTGGCTGGGCGATCTTCCCCCTTTGTGCTCCCATAGAAACCCCAGCTGTCCGGCTGGACGTGCCGTGCTGTAGAGCTGGCTATAATATTGTCCTTGTTAAAAGCAAAAGTTTTGCAGCAGTCTTATCTTTTTGTCCTTTTGTGGCTCAGTAATAAAGTTACTTATTGATCTTTTGCCAAAAATTCAATCCCAAGAAAAAATATATATCTGTGTGCGAGTGACTACACCGCACCTATGATAACAAAGCTTTCATTTCATTTGGGCTGTCTCTACCTGATGGGTAGAAGTTTCGCCCTATAGGGCTAAAAAAAAGTCTTTGGTGTGTCCTTGGGAAAAATCCTTCCCTCCCCATGTTCTTAATTTCAACCATTCTCACCAAAAGCTGAGTCAGCATGAAGTCAGTCCGGAGATGGCACTGTCCATCGTCCAGCAGGTCACAGGCGAGGAATCCCAGGCACGCTTCTGGTTTCTCTCCTCCTGGCTGTCCTCCAGACGAAATGCCTTGGTGAAGGTCAGGTTCTTATCTTGAGCTTTCCGCTCCCTCTCTTCTTGAAAATGCGGAGAGTGTGTACTGCTCTTCTTTTTTTTTTTTCTTCTTTCTTTTTCTGCCGATGAAGGTTGGAGGTTGTTTGATGTTTCTTTTTCTTCTTTTTGTTGATGGCCCACCCAGGGGACGCCAGATGTGGGAACCCCAGCCTTGTTTTGGGGCCACATGTGGTGGTGAAATTCCTCCTCCAACCCGTGCTTCCAAAGAAAAACTCCGCAGGCTTAGCTGTTCGGTCTCAAGGCAGTTTATTGCTAGTTATCTAACAGATTATGTTCTTGGACTGCAGCTATTTGATCAGTGGCCTGGGTAGAGGCACACACACACCCTGACATCCTCTCTATCTGCTGTCTTCTTCGTCTCTCCCTCCGCCCAGGGTTGCTGCTATCTTTTATAAGATATATTACGTATAACATGTTTACAATTATTCCCCAATACCTACTACCTACGTTGCCAAGTGTTTTTCTACTCTAAGCCAATCTGTGAGTGCCAACATCACCAAGAACATGGAGGCAAGGAAGAAGAAGAAAGAAGGATGGGTTCAGCCCACTTTCCTCCATCTTAGAACTTCTGACCCCCATGTACAAAGTGAAAACCCCCCTGTACATGTGTTAAAACCCCCCTGTACAATACTAAAAAAATTTCCCCTCTACTTCGTAACTACTTATACTATACTATCTAACCTTTTGTGATTGCTTGTTCCACCTCCAAAGTTGGTAATTCATTCCATGGCTCAAACTCAAAATCACAGTTGTTTTTCAGCTGTCTGCCAGGGTCTAGAATGCTTCTGACCAAGGCCTGGAACCTCTAAAAATGTCTGAGAGACATTTTGAGTTCCCACACATGTTCCCAAAGCTGGTTACGATGTTTTGCTGATATTCTGTTAAGAGCTCTTCTAGGGCCTGTCCAAACAGATTAGGGGATTCAGTGAACCCTTGAGGGAGCACGGTCCATCTTAATTGCTGTCTCCGGCCCGTCTCTATGTCTTCCCATTCAAAGGCAAAATAATTACGGCATTCTTCTGCTAGTGGACAGACCCAAAAGGCATCCTTTAAATCAATCACACTATACCAGGAATTATGGGGTCCTAGTTTGCTTAGCAATGTGTATGGGTTTGCTACCACAGGGAACCGAGTAATAGTTCTTTTGTTTATTTCCCTCAGATCATGTACGAGCCAATATTTCCCATTAGGTTTCTTTACAGGCAAAATGGGGGTGTTAAAGGGTGACATACAAGGCTCTAAGATTCCTTGTGCCAATAATCAATCAATTTCTGGCTTCAATCCTCTTTGTCCTTCTAAGGATATGGGATATTGCCTTACCTTCACAGGTATGTGGGGTTCGGAAATTTGGATTTTGATCGGTGGCATTTCCAGTCTACTAATTGTGTCTGGAGAGTACCAGACATTGGGGTTAATTTGTTTTTGATCATGCACAGTCAAAGGATAAGCAGACACTGCCAACTCTTGATTTTTCACTTTAATTTCTAATTGCAATTCAATAATTAAGTCTCGTCCTAACAGGTTAAATTCTGCTTCAGGGACGAGCAAGAGTTCACCCATTCCAAATTTATTTTCAGTTTCGAATACCACATTTTTGATTTTGCTTACTTTAAAGGGTTCCCCTTTTGCCCCAATTACTTGTACTTTTTCAGGGGAAACTTTACATCCCTCAGGTATCTGCTTAATAGTTGATTTCTCAGCCCCAGTGTCTACTAAAAAGGTGAACTCTTGTTTATGGGGATCTATTTTTAATTATATCAAGGGCTCATGATGACTCCGGTCCCCTAAGATATAGAGCCCCTGACTCCCCTATTCTGTTTTCAATATTCCCTCATCCCTGATCCTTTCTCTGCAATTCTTCCTTATATGTCCCTTCTTTCCACAGTAAAAACAACACCTCTGTTCCTTTTCTATTATTACATCCCCTTGTTTCATCCTAGCAGATCTGTGTTCACCAGTCCTTTGCGATCCTCTCTGACTGCTACTACCATCATTCTTACTTGTCGCTTGCTGGTCTCTTCTTCCCGCCTTACGTAGACTTTCTGAGCTTCCCTCAATAATTCATCTAACCATCTATTCTGCCAGTTCTCTAACTTTTCAATCTTCTTCCTGATATCTTCCCATGATTTTGCCACAAACTGAGTTTTGAGGAGCATTTGCCCTAAAGGGTCGTTTGGATTTACCCCAGAGTACAGCTGAAGGGCTTTCCTTAGTCGTTCCAGCCACTCAGTAGGGCTTTTATCTTTCTTTTGCATTTCATTAAATGCTTTATTGATATTCTGCCCACGGGGTACTGCTTCTCTAATTCCCTGAATTACTATAGTTCTCAGGTCCTGCATATGAGTTCTATGCGCCGGATCCTGATTATTCCAATTATGTCTTTGGAGTGGCCATTTAATATCTGCTTGAGGTCCCTGAGCATGTTGAGCATCCCACAGTCTCATTCCTGCTCGTCTAATCATATATCTTTCCTCGGTATTAAATAATTGACCAAGGATAGATTGCATCTCATCCCAAGTATAAAGGCTTGGTCCCAAAAATTGATCTAGTCTTTCTGCTACTCCGAGTGGGTCCTCAATTAAGCTTCCCATCTTGGTTCTTTTAAAATCTCGTAGGTCAGCTGAGTTTAAGGGGATGGAAATATATCCGATCACAGGTTGAGGTCCCCCCATGAGTATTTCCCTTAGGGGGTACATCTGAGCTTCCCCTCTTTGACTTCTAGTTACGCGTCTAGGAGGGGGGGGAGACCCTTGTTCTGACTCTGGTGAGGGAGTGGGTGCTCTGGGGACCTCTGGAGGGGCTGCAGGAACAGGAGGAGGAATGTAAGGAGGGAGGGTTAGAAGGGTTTTGTCTAACTCTTCCTTCTTTTTCTTATGTTTAGTTTTTATTTCATTCAGCGGATAAAGTCCAGCTCCCGGTCTTTCCAGCCACACTTCTGCATATTGTCTCTCCTCCGGGTTAAGGAGTTTTTTATTATTTACCCAGAGGTTTAACTGCTGTCTTACCCAATCTTTTTCTGACCCATAGACTGGCCAAAAGACATTTTTAGAAATCTTCTTCCCTCCCCATATCTTAGTACAGTATTCTATCATTTTTTGCTTATCTTTCCCTAGGGTTCCAGGGAAATATCTCCAATTATCTAAGATATATGCCAGAGGGGTATCCTTAGGTACAGTGGGTACCCTTCCCATGGGAGTTGAAGGCTTGCTGCCCTTCGCCCCCATCTTCTGGAATATCTCCACACACACACACGCACTCGCTTCTCTTGTTCCTGGCCCAGTCCCTCGCGGGAGATGGAAAACGCAGTACTTAAGAGTCCACACTTGCTTGGCTCAGTATATCGAACCTCTCATTCGTTATATTACAGGAAACCCAATCCCGCCCGAACGGAAAACCCATGAACAATTTCGCCGCGAACAATTTCGCTCTGCGAATAATTTCACTACTTACGCGTCCTGCGTCTTCGTCCAGACTCTCGTGCACAGGATTTTTATGGGATTTTACCGGTCTCTCCTTTGCTCATTATCCTAGACTTTAGGTTCGTCGGTAAGGTTAGGGTAAGCTATTGGTCGTGGGACCGCGAAATGTCGCGGGGCGCCTCCCCGGAGGACCAAAGCCCACCGTTCCTTATCCGAGTCATGGCACCAGAAATTGTTATAAATTTACGCCACAACGGATCATAATCCAATTAGAATTTTATTAATTACAGCAAGTAGGATATGAGCAAAAGCAGCGCTGGACGGCCGGGGAGTCTCCGCTCCCTCTCTGCCGCGGCGATTCGTCTAAACAGCCTTCCTTTTATTCCATTCTTTCCATGAAGTTCTGAGGGGTCTCCTTTGTTTAAACTAATTCCTGGATTATCTTGCAATTTCCTTCTGTTTACGTAAGCAGTCTGTGAGTAATTGTGGTTATCTTTATCTTGTATCGTCAGTCCCCAGGTGTAAGTGTTTGTGGTTTTCTTATCTTGCAAATGTTGTGTCCGCAGGCTATTTGCGTATCCTCGTTTCCTAAACAATACCTTAGTCTGTAAGCAGTCTGTATTTTCTCACACTCCGTTTCCTATCCTCAGTCGGTGGTTTCTCACAAATCCGTTTCCTAACCTTTATATATATCTTAATAAACAATACCTCACTCTGTGGTTTCCCACAGCCCTAAGCTCCCTAAACCCCCTCAGACCCACCAAAGCCCCCTCAGATCCCTCATTCCCCCCAAACCCACCGCACACTCCCTATTTCCCGTCAATCCCCCCAAAATCCCCAATTTCTCCCCAGACCCGCCCCAAACCCCCCCAGCTCCCCCCGGCCCCCCCTCAGCTCCTCCTCAGCCGCGCTCCCCTCACAGTTTCCCGCCTCCGCCGTGCTCAGGGCTCCCCAGCCAATAGCGGCGCGCCCCGTGCCGAAACAACCAATCAGCGCGCGGCTCCCCTCGGCAGCGCCCGCCTCCCCGCGCCGCGGCAGCCAATCAGAGGGAGCCGGGAGCGGGCTCGGGCGGGCCCTGCGGGCAGCGCTGCCAGAGCGGGGGAGGCGCTGGGAGAGGCGGGAGCTGCGGGAGCGGCTGGGGCGGCGCCGCTGGGGAGGGGGGTCCGCACAGTGGCTGGGGCTGGGGGCTGGGGGGGCTGGGGGGATCGGGGCCTTTGGGGAGGGACCCGGGGGGAGTTTTGGGAGGGGTCTGGGGGGTCCTGGAGGGGTTTTGGGAGGGGTCTGGGGGGTCCTGGGGGAGGGGTCTTGGGGGGGGGTCTTATGAGGTCTGGGGTGGGTCCTCAGAGGTTTTGGGAGGGGTCTGGGGGGGGTCTTGGAAGGGTCCTGGGTGGGGTCTTGGGAAGGGTCTGGGGGGGTCTCAGGGGACATCCTGGGCTGGGCTCGATTGAGGTCTGGGGGCTCTCAGGGGGTCCTGGGGCCAACCTTGGGGGTCTCTAGGGGGGTTTTGGGGTTCCTGGAGAGGGTCCTGGGGAGATTTGGGGGTCCCGGGGGGTCCCAGGCCCACCCTGAGCCGGGGTCTGGGGGTTTGGGGGAGGAGCACAACAGGGGTTCCCACTGCCCCGATTTTGGGGGTCTCCCATGGTGCCCCCTCCCCAAAAAGCTCCGAGGGCCCCTGAAGTGGCTCCTGTTCCACTGGGCGGTGCCCCTGACCCAGGACAGCCCCCAGTGAGTCTGGCGGGCTCTGGGGGGTTTGGGGGGATTTTGATGGGGTTATTGGGCTTTGGAGGATTTTGTTGGGAGTTTAGGGAGAATTATTGGGTTTTTGGAGAGAATTACTGTGTTTTGTGGCAGTTACAGGATTTTTCAGGGTTTTGTGGCTTTGGGGACATTGGATTTTGAGGGATTTTTTTTAGGGATTTGGGGATGTTTTTTGGAGGCTTTATTGAAGTTTTTGAGAGTTTTTTTGAATTGTGGTGGGTTTCACTGGGATTTTGTTGGATTCTTTGTGGTTTTGAAGAGTTTTATTGGGATTTTGGGGTGTTTAAGAAGAATTTTGGGGGGACTTTGCAGTTGTCCCAGGGTGTGGGGAAGGGCTGAGAGGCACCAAAATCTCCTTTAAACCCCTGAAAGTCCCAATAAAACTCACAAAATCCCAATTAAATCTCACAAAAACCTCATTAGAACACCCCAAAATTCCAATAAAAGCCCACAAAATCCCAAAAAAAAACCACAAACCCCCCCCCAAAAATGTACCCAAAGCCACAAGAAAATCCCCCCAACACCCAAAGAAATCCTTGCAACACCCCAAAACCCCACAAAATCCCCCAAAATCCCACCACAAAAAAAACAAACAAAGCCAAAAACCAAATCCCCAAAGAATGCCATTAAATCCCCCAAAAATTCCAATAAAATGTCAAAAATTCCACAGTTCCACAAAATATTTAGTTATTACAAAATACACACACCAGCACTGTGAGCTGCCCCCCTCCACATACTCAGTTACACCAGAGCCAGGTTTTTTGGCCAATGCCTCATTTACAATCCAATACATGTGGCTGGTCTGGAGATGGGCTGTCCCAAAAGGCGATACTGGAACACCTGGGAGCTGATCATGCTGGTAGTGACCCAAGATTGGGATCGCTGGAGTCCTCTGGGCTGATACATCTGAATGCCACGGTTCCCATAACCTCATCAGGAAAAATTGTCCACACCTGGACCTGGATTGTTCAACCCTGGCTCAGAGAAAAGAACTTTATGAATATGTGGGACTCTGAATAGAAAGAAAAGGCAGATGACTGAAATCCTGGCCTCGGGCAGAAAATTTCCTATAAGAACTGGCGGGTCCAGGAGGGTGGTGTGTGTGTCCAGGGGAACCTCTGCCGAGAGGCTCCTTCCTGTCACGCACCCAGCGCCAAACCCGGGCTCAGCGCTGTCCTTTTCCTTGTGGCTGGCTCAGAGAGAATTCATTCCTAAATAAATTTTATATTATTTCATTTTTAATTTGGCTGGACTAATTTTCATTTATAAAAGGGGAAAGGAGACTGTGGGGAGAACAGAGAACATCTAAACAACAAATCACAATAACATAACTCTACATCAATAAAGCTTCTCTTAAGATACACACAATATTCATCCCTTAATTGCAAGAGCCAATCATCTCATTATCTATCTATTACAGTTTGGATGGAGGCCAGAACTAATACCTTGCAAAAGGAAAAGAGGGTACAAAGGTCCCTGCAGTCCCCTGGCCTGGTACCCCAGCCAGTGGGGAAAGGAAGAGGGCAGCATGTGGCCAGGAGTTTAAAAGGGGGCTGTGTCCTCCAAAACTTTGGGAGAGAAAACCCCAGCAGCAGATGTCCCCATGGACTCTCTCCCTTTATTCAAATAAAGATGCAGGGCTCCTCTGGCTCCCTTATGGACACTGGCTTTTCACAGTGTGGTTTGTATGCACACCCATTTCCTTGTATCAGAGTATCACCAGCCTGCAGTGACTCCCTGCCACTCTGGTCTGCAGGAGAAATGGAACTAATTTCCATTAAGGCCCTCCCAGAGGGAAGGAAGAACACACCCAGAGGAGACAAGCAACCCCTGCAGGCATCCAAACTTCTGCACCAGATGCCGAGTGAGTCGCAGAGGGGACGTAGTGGGTGCATTTCCCTCAGCCTTCTGCTGAGACTCAGCAGCCGGGGGCTTGCTCTGCACATGTGTGTTGGATAATACACCAACTTTAATTTTTTTTCATTTCCCTAGTCAGGCTTGGTTTGCCTTTGCCTTGGGGAAAGGATTTCCAATGGGTTTTTAAAGGGATGTTACACCACTCAAGGGAAATGAGCTTAACATCTCAATAAACTGGGAATAACCCAAAAGGTACCCAAAAATATCATGACCATCGAGAAAAATCTACAACCATCATCCGCAAACAGCAAGGAACGTCAACCCCAGACACTGCCCCCTGGCATAGTTGGAGACACCTGGACTGGAAAAGCCTGAGAAGGAAATCAAGGAGTATGGCCTTTATTAACATCAGAGGTGAAGAAATCCAGGTCCAGTGGGAAAACAAATACTAAGAACTTTGCAAATGGAGACCAATGAACATTAAACAAATGGCCTTCTGTTGGTTTTGGACTGTAAAAGTTTTGGGCAAAATCTTGTAAAACTCAGGTGTCATGGGATGATTTTCTCAGCCTACCCATGCTATGTGTAATTGAAATAATTTCTGTTGTACATTCTTGACGCGCCTATCCCTCACAGCCCCCATATCACCAGGCTGGCCCAGATATACGGGGGCCTTGAGGGAAGGCGCGTCAGGAGTTGGGCAAAGATTCCAAAGAGGCTTCAATTCCCCTGCTGTGGTTGTCCAAGCTGTTTATTCCATGAGATGAAGGGGAAAAGAGAGAGGACCAGGAAGGGACAAGGCCTCATCTATGCTCAGAACAGGGAAGGCCCTTTGGCCCTTCGCCAACCCCGTTGGGGCAGGAAGGAGGGGACCATACTATCAGATCCCAGTCACAAGGGTCTCTGGAAAGGGAAAAAGCATAGACCGAGAGCAATGCAACACATGGTGGCCAGAACAACATCGTGGCCAGAATAACTGCCTTGATTCTCTGACAATAAAATGTTGACAGAGGGCTTTTTTTATCTTGAGGTTTCAGTGACATCTGGACATGCCAAGCCCAGCACAGTGGGAAAGGGCCCATAGCAGCCTCATTCCTCCATGGCAGCGTCATTGCCCCACTGTTGCTTCCCTAGAGGAAGGAATGGCTCCCTGGCAGCCTCTGCTGCAGGAAGGAAGGCGATGCCAGGCACGGGCACAGGCACAGGAGGTGATTGCTGTGCCGGGCTCAGCCGGGCTCAGCCCTCGGCGGGGCTGTGTGGCAGCAGCTCTTCCCCCAGGCCCTGCCCTTGCACAGCCCGGCAGCAGCCAAAGCTGGAGGTGCCTCGGCTTCCAGGCCTCTGGAGCTCGTTGCCAGCCCCGGGGAATCGGGACTCTGCACCAACGTCCCTCCCGCTGCAGCTGCTCCCGCAGCCGCCCTGAGTGCCCAGAGGCCCCAGGCACAGGAGCAGCCCCGAGCGGGAGCCCTGCTGCCAGCCCAGGGCCAGAGCCAGCCCTGGCTCCCGGCTGGGCAGGGGCTGCACTGGCTCCTGACAGGGCCTGGCTCTGTCCCCTGGGGCTGGGGGAGCTGTCCCAGGGCAGGGAGGGCCAGGGCTGGCAGGGGCTGCTCAGGGATGGGTTTGGCCCCTGTCCCTCCAAGCAGCCACGGCCCAAGCAGCTGCGCTGGCCCCGAGCTCTCCTCCCAGCCTGCTGGGCTGTGTTGGGTGGCAGGGAGCTGCCCAGAGCCGTCCCCTGCTCGCCGGGACCTCGAGGGGCAGCTGTGCAGCTGGGCCAAGGTGTGCCAGCCGCTCCAGCCCTGCTGGGGATCCCTGCCAGCTCTGGGCCCTGCTGTGCACGAGGGTCCCTGTTGCAGTGTGATTTCATGGTTTAACCCTGAACCCCGGGTTTCTCCCCTGATCATTTCCTCCCAGGTGTGTCAATCACTCCTCCTTTCCCCACCCTGACCCCTGCCAAGCACTGTCTGTCACTTCTGGAATTCCAGAAGGGCATTGAGTGATTGGGCAGATTCAAAAGATGTCCTCTACCCCTTGGGACTTTGGACCATCCAGGTGTCCTTTGTCCCCTGAGACCTCCTCTCCCGTTCCTGGTTGTTGGGCTCCCTTACCCCTTCCCTCCTCCCCTCCCCCAGGTAAAAGAGACAGCAACTGTGTCAAGCACATTTCTCTCCCTCTCAGTATTTTTCATAGATGTGCACAGAGAGAAATGAAAGAGAAAACAATTTCTATTTCTGCTCCTTGTTTTTTCCTCTGTGGAATGTGTTTGGAGAATTGTTTACCTGGAGTGAGTGCTTGATTGGATTCTGGTGAGGATCATTTGAGCCTGATGGGCAATCCAATCCAATCCAATCCAATCCAATCCAATCCAATCCAATCCAATCCAATCCAGTCCACATGTGTCTGGACTCTCGAGAGAGGGTCACAAGTTGTGTTAGAGTTAGGAAAAGGAGTATGTAGTTTTAGTATCTTCCTTTTTATATAGTATTGTTATAAATTAAAATTTATTCATCCAAATTAAAAATAAAAATAATTTTATTAGCGGTCAAATTCTATCTAGCTAGCCATGGAAAAAACCCAAAACAACACAGTGCCGAGCCCAGGTATCGACCCTGGGTGTGCAACAAGGAGTTAGCCTCAGGAGAGGTTTTTCCCCTATGCCCACACACCTCCATCCTGGTACAAGCAGATTTTATGGGGAAAATTCTGCCTGAGGCCAAGATTTCAGCAATCAGTCTTTTCTTCCATTCAGAGTCCATAGGTTAATAAGATTTTCTTTTTTAGTGATGAGGAAGAACAATTCAGTGTCTGGAGTTGTTGAATCCCTTGATGAAATTTACAGGAGCGCTGCATTCACATGTATGTGCCTGAGGATTTCCATGATATCCATCCCGGGTCATTCAGGCGATGATCAGCACCTGGGGTCCCGTATCTCTCCAGACATGGCTCATCTCCTGGCCGAGCTGCACCTTCTTACTTGTAAATCAGTTTCCAATATACACCCTGTCTCGCCTGCGAGGGTGGAGGGGGGGATAATACAAACGAGCATAATCTAACAAGCATCCAATATTACACATTTCATTCAAGGAATGGCGCAAATCATGTTTACTACACATAACAGTATATTAATGTATATTAGCCACAGTTATAATAAAGAAATCAGTCAGCCTTCTGAATTGAGTCAGACATTGTCATTTCTTCCCATTGGGTTCACCTGCATTTACAATAAGCAACCATGCAGTCGGGGAGTTCTGTTGGAGCAGTTGCTGGATTCAGAGTCCCGCAGGCCAGAATAAAAGCTCTGGATTAAAACCCTCCATCAGAACTGACTCTTTTCCTTCATTTTCACTTCAAAAGCTTCTCCAGCAGATAGAATCCTGAGGGAGCGGACCCTCTATGAGAGGAAGCTCCATCCCGCCGCCACCAGAGCTCTGGCATGCCTGGATTTGTCTCCTTGTGCCCAGCTGAAACATCCAGCTAGCCAAAAGTGTCTCTGGGGTGAGAGACCACAGTTGCCGCTATTTGGATCAGCCGAAGGGGCCAGACAAGCCAAGGCATGTCCCATCCTCATTATTGGCAATACCAATAGGTCCCAGTGTGCCACTGGCAGCTGGGGCCTCAGCCACCTCCTCTCTCCACAGCAGCGCCTGTGCAGCCTCACAAGATTGGACAAAATCTTCACTTGCAGAGACCTGTACCTGCCATCAGCCATCCCCAAGCCAGGTTCCAAGATCTCGTCCACAGCTGCATTATCAGCTTGTGTCTGGGGCATGGTGACACCGCCCAGAACAGGACCCTCTGTCCCCGAAGGTGCTGGCCCTGGTGTCTGGCCAGGACTGAAGGGAGGCCCCTCCTGCCAGGGAAGGGCTTGAGCAACATCTTTGGGCTTCAGCTCAGGTGGTGCTACCACCCGCACTGGCGGAGCTGCTAGTCTGGGCACAGCCAGGGGTGGGCAGGCAGCGGCTGGGCAGGGGCTCCTGGGACACCATGTTTTGGCTTTGCTTTTCATTTTAGAAATTACAAATTTTTAGAAAGAAAACCCCAAAAATTTCTTCAATTTTTCCATAGTACTTTAAGAATTTTCAAAGTAGTTTTAAAATTTAGAAAAACTTAGAACATTTTTACACTTCTAGAGTAAAAATTAGAATTACATTTAATTGGTCATATTTACTCTGGGAAGAACTGAGACAACCCATGGCACCTAGTCTACTGGAGAGGCTCTTTTCCCACTTCAGATTTGTACCTAGCCACAACAACTAATGTAAAACCTTTTCCCTGATGTTTTCCAGGATTTCTGACAAGCTCGCCTCTTAATCTTCAGAGGCAAACTTTGAGCACAGTGGAAATCTCCTGCTGTGCAGGTAGGTCTTCTCTTTTTATCTTGGTTTAGGGCAAATTTGGGAGATGACCTCCAAAGGGGTTCCCGAGAAAACAGCAGCCCTGCCCCTAGCTAGTTTGGGAAAAAGATTTTTTTTTATAAAAGTGGAAAAAACCTCTATATTTAACAGGCAAAGCATTCACCATCAGGAAAAAAAAAAAAAAAAAAAAAAAAAGAACATTATTAAACAATAAAACCTCTCGCCACATAGAAGAAATTACAAACTCAGAAAGTCCCCTCTGTGGGCTGTGGCTCTGCAAACTCATTCTGTTATCAGTCCCTCTGGCCCTGGAAATGCCGCAGCCCAGGCCCAGCCTGGTGGGCCACAGGTGTGAGCTGCTGGGGCTCTTCTGGGTGTTCAGTCCAGAGCAGGTTGAAACAGTTCCATGAAAAAAGAAAAATCACAGTCCAGAGAAATTCCCTTCCTCAGCTAGCTAAATACTAACTAAAAAGCAAAGGAGAGCTCTATCCTGCTGTCTTGTCTGTCTGCAGACAGCAGAGTCCAGGAGAAGGATGTGGGGGAGCAAGTGCAGTTTCTGACAATAAACTCTGTGCTTCTTCTTGCCTCCCCCTTCACTCTTGGAACCAGTTTTAAAGGTGCAAAACTTATTTCTGGGCTGAACTGACAAATGGGGATATAAGCATCATAAAGGCACCCAGGGACAGTGTCCCAGCTGCAACTGGGGCCTCAGCTACCTCCTCTCTCAGCAGCTGCTCCTCTGAATGGGGCAAAGAATTCCAAGAACGGCCAAACATCTCAGTCAGGGACACATCTGCCCTCATTTCCCATCTCCATGCCCATGCCTGATGTCCCTGTCACAGCTGCATTACCAGCTTGTTGCTGTGCAGGTGCTGCCTCCACCCAAACAAAACCCTGTGTCCCTGAAGGTTTTTCTGAGCAATGGCTCTTGGATGAAGCAAAACCTTTACAGTCAGGGCAGTCCATTTGTACAGAAGGGGGTACACTCTGGGGGTACAGCTAAGAGCATGAGGTCACAGAGGGCTCTGGGTCACAGCAGGCTGAGGTCACAGAGGGCTCTGGGTCACAGCAGGCTGAGGTCACAGCGGGCTCTGAGGTCACAGAGGTCCCAGAGCCCCGTGGCTGCACAGCACCACAAGGCCCGAGCAGGCAGTCCTGGAGCACAACTGCTGCGGCAGCAGCGGCGGCGTGCTGACATTGGGACAGCGGCCTCAGGACAGTGGTGGCAGCGAGAGCGGCAGGACTGGCACAGGGCAAGGCACCATGGCCCTTGCTCTGCGCCTCCTCCTCCTGCTGCTCCTGGCCGTGGCCCTGCCTGCCAGGGCTGCCCAGGCCGCTCCACTGGAAGCGCGGGGAGCAGGTGAGCCGGCAGCCTGGCTGCCCTTTCCTGGGACAGAGCTCCCTGCTCCCCGGGAAGCACTGGGGATGGTTTTCCCGCGGGCTTTAGGGAGGGTTTCCTCTGTAGGAGGGAGAGAACCCCCCCGTGGGCCCTGGGCAGCCCCATTTTCCTCTCCAGGGATGTTACACAGGACAGGGAAAGAGGGTGGAGAGTGACCAGGAGCCAGCCCAGAACTCCCCAGGCCCCTGTGCATCTTTGGCCTTGCCCATTGCCACCTGGCTTCCACAGCCTTATTGATCCCATTGCAGTGCCCAGTTCCCGGAGGCTAAAGGGGATCACAGCACAATGGAAATGGGTCTGGTCTCTGCTTCCCTCTAGATTTGGATCGCGACCTGAATGATTTGCAAGTGCTGGTGAATGACACGTTAAAGATCTTGGAAAATGCTGAAGGCAAGTTCTGCATTTCCCTTTTTCCTGACAGCATAATCAGTATCAAGGTGGCAAGAACTCACACATGCCATTTTTGTTGAGGGTTGAAGAATGCTGAAAACTTTTCCCTGCTCCCCTTCTGGAGCCCTGAGTGATCCCACAGGATCACTGTCAGTGGAAGGAAGGAGCATTTAGCTGTCCATCTTCCTCCCATGTGCAATGCCAGTGTGTCCTTCCCTGTGCTCTGCGCAGCCAAAGAGAAGAGCAGAGAGGGAAGGGGCAGAGCCCAGGGCTGTGCCCCGGGGCTGAGCCTTGGTGCAGCCTGAGGATCTCCTACATTGCCACAGGAGATGTTCTGTCCTGCCTTTCTTTGCAGCTAAACCTGTTGGTGAAGGTGCTGCAGCTTCCCCACCCATACCCATTACTGCACCTCTGGGAGATGCTGAGAGTAGGTCAAGGCCTTTCCCTCTGTGAGAGCTGCCAGCTCAGAGCCCAAAGCTTGGCCAGAGGGGCATCACTGCAGGTGCCAGGACAGAATCATGCACGTGTGTGCCCTCGCCCTGGGCCATCCCCTCACTGCTCCTGCGGCTCAGTGCTGTCCGTGCAGATCTGCAGAGATGGCAGAAGCTTCTGTGGCTGTTGAGTTACAGGTGTGGCTGCAGGGAGGACTTCTCCAGCTCCTTTGCTGATTACTACCCACAAGCCCAGCTCCCATCGCAGGGGTGAGTAGTGTGTCCCTGCTGATCCCACAGGCTGGGCACTGGTTTTGTGGGATCCATTCCTGGGAAATGGCATTGTTTTGCTCTAAGGTCCTCCGACAGGAAAGAACAAAGCTACAGGATGCAAGAAACCCCATGAGCCATCCAAAAACATGAGGCAAATGCTGAAGGAAATGCTGCAGGCAGGACAAGGTGGGTGCATCTCCTCAGCCTTCCCCTGGGACTCAGCAGCTGGGGGCTTTCCCTGCACATCTGGACAGGCTGTGGCCGTCACAGCGGGAAGGGATCCATGGCAGCCTCACTGCCCTGCTGCTGCTCTCATGCCCTGCAGGGCTGTTTCCCAGGCTGGCCTGGCTGCAGCTTCTCCCCAGCCTCTGCAGGAAGGCATTTGGCACCAGCTGACAGGGAGCCCAAATTCCACCACAGCCCATGCCCACCCTGAGTTCCTCTGCAATTTCCCACTCTCAAGGCAGATTAGGAGAGGTGGCAGTTTGGAGGAGGGAGTGGGTCATAGCCTACCCAGAAATTTTATAGAGATTTCCTGATCCTTAACCATGCTTGCCTTTGACAAGCATTGCCTCCTGAAGATGCCAACTCCACTATGTGGAAGAGCCCTGCCTGTGTCTTTTCTTTTTTCCAGAAGTGGATGTAGAAGCTGGTCTGAAGGTGGCATTTCCCAGAGGAAGCAGTGGCTCATTGGCAGCCTCTGCTGCAGGAAGGGAGGTGCTGCCAGGCACAGTCACAGGAGGTAATTGCTGTGCCTCTGGGCCTGTGCTCTGCTGAGGCTTGAGCTGCCCTCTCTGCTGCTTGGCAGTGCAGACACAGCCCGGACAGGGCCGGCACAGCCCAGAGGAATTGTTATGCTCAGGGCACTCGGGTACTGAGCAGTCCTGCTGGGGTCCCTCCGTGGGAGACATGTCCCGAGACCTGGGAGCGACTGCACGGGGTGCCCATGGTGGGGAAAGGGCAGAGGGGGAGAGCAAGGCTCCAGGGTGTCCTGTAAAAGCTCTGCCATCTCCTGTTGTGACAGGGGAGCTGTTTCAGCCGAAGGATGATGGGCAGTTGGTAGGACAGGAGGGAGGGAGGGAGTTAGGAAGGCATATATGCAGCACTGCCTGCTGCAGTTTTCCCCAGGGATTAAAGAGAGTTTCCTCTGTGCAAATGAAACATCCCTATGGGCCCCGTGCTGCTCCAGTTTCCTCTCCAGGGATGTTGCACAGGGCCTGCAAAGTGGATGGGGATTGATCAGGAGCCAGCCCAGAGCTCCCAAGACCCCTCTGCAGCATCAGCCTTATCCTTTCACATCAGGCTCCCACGACCTTCCCCAACCCCCTTGGAGAGCCTCTTCCCTGAGGCAGAAGGGGATCCCAGCACACCATGGAAATGGTTCTGATCTTTGCTCCCTTGTAGACTGGGATCAGAACATGGATTATCTGGAAGCCCTGCTGGATTACGGCTTGAGACTCTTGGGAAATGCTGGAGGTAAATTCTCAATGTCCCTTTTCTCACAGAATAGACAGTGACAAGGTGGCTAGAGCTCATACATTTGCCCTTTCCCTTAAGACCATCTCAAGTTAGATGGATTCAGGAAAATTTGACAGCTCCCTTCTAGAGCCCTGATTGATTCCACAGGATCACTGTCAGTGGGAGGAAGGAGCATTTAGCTGTCAGTTTTCTTCCTGTGCGCAATGCCAGTTTGTCCTTCTGTGTGCTCTGTGCAGCCACAGAGAGGAGCAGAGAGGGAAGGAGCCGAGCCCAGGGCTGGGCCCTGGGGCTGAGCCTTGGCTGCAACCTGAGGATCTCCTACAGTGTCACAGGAGATGTTCTGTCCTGCCTTTCTTTGCAGATAACCCTGCTAGTGAAAGTGATCTGGCTTCCCAACCCACGTTCAGGATGGAGCCTCTGGGAGATGCTGAGGGTAGGTCAAGGCCTTTCCCGCTGTGAGAGCTGCCAGCTCAGAGCCCAAAGCTCGGCCAGAGGGGCATCACTACAGGTGCCAGGACAGAATCATGCACGTGTGTGCCCTCGCCCTGGGCCATCCCCTTATGACTTCTGCTCAGGCCTGGCAGATGCTTGATGGAGGGAGGCCCCTGTCCCAGTGCCAATTCCCAGATGTTTTTCTGATCCTTAACCATGACTTTGAAAACCTTTGCCCCCTGAAGGTGCCACTTCCCTTAATGGTGGATGGTTCCATCTGATCCAGCTGTCTCTCTTCCTTTTCCAAGTAATGGACCAAACATCTCTGCAGAAGGCGGTACAACCCGGAGGAAGGAGTGGCTCAGTGCCAGCCTCTGCTGCAGGAAGGAAGGCGATGCCAGGCACGGGCACAGGCACAGGAGGTGATTGCCATGCCGGGCTCAGCCGGGCTCAGCCCTCGGCGGGGCTGTGTGGCAGCAGCTCTTCCCCCAGGCCCTGCCCTTGCACGGCCCAGCAGCAGCCAAAGCTGGAGGCGCCTGGGCTTCCAGGCCTCTGGAGCTCGTTGGCAGCCCCGGGGAATCGGGACTCTGCACCAACGTCCCTCCCGCTGCAGCTGCTCCCACAGCCGCCCTGAGTGCCCAGAGGCCCCAGGCACAGGAGCAGCCCCGAGCGGGAGCCCTGCTGCCAGCCCAGGGCCAGAGCCAGCCCTGGCTCCCGGCTGGGCAGGGGCTGCACTGGCTCCTGACAGGGCCTGGCTCTGTCCCCTGGGGCTGGGGGAGCTGTCCCAGGGCAGGGAGGGCCAGGGCTGGCAGGGGCTGCTCAGGGATGGGTTTGGCCCCTGTCCCTCCAAGCAGCCACGGCCCAAGCAGCTGCGCTGGCCCCGGGCTCTCCTGCCGGCCTGCTGGGCTGTGTTGGGAGGCACAGCCTGTGCCAAGGGGCGGCAAGGTGCCTGCAGGCCCCAGCTCTGGGCAAACAGAGAACGTCCTGGCCGTATGCACCGTGCTGCCAGCTCAGCAGTGCAGCACAGCGCGGGCTCACGCTCCCCATTGCTCCCACAGATGCAGCCGGCCCCACAACAACTGTTCCCGATGTCCAGAACAGCCTCAGAAGTGGCTGCTATTGGGAAACAAACTGTGTGCTACAGTTAATTGCAGGTCTGCTGTTTTTGGAGCTTATCTTCATATTGCCCTGTGTTGGAATCTGCTGTTACTGGAAGAGAAAATGGTGAGTGTTTTGATCATCTTTCCCTCAAACAGTTTCTTTTAAAACTCTAATGTAGATGGGAAACATTTCCAGTGAGTATCCAGTGGAGCTGTGGGCAGTCCATGGCTGTCCAAAGCACTCTGCTGAGGGTTCTGCTGCTGCCCAGTGCTTTCCTTGGCCTCTTCATTGCTGGGCCTTGTCCTGGGGGGCCGCTGGGGCTGCAGCCAGTGCTGGCTCCTCCTGAGGCTGCCTGGCCAGGAGCAGCCCCAGGGGCACAGGGCAGAGGCACAGCAAGGTGGGGAGGAGAAAGAGCGGGGACGAGATTGCCCCTGAAAGGCAGAGGCGCTTGGGGGTTGCTCCTGGCCAGGGAGCTGCCCAGAGCCGTCCCCTGCTCGATGGGGCCTCGAGGGGCAGCTGTGCAGCTGGGCCAAGGTGTGCCAGCCGCTCCAGCCGTGCTGGGGAGCCTTGCCAGCTCTGGGCCCTGCTGTGCACGAGGGTCCCCGTGTGCCACCGGCAGCTGGGGCCTCAGCCACTGCTCTCTCCACAGCAGCGCCTCTGCAGCTTCACAAGACCAGACAAAGAGTACAGTCACGGTGACCTGCGCCTGTTATCAGCCATCCCCAAGCCAGTTTGCAACATTTCTTCCACAGCTGCAATACCCACTTACTGCTGGGGACATGCTGCCACCACCCATAACAGAACCCTCTGTCCCCAAAGGTGCTGGCCCTGGTGTCCAGCCAGGACAGGAGGTGCAGCCCTCCTGCCAGGGCAGGGCTTGACTCCAGCAGCATCTTTGTGCTTCAGCTCTGGTCCCTGGCTGCTACCACCAGCACTGGCGGAGCTGCTTGTCTGGGCACAGCCAGTGCTGGGCAGGCAGCAGCTGGGCTTTGGGCTCCTGAGACCAGCAGCTACTGCATTTATTTTTCATTTTGCAAGATTTATGAATATTTTTCATAGATAATTCTCCAAATATTTTGTCCCATTTCCCACAACAGTTCTATATTTTTCAAAGTAGTTTTAGAATTCAGAAAAACTTAGAATATTTTTACACTTCTAGAATAAAAATTAAAATTGTATTTAATTGGTAATCTATGCTCTACTAAAAACTAAGACACCCTGTGACTCACAGCCTGCTTTAGAGGCTCTTTTCTCACTGGACACTTGTGCCTAATCACAACAACTAACCTAAAACCTTTTCCCTGATGTTTGCTGGGATTCCTGACAAGCTCACCTCTCAGTCTTCAGAGGCAAACTTTGAGCACAGCAGGAATCTCTACAAGTCACCATCTTTGTTTGCTTCTGCCTGTGTCATAGAGCGGGGGCTTTGCTCAGCTTCCTGCCGCCCCGCTCCCCCCAAGCCTGTCCTGAGCCCTCTCCTGCAGCTGCTGCTCTGCCACGGAGCTGCTGTAAAACACAACAGCTCTGCCACACCCGCTCAGCAGGACTGGAGAAGCTTTCTGGCCTTGCTTACATTAGGCTGCTGGCTTCTCTAGACACAAGCTGAGCTTTTGAACGCTATGTCTCACCTGGCACAGGAACTGATGCTGCCTTTCTCATAGAGGCTAAACTCCCATGGGCTTTAAAAGCTTTCTGGCCAGCGTAAGGCTTGGAAAACCATGTAATGCAGCCATATAGTATTGAAAATGTCCGAGTCTATGTATCCAAGTAGCTTGTTTAAATGCTGGAGCCCTCCAGAGAATCCCTCCAGGGCATATCTGTCTCTCCCCCACCTCTGCCTCCATGACTGCCAAACTGCACCTTTGAGAGTTCTTTTCTCCAGAAGCTGAATGGCACCATTTTATTTGGGGGAGGAAAAAAAAAGGAAATGTTCTATGATACTATCATCATCATCATCACAATGAACTGCAAATTAGTTAAATGACATCAACGACTCAGACTGTGGACTTACTTCTCAGAGTGCAGCACTGGCTTTACTATCCCTTGAATCTGCAGATGTGCTACAGTCTTTAAAATCCGTTTCATGCTTACCTAATTTGGAGTGAAGCACAGCTCTGTGAGAGCTTTAGGGATTGGGCCTACCCTGGCACTCTCATGTGTCTGGAGTGACCTGCCCAAGGCATCTGCCACCTGAAGAGCAAAGCAGGGTACGGAAAAGCACAGGCTGCAGAGCAGCTCGAACTGCAGGGAGCCCATTCCTGTCAGGAGTAACACGATGTCATGGTTTGACACTGGCACAATGCCAGCGCCCCCATGAAAATGTAACCTATCAATTGAATGCTGTGAAATACGATCGAGAACAGAGCAAAGCAGGCCAAACTTAATAACAAGGGGAAAACTTTATTACACTACTACTACTACTACTATAAAAGGAAAAAAAAGGGAGGAAAAAAACACACACAAAATTTGAAATGAAAATCTTTCAAAACATTCCTCCTCCCACCACCCACCTCCAACAAACCACAGCGAGACACGATTGGACCCTTAATCAAGTCTTCACCCTTCAAGAAAATCAATACTGAGTCCATTGGGGGAGAGGGGAGTCCCCCTAGCACCATAGACCCCCAGGAAACACAGCTGCCACCTCTTGTGTTTCCATGTCACACATGGCACCACCCAAACACATGGAGCCAGTGTGACACTCTCCTCTCCATGTCACAGTGCTCTCACCACCGTGCATGGACAGAGACTGCTTATAGGGCCCCTTTAAGGATGCTTTGCCAAGGACCAACAGGGACAACAGTCCAGTGTCTCATTTTGGGACTACAGTCCCCCCCATTTTCCCCTGAGGCTGGGGGTCCAAGAACAGAGATCACCTTCTCTTCTTCTCTGAAGATGGAGGGCATCCTTACACCCTCCTCTGCTTTCCTCTGTTCATCCTTGAACTGGTAGTTGCTGGTGGAGTTTCTTGGCTCACCATTACGTTCCCCTAAAATGCAGTCTCTCTTGGAGGAAGGATTGGTTCAGTCTATAGCTGACAAAAAGACTCCAGCCAACAGCCACTCCATCATCTCCCCCAACCTTCTTTCCCTAATAACTGAGGTCCCTGGCTGTCTCTCTTTTTCTTCAAATTGAGGAGGAGCAATATTTCACAAAGCCTTCATTTCACAGGAAAGGGTTAAAATTCCCAGACTCCCCAGATGGCTGAAATCTCCAGCTCAGGACGCTGTGCTGTCTCCCATGCTGGGCATCTTCCCCCCTCCTCCTCCTTCTCCTCTGCCAGCAAACTCCCGGGTGTCTGCAGGCTCTCTATGTCTTTTTCTCTAAGGTGGGCGGGGGGAACAAAGACATCTCAGACGTTCTCCACCCTTCCGTCCACAGGAACTGGCCCAGCTCAATTCCAGACCCTTCACCCCCTGGCCTACCTCTGCAGGCCACATGGCTTCCCCTTCCCCACCCAGCTCATGGCTGGGCAGGGGAGGTTTGCACTCTGCAATGACCGGAATCAAAGAGAGCAAGTTTTCCTGGGAGTTCTGCTTTTAACCCCTCTGTGTTTTCAGAGGCATGTCCACCTTCAATTGGTCACCCCAAGTGTCAGTATCCAAACCTGACCCCTGACTGGACTGACCTCTTCCTTCCAAGAAAATTCTTTTCCTGTGTCAAGCCACGACACACAACCATCCCACCTTAGGACTGGGTTTTGTGAGAAACAACTGCTCAATTTATGTTGGCGAGGTGCCACGGGAGACAAGACTTAAGATATCATGATCATCAAGTCTCAGTTTATTGTGACAGATTACACAGTTTATATATACTCGCTAATTAGCTCATGCATATTGTGAAAGCCAAGCTCCTAATTGGTCGCGTAGCCCTTCATACTTTGACTAATTTTACAGTTTCATGTCCCTTGCTATTTAACTATTCTTCTGCCAAGCTCCCTACAAATTTAAAAACTTTAAAATGTTTATTAAACATTTACAAAAACATAAGAGAAGGACTAATAAGGAAGAACAGGCCTGGGAAGGCCCCCTGCCCCATGGCTGCTTGCCAGGTGGCTGCCTCATCTTCAAGATTGATGCTTCACCTTTCACATTCCTGGAGGGTGTCTGATGCATCAGACACCCCTGGCCCCTCCCAGAGTCTGTCAGTCAACCCTTCTTTGCCCTTTATTGGTGGAATTTATTTCTTGCAGCTGCATTTGAAGGTCAGGTGTTGTCACATCGCATCCCCCCAGCAACAAGCTTTTCCATTCCTAACTCTCCCATGCAAGGGGTATATGTCGACACCTATTGTGGTGGACCTCCACCTCAGGGAATGACGTGCATTGACTCCATCTTTGCAGAAGGCTGAACAAAAGATTTATTAAGCTGTCCTATATTACACTATACTAAAACCTATACCACTGCTATACTGAAGAAAAACCCATGACACTTAGAGACAGTCCAACACAGAGTGGCACCAGTTGGTCAAATGAAATCAAAACACCATCACCAGAGTCCAATGAAGAAATCCCTCTTTGGTAAACAATCTCCATTCCACATGTGCCAAACAACAGATGCAGCAAATGAAGATAATTGTTTTTCTTTCTCTGAGCTTTCTCACAGCCTTCCCCAGGATTTTCCTGGGAAAGTCTCTGTCTCTCACTGTTCAAAGGATATGTGAATATCACACATGCCTTCTTTCTACCTGTCCTAGAAAGCCCACCTGTTCCAGGTGGGAACAATAGGGAGTGGAGGGGAAGGGGACTGTGGGGAGAACACAGAACATCTAAACAACAAATCACAATAACACAACTCTACATCAATAAAGCTTCTCTTAAGATACACACAATATTCATCCCTTAATTGCAAGAGCCAATCATCTCATTATCTATCTATTACAGTTTGGATGGAGACCAGAACTAATACCTTGCAAAAGGAAAAGAGGGTACAAAGGTCCCTGTGGTCCCCTGGCCTGGTACCCCAGCCAGTGGGGAAAGGAAGAGGGCAGCATGTGGCCAGGAGTTTAAAAGGAGGCTGTGTCCTCCAAAACTTTGAGAGAGAAAACCCCAGCAGCAGATGTCCCCATGGACTCTCTCCCTTTATTCAAATAAAGATGCAGGGCTCCTCTGGCTCCCTTATGGACACTGGCTTTTCACAGTGTGGTTTGTATGCACACCTGTTTCCTTGTATCAGAGTATCACCAGCCTGCAGTGACTCCCTGCCACTCTGGTCTGCAGGAGAAATGGAACTAATTTCCATTAAGGCCCTCCCAGAGGGAAGGAAGAACACACCCAGAGGAGACAAGCAACCCCTGCAGGCATCCAAACTTCTTCACCAGGTGCCAAGTGAGTCGCAGAGGGGACGTAGTGGGTGCATTTCCCTCAGCCTTCTGCTGAGACTCAGCAGCCGGGGGCTTGCTCTGCACATGTGTGTTGGATAATACACCAACTTTAATTTTTTTTCATTTATCTAGTCAGGCTTGTTATGGACAAATTCAATTGGGGAGGCTAATTATAGATAAATCAATTAACATGAATTTATTAAGCAAGCAGAATTAAGCAAAAGAACAGCGCTGGGTGGCCGGGGAGTCTCTGCTCTGCCACGGCGCACCTTCCCCCTTTGACCTTTTTGTTTTTATAGTCCCTTTTTTTTTTCTGGTTGACGTGTTTTCTCTCGATGTACTCTTCACCGGTGCAATTGGTTGCTGGGGGTCTTTTTTTCTGCCCTTGGTGGTCATAGGAATGAAGGCTCCTCATCTTCCTTGCGGATGGTCCTTGGCCTAAAAGTTAACTTGTATATAATTAGTTACACAGTCTTCTATGCTAGTTACCTCTGCACAATTCTTAAGCAGAATACTTGCTGTTTCCCCCCCTTTCTCCTTCTCCTCCCACATCTTGAGATTCCCTACTCCGTTCAAATTCTTATCTCCTTCAATGCTCGTTTGATGAACAAAGACCTTTTTATTTATTACAATCCCTCCTTTTTCTCTTTACCAATTTGTTCATTAAAACACTTTAACTTTTGGTAGCCTAAGACCAGGATTTTATCTGCTTTTGAATCTCTGGGCAATGCTTCGTACCCATCTCTAATAAGCATTAGATGAGCTGCCTCTAGTCTTCCTTTTATAATGCCTATGATTTTATTAAAAATGCAAGGTTTGAAAGTTAAACTTAGTAACAACAATAACCTGCAATCTCCCTTATACAGAATTTATCCTTGAGTGCCATACTCTGGAATTTTGCACCTCTCAGGGTACCATGAGACCTTTAAAAATTTATCTGGATGGGTGACAGCCTAGGCAGTTGCTATGGCTTTACAGCCCTAATACTCACAGATATTCCCCAGGATAATTTCAATATCCCCCCCCCAGGATTGGAACTAGGACACCAATAGGTAGCCCGGAGTTCAGGTTTACTCCATCTCCACATAGAGTTTACCAAGTCCTCATTAGTAACAAAAAAATGGGAGCTACAGTGGTGGCATTATGCTTAACAACTTTCCCTTGGTCTATTTCGGTCAGAGTCCAACCAACCCCTACCAGTTCCTCTATAACCAGGAAACACCATCCCTACCTTATAATTAGGGTCACTGCCTGTAGCTGCTGCTGGGGAAAACTGGCTGGTGTGCATAGTCCCCTTGTACAGCCCAGGTACAACATATAACTAATAGGCACAGAATTTGCCAGCAAGGGTGGAGTCCAAACTGCCCCAGGGTTTGATTATCATTATCTCCTCATTCCCAGTGTTTGTTTTGACATGTTATTGTCAGGCTCACCTTTACCCTTGGGAGATCAGTATCCTTGAGGCAGTTCTTGAAATACTTTGAATTGTCCCATTTGAGGGCTCTTTCCTCCACTGCTTCTTATCCCTCTGCCTCGCTCGCCGACTCGGTTGCTCCGAGCTGCGAGGCGCACCATCTTCTCGGAGCAAGGATATTCTTCAGGAGGACCCTTACTCTGTTTTTGTTGCCTCTTTTTGAATGATTTCCAGTTTTTATCCTTCACTTGTGGTGAGTCACACCGAAACCCAGGTAAAGTTTTTTAGCAATTCCCTTTTATAATTTGAATAATTAAGGGAATTGGTTCATTGGAGTGGAAACAACAATTTTCGGGTCTAGCCCCCTTAGTAAACACCTCCCACGACTCTTGGGATTCCCTTGGTAGGGTCCCGTTCTCTTCTCCAATCCTTAGGACTGACTCTGTCAGTTCTCTTTCTAACTGATAACACCTTTACAAATACCCCTAGGAGGAGTGCCTCTGTAACTATGGACCCATCACCGTTCCTGGCAAATTTTAAAAATATAGCATACAAAAGGGTAACAATCACAATCCTTATTTGTACAATATACTCTAAAATCATTAGTTATAGGATATCCATAGTCCAATATCCCACTCTACCAGCTGGTTTGTACAATTTTTACTGAGTCCATTCAGTCCATTTAAATGTGAACTTAAGGTCCCCGGGCTGGCTGGTTATTCTCCAGGGCTCTTCGGCAGCAGCAGGAATCGCTCCCTTTATTTGGCTCGCATGGGTCCACCCCTTCTCGGCGGTTCTGACTGCAGTTTCTGTAGTGAGTAAAACAACACAGGGGGCTTCCCAATTTGGGGTTAGTGAGGTTTCTTTCTAGGTTTTTATTAACACCTTATCACCTGCTTTTATATTATAGATTGCTAGGTCTAAAGGAGCTTGTTGCACTAGTAACCCAACTCTTCTAAGCCCTTCCCGAGCCTTCATAAGTTGCATGACATATTGGTTAATTTGTTGATTATTTATTTCAGGGTGATCTATAGGAGAATCCATGTCATAAGGCATCCCAGAAAGCATTTCAAATGGAGAAATTCCAATATCGGTTCTGGGCAGAGTTCTTATATTTAACAAGGCTAAAGGTAAACATTTTACCCAAGATAACTGTGTTTCATACATCAATTTAGTTAGTTGTTTCTTAATTTTCCCATTTACCCTTTCCACTTTACCCAAGCTTTGTGGATGCCAGGGAGTATGATATTGCCACTTTGTTCCTAGAGCTGTAACTACTTCTTTAATTATTTTGGAGGCAAAGTGTGGCCCTCTGTCTGAGTCTATTACTTCTGCTAGTCTGTAGCGGGGGATTATCTCTTCTAATAGTATTTTTACTACTGTTTGTGTAGTTGCCCTGGAGGTAGGGAATGTCTCTACAAAGTGAGTCAAGTGATCTATTATCACCAATAAGTGTTGATACCTTCCTACTTTAGGCAAATCAGTAAAATCTATTTGAATGTGGGAAAACAGTCTATGTGCCAATTCCCGTCCCCCCCATTTCCCACACCACTCAGGATTTCTGACACCTGGGTCTACTCCTGGGTCAGGGGTCTCTTCAGCCCCCCTAGAAATCTCAGCCCTCATTCTAGAGAGACTGCAGACTGTATAGAGAAACCTTACCAGGTTAAACACCAGGAAGATGGTCTCTTTAACAGTCAGGGGAAACGGAGCATTCTCTAATAGGGAGCTGAGAGATTCAGAGGAGAAGAAGGAAAGCAACGGCTGAAAAGCCTCATCCCCTGCTTCCCCTCTAACAAACTGGCTGCACAACCATGACCATGAGCCATGCATTCCTGGAACAGAGTTCAGCACCTTCATAAACCCCTGAAAGCCATGACACCCAAGCCCAGCCCAATGGATATTCTGGTCAGTGCCCTTCTACTACAAAAACTACATATTAGGGACAATACCGGAGCTATTCCTGAATAAGAAAATAAACCTAGGGACCATAGAGGGATTAAGATCTCAAAAAACCCTAGGGACCAGAAACACATACAGGCCTGCACTCTAAAAGACACTATGAATTCAAACAACATAGCCAGTAACTGCTCCATACTAACACAAAGTAATTGGAACCAAAATATGATTAGAACAGGTTGGTTTTTTTTTTTCACTCTCTCCGGACACGAAATGGGCAGCAAAATATTTGTCCTAGTTTAGGGCAAATTTGGGAGAAAAACCTCTGGAAGGAGCCCCCAGAAAACAAACCCCCACGGCCCCTCCCCACCCACCTGATTCGGGAAGAATTTTCTCTGAGAGAAGTGGAAAAGAACCTGTTTATTTAACAAACAAAACCCTTCCCAGCAGTAAAAAAATGAACAACATCAGATGACAACAAAACTCTTTCACCACTCTGCAGAGATGACAAATCCAGGAAGTCTCTCCTGGGGGTGGTCGCCCGGGTCTGGGCGCTGGGGATTGCTCTGGGCACTGGGGATGGCTGCTGCAGATCACAGAGCGCAGGCTCCCGGTGCTCCTCGGTGTTTAGAGGGTCCCAGTCCAGAGCAGGTTGGATGGTATTCAGGAAAGGGAAAGGGAAAGGAAACAGTCCAGGCAAAGAACTGGACTGCTCAGCTAAACTAACTAGGAAGAAAAGGCAAAAGCAGAAGCAAGCAAAAAAAGCAAAGCAAAGCAAACAAAAGCCAGCAAGCAAAGCAAAGCAAGCCAGCACTGGCCTCTTCTAGACAGCAGACCATGGGGGGAGGTGAGCCGGCTGATAACAAGGCAAAACAAACCTTCACTTTCAGAGTCAGTTCTGAGAGCACAGAACAGAATATCAAACATGAACAGAACCCACGATTGGAGATACAAACACCATAACATCACCCTCGGACATTCCACCCCTTATCTCCATATCTTCAACATCATGTATAAACTTCATCAAGTAAAAACTTCTTTCATTTACTCAAACCTTCAACACTTACACATTTCCTTCTATTTCACTTGCTCAAACCTTTGCCACTTACACATTTCTTTCTGTCTCATGTCTGTGTGTTTTTGTGTACAGACACTGGCAGCACCATCCAGCAAACAGTGATATTTGCACATGAGTCTCACCCCACAATCAGATCCCCCTGAGGTACACATCGTGTTGCTCCATCTGTCTGCATTATCCACCATGTACAACCTGGTCCCTGAGCAAAGACAATCCCACAAATGGGTTTGTCTGTACTCGAGACAGAATTGATCCACACTGATTTCCTAACAAACCTCTGGCATGTGCCACTGGGACTTTATCTCCATCTACTATATTCAGGGGCTCAGACTGGGCAGGACCTGCTCGATTGGTGGAACCTTGGCTGTTAACTAACCAGGTGGCCTTTGCTAAATGTTGCTCCCAATTTTTGAAAGATCCCCCACCCAATGCTTTTAAGGTGGTTTTTAACAGTCCATTGTGCCTCTCCACTCTGCCTGCAGCTGGTGCATGGTTTGGGATGTGGTACACCCACTCAATACCATGTTCCCTAGCCCAGGTGTTGATAAGGCTGTTCTTGAAATGAGTCCCATGATCTGACTCAATCCTCTCAGGGGTACCATGCCTCCAAAGGACCTGCTTCTCAAGGCCCAGGATGGTGTTACAGGCTGTAGCATGAGACACAGGGTAGCTTTCCAACCATCCAGTGGTGGCTTTTACCATGGTCAGCACGTAGTGCTTGCCTTGGCGTGTCTGGGGCAGTGTGATGTGGTCGATCTGCCAGGCCTCCCCATACTTGTACTTGGACCACCGCCCACCATACCACAGGGGCTTTACCCGCTTGGCCTGTGATGGCAGCACAGGTCTCACAGTCATGGATCACCTGAGAAATACTGTCCATGGTTAGATCCACCCCTCGGTCTCGTGCCCACTTGTAGGTGGCATCTCTGCCCTGATGGCCTGAGGCATCACTGGCCCATTGTGCTCATAGCAACAACCACTGGTTGAGGCTCACAGTCTGGTTTAGCTGCTGGCTTAGGCTCACAGTCTGGTTTAGCTGCTGGCTTAGGCTCACGGTCTGGTTTAGCTGCTGGCTTAGGCTCAGTGTCTGGTTTAGCTGCTGGCTTAGGCTCACCGTCTGGTTTAGCTGCTGGCTTAGGCTCACGGTCTGGTTTAGCTGCTGGCTTCGAGCCGGGGCTGTTGGCTGCAGCCTGAGTGACTGGGATCGCTGATGATTTATCTCCCTGCCCCCCTTCCTCTGTCTGCTGCCCTACAGTATCTAGCAGGGTGTGATAAACATATGTGAGGGCCCAGCTCGCTGCAATGATCTTTTTCTCCTTAGACTTATCATGGCATTTATCTTTCAGGTACTCTGCCACCTCCGCTGGATTCTGAATTTGTTCACATGGGAAGTCCCGGCTATAGGGTCAGAAAATTCCTTTAAGGTTTGGCCCATATGCTCCCATTTCTTTCTTGAACTCCCTCACATCTCCTGAGTTGAGAGGTACCTCCACATAACCTATTCCCAGAATTTGGGTTGGTTGTCCCTGCTGACCAGCACTGGGGTTAGGGATCATTCCCAAAGCTACTTCCCTTCATGGATATAGAGCTTGCCTTTCCCTTTCTCTTTCCCCCCTTGTTAGACTATGAACAATGCAGCGATTTTCCTCAGGGACAGGCTCTGGGATTTCTACCTCTTGGTTATCAAAATCTCCCCCTTGATCTAAATTGGGGTAGACTGCAGGTGGTGCTAGTGGAGGTGGAGGAGGAGGAGGAGGAGGGATGTATGGTAGAGGGGGTGCAGTTGGAACTTCCTCAGGCTTTTTATTTTTCTTTTTCCCTCCCTGGGTGTTTCAGGCAAAAGGTTTTGCTCTTGTTTCCCCCACTATCCAGAGAGCAGCATACTTGCTCTCTTCCATATCAAAAGGTTCTTTAGAGTTTACATAAATGTTTAATGCCTGGCAAATCGAGTCCTTGAAGTTTCCAAACACTGGCCAAAATAAATTATCACTACAGATTTGTTTTCCTCCCTATTCTTTTATACAATAATGTATCATTTTTGCCCTAGCCTTCCCTTTCCTTGAAGGATATTCATCCCAAGATTTTATCATTAGACCTAACGGACTGTCAGGGGGGATCTGGGGAAGCGTTACCGGGGTCCCCGTCCCCATGGAAGCAGAGGCCTTGCTTTTCCTCTGCCCCATCTTCCAGGACACCTTCGGGCACACACACACTCGCGGCCCCTGTTGGTGCCCAGCCCCTCGCGGGCTCTGCAAACCGCACTACTCAGAGCTCTGCCCGTGCCTCGTCCTACAAGGACATCTCATGAGTTATGTCCTGGGATCCCAACCCAACCCAGCGGATCCCCACTTTTATACTCACGCTGTCCTGCGTCTTCGCCCGGCTTCGTGCACAAAGATTACGGGGTTACTGGTATCCCTTGTGCTCAATACCGAATTTGGGTTCGTCGGTAAGGGTCTGGGAAGGAAAAGCCTGCACCAGGGCTGCTGCAGAGGCAGCGGGGCGCCTCCCTGATTAGGAATTCCCACCCGGTCGCCCTTATCCGAGTCATGGCACTGAATTTGTTATGGACAAATTCAATTGGGGAGGCTAATTAGAGATAAATCAATTAACAAGAATTTATTAAGCAAGTGGTATTAAGCAAACGAACAGCACTGGGCGGCTGGGGAGCCTCTGCTCTGCCACAGCGCACCTTCCCCTTTGACCTTTTTGTTTTTATAGTCCCTTTTTATTTCTGGTTGACGTATTTTCTCTCTGTGCACTCTGTGCCGGTACAATTGGTTCCTGGGGGGTCTTTTTTTCTGCCTGTCTTGGTTCGACAAGACAGGAGTCTGTGAAAGAAGGCAAAGCCTCCTGTGTAATGGAGAACGGCAAACCCCCCTCCCTCTGAATTACCAGGATCTTTAAATTAAAAGGCTCTCAGGCAAAGATATGGGAGTGGGAGTAACAATTCTTTACTAGGAGAAAACTAGACAACAATTTAAAAAGGCAAATGCAATCGGTACAAACAAAACCAGTGAAAGAAAAAAGTCCAGAACCTGAGGGGTGCCAGTATCAGTTCTGCTGGGACGATTGCTCCCCTTGCAGTGGTTGATGAATTGCAGCTGCAGTGGTGATCTTTTGAAGGGTATAGTTTTCCTCTGAAGATCTGGTGGCAGTGGGGCCGGTCTTCCTCTGCGCCGGGGTTGCCTCTGAGCTCCGCTGCCGTCGGCTCAGCGCGCGCCGGCTGCTTCGCTGCGAGTGCCGCTGAAGAGAGCTGCTTCTCCGGGAATCCCGCGAAGAGAGAAAAAACGAGCTGCTTCTCTCCCTAAAAGCTACCCCTTTATACCATAATAGAGTGCTTGGCTTCCCCCTCTGGGCGGGATTCCCCTCACTTACCAGCCCGGCAGGGAGTCAGTCAATAGTGTATAAACAAACCATTGCCTTTACGGGGCAAACCATTGTCTCTGAGAGAGATAACAAAACCTGTCCGACAGGTTTGCCTTCAACAGATGGCAAATAGAATACAAGCTTATTTTACAACCCAGGACACTGCCCTTGGTGGTCATAGGAATGAAGGCTCCTCATCTTCCTTGCAGATTGTCTTTGGCCTAAAAGTTAACTTGTATATAATTAGTTACACAGTCTTCTATGCTAGTTGCATTCCCTACTCAGTTCAAATTCTTGTCTCCTTTAACACTCATTTTGATGAACAAAGACCTTTTTATTTATTACACCCACTCTCTCCCACTGCCTCCCAGCATGTCCATCTCTCTGCTGCCCTCGAGCTCCCAGCCCAGCCCCGGCCGCCTGCTCCCATCCAGCTGAGGTGGTTCCAGGGCCAGCAGGAGCTCTCTGTGGTGGCCACCGACGTGGTCCCCAACGGGGACTGGACCCACCAGCTCCTGGTGCTGCTGGAAACCCAAACCCGGGCCAGGCTCACCTCCACCTGCCAGGTGGAGCATGTCAGCCTGGAGCACCCTGTGAGCCGACACTGGGGTACACGGGAGGAACTGGGGGTGCTGGGAGAGCCACTGGGATGTGCTGGGACCACCTGGGAGGGAGTTGGAGGGAGCCTGGTTTCAATGGGAGAGGAGGTTGTGGGTTTGGAAGGGCTAAGAAGGCATTTGAAGGATATTGGGGAGGGTGGGATGGGGTTCTGGGGGTCCTGGTGGCACTGAAGAGGGACTGGGAGAGGCTTTGGGGGTCCTGGGGCAGTGCGAGCGACTGGAAGGAGGCTGTGGGATCCTGAGAGGGACAGGAGGGGCTTTGGTGGGTCCTGGGGAGGTCAGGAAGGGATCAAGAGGAAGGTTTCAGAGGGTCCTGAGTGGGCTGGGAGCAACCAGGAGGGTGCTTGGAGGGCCTTTGGGTGTCTGTGAGAGTTTTTGGGAGATCCTGACCCCTGCGGACCCCCAGAGATGCTGCCGGATGCTGCCGCAGCAAGATGCTGACAGGAACTGAGACTCCCAAGTTGGGTTTTGTCTTCCTGGCACTGGGGATCGGGTTCTACCTGTGCAAGAATGTCTGGGGGGGTCCCGTGAGTCGTGTCTCCCCTCCTGTGGAGTGTGTGTGCTCCCTGGGGCCCCCAGCCCGGTGTCACCCCCTTTTCTCTGCCCATAGAGTTCCTGAGCCGCCGGCGGCCGCAGCCGCTCCCCGTGGCCTTGGGCCCAGCCGGGACCCCCGCTCCATCCCCACGCTGATTTTGGGGGGGTTGTGTCCCCCCAGCCCTGCTGTCACTCTGCCCCTGCCCCCTGCTCCCAGTGTTCCCAGTAAAGCTTCCCAGTTAAACCCAGCCCAGTTCATGGGGGCACTGCGGAGGGACTTGGGGGGACCCCACGGCGGGGCCGGCCCTGGGCAGGGAGGGCGGGTCCAGGTGGGGAACACTGCCTGCTGCGGGTCTGCCCGGCAACTGGTGAGTCATCAGCCCCGCTCTCGCTGATTGGCTGACTCTTCTCCACCGCGTTCTCTCATTGGCTGAGGAGAGGCCCGGCAGTGCAGAGAAGGAACGGGAGAGATCCCGCCCCGAGCACCGGCACGGGGACAACAGACCCGGCCTGGGCACAGGGAGGGAATTTATTACCAACCAAACCACGGCAGCACCCGGAGAAGGGAAAGAAATCCCTCCAGCACCTTCCCCCACCCAACGGGGATCACCCACAACAGGGTTATCCACCATGGAGAGACGGGGACATACGAGTTTAGACCAAAGCCAATTTTATTGAGTGTACCAGGTGTTTATACAGGGATTTACTTGTATGGTGCTTACAGAGGGCTCTGGTTTTGGTAACAATTTCCCATTGGTTACACCTTCTTGGTGACATCCAGTAACCTGGGAACATTTATCTTATCACAAAGACTCACACCATGTTGCCTGGTCACTTCTTGCCCAGGGAGACTTAAACTGTGTCTGTGTCTCCCACAGTTTCTGCTCAGTCAGGCCTCAGATATCGGGCCCCTTTATCAGCTCCATTGCTTTTCTCTCTGTTTTATTCCCCATACGGGGACACCAGGGCTCTGCCCCACGGGGGTCACTGGGGATCATCCATCCCGGATCCTCCCATGGGGGATGGAGCTGCAGCAGCGCACCAAGCTCTTCCCTCACTCTCTTCCCTCACTCCAAGCTCTTCCCTCACGTGGGGCACTCACAGGGCTTCCCTTAGTGGTGCCTCCGTTGGTGCTGTGTCAGTTGAGAGCTCCTGGAGAAGTTCTTCCCACACTTCCCACACTCGTAGGGCCTCTCCCCGGTGTGGATGCGCTGGTGTCTTCTCAGGTGTGAGCTCCGCCCAAAGCTCTTCCCACATTCCAAGCACTCAAAGGGCCGTTCCCCAGTGTGGATCACCTGGTGCACCATCAGGCCAGATATGTCTTTGAAGCCCTTCCCACACTTCCCACACTCGTAGGGCCTCTCCCCGGTGTGGATGCGCCGGTGCACGGTGAGGCTGGAGTTCTGCTTGAAGCCCTTCCCACAGTCAGGGCAGCGGTAGGGCCTCTCCTCTGTGTGACTCTGCTCATGACTGAGGAGATGGGAGCTGGTCTGAAACCTCTTCCCACACTTCCCACACTCGTAGGGCCTCTCCCCAGTGTGGATCCTCTGGTGCTGGATCAGGTTGGATCTCCAGCTGAAACCCTTCCCACATTCCAAGCACTTGTGGGGCTTCTCCCTGCCATGAGGCTTCTCCACCAGCTCCGAGCTCCGGCTGGATCTCCGCCTGCCTTCCTGGCTCAGGGGGGCTCTTTCCTCCCCGCAACTCCCTGGGCTGGGTTTGCAGCTCCTCCTCCTGCAGCATCTCCGGGGCTTTTCCTCCTCCTCCATCCAGCCAAGCCCAGGGAATGACAAATCCTGGTTTGGGGAAAAAACAAGAGGAGAGCACCTTGGAATGGAGGTTCCACCTTGCCCAAGTTCATCTCAGGAAGTCATTGTGTCTGTAAGAACCTCCAAAACACCAAGATTCAGCCCAAAAATACTGCAAACTTCCAAGACACAAATCAAAAACTCCCTAAACATCACAACTCAGGAAAAACCTCCTCCAGGATATAAATATTCAGCTGCCACGTAAAACCAAAGCACCAACATTTAGCCCAAGAAAGCATAGAAACACCAAGATTCACCCCATGAAAATTGTGGATCCCCCTCCACAGTCACCTGCTGCATGTGGAGAGAGCAGCACTCCTGGGCTGGGGGGAGGCTGCAGACACAGGGAGGGGTGGAACCTTCTGCTGCTTCCTCTTTCTGCTCCTCCTCCTCCTCCTGTGTCTCTCCTCTTCCTCACACTCCTCTTCCTCCTGCTATTCCTCCTTCTCCTGCACAATCCCACCTTCTCTTGCCATGTCCATCGTTTGACCATTCTGTTCCTCAAGCCTGCTTCTCCTTCCCTTCTCCTCCTGCCCCCAGCCCCAGCACCCACTGCCGGCTCCCTCTTCCCCCCAGCCCCACAGCATCCCAGCGCAGGGGCAGGGATGGAGCTGGGGCAGGTCGGGCTGGGGCAGCGCTGGGCTCTCGGCCGCTCCCGCCCGCACTCGGTCCCCACTGCAGCCGCTCCCGCCAGGACAGCGCGGGGGGGCCCGGCCTTGGCGCTGCCCCACTCCCACCTCCCCAAATTCCCCTCGCGGGGCCATGGGGCCGAGGGGGGGCGCAGGTGGGTCCAGGTGGGGAACGCGGGGAGCTGCGAGTCTGCCTGGCAACTGGTGAGTCATCAGCGCCGCGGGCTCTGATTGGCTGAGCTCTGCCCGAGCCCTGGGGCTGCAGCACAGAGGGGACACCCTGCTCCAGGGGGGATGTCCCACAAACGGGGGACCCCATGAAAGGAACAACAGGAAAGTGTCTTTACAAACAGATACTCTGAACCTCCTCGGAGATAGGGCCAGGGACCTGTACATAAGGAAGTGACAGGAGACACCATCATTTTCAGAAAATGTTATCAATTGATGACACAGCCAAGGTCCTGCTCTATTCGTGAACTTCCAGAAAAACAGCAAAGACTTAACAGAGCCATGAATATCGTTTGCTATACAGAAGTGGGGAGCATATTAAGGTGGGTATATAGAAGGTGGATTGGGAAGTCTGTACCTATCAAGTACTTCAGCCAATGGGGAAAGCAGAGGGAGATGTGGCCAGGAAAATTCAGATGAAAAGGAGGCTGTGTGCTCCAACAATTGGAGAGATCCCATGGGGAATGTCCCATGGCCTCTCCCAGTTTTGGGAATGAAATTATTTTACAAGACTCCTCTGTCTGCTTTGTGGACAGAATCCTCTGGTGATAGCAATTTTTCCACACACCCTGGGGTTCATCCCGAATTTCTTTCACCATCCGGGGTGCCGGGCAGGGAGTGCAGCTGAAGGTGCCTCACCCACTTTGGGTGATCGGCTCCCTTGGCTGGCGGCGGCACCAGGGATTGATTGGGGACCCGGGAGTGACCAGGAGACAGACGAGTGACACATCAGGGGGTCTGTGAAGAGTCAGCAGGGAGAGAGCACTGAAAATCTCATCAGTGAGTGCCCTGGGATCCTCGGGGAGTGAACATGGCAGGGCACCCATGGAGGGGAGAAAAGGGAAAGCCAGGGAGGAGTCCTGGCCAAAGGGATGATGATCCCAAATTGTCTCTGAGGGTCCCTTGGGAGAATGTTGAGGTAGTTTGCATATTTCCCCAGAGGTAATTAAGGACATGGACACCCAGTGGAGCAATGAGGGAAGGGGAGAAGGGATTTGGACAACAGGGGATGGATGGGGTTGGTGTGCTGGGAAGGGATCAGGTGAAGGGGAGTGTGCAGCAATATGGCTCAGGCAAGAAGCAGCAGGAGGAATCTGTGTGGTAAGAAAAAGGATGATGGCAAAGAGGAGGAACAGAAAAATACTCAGGATTGGGATGTTTTCCAGCAGGGTCTTATCCTCACATTTGCCAGCTGATCCAGATCCTTTCCATCCCCGGTTTCCAGGAGAGGAAAAGCAGCAGGTCAGGATGCCAGGGGTTTCTCTGCGGTGGCAGCGGCAGCACCGGGCGCAGAGGTGCGGCACCGGGAGCACGGGCTGGGGCCTGTGGGGAGCTGCGGGGCCGGGCCGGGGCTGTGGGGCAGCCGGGGCTCAGCGCCGGGCGCTGCCTGACCCCACCAGCCCCGGGCAGGGCCGGCAGTGGCCCCCGGCCCCCAGGAGGCTGCGGGACGCCCCGGCCGCTGCCCGGCCCCGGGGAGCTGCCGGCCCTGCCCGCCGGGGGGGCCGCCTTTGGACACTGCGGCAGGACAGGCACCGGCTCTGCCGCACGGGCTGGGCAGGGACCCTGAGCACAAGGGGGAACACAAAGGAACAGCTGGGAAATGCAGAGTGCACATGAAGGATCAGGATTTGCTGTTCAGGATTTGGTTTGGGTCCCTGCAGAAAGGAAAGGTTTTGCAGAAAGCTCAGCAGCTCTCAGAGGATGAGCACCCACAGGCATTGACCAGGGCTGCAGGAGTGGCACAAGAAGCCCTGCAGCACTTGGGCACAAGGGCACAGCAGCTGAAGGCAAGAAGGGATGAGCAAAAGGCCAAGGTGAAGGCAAAGGCCACGGCAGAGTTCCCACAGCCCTGAGGGATCAACCCCAGGGCCCCAGGGGGCCCCAGCACCCAGGGCATGACGGGGTCGGCCACAAGCACCTGGCAGAGGCATTGCCCTCCTGGCCAGGGCACAGCCCACCCAAACAGCCCCTGGGAAGGAGTCAGGGCTCCAGCTGCAGCCCACAAGGACACTGCAAGCACAGACAGCAGCACCCTCAGCAGGAGCAAGTCCACCCCTGCATGGACATGGATTGGCAGGGCTCTCTGAGCTCCCATCCCACCGGGGACCCACCACATTGGAGCCCTGGAGAACGCTCAGTCTTGACCTGAAAATGGAGAAAATGTGTTCGTGGATGGCTCTTCAAGGGCAGCAGAAGGGAAAAGAGTTCCAAGACACGCTGTTATTGAGGAAAGGGAATCAGACAAAGCGCAGGTTACCCCCATGGTCAGCTCAACCGGCACAGCTGTGTGTGCTTGTAAGAGCCTGGCACTGAAATGCCCTGAGCAGGAAGGATTCAATATCTTCTGGTGACACCAGCTCACCTAACGGGGGCAAAAGCAATTCTGATTGCTCAGCAACCACTGGAACACTTATTAAGGTATTTCTAAAAGACATAATTCCAACAAAAGGGATTGTGGAAGCAACAGACTCAGAGAGCAGAACTCATTTCACAGGAAAGATCCTCCAGGGGGTTATGGCAGCTTTAGGAATACAATGGGACCTCTATAACCCCTGGCACCCCCAGAGCTCAGGCAGGGTACAAAGAATGAAAGGGGAAAGAAAGAAACACCTTTGGAAGCTGGGGATAGAGACCAAGATGCCATGGGTACGGCTTTTGCCATTAGGTTGGGCAAGAAGAAGAGACAGACCAAGGGCAGATATTCAATTATTTCCCCTTGCAATTGATCTCGGGAATTCCTAACCCTGGGAATTCTCCACCTAGTGCAGAGTGGAGATAAGGGATGCACATTTAAAGCAGTCTGTGGCCAGAATCCTGTCTCTGGTGCAATCTCTCCCCCGGGAAGCTGGGCTGGCACAGAGCCTGCCTTGGCACTTTGCTGCTGCCAACATCCAAGCAGGACATGGGCTCTGCCTAAGGAGTGCAAAGCAGCACCACTGGTGGCCAAGTGGCGTGGCCCATGCCAAGGGGCCCCGAGGCCAGAAACAGCCGCCAGCACAGCTGAACACGGGGGGACCCCTCAGCCTGGGCTCCAGGTCTCTGCAGCCCCGGAGATTTGCACTTCCTGCCTGCAGCAGGAGGATGGGAGGCCCCCCTGAGCCTGCACTGAAGGCAGCGCAGCAGCAGCCAGGGCTCCACAGCGGGGCAAGGCCCTGGGCCTGCCCACACCTCCTCTGCTGAAATCCTCGGCCTGGCCACCCTCCTTGGGCAGCTCCAGCCACCGGGGCCAGCCCTTGCTGCCACTGCTGCAGCTTCAGTGCTCGCTGGGCCTGCACTGCCACAACTGCTGGGGAGACACCGGGACAATTCCACTCTGGCTCTCACTCACACTCACACACTGCCCTGCCTGCCAGTGCATCCATGGAAAATACACCAGCTCATAGATTTGAACATTGTTAACCTTTTATTTCTCTACTCAGGCTTGCTTTGCCTTGGCCTTGGGGAAAGAAATGTTAAAGGTTTTGTTAAGGGATGTTACACCACTCAGTGGAGATGAGTTTAACATCTCAACACACTGGGAATGGCCCCAAAGATACCCACAAAGACAACGACCAGCAGCAAAACATCAACCCCAGCAGCAAACAGCAACCAACACCTACCCCAGACACTGCCCCCGGCAGGGCTGCAGACACCTGGTCTGCAAAAGGCTGAGAAGGAAATCCAGCACTTCCCACCTCATTAACAGCAGAAGCAAAGAAATCCGGGTCCAACAGGAAACCAAATAGTAAAAACTGCACAACTTGAAACTACAGAACATTAAACCAGTGGATTTAGAGTGGTTCAGACTATATCAAGTTTGGGAAAAATCAACTAAAACCCATGTATCATTGAACAATTTTCTCTGCACACCCGAGCTATGTGGGGATGGAATGATTTCTGTTGCACATCCTGGCCAGAATCAAGGAATGCCTTGACTCTAACACTAAATATATTGGTGGAGTTTTTATTTTTCCTGCAGTTTCAGTGCAAAGTTTAGAGCCTTGGAGTATTTTTTGTATTACTCCTATTTCTATGTTGCCAGTTAGGTTTGGGTCAGGGATGTGAGAATGAGTTTTTACTTTGAAGAGAAGTAGAAAAAACTGAATTGCCTTGGAATTTTTTTGTGTATGCTTGTGCATAGCTCTTAGAGATACCAAAATTTTGGTCCTGGCTTTTTAATATTCACCTTTAGGCTGCATTTTTGTGAAAAATGCGTATTTATGATTGGCTTTTCACAAATGTTACAATTAATATTATATGTGTCATGTTAGAAAGTTAAGCTGTATTAATTCCCTTACGTATTGTGTTAAGTGTAGTTTTAGGTTACAACATAATGTTAAAATAGAGACAATGTATGTGGGGGGAGTTTTCTTTTTAAGAATGAGATACTCACTTCGAAGAACACCTAAATCTTCCAAAGGAGAGGAATTTATGGCTTCTTATCAGAAGAAGATAATTTCTTCAGGCCTTGCTCAGACTTGAAGACACCAGGGGATTAAAGGGAACAGTTGACATACAACAGTTTCTTGTTTAGAATAGGATGTATGCATAACCATGAAGGATGTATGACTATGCAACAAGTGTCTTGGTTTAAGGGTGATTCCTTTGTTCACAAGTCATGCTTTTCTTGACTTAGTGTCCGAGAGCATCTGGACATCCGTAATTCTTTGCTTTTTATTGTCTTGTAATTGTCCTAAATCTAAACTTTATTACTCTAATTGTATTATTATTTTTATAACCATTTTATTACTATTAAACTTTTAAAATTTTAATAACCAAGTGATTGGCGTTTTTCACAATTATGGTAGCAGAGGATTGTTGCTAACACCTCTCTGCCGGTGCCTTAAGAGACTCAGAGTGAAGAGACGCATCCTGCCCTGGTTGGGCAGCTTCGCTCTGTTCCCCTGGTGTGTGACTGACAGACAGACACAGGTTTTGATCCAGGGACAAAAGGAGACAATAAAACAAAGAAAAGGGAAAGGATTCCCTAAACCCACGGTAATTAGTCCCTAAGATTAATGTGTACATGAAGAACAAAGACCTAAGGAAAGAGGATAGGTGAGTATTTGTTGGGATGGGGTGGATAAGAGGGGAATGAATGCGTGTGAATGAGAGGTGAGCTGGTTATCCCAGACTTGCCAAATGAGAGCGGAGTTTCCCATGCTGCCTTTCCGTCTTTTTCGCGAGAAAAGCGGCCAGTAAAGAGACGAGGCATGTGAAAACAAGAGTGAGAGAAACCCCCCTGGGGAAACTGGGACTGGGTCTCCGGGAAGAAGTGGGACACCTTGGTTGGGGGGGGATAGAAAATTTAAAAAAAATAAAAGGGTAAAAAAGAGAGGGTCTTCCTTGGAGGGTCATTAATTTGCTCAGTTTAGGGATTAATATCCTGAGAGCACTCAGGGTTGCCGGATCGAAGGATATCCAAGAGAATCTGGGGTTGTGGCTGGATTGAGGGATATCCAAGAACACCGGAACTGGCCAGTAACACCTAAAAGTGTAATAGGTGTGTTAAAATTCTGCAGAATCACCGGACATCTAGGATTAATAGACATCCAGGATGAAACCTGCTGGGTTGATGGATAAGGGTTACAGTCCAAGAGCACTCAGAATAAATGTAGATATGTAGATATGCAATATAAATTGTTTGAAAGTAAAAGGTACCTTGTTGTTGAACGTGAGAGTGAGTGAAAAATAAGAGTGAGCGTGAGCAAATGAAAAGTACATATAACACTATTGTGAAGTCAAGAAGTATGAATGAACAGGCTTGAGGGTGTCAATGTGTGTGAGAGTGAGAGATAAAGGTGAGTAAATGTAGATGAATGGAAGTATATGTAATGTAGATTGTTTATTTTCATCTCTACTTTATTTCCTTGAAGGAAGGTGGATGATTTTGAATGATATTGTGTTAAATGATATTGTGAGAAAAAGGACTTTTTGTGTAGTTGAATGAGGGTGGTAATTCAGGTTGTTAGAGAAAGTGGGAAACAAAGGCATGGAATGACTAGGTAAGATTTTGGAAAATGGGACTAAAAACGTGTAAAAAAGAAGACAAAGGGAAAGCAAAGGGAGGGGAACAAGAGGGGAAAAGAGGAAAAGGAGTGGGATCCTTCACAGGTTTTGCCCCCTCCGCCCCTGTTCACGCCCGCTTCGGCCCCGCCTGCCCCGGTGCCGGCGCCTGTCCCGGCTCCCGGCTCGCCGCCCGCTCCTGCCCCGCTCCCGTCCCAGGCGCGGGTTCGCTGCTCTCAGCGGCTGCTCCTGCCCCGGTTCCCGTCCCGGCTGTGAGCCCACCGCCCACAGCGGCCGCTCTGCCGGTCCCGCCCCGCCGCAGCGCTCCCGGTCCCGCCCCGCCGCCCGCAGCCTCTGTGCCCGGCCCCGTCCCGCTGCTCGCCGCTGCCCGGCCGGCCCCGGCCCCGGCCCGCCCGGCTGCTCCGCCCGCCGGGCTCCCGGCGCTCCCGCCCGGCCCATCCCGGGGCTCCTCCCGCGGCTGATTTCTCTGCCCCACCCCCGGCGACTCTGCCCGTCCCGGCTGCGCTGGGCACCGCCGCTGCTGCTTTGCCTCTGCCGGGAGCACCGGCCCAGCCGCCCCTAACCGCGGGCGGGCCGATCCCGCTCCCGGCTGGTGCCCCCGGCACTGCCCCTCCTGCGGCGGCTCCGGCAGCACACCCTGCCCGGGCTCCGCCTTCGGAGGACCAGGGCTGGGCGCTGGGCCCTGCCCTCAGCCCCTTCCTGCCCGGAGCTCCGTTCCCCGGGAACCGCAGCCCCAGCTCCGAGAAACTCTTTCTGTCTGGAGGACGCCCCTTACAGGAACACAGGGAGTTCAGTTAGGAGGCAACATTCTCCGGACTCTTCCTCACAGCACGGGAGAAAGGCTATAGAAAGAGACTGGGTTAAAGGAATGGATCTATTTCCACTAAGAGAGGTCCCGATGGGAGGGCGTGGAGCCGGCTTTGTGAATGCTCCTTTGACTTCTTCTGGGGTCAGGAATTTTAAAAAGGAAATCAAAGGGATTTTGGAGGATCGCATAAGCACTGCTGAACAATTAGACCAATTTTTAGGTTCAAACATTTATATTTGGGAAGAAATGTGGTCGATAATAAAGATACTATTTTCTTAAGAAGAAAGGCAAATGATCAGAATTGCAGGTATAAAAGTCTGGACTAAAGAAAATCCACAGGGCCCCCCGAGGAGGGCAAATGCCAATCACACCTCCTGAGTGGGGTCAAAATGATGAGGAGGGGAGAAAACATATGAATGAGTATCAAATTTGATTGTCGGGGGAATAGGGGGGCAGCATCTCGAGGGCAAAGTGCTGAGGGGACTTTTGGGGCACAGCAGGGGAGGGGGGAGGCTCCGGCTGAGTGGTTGGACAGACTTGGGAGAAATAGGAGGCAGTGTTCCAGAGTGGATCCTGAGACTGATGTGAAAAAAGCTTTGTTAAGGATTAACTTTGTGCTTGGCCAGATAATGGAAAAAACTGAAGATTGGCATGACAGATTATTAGATGATTCATTAAAGGAAGTTCAGAAAGTCTGTGGCCAAAGCCAAACTAAAAGCAAAGATTGTGGCAGTCACCATGCGAGGAAACGATTGCAAGAAAGCAATAAAAAACCCACAGGCCCTATTCCTAGATATTATAGTGGTAGAGACAGGGGAACAGGAAAGAATAAAATCCCAATGCAAAGTTTCAGAAATATTGTAAGAATGTCTCCTTTTACTGTAAGGGCAAAGGTCATTATAAGAGAGATTGTCCTAAGAGGGTAACAGATCTGAGAATTTGTAAAGAGATGGGCACCGAAGAAGAATAAGGATGTCAGAGGCTCTATTTTTTCAGGGGACAGATACCATGTAAAGCCTATGATAGCTTTAAAAGTCGTTCCCCAAGAAGAAAAATTGGAGTTTGTGGTAGACACAAATAATTTTCTCTTAAATATTCCATAAGATTATAGTGTAAGCATAGATACTGTAAAAGTAACAGGAGCAAAAGGAGAGTGTTCCACAGTACCCGTTATTAAAAATGTGGTAATAGAGGGAGAAACTAAATTTTGGATGAGGGATGTTTTCTTGGTCCCAGGGGCAGGTAGCAATTTATTGGGACGAGATTTACAAGTGAAATTAGGAATAGGGGTTGTTCCAAAAGAATGGAAGATGACAGCTAGACTTTTAAAACTAGGCCAGGAGGATGGAAGAAGAATTAACAAGGAAGTTTGGGCTGGGGAGGGAAATAGGGGAAGATTAAATATTGACCCCATAAAGATTACAACTGAGGAAAAAAAATTGTCCCATATGTGTACGGCAGTATCCTATATCTTTAGAAGGACAGGAATGTTTAAAGCCAGTAATAGAAGGACTAATAAAGGATGGACATTAGAACCTTGTATGTCTCCCCATAATACCCCAATACTCCCAGTAAAGAAGCCTGACGGGAGCTATAGACTGGTACAAGCCTTAAGGGAGGTTAACAAAGGAACTCAGACCCGCTATCCAGTGGTACCAAATCCTTATACTCTTTTCAGTAAAGTTCCTCCCCAGCATCAGTGGTTTAGTGTAGTGGACCTTAAAGATGCCTTTTGGGCTTGCCCATTAGCCCAGGAGAGCAAGTTATCTTTGCTTTTGAATGGAAGGACCCACTAACTGGAGAAAACAGCAATTAAGATGGACAAAACTACCACAGGGGCTTACAGAATCCCCAGATTTATTTGGACAAGCTTTAGAAACAATACTACAAACTTTCCCCACTCCCCCTGAAATATAAATTATCCAATAAGTGGATAATCTTTTACTTTCTGGGGAAGCTGAAGCTGGAGAGGCTACTATAAAGCTTTTGAATTTTCTTGGGGAAAAAAGATTAAGGGTATCAAAAGGGAAGCTGCAATTTGTAGAATCAGAGGTAAAATATCTTGGACACTTGCTTAGTAAGGGTAGTTGGAAGCTCAACCCAGACTGAAACACAGGGATTCTATCCCTTCCCCCTCCCTCTTCAAAGGGGAAAATCAGAAAGATACTCAGATTATTGGGATATTATAGATTGTGGATTGAAGGAAATACACAGGCAGTAAAATTTTCGAATAAAAAAAACTGACAGAGGGAGATGATATAAAATGGATCAAAAAGGGTAATGAAAAACTAAGAAAAAAGAAGTAAAAACTAGCCCCAATATCAACTTTAAGCTTACCTTCACTAGCAACACTCTTTCATTTGTATGTAAATGAAAAAAAGGGGGTAGCTCATAGGGTTTTGTTTCAAGAGTGGGGAGGAGTAAAGAGACCCGTGGCTTATTTATCAAAGATGTGGGATCCAGTAAATCAAGGCTGGCCAGTGTGTATTCAAGCTATAGCAGCTACTGCAATCCTAGTAGAGGAAAGTCATAAACTGACTTCTAGAGGTAAATTAATTGTAATTGTGTGCACACCTCATGCAGTACTAAATTTCTTCCAATTTGCTTTGTGATTTTTATCTTGAAATACATAACTTACTGTACTCTAGGATTGAAAAACTAGTTTACAGCTGTGACATAGCAAAACCTGCTATTAATTTGAGTCAATGCAGGCTGTTCAATCAAGTGTTCTCAGTGTGTAAAGTTAAACTAAAGGTAACACCAGCTGCTTGGTAGGTCAATGAGAAACATTTTTCCTTCCAACCAGTCCTTTTTCATGTACCCAAATGTGTTTTGCTTTCTTCGTTTTTTTGTTTTGTTTGTTTGCTGTTTTTTCTGGAAGTGCTAACTACTTGCAGTGTATCTAGAAGAGCAAATAAAATTGTGCATACAAAACACTTGTAAAAAAATAGGGCTCATTTTTTCCCACAATGGGAGGTGGCTACATATAGAAAAGGGAAACTACAAAGCTAGATGAAGAAAAAGTTTCAGTATCTTCTAATGTAAACAATTTGTTACTTCCAGCATCACAGTGGGTGTGTGACACACACATATGAAAAAGATGGTGAGGGAGATCTCTGTTTACTACAGTTTCCTATTTCTTGAATGAGTTAGAGAGCTATGAAGCAATTGTGATTCCTTGTGTGGATTACCCAGGCCTGCAGGGAGGGCTTGGCCATGGTTCCCTCTGTGCTGCAGGCAGCCCTGCAGCGTGGCAGCAGTGGCTTGCCTCTGGTGAGTTTGCAGGCAGGGTGCTCCAGCACTGCAGTGCTCAGGGGCAGTTTCCTATTTTGACACCAAAGCTTAAATTCAAGAGTGCCTCTTCCCATCCAGTTATTGTTTGTACCGTAAGAACCTCTTCAGAGAGTGTCTCCTGGCAGTCAAAAAGAGAGTATTGCAGAGATAAATTCCTTACTTGCTGTCTCCCCCACTGTATCCACATTTTGTCTATTCCCTCTTCAAATTATAGATTTGTAAAACTCATGCTCTGTGTCCTCAGATGCCCTTCCCAAATCAAACCTTGGCTTCTTTGCAAATTATATTGCACTAACAAGGATTGCCTTAAATTTTTTATTGCAGGCAAGATCACTTCAGAAGTAAGTTTTTGTTTACCTTGTTCCTACAACCCTTTCAAGCTTGTGAATGGAAAATTGTGACAGCAAAATAAGTCTTTAGTTTTAGCACTGTCAGCTGTGGGTAGCTGGTAGCCCTTGGTGGAGGGTGCCGTGAATTAAAGGCCTGCAGAACACACATAACAAAAGTAATTAAATTTGTAAGGAAGTTGAAAAAGGAGGGAGAGGTGATTGGCAGACTCACCTCTCCAGGATGTAGGACTAATGTTAGAAAGTGGACTGATATTGGAATGTGGATGTTGAAATGTGAACACAGAAAAAGAGCGAAACAGAGAGAAAGGGAGAAGAGAGAAGAAGAGAGAAAAAGAGAAAGAGAGAGAAAGGGAAAGAGAGAGAAAGAGAAAGAGCGAAATACACCCCAAAGTCCCCATACCGCAGCTATTTGTAAGTTCTCCCCCATTCCTGCTAGTCAGAGTGACAACAAGGGGAGGGGAGTGAGGAAGTACAGTCAAAGGCAAAGCTGTGAAAAAGAGGGAGAGCGGGACCACCAATAGAGATAAGATCAAAGCAGAGATAGCTGACTCTCACAATGTGCTTTATTTTTTTAAACAAGACTTCTTTTTTTTCCTTCTGATTTTTGTTGTTAAGGAAAGGAGGCTTTTGTTCTGAAGAATGGGTCTGTAAGACTAAAACAGTTGGATGTTGCCTAAAAAGCAAAAAACCAAGAGATGTGATACATCTTGTGTTAAATTTGGGCTAGTCTTTTTTTATTTAACTAATTATAGCTCACAAGAAGAAGAATTGGCCTCTGCAGCAATTAGCACAGCTGGATACAAGAAGAAGAAGCAGCTACAGAAAAAGTTTTTAGTTAAACCCAGAAAGTTTTGAAGAAAACTAATGGTGAAAGTTAATGCAGTATTGTTTTCCTTTTCTTTTAACAATGTGTTATTAAGAAGTCCTTTCCAGGTACTACTAAAGCAGCAATCCCAACCATGGAAAAGAGGGTGAATTCATGCCAGCAAAATAAAAGATTTTGTGAAGAAACGTGAGGAATGGACTATCACATCTAAACCGGGTGACACCAAATTGACTTTCAACCAGGACTGGGTGGTAATGGTTTGGGAAGAGCCAAATGATCCAAGGCAGGTACAAAGAATAACACCTAACTGAGAAATAAGGCAAAGCTTGCATCACTGGTTCTAAGCCCTGCCTGAATAAGCCCTGAGACGCCTCCAACACCTCCTTGGCAGAGGAACACTGCCACTTCAAACAGGAGGGTCGGGAGTGTTTGAGTCAAAGAGTTCTTATAGTCTGGCCTTAGCCTGTGACTTGTACAGGCAAGAAGGGAAATTGCCATTAATACTATGCTGTATACTTTATTTGATTCATCCCCATATTGGACATGGCAGCTGGGTTATAAGTGAATGTTTAAATTATGAGAATAATTGGCATTGTAGCTCACAAAATCTATGTTCTTGTGGCAAGAAGTATTGAGTACTGAATCAATCCCCTATACAGAAAGACCTCAAAAACTGAAGTAATAAATTGCTTTTGTAGATGGGGATTATCAATGCCTGTGGACTGAGAGATACCTGAGGAATGGTGGAAAACCACAGTTAAAAGGTGTCAAAAACAATTTGCCTGGAAATGAGTAAAAAAGGAGTGACAAGGGAAACAGAGGACAAGCCTGGATTGAGCACTGTACTCACCAGCGAGAAGATCACACGTACCTGCTGTGGGCAGCAGCCCCACAGGCAGGGGAGGTGGGGGTATAAGCCATGCCAGACCTCTGTCATTCCTGTTTCTGTCTCTCATTTGTTGTCTTTTCCCTTCTGAGATAGCAGCAAGATCGTGTCACAAATGCTACAGAAAGTATCACATGGAAAGAAACCAAAGTTCCTTTTTGTTACACACACCCATGTCAACAGCCACTGTTATAACCCGTCCAAATTAAGTACCTGCAGGAAAAAGGGGGAAAATTATCACATTACAAAGAACTTAGGGAAAAGTAGTAATACTTGGGGCATGGAATGTCCAAAAGGAGAGAGATGGATTTGTTTTACATTTGATCTTAGAAATATAGTCCAAGATTCGGTAAAGAGACAGTTAGTAAAAAAAAAAGGTAAAACAAGCACAGCAGTCTAGCTCTGTGTTAACTCCAAATTATATCCTGAGTCATATTAAATGACTCCAAGCAGTTATAGAGAAGATAATAAACAAAGCTGCTCAGGCATTGGAATAAATATTGAGTCTGCAAAGCCAAACATCACCTGCAGTGTATTAAAATAGGTTGGCTTTACGCTATTTATTGGCTAAAGAATGGGGTGTACAGATTGTTGAAAATAGATGGCAATGAGGATGTCATCCTGGAAAAAACAAAGGATATCAGAAAAAAATTATGACCCAGGTATCAGTCCAAAAATGGGAAAATAACGTTAAAAGCTAGCAGGTGGGGTAATGTATTGAGAATGGGATGGTGGAAGAAATTAGGATTCTTCCTTTTATGTGTTACAAGTCTTTTAATATTTCTTCTTTGTTTAATCCCATGTTTTATTTGATTACCAACAGAGTCCAAAGAATGCAAGAGGACAGGAAATATTCTTTATAAATCATTTGGCTTGAGCAATAAGAGGTGGGATTGTGAAAAATGCATATTTATGATTGGCTTTTCGCAAATGTTACAATGAATATTATATGTGTAAGGTTAGAAAGTTATGCTGTATTAATTCCCGTACGTATTAAGTGTAGTTTTAGGTTACAACATAATGTTAAAATAGAGATTATGTATGTGGGGGGAGTTTTCTTTTTAGGAATGAGATGCTCCCTTCCAAGAACACCTAAATCTTCCAAAGGAGAGGAATTTATGGCTTCTTATCAGAAGAAGATAATTTCTTCAGGCCTTGCTCAGACTTGAAGACTCCAGGGGATTAAAGGGAACAGTTGAGATACAACAGAGTTTCTTGTTTAGAATAGGATGTATGCATAACCATGAAGGATGTATGACTATGCAACAAGTGCATTGGTTTAAGGGTGATTTCTTTGTTCACAAGTCATGCTTTTCTTGACTTACTACCGTAATTCTTTGCTTTTTATTGTCTTCTAATTGTCCTAACTCTAAACCGTATTACTCTAATTGTATTATTATATTTATAACCATTTTATTATTATTAAACTTTTAAAATTTTAAAAACCAAGTGATTGCCTTTTTTCACAATTTTCAAAACTAGATGAGATTTAAAGGTGACCCTTTAACTCATAAACAATAAAGAAATGATTTGAAGGGGAAAAAAAAGCAGCAGGTTGTGGGGGGGGCACAACTGAGGCTGCTGAAGGCTGCTGTGGAAGAGAAGCTGCATTCCAGGCACCCAGGAGGAGCTTCAGAAATGCAAATTAACACTGCTGGGGCAAACTGGGGACAATGTACCTGGCTCTTCTTGCCTGGGGCAGGAATTGGCTGATTCCCTCTGCCCCTCACCCCAAGCTCTGCCTGCTTGCACAGATGGAATCTGCACAGCTGAAGGCAGAGCCCATGCTGAGGATCTCTGACTCTGCAACAGAAATGGCTGAAGCTGCAAAGGGAAACAGCAAATGGAGAATGTTGGGAAAACTTCACTAAAATAAGGGGGGGATCATCCCTCTGCCCACTCCAACATCTGCTGTCACTGTCTGTGCTGTACAGGGTGTATCAGAGCACTGGGGGTTTTGCTAGAACAAGTTCAGGGAAATCAGTTGGAATTCAAGTATATGAGGAAGGAGTAAGAAAAAAATGGTCAATTGATGCAGCCCCAGCTTGAGGGAGCACCCAAACATGGGGAAAAGATGAACGGCCACCAGAACAAATCCTACAACACCATGGACCAGCCCCTGGGAACCAAAATGATTTTGTGAAAAATGCATGTTATATGGCTCTGTGCAGATAGTTACTATATGTATTATGTTATAATGATAACTTGTGCTGTATGAACATTTTAATAGTATGGTAAATGTAGCTTTGTAGATAAAATTAAGCTTTAGTAGTTAAAAGAGAAAATATGCATGTGTGTGTGTGTGGGGGGGGGTTTAAGGAATGAGTACACCTAAATTCGCTCAAGGAACACCTAAATTCTCCAGAGAAGAGCAATTTATGGATTTCTTACTAGAAAAAGTTAATTTCTTCAGGCCATGCTCAGACTGGAGGATGCCGTGGGGATTAAAAAAAATAGCTGACATACAACAGACAGAGTTTCTTGTTTTAAATAAAATGTATGCATAACCATGAAGGATATAAGAATATGCAACAGTGTATTTTTTTAGGGGTGATTCCTTTATTCACAAGGTATTCTTGTTGTGGCTTAAGCGCCCAAGAGAGCATCTGTACATCTGTAAGTCTTTGCTTTTTAATGTCTTGCAATTGTCCTAACCCTAAATTTTTATTAGTCTAATTGTATTCCTACTTCTATAACCATTTTACTAGTATTAAACTTCTAACATTTTAAAAACCAAGTGATTGGCGTTTCTCACAAATTCATATCAGGAGACAGAGAACCCATTTTTCCTTAGAATGGCATAATTTGATTACAAGCTGTCCTCAGAATAAGAACCAACCAGACAGCTCCAGCTCCTGACCTTCCTGCCGACCAAGCCACTGAAACGAGGAACACAACATTTCACCAGGGGATGGGATCAGATTATCTGTGAACAGAAAAAGCAGGAGTTTGTGGAAAACTAAATGGCTCAAACTGCTGTTGGAAAAGAGATGACGAGAAAACTGCTAAAAATGATAAGAAAGGAAATAGGAGAGCAGTTTATGTATTGGTCCAAACATGGAAAGGATGGGAATGGGACACGCTTTCCTGGCTCCCCAGCACACCAGGGGTTAAAGGAATGCTGCTTCTCCTCTTCTGTGCTGCAGCAACTCTCATCTTTTTACCATGCTCCACACCTTGGCAGTGCAGCTCATCCAGCAGCTGAGCCAGGGCATGCAGGTGGCAGCCAGGCCTCCTGATCCACAAACGGCTACAAAAGGACAGGGAATGAGGGCACCGAGAATAATCCCAAAACCAAAGAGGACCCGGGAAGAACAAAACAGAGTCAAGAAGTGAATCTGCCTGGAGATAGGGCCAGGCACTTGTAGATAAGGGGAGAAACCATCAGTTCCAATAAATGTTACAAATTGACCCAGACAGCTGCTCAAAGTCCCGCTACATTCCCGAAATTCGCCGAGAAGAACAAAGACTTAACAGAGCCATGAATATCGGCTGTTATACAAAAGGAGGGTGCACATTAACGAGGACAGGCTCCAGGCGCATCGGGAAGTCGGAACCTTCCAAGGAACTCAGCCGGTGGGCAAAGGCAGAGGGAGATCGGCCGGGAAAATGAGGATAAAAAGGAGGCTGCGGACTACAGCCACGGCAGAGAGCGCACGGCAAATGCCCCACGGCCTCTGCCCCTGCTCGGCAATAAAGTCACTTTGACAGGACTCCTCGCTCTCCTCCGGGCACACGAACCTCTGGCGACGGGAATTTCCCCGCCCGCTCCCGGCCGCGGGGCAGCCCCTCTGTCCTACCCACAGCAGCCGGGCCGAGCCAGCGCTGCTCCGGCAGCGGCTCCTGCCCGGCCCCGGCGGGAAGGAGACCGCGGGCAGCCGCTCCCGCAGCGCCCTCAGCCCGGAGCCGGCACGGGCCGGACACGGCACCGGCGAGCCGCCGGAGCCCCCTGCCGCCCCCTCCGCCCGCAGCCGGCCCCGAGCCCCCGCAGAGCCCAGCGCGGCTCCCACCTGCGCCGGGGCCGCCTCCGAGCTCCGCCGCCGCCGCCTCACCGCGCTCCGGCCGCTGCCGCCGCTGCCGGGCCCGCGCAGCCGCTCGGCCAATGGCGGCGCTGCGCGGCCACGGCCGCCCTCAGCCCGCCGCCGGGGCCGCGCCGCGCCCCGCTCCCACCAATCAGCGCGCCGCAACCGCGACTGACGGCACCGGCGGCCAATGGCAGCGAGCTCGGGGCGGGCTCTGCGCACGGCCCCGCCTCGCCCCGCGCTCTCGGCGCCCCCGGGCTGCGTGAGGGGAAAGCCGGAGATGAGGAACAGCCCCGGCACGGGCCCGGCCCGAGCCGGGATTGAGCTGCCCACACAAACAAACTTCTCCGCGCCTCCTGCCACGGCTTTCCCGGCCCTGCGCCTCCCGTGCCTCCGCCTCTGCGGGAAGCCCAGGAGCCTCACTTCTCCTGCCCCTCGTTAGCGCATCAGAGCTTCGCTTTGATTTCCCCCGAAAAGGGAAACCTGCCCCAAGCCCTGTGGGTGGGTGGGGCAGGGGAGAGATTTCTGGCAGAAAACTCCAAAGACTCGGAGCAGGAGAAGGAGAAGTCAGTGCAGACCCTTAAATGCAGCTTTCCCCACGGCTCCCTGCTCCCAGCTGCACCTCCTCCCCCGGCAGGGCAGGAGACAGGGAATGGGGCCATGCTCAGCTCATCCCCCGGGGCTTCTCCCTCTGCTCAGGGACAGGAGTCGTTCCCTGCTGCACCCTGCGCTCTCTCCCGGCCGAGACTTCTCCAGGAACTTCTCGGAGCGGAGTCCATCCCTGGGCACAGCCCCCTCCGAGTGCTGCAGCGTGGGTCACTGTGCCACGGGCTCAGTCCTGCCAGGACAGGCTGCTCCAGCGGGGCCCCTCTGCCCGCGGGCTCACAGCTCCTCTCGGGCATCGCCGAGCTCCAGCCCGGCTCCTCCAGGGGCTGCAGGGGATCTCTGCATCCCCATGGACCTGCAGGGGATCTCCGCATCCCCATGGACCTGCAGGGGGATCTCTGCATCCCCATGGATCTGCAGGGGGATCTCTGCATCCCCACGGACCTGCAGGGGGATCTCCGCAGCGCCATTGTAATATATGTTATGGAATAATTTGTGCTTATGCAAAATATACATCAAGCCAGTTGTGCTTGTAGAAAAAGATTCTTAAAGTTTTATATGACCAGTGGCTGCAGCCAGGGCTGGAGAAACCAGTTGGCAGAGAAAGAAAGACCTAATTTACAAATGAAAAAAGGTAGCTGGGTGCAGAGATGGGCTCTTTCCGGGACCAGTCCAGGAGACACCCAACATTTAACTCCTGGTCTGCCGGGGAGCCAGGAAACCAGGCACACGGGCATCCCGCCCTTGCAGCTGCTGAGGAGGCTGCTGGGCTGTGCTTCAGCAGAGGAGATGGAATGTGGTTTACCACTCTGCCCTTCTCTAAAAACGGAGAATGGGTCAGGAGGTTTGGGCTCTGAGCACACAGCAGCCTGGCCCAGGCACAGGCCGTGGTGGGACAGGGGCACAGGAGCCTTCTGTGACTGACCGTGGCTCTCTGGTTTCTCTCTGCAGGCTGCCAGCTCCTCATGCCATGGAAACGGCCCCACTCGGCTGCCAGTCTGGGAGGGCTGGAGGGCTGTGGGTACTCATTTGCTGTCAAAAATAAATTGTGTTTTTTTGTCATTGTCATCATCAGAACATTTCTTTTTATCCTTTTCCAAGCTTTTGGCCCCACTTTGTCCAGGGTAATATTTTTGTGTCCTTCCTCAGCCACTTGATGGCATTTGGCAGGGGCGTTAAGCAATGTGAAAAGTTCAACAACAGCTCCAGTTGCCAACTGCAGCAGCCCCTTCAGGAGCCCTGAGCTACCAGCGAGGTCCACGTGTGCCTTGCAAAAGGGAGTGGTTTGCAGCGATGGGGTTGGTGCCCTGCTTCAAAAGCTGGGAGCAGATCAGAAGTGTCAAAATGCCATTTTGGCTCAACCCCCACCCAGGTTCTTTATCTTTTCCCTCTGCTCGGTGATAGGCAGACAGGGCTGGATCCAGCGAGGTTCAAGTTCTGGGTTCTCCCTGGCATCAAAGGGATCAACTAAACTCTTGTATGCAGTGACTGCAATAGGGCTACTGAAGGAAAAAAGGGAATGTCATGAGATGGGGAATCCTTCTTGTCTCCTCTGTCTCCCCAGGAGCCCCTTGGAAAGGGAAATACCCACTGGGTTTATCTGACTCCCCAGCCAGCCCTTCCCTCGCTCCCGGGTCTCATTTGCTCCGCAGGATTCACCAGCTCGCTCAGCTCAGAGGAGCTCTCAGAGGAGAAAACGCTGCCTGGCGTGGGGCTGCCCGATCCCTGTCTCACCTTGATTCCATTTGCCCCCTCCCTGCCCCATCCAAGAGACCGAAGGATCCCCCACAGCCCCACGGTCCTGCAGCAGATCCCGGCACGTTCCCTGCTCCGCTCCTTGGTGCCCTGGGAGGCTCCAGAGCCCTCCCTGTGTGCGGGACAGCGGCTGCAGCACCGCTGCGCCCGCGGGCGAGCAGCGCCCAGGAGCAGCTGCGCCAGCTCCGAGCCTGAAGGGAATCCTCAGCGCACACAAATGACAGCTGGCACTTCAGGGGCTGGCAGGAGAAGCTCAACCCATCTGCTCGCTGCCCTTCCCAGCCATGGCCACGCTGGTGCAATTGGAAGAGTTGCCCCTGCCCAGGAAGCTCTCAGGTCAAAGAGAGGAGCAAAAGCCACGGGTTTCTGAGGTGTTAGCTGCCACTGCCTCTGGTTTTCCTTCCAATTCCTAAGGGGTTTTGACTGGTTTTACCATTTCAACACTTTCTGTGAAGAATGCATATTTTATGATTGGCTTTTTGCAAATGTTACAATGGATATTATATGTGTAATGTTAGAAAATTATGCTGTATTAATTCTCTTAAGTAGTGTGTTAAATAGAGTTTTAGGTAACAACATAATATTAAAATAGAAACTCTGCAATGTAGGATTTTTTTACTTGCCCAAGCAAGAGATGAGATAATCAATAAACTCTTCACACAGGGATGGCGGTGACTTGGGGCACATAAAGAGTTACAACCTCCTTATCAGAAAAGACAAACATTCTTCCATCTTGTCTCCATCTTTATGGAAGCACCAGGATTAAGGGAAAGAAGTTGACAAAATCCAGAAAAGTTCCTAATTTGCAAGGAATTTATGCATCATGTATGAGATACATGAATATGCAATAGGCTATTGCTTTTAAGGTTATTCCTTTGTTCACAAGGCATGCTTGTCCTGGCTTAAGTGTCAGAGAGCATCTGGACATCTATAATTTTTTGCTTTTTATTGTCTTGTAATTGTCCTAACTCTAAATTTGATTACTCTAATTGTGTTACTATTTTTATAACCGTTTTATTATTATTAAACGTTTAAAATTTTAAAAACCAAGTGATTAGCGTTTTTCACAACGTTCCAGGCTCCCGGGGACCCCCTTATCGGTATGTCCGACCCCGCAGGCTGCAGAGGGTCCCCCCGCTCCGGTGCCGCCCTTCTCCGCTCCCCAGCCCCGCCCCGCCGGTACCGGGCGATCCCCGGTGGCTCCGGGCTGACGATGCAGCGCCTGCCCCGGGCAGCCCAACCCCACCGCGGGAGGGTCCCACGCATCCCCGGCCCAGCGCCGGGGCTCTGCCGGCAGCCAGCACCGGGACCCCAAAATTCTGCTGTCCCGGGGCCACCGAGCGGGCACCCGGCCCTTGGCCCTGTCATAGATACATATTATAATATTGGCTTTTTGCAAATATTCCACAGGATTTTATATGTGTGGTGTTACAATAACTTTGTTATATAGTTTTTATTTCTGTTGTTCATTGATTACGCTCAGACATAGTAGTGCCATAGCTGATAGAAGCATGCTTGTGTTAAAATTCCTGCTTGGATGGGATAACATCCAGTGAGCACAGGATGAGGACACCTGTACAGATCTGCCAACCATCAGCACTCACCGTCTGAAGGCAGTGTGGGCCGGGGCCAAAACTGAAGATGATGATAAAAAAGGACCAAAACCACAACCAAGGAATACACATGCCCTAAAAAGGTGGAACCGAGGAGGAGCCATGCTGAACAGTTCTTGGAATATGTAAACTAGCTTGGGAAAAAGTTTACTATGCATAAGGGACTATGAATATGCAACCGGCTGGTGTAAGGGAAAAGGTATTCAAGGGGTATCTCCGGAGATAACCGTGTGCTCTTGGCTCAGTGCCGAGATGCACCCGGCCCTAACAACCTTTGCTCTATGGCCCTTGTCTCCTCTTGTCCTGTATTAAACTTTTTAAATGTTCCCAGGGCAGTGAAGGTGTTTTTCCCAGCCCCGAGCAGAGAGCTCTGCCCGGCGGCTCCCGGGAAAGGCGGCGGCGCTCGGCAGCGGCCCCGGCCCGCCCGGCCCGCGGGAATTCCCCGCAGCGGGACAAAATCCTGCCCCGAAGGAGCGCTCGGAACGCCGCCTGCGGCTCCTCCGTGCCCCGCAGGTGCCGCAGCTGCCCCGCTGCGGCAGGCGCGGCTCTGGAGCAGGGAGGCTCTGCGGGACCCCCGGGCTGTGCCCCTCCCGGGCCGTGCCCCGGGGCTGATGCTCGGCCCGGGCTCTCTCGCTGTCCCGGCTCCCGCAGGCTCCCGGCGGGAGCGGCACCGCCCGCCCGGCGCCGCAGGGCCGAGCCCTGCCCAGCAAAGGCTCCGTGTCCACGGCCGGGCCCTGCCGGGGCTGCGGCCGCTGCCCGGCCCGGCACAACCCGCAGCGCCCGGCGCGGCTCCCTCCAGCCGGGCACTGCGGCTCCAACCAGGCGGAATATTCAGCGCACGGAATCTCTGTCAGCGCTGCTCACATTGCAAAACCAGCTGCTGCCGAGGCAATCCCAGCTCCCACTGAAGCCTTCCACCCAAAATGCTGCCTTCAGCTTGGACACACCGGTAAGAAACCCAAGAGCAAACTGGAAGCTGATTAGAGAATCTTGCACAATCACACCCAAGAACATTTTGTTATAAAATCACAAATATTAACAGAAGCTGAGAAAGTCAACAATGTTAGAAAACAAGCTTCCAACAATGGGACTCGAAGAGCTAAGGGCATGCGTTTGAATGGAATGAGCCCCTCTCTTTCTGACATGTGAGCAATGCCATGGAATTTCCCAAACCAGAGAAATAGGGAGGCCTGGCAGCAGCAGCTTCAGACACAGACACAACAATGACACAGAACAGGGCAGGGCAAGAGGCTGACAAAACTCTAACCACTACTTGCAATGAAATACCTTTTTTTCCAGTTCTAATCTAGCCACTATTAATATAGAGTCCAAAAGACTAAAAATACTACTAATAATAATAACTGTACCATTAATAGCAAAAATAGAGGTAATAGAAATAATAACAATTAAGAGTGGTAATAAAAATTCTACCATACTTATACCAGGTTTGCATGGCCAGGTTTTGGAAAGGGAGGAGCTCTAGGAGCAACTTCTGTGAGAGCAGCTGCTCCTCCATGTCCCACAGAGTCAATTCCAGCCGGCTCCAGGACAGACTGGCTGCTGGACAAGGCTGGCCCAGTTAGAAATGGTGGTAATGCCTTTGGAATAAGAGATTTAAGGAAATGGGTGATCCTGGAGTTGTGACTGTGAGCAGGGAGGAACAGGGTGAGGACCTGTGAGGGGAACAACTCTGCACATCCCCAGGGCAGGGCAGGGCAGGAGGGGCAGGAGCTGCTCCAGCTGCTGGAGCTGATTGCCCTGAGATTCCCTGGTCAGTCCCTGGGGAGGCATCTGGGCCCTGCAGCCCATGGAGGGCACGGAGGGCAGAGATGCACCTGCAGCGCCTGGAGGAGCCCGTGCTGGAGCAGGGGGATGCCTGAGCAGAGGCTGTGACCCCATGAGAAACCTGTGCTGGAGCAGGGACCTGGCAGGGATCTGCAAACCCCTGGAGAGGAGCCCACGCTGGAGCAGGGCCCTGCCAGGACTTGTGAGCCCATGGAGGAGCGAGCCACGCTGCAGCAGCTTGTGGAGAACTGCTGTCCGTGGGATGAACTCACCGTGGAGAAATTCATGGAGAAGTGTCTCCAGAAGGGACCCCTGGCACAGCAGGGCAACGACTCCTCCCCCCGAGCAGCAGGAGAAACAACAGGGGATGAACAGACCAGAGCCCCCATTCCCTGTCTCCCTGCACCCACTGCGGGGGGAGGTAGAGCTGGGAAGGAGGGAGGAAAGGGCAGAAGTTGTTTTTAAAGCTTTGTTTTACTTCTCACTATCCTGCCCTGATCCAGATAGCAAAAATTCCATTAATATCTCCAATTTTGAAAATGGTTTGCCCATGATGGCATTTGCTGAGTGATCTGCCGCAGTCCTTAGCTCAACCCATGAAGCCTTCATTCTGTTTTCTCCCTCCTGTCCATCTCTGGAGGGGAGTGAGAGAGCAGCTTTGGTGGGTGCCTGACATCCAGCCAGGGTGAACAGACAACACTTCCTTTCCTTCATTCATTCTTTCTTTCCAGAGGTCACTGTGAAGGGGTTGAGTGGGGCTTTGACAGAGGGAGTGAAGGTGGTGGGGAGTGGTGGGGACAGAAGCCACAGGGACGAGGGACAGGCATCAGAGGGGCCTGGGCAGCTGGCAGGAGCACGGCCTGTCCCCTGGCCCAGCAGCAGGGGACAGGGGGCACGGCCTGTCCCCCTGGCCCAGCAGCAGGGGACAGGGGGCACGGCCTGTCCCCCTGGCCCAGCAGCAGCCCTGTGCCCTGCCCAAGGCGCTCCCAGCAGGGGCTGGGCCCCAGAGGCAGGGGGAGACCCCAGTCCCGGGGCAGCGTTTCTGCCCCGTCCCCTGTCCAGCCCAGCCTGCCCCGTGTGCGCAGTGACCGCTGGCACGGGCTGCCCTGGACACTGTGACCTGCTGGGGACACTGAGAGCTGCCCCGCTGTGACACTGCCCTTGGGATTGCACAGGCACCAAACAAACCCCAGCCAGCACAGCCCCTTGTCATGTCCCAGGCACTGGAGAGCATCAGAGCCAGCCCTGCTCCTGGTGATGTCCCAGGCACCAGGGCACATCCCAGCCCCGCTCCTGATGATGTCCCAGGCACCAGGGCACATCCCAGCCCCACTCCTGATGATGTCCAGGCACCAGGGCACATCCCAGCCCCGCTCCTGATGATGTCCCAGGCACCAGAGCACATCCCAGCCCCGCTCCTGGTGATGTCCAGGCATCAGGGCACATCCCAGCCCCGCTCCTGATGATGTCCCAGGCACCAGGGCACATCCCAACCCCGCTCCTGGTGATAGATTTCAGGGGCACAAAAACAGTTGCAGACTTCCCATACTTTAGGGATCCATTAAGCACAGGAAAACGGCAAGGATTCATTTGTCACGTATGCATGGGAAAGGCAGAAAGGTCAGAACGAGGAAGACTTATTTTGCTTCTTCATTTTGGAGACCCCTCCCCAAAATGGACCCCCAACTCATTTCAGAGAACAGAACTACACATGCTTAATTGCCTTTTTGCCAATTAGCACATGAAGCGGAGCAGAGGAAGTGACAGGGATATGAATATGCATTCATATTTGTGTATTCAAGACTTCTGCAAATAAAAAAGCTTTGTAATACCTGTGATTTTTGCAGTGTGCATTAGGGAATTATCCCATGTACTGCCCGGCTGTCTCAATAAACATACACTTTCTAACTTTAAACCCTTAGAGAGTTTTTGTCCATCTCAGTTGGATATCGATATTAAATTGATACTCATATTTCAGTAAATCATTGTCTTAAAGATGTCCTAGTATGTGTATTAACATGCCATTTCTTAATATTCTAGTAATTATTCTTGCATTGTTTCAAGATAAACTGGTATGATTCAAAGAATATCCACTGAGGTACACATAGAACATCGATTTATCATAAGCAAATTGCAGTTGCAAAGTTTTTTCACTGAAATTCTGCCACTTGTCATCATTTTAAAAGTCAGCTATTAAAGTCAACAACAAAATTTCTAACTTTGAACAAAGGGAAAAAAGTATATGGTTTGCACTAGAAAAAATACAAATACAGAAAATATCTCCTAACCAAGTTCCTTGCCCTGATCAAAACATCTCCCAATCAAGTTCTTCACCCTGAACCTGGCTGGTAAAGAAAAATATTATCAGTAAACGTGGATGAAATTTTGCATAAGTTAATAGTATTCAAAATCCATGTTCTAATCCTATTATTATTTCTTAGACAAAGAAAAAAGGGGAAAGGGGTTGGATTGAGGGTACACCCTCCTCCCCTCTGAGTCTGTTCTCATGTTTTACAATAAATCCTACAACAGTACAATACAGCTGCCTAAAATATGGACACTGGAAACCACAGACAGCATTAAAAATGATCACCTGCCTCATGGACAGTTCATAGAAGGACTTGATTTCTTTACAAATTATTTCTCATGTTTACAAACAGTTTTTCTGTTTACAGATTGTTTTCTGGGAGTTCAGTTTTTCCCCAAGGGATCAAGTGCTTAAAGGTTGTTTTTTAAAATTGGGTTTTTCTCCAAGTGTTAAATGGGCTCAGGGTTAAATAGCTTTCTGCTTTTAGAGATAAGTTCAATTTGTAACCAAGAAGCATTATGCCTGTGGCCTGAGTTCTCCCCTAACAGTTCCTGGAGGGGAATGCTGCAGCTCCAGTGTAAATTAGATGCACGCTGTCCTCTGTCACCATGTTGGCAAAGGGCCCTTGCAGATGGGTGACAGAGAACAATACACAGAATTTTATAAAGAAAAGAAGGGTGAGGTGTTACCATGATTGACAGGGGTCTTGACCAATCAAATATCTCCCAAAACTGCAGGCACCTCACGGGCCAGAACCTGAAGGGGCATGGAGCTCAAACCAATGAGAGCTTCCAGGCCTGGTCTTTCAAATGCTCTGTGTAAGGGGGGGCTTGGGAAATAAAATCTCTCTGTTGCCCCATGAACTCGGGAGGAGCAGTCTTTGTCTCCTGTGCCCTCGCTGCCCCACGAGACCAAAGAGATGTTCACCAGGGCCCTCCCTGTTTGTGGCTGTCCATTGCCCAGCTGAGCAGGCAGCCAGTTGTGTTTGCAGGGAGCTGCCACAGGCAGACACACAGCAGCTGGAGATTTGAATAGCAGGGCTTGGGCCAATTCTTTTTCTTTCAGAGTGCAAGAAAGACACAAAAGCACAAGGAAACATGACAGTGTTTTGGTGGAGTCTCTTTGTCCTGTGAAGTTCAGTAGCTGTTGGTGTTTCTGTGCTGCTGCTAATCCCTTCCATGAAAAAATCATCCCAGGAAGGAGCAACAACATCTGACACGCACCAAGTGTTGCCCCCAGTTGCTCCAGGTGCTGCTCCCAACAGCCCCTGTAGGACGGAGCACAGCCCCCAGTGCACACCAGCTTTGGCTTCCCTCGGGCAGAGAAGCCCTTTTGGGGCACAGGTTTCTGGGGCAGGAGACGGGCACCGGTGCTGCCAGGGCTCGGGGGAACTCTGCTTGGGCAGGGACTGTGCCTCACCTGCTGCTGTCAGCGCTGCCCGGGCCCCAGGGCTCAGAGCAGCATTCCTGCCCTGGCCCACACGTTCCCGGTCTGTGTCCCACGGCCGTGCTTAGGTTGGCCACCATGTGGGACGTGTCCCGAGGAGGCCGTGCCAGCTTCTGTGGACGCCCCGTGCCCTTCCCAGCACGGCTGCGTCGGCAGCTGCGGGGGCTCCTGCTGCTCTGAGCCCGCAGAGCAGGGCAGCGTTTGCTGATGGGCTGAGCCCTTCCTAAAGATCCTGTTGGGCTGTCTGACACACCTGGGGCAAGGCATTCCTTCCACCCTGGGCCACTCTGGGGGGCTGGGGGTGGCCCCAGGGCAGGTGGCAGTGCGTGCAAGGGCCCTTGGTGACACGGTGCAGCATGGTCACCGTGGAATGGAACGGGACAGGGATTCCAAGGGCCCTTGGTGACACGGTGCAGCATGGTCACCGTGGAATGGAACGGGGCAGGGATTCCAAGGGCCCTTGGTGACACGCTCTGGCAGAGGTGTTGGCAGTTACAAGTTACAGTTACACTCCACAGTGCTCGGTGCACACGACGAGAGAGGACGCGAGAGAGCGGTGCTGTGAGGAGCCCTCGCACAGCCACTTGTTCCTTGCTGACCCAGAGCTTTCCCAAGGTATTATTCCTGCAGGTGAGCTCGTGGGCAGACCAGAGCACTTGGTGACCCCTGGCCTTCCCGAGGCATCTCTTCTGCAGCTGCTCTCGAGGGCAGACTGTGGCATTTGCTTTTCACTGCCCTTGACAGGAGTCTCCTGTCCTTGTGGCTGGAGCCCCCAGGACCAGAGTGCAGGACTTGCTGTCCTGTAGCCTTGCCAAGACTTCACTCTTGCAGGTGCCCTCAAGGCACGACTGCAGCACTTGCTGACTCGGACCTTTTCCTTTTTACCTTCTGCAAGCAGCCATGAATCCAGGCAGCGACGTAGAGCTCAGACCTGCGAGCGTGCCCAAGCTGGCCTGGGGGAAGGAGGAGAAAGAAGGCCCTGGAGCTGCCCCAGCACAGCAGCCTGAAGAGCTGGAGCAGTTCCAGCCACCGCAGAAGGGTGAGTGGCAGAGCTGGGCCACAGGGCTGGTACCTGCAGCCAGCTTGGCTCCATGCCATGCCATGCCATGCCATGCCATGCCATGCCATGCCATGCCATGCCATGCCATGCCATGCCATGCCATGCCATGCCATCCCCTGGGGCCATGCCCATGGACAGGATGGAATAGGGGCCGGGCAGACACCCCACAGCCGTGCTCCGTGCCCTGGGCCGTCGCGGGGCTGTCCCTGCCTGGGCAGCGCAGGGCTGGGCTGTGTTCTCCGGCCTCTCCCGCAGCCCCTCAGCTCGGGCTGCGCTCGCTCTTTGCCAGGTGCAGCCGTGCAGCGCACACGAGAGCAGGAACGCACCCGTGGCCGCTTCCGCAGAACAGCGCAGGTACCTGCAGCCATCCCCACCTGGGCTGGGCCTGCTGGCAATGCTCAGCCCAGCACTGTGCTCGGAGCACTCCATGCAGCATCCCGGGCTTCTTGCCCTTCTGCTGCAGATGGTTTGCAAATTCATGAAGAGGATTCGGGAGGAAGAGAGCAGCGCCATGGGCACCGTGCTCAGAGCGTACTCTCCCATCTTCAAAACCAAGACCAGCGCTGCCCTGCTGGATATGCTTGTGGAGGAGGGTCCTTCCAGCCCAAAGCAAGTAAGCAGCCTGTGGCCTGGCTTTTCTCCTCCCAGCAATTGCTTGGCCTCCCAAGCCACACCTGCTGCTCCCTGGGAGCCTTTGAGGCCATGGCAGTGTGGTGGCAAGGGAAGCACTTCTCTGGGGTAGCAGGGCACATTCCTTCCTCCGGCAGCTTTCCAAGTCTCCCCTTCCTTCTCCAGGTGCCTGCCATGGTGAGGTACATCCACCAGTGGCTCATGGCCAATGAGTTTCCTGAATACAATCTGTACAGGCCCCTTCTGGATCTGACAGAGGCACAGCCCTCTGACGTGGTGATGGCTCTCCTGCGTGTGGCCCCATTGTGTGACAGGTACGGGGCCCACCTGCCCAGAGGGCTCGGGGCTCAGCAGCCCTTCCCCCTGTGCAGCCTGTCCCAGGTGTCTGACACAGAGAATTCCAGGGCCCTCTGGCTGCTCCCTTTGCCAGCCCTGGCCCCTGCCAGCCCCCCAGCGTGCTGCCATGCTTTCCCCCTGCCCCTCAGGGGCCAGTGCCCACAGGGCTGGGCTGCCTGCGTGCTGCCAGTGAGGGGCAGTGGGCAGAGGCAGGGCTGGCAGAGCAGCTCAGCTCCCCGCTGCCGCCCAGGCCACGCTGCTGTGTCCCAGACTCCTCTGAGACAGAGCTCTGACCCCACAGAGCTGCTCTGGCCATGTGGAAGAGCATCATGTGCTCGCTGAGGACTGCAGAGCCGGCCATGCTCGTACTCCTGGATGTGCTGGGGAGCTGGCCAGAGCACAGCACGTGCACCTCCGATGGGGACCACACGGCTGTCCTTGCCCTGGCTGTGAGTTTCTGCCTTTGCTGGCCCCAAGGCCACCTCTCCAGCAGCTCTCCATCCTCCCTTGCCCACGGCGTTTCCCTGCCTCAGGCACTGGGCTGAAACCTGGCCTCGGGGCAGCTCCAGGGCCACCAGGCCCGGTGCTCCCCCTGCGTCTCTCCGGGCCTCTCCCTCCCGTGCTCGGGCCCTGCCACACGGACACCTCGGCACTGAGCACTGTCTCGGGCTGCTCTGTCCTTTGCAGGCAACCGTGGTGATGTGGAAGATCCTCCAGCTGCCCTGTGTGCCACATGTAGTGACCGTGAATTTCCCCGGCCTCTTTGTGCATCTGCTCTTCCAAGTGCTCTTCAGCACTCTGGATGTGCCAGAGGAGGTCAATACCTTCTGGAAGGGATGCCAGCAGCAACACGGTCTTGCCACCAGCCCCAGCAGGTGCTCCATGCCAGTCCTCCTATCCCTACCACGTGCCCAGGGCAGGGGCCAGTGCTCCCAGTGTGACCTGGGCTTTTCTCTGTGCACAGCTTTGCAGAGCAGACCCTCAAGGTCCTGCTTTGCCAACTTCACTATGAGGATGTGGTGGTGGCCATGGAAGACAAGCGTGGCTGGGACACACTGCTCTGTGCTGACACCCACCACTGTGCTGTGGGCGTGCTGGCCAGGTGAGACCCCCTGCTCCCCAGCTGTCCCCAGCATGTGTGCCCTGTGCCCGAGGTGCCCCACGCAGTCCCCGTGGCCGTGGGCCAGAAGGCCTTGTCCCCAAGAGACGGCCAAGGAGGCTGCAAAAGGCTGGGAGAGGAGCGTGCCCAAGAGCAGCAACCTCCCAGAGGGCTCAGCTGCCCCTTGCAGGGTGGTGGAGAAAGGCCAGAGCTCTGTGAGGCAGTCCTGGGAGAGGTTTGCCCCCGCTGGCTGAGGGCTTTGACTAGTGTTTCCTCCTGTCAGAGAAATGCACCGCGCATCCGAAGCCACGTGTTCCGGGATTGCATTCCACCTGCTCGGGCTGCTCAGCAAGGACACGCCGTGCCGGGATTTGGCCACCCTGGCGTTCCTTGTGGAGGTGAGCCTGAAGGCCGGCGCTGCCTCGCTGAGCTGCCTCCCGGCTCTCTGCCCTCTCTTGGCCGCAGTGCCTGGGACGGAGCCCGCGCCCTGTGCTGCTGCCTGGGCCCGGCCCTGGGCGGTTCTGGGCTCCCGCCGGCCGCTCCCCGTCACCGGCCTGTGCCTTTCAGATCCTGGAGCACCTGAACTTGAGTGAGTGCCGTGACAGCGTCCTGCAGTTCCTGTCCAAGCACCTGCAGGGCGAGTGCAGGGGGAGGCGTCGCTTGGCACTCCGAGGCCTCGTGGCGCTCGGCACCACCAGTGTCTCGGTGAGAAGAGCGCAGGGGCTGAAGCCGTGCTGCCAGCGTGGGGCTGGGGAAGGCAGTCCCTGGGGCTTGGCTGGCCTTGGGGCACTGGGGCAGCTGCTGCCAGCTCTCCTGCCTCCTGCTGCAGCTGCCCCAGAGCTTTGGCACAGGCCTTTGGCCCCTGGGCCCTGTGGCAGCAGGATGGTGTTTCACACACTTGTGTTCCACAAGTAGATGGCCATAAGGATGTGGAGCCTGCATGAAAGGCTCGTGGAGCTCCTGCAGGAAGATGACAGCGTCATGCTCAGGATGACCACGGTTCTCCTCAGGGGTTTGTTCCTGTGCAATGGTGCCCCAGTAACCAGCACCCTCGCCCTGCAGCTGGCTGAGGCGCTCCTGCCACTCTTTGACAACGTAAGGCTCTGAGCCTCCAGCCACGGCCAGCGGGTGCTGCCCGCACACTTTGTGCCCTGTGCACTCATAGGCTGTGCCCAGGTGGGCCTGAAGCAGCTGACACTGAGGTCTTTCTTCCTTCCTTTCCTACAGGAGGACAGCGAGGTGCAGTTGTGCTCCCTGTTTGTCTTCCGAGAGATGCTGGATTTTTTTCCAGAAGAGGAGAGAAAGGTCCTGAATGCACACGTGCGCCAGAGCCTGGTGCCACTCTTCTTCCACTGCCACGATGAGAACCAGCGAGTGGCAGAGGTGAGGACTCGGCAGCTGCCGCTGGCCCCTGGCAGGGGCTGGGCTGGCCCTGCCCTGGCGCCTCGCAGGCTGCAGCTCCTGCTGGCCTTGGCACAGGGACGGGGTCCTGCGCCCTGGGCTGTGGGGTCATCTCCGTGTCTCTGCTGTTCTCCAGGCTTCTCAGGAAACGCTGCTTGCTGCAGCCGAGTTCCTCAAGAGGAGGGATCTTGAACAGCTGGTGAAGAACCAGAAGCTGTGGCAGTTCACCGAGTTCCTGGTAAGGAGGGCCAGGAAGCCGCAGCCCCAGCCTGGAGCAGCCCCTGAGCGCGGTGCTCGGTGTGCAGGCTGGCAGCTGTGCCCCTGCCCGCTGCTGCAGCCCGAGGCCGCGCGGGCTCTGCTCCAGGCTCCTGCGGCCCCAGCCGGGTGCCCATGGAGCCCCGGCCCGGGGGGCTGCGGGGCCAACCCTTCCCTCCTGTCGCTCTCTCCAGCTGGCAGAGGACAGCAGCAGCGTGGCCGAGCACCTGCGCCGGGCCCTGCCCTACCTGCAGAGCCCACAGGAGCCCCTGCGAGAGGCGGCCGTCAGGTTCATGGGTGAGCCACGAGCCGGGCCAGGAGGGCGTGTGGGCACAGGGCTGGCGGCGCCGCTGGCAGGGAGCTGTGCCCTGGGCCTGACAGGCTCTGTGTTCCCAGGGACGGCCGGGCGGCACCTGAGGGGGAGGAAGGAAGAGCTCCAGCTCCTCTTTGAGGGTGAGCGAGGGCAGTGGGCTGCCAGCGGGGGCTGCCGGGGGAGCTGCGAGCCCTGCCCCGGCTGCGGAGGGCTCTGCTCCCTGTGCGGACCAGGGCCGGCGTGGGCAGAGCACACAGAGCTTTCAGGGCACCTGGGGGATTCGTGGCCAGCAGCTTTGGGCTGATCCAGCTGGTCCCTGCTCCCTGCTGGCCATGGCCAGAGCCAGCTGGGATGGCCCTGGCACAGAGTCCCCTCGGGTCCCCTCAGATGTGGGAACTGACCATGGCTCTGTTCCTCTCTCTTTCAGCCCTTGAAGGCATGGAAAATGACATCAGCGTTGCCGATGCAAGCCTGGCAGTTCAAACATCGTACATCCTCCAGGAAGCAGAAAGAGCTCCATATTCCATCTTTGACAACCTGCGTGATCGGCTCCGCAGGGCATGGAGGAGACGGCCTCGTCTATCGGGGCTCGGCTGGCTGCGCTGCTGGAGCTCTGCACAGAGCTGATTCCAGAGGCTCTCTCTGCTGGGGCCACCCGAGCCAGCAGGAATGTTTCATTTATTTAAGATTGTTCTTTTCTTTATTTTTGTTTTTCTTTAGCGTAGAAATATAGGATGTGTTGTAATAGACAGACTCCCAGGATCTTTCTTTGGCTGCCCAGGCTCTGCAGGGCCTAGGGGAAGAGGGAGAAAAGGGTTCCTGGGCTCAGCAAGCTGCCAAGGCTTGCAGGGTTGCAGGGAAAATGGCCAGAAGCCCCTTGGCCTTTGGTGGTTCTGCTGAAGCCTCTGTGCTGCCCACAGAGCAGATGGGCAGGGGCTGGAGCTGTGGGGATCTCTGTGAGAGCGGTGCCTGGAGATGGCCACAAGCCCTGTCCCAGGCAGGAAGCACCATCCGTGTCCTCCTGCCCGTGTGTTCCTGGCTGGATTGCTGAGGGCTCCCAGGTGCCTCTTGGTGGGGCTTCTCTGGAGCTCCTGTGGGGCTGCGGCGCTGCTGCCGGGCAGGCTGGCCGGGCTGGGGAGACCCTGAGGGGACGGGGCCACAAAGGGATGAGGGGCTGTGGGAGCCCTGACAGGACAAGGCAGTGGGAAGGCATGGGGGGCACGTGTGAGGGAGTGGGTGACGTTGGCTCGGGGAGGAAAGTGGGTTGGAGCCAAAGAGACCACTCACCCCGATGTTCGTGTGGCAAAAAGAACATTGAGTTTATTCTCAAGCCCTTCTTTATAAAGGGCCTCTGAAACCCAGTCTGGATGATTTCACTGGTCTGATCTCTGTGCCCCTTCAGATTCTGGCCTGGGCAATGCCTGCAGCCTTGGGAGAGATGTGATGGGCCCGGCCCCTGTCAGTCAAAGCAGGGCTGGTACATTCACCCCGTACAAGCCAGCCTGCACGGTGACACACGGCACCAGAGTGCGAGGCACAGCTCCGGGAGCTCCCCGTGAACCTCAGCTCTAGGACCACTGTCTGCCCCAAGCTTCAGGGGCTGCAGTGGGAGCCCGGCTGGGCTCTGCCCTGGGGCCATCCTGCAGGGACAGCTGCAAACAGGGAGCATTCCCTGCCACAAAGAGCCAAGGCAGGGCTGTAGGGCAGCTGCTCCAGCCCCAACTGCACTGCTGAGTGCTGTGCTCTGGGGCTGGGGCTCCCTGCACAGGGGACTGCACTGGTGTGCCAGAGGAGACAGAGAAGCTGCATCTTCAGCCTAGCTGAGGTGGGTGCGTGGGCTGGGAAGAGTGGGGAGGCTCCAGGGGATTCACAGAGCTCATCCTGCTGCAAGGATGAGGAAAAGGGAGCAGGAACTCAGCAGTGAGGAGAGCTGGGGGCTGGAGAGCAGCTCTGAATGACACTAAAATCCCACCGGACCTCTGAGACATTGCGGCTCCTCAGCCAGTGACAGGATGAGTCCCTATGCCTGGGGCTCAGCCTTCCTCATGGTGAGGGGCACCAAGGAAGGGAACAGTGTGATGGAGACTGGAATGGGCTGGGAACTCACTGCGGGAAAAGAGGGAGCAGTTGGGAAGTAAAAGGCAGGGAGAAGAGAGAACAGTTCAGAGAAGGGCTGAGCTACTGCTTGAGCAAGCTGCAAAAAGTCATTTGGGGTCATCCCAGATTGATTTAATTTCAGAAGTTATTGAACAAGTTTATTTTTTGGGTGGCTGCATGTTTTCTTGAGCTGTGTTGCTGAAATGCTCAAGCCAGTCTGTGCTGCAGGGCACCTCATTTCTCCTTTGGCTGATTGCAGCCCCGTGCTGAGCTCCAGCAGGGCCCTGGCAGAGCCCAGAGCAGCCTCAGCACCCGCAGAGCCCGGCTGCAAGGAGAGAAACCAGAAAGCCCCATCAGCTGAAGGCTCCTGTCCCCTTGTCCCAGCCACCCGCGGTGCCCAGGCCATGCTGGCCGTGCCAGAGCTGTGCCCAGAGCTGCCCATCACTGCTGCCTTTGGGAGCAGAGCAGGAGGGCAGGACATGTGCCCAGCCTGCAGCCAGCCACGGCACCTCCAGCCCTCAGCAGCTGCCCAGAGCAGGACGCTCCTGTGCTCGCTGCCATCTCCCCAGAGCTCTGATCCCACCATCCCCAGCAGACAGGACCCACCTCACGCCATCCCCCGCTGGAAGAAAAGCTGCTCCCAAACGATGCCCTCAGCCTTCTCCAAGGGCACGGCCCATCCACGCCGCAGCTGCTCCCAAGCACGTCCTGATCCAGACCGGATCTCCACCTGGAATGCTTCCTCTAGAAAAACAAACATCAAATTATTGAAAATAGATTACAGACAAAAAGGGGAACAAGAAAAAAGGTCAAAAATCTTATCTCTGTCAGGGCCCTAAGGAAGGCCCAACCCCTGCGTGCCAGGGAAAAACCCACCATGGGGGAGGGAATCCCAGGCTTTCTCCCTTCCCCTGCACTGCCCCCATGGTGATCCCAAAGCAAACAAGGGCAGTGGAGCAGCCCAAGCCCTTCCTTGCCTGCAAAGCAAAGCAGCCCCTGCACAGGGTCTGGAGTCCCACCTCTGCTCCCACCATGGGGGTTTGTTTGTGTCAGGCTGGCTGCCCCAGCCCAGCCCCAGCCCGGGGCACGGTGGGTGCTGGGGGCTGTTGGCAGGGCCAGGAGCCCACTCCCATTTCGTACCCACCCCAGCCCATGTCCCCAGCCCTTCCAAAAGCAGCCTGGCAGCCGACTGAAGGATCAGCTGCATCCGCCCCAGCAAAGGGGGAACCTTTGGTTCCCGGCCAGGCTGTGCAATGCCCAAATCTGGGAGCATTCCCCTGTGTGTGGACTCATCTGCAAACTCCCTGTGGAGCCTGGCTTTGGAGAAGGTGTCAGAATCAAAGTCCACCATCTTCAGCCTGCCGGTGGTCAGGTGGAGCAAGAGGTTGTCATCCTTGACATCATCCTCACTGTCCCCAGCAGCAGCAGCCCCACCTGGGACAGCTCCAGGGGCTCCTTCTCCTTCCCTGGGCCAGACCAGGCTGTCAGGGCTCTGCCCAGGGCCCCAGCCATCCACGAACCATGGCAAGCAAAACCAGGGGGATGGTGGCCCACAGTGCTTTCCACACCAGGTCTCCAGCTCAGCTCCAGCCCATGAGCTGCGTGTTCCCTTCTGCTGACCCCTGCTCAGAGCTACAGGCAGGACAAAACCTGTCTGGTTGGCTTTGCCATTGCTTGCCAAGCGATGTGTGGAGCTGTTACCTGCCAGGCCCCTGGATCCAACTCTGCACTTGGATCTCTCCCATCTTCTAGGGCAGAGGAACACCCTGCACCCAAGGATCACGGAAAATCTCTCCTAAGGATGGCCTATCCAAGGGCTGCATGGACAAACACCTCTTAATGACATCCTGGCACTCTGGGGAGAGAAACCAGGAATCACCAGTCAGCTGCAGAAGTTGCCCCCTGCTCCTGTCCCCAGGCCATGCTGGGTGTGCCCAGAGCTGGGCCTAAACTTCCCCATGGATTCTCTGTTTGGAGGAGAGCAGGAGAGCAGGACATGTGCCACCTCCCCAGCAGCTGCCAGAGCAGGACGCCCACAAGTTGCTGCTGTCTCCCAGCCCTGGTATTGCCCCTGAGGCCAGAGATGAGGATCCACCTTGAGAGAGCCATGGTGGGAACAAGATCTGACCCCAGATATCTCCTGGCCCCTCCTGAACAGGAGCGTCCCCCTGACCAGGTGGTGCAGCAGGAGGCCCATGGACCAGATCGTTGCTGCCTCGCCGTGGTAGCATTGCTGGTGGATCACCTCTGGTGGGCTGTAGGACAGGGTTCCTGTGGAACACAGACACAGTTCATCCGGGGGATGCTGCAGCCTCCAGCACCTGGCGGAGCAGCCCCCGTGCCTCCTCCTCCGGCAGGAACCCCCGCTCCGCCAGGAAACCCGACAGGTCCTGGCACCGCTCCGGATGCTCCAGCACCAGCACAAAGCTGTCGGGGAGCTGAAGCCACTCCAGGAGCTGAATGACACCAGCACAGCCAGAGGAGACCTTGTCCAACAGCACGATCTCCAGGGCTGCGCTGGTGCCGTGGGGCTGCGGGAGGAGCACGATGCCGTCAGTGGGGCTGATGCCGTGCCGGGGGTCGGGAACCCCTCGGCCAGCCCGGGATGCTCTGCGTCCTGCGCTGGCCCCACGCCCGCTCTCCCTACAGGCGTCCTGGCAGCTCCCACCCTGCCGGGCCCCGGCTCAGCCCCGCCCGGCACGGCCCGGCTTCTGCCGCTGGCCCCGCTCATCACCAGCTCGCCCCGGTGCCGGACGCGGTTCCCTGGCACCCTTTTGATGGCCACCTGCGAGCCGAGGGCAGCAGCGGGCTGAGCTCGCCGCCTGCCCCGCACAGCCCCATCCTTCTCCTCCTTCTCCTTCTCTCCCTCCTCCTCCTCCTTCCCCTCCTCCGTGCCCGCCGCCGGCCCCGCCGCTCCCCGGGCGCCGTCCGAGAGCCGCGTGGCCGCGCAGCCGCCGCCGCAGCCGCCGCTGCCCAGCAGCGAACCCGCCGGGGCCGCTCCTGCCGGGCCTCCTGCGCCTTCCCTGCGGGCGGGACGCGGCTGTCAGCGCTCGGCCCGGGCCAGGAGCGGCCCCGAGCGCCGCCCGAGCGCCCCGGGCCGGCCATGCCCCGGCGTTCTCCCCCGGCATCCCAGATTCGCCAGGAAATGGGAACCCTGAGCTTGTGGAAGTGCCTGAAAGATGCCCTGTTCCTCTGCAGGGACACTCGGGCTGAGACAGGAGCCGGAGCCCTCTTTGGGGAAGCCTCCTCCGAGCTGGAATTTGTGCCGTGCTGGGAGAGGAGGAGGAGGGGAGAAGGCTGGCGCTGTGTGGCAGGAGCAGGAGGTTTGGGCCGCAGGACATTCCGTCTGCGCCGCTGCCCCGCCATGGGCGGGAACGCTGTGGGGAAGACTGGGGGACACTGGAGCGGGATATGGATGGCACTGGGGGGACTGGGAGGGCCTGGGAATGAACTCAGGTGTATTGGGAGGGACTGGGCTGTGCTGGGAGGGACTGGAGGGGCACTGGGGCTGTACTGGGCTGTACTGGGGATGAACTGGGCTGTACTGGGAGGGACTGGAGGGGTTGAATGGCTGTTCCCACCCGCACTGCCTCCCATTGGCCGAGGCCCACGTCCATCACGGCCCCAAGCAATCAGGGACATGGATCATGGCTTTGGGGGCGGGGCCTAGGGTCTGCGCAATCTTTTCTTTTGCCTACAACTCCCGTCATGCTCTGCGGCCCCATAGAGCCCCATTAAAGCCGGGACTACAACGCCCGTCATGCCCCGCGCTCCACAGAACTCCCCCCGGTACCGCCCCCATCTGTCCCATCAGTGTCCCCCAGACCCTCCGGGACCCCCAAGTGCCCCTCAGTGTCCATTCGGGACCCCCAAAATTTTACTGGCAAAGTACAAAAGAATAAGGAACTTTGGAAAAGCGTTTAATACAAATCAAATCCAACTTAAACTACTTGTCATAGCAGTAACTTCATTCACTCAGCCCATTTAGCCTGGAAACCCCTAAACACTGAAGTTGTTCAGGTACCCAAAACTGTTCCATATAAAGAGCATTAGAAGGAGAGGAAAGAGAGAGAGACAGGAAGACAGAAGCTCCACAGAAAGACACACATGTGGCTCCCAGCTCCTGGGGCTCCAGTGTGGGTGAGACACAAACCCCAGGAGAAGGCAGAGTCCATACCAGGGGCTGACCTTGTGCTCCTTGGTTTTAAGCCCCTGGGCCTTCGTGGGCCTCCCCCCAGCTGGGACTTCTGATATCTCAGGTGTTCAGAGCTGGGTCAGCGCTGTCCCATCTGTGTGACTGACTGACAGCTCAGCCCAAGGTGTCTGGGGACATTGATCTCATCCAGCCTCTGACAGCGACCACGGTGACACTGCGGAACCTCATGGAGCCTCATGGAGCCATGGGTCAGTTGTGACAAGGCAGGTCCAAGGACACCCTGGTGACACTGGGGAACCTCATGGAGCCGTGGGTCAGTTGTGACAAGGCAGGTCCAAGGACACCCTGGTGACATTGGGGAACCTCATGGAGCCATGGGTCAGCTGTGACACTGTGGGGACCTCGTGGAATGAGGGGACCATTGGGAAGCTCCCATGGATCCAAGGGCCCAGGGTGACACTGTGCAGCCCAGAGTGTCACGGAGGAGCCATTGTGACACTGTGTGTCCCCATGGAACCAAGGGAACATGGGACAGGCTGATGCCTTAAGTTTTAGCTTCCATATTTTCCCAATTCTGTGCTGTATCAGTCTGTAACTCTGAACTTCATGCAGAGTGTCAGCAAGTTCTCTTACAGTGTAGTCAGACAAAACAATCCTTTTCCTGCCCGAGATCCAAGGACACCGCTGCAGCTTCAGGCCCAAAAAGTGAAAAACACCAGCGAATTGAGGAGAGCAGACTGGGAGGGTGGGACTGCATAATCTGAAGGTGTAATTGGACAATTAACCCCAATATGGAAATGAATCAAATCTTACAAAAGTGTGAAAACGTGTGACCTGGCGTCCATCCTGGATGTACCCTCAGCCATGCCCTTGTACTGCCCAGGTGAATCCTTTGAAGGCCTTTTTAATAAATCCCCACTTTACTCCTGTAACACTGTCCAGCCTCTGCTCTAGGTGGCCTCTCAAGGCATCAAGGCCTGGCTGGCTGGGCCACCTGGGGGCCACCTGACAGGTCCAGCTGACCTTGGCATGTCCAGGGCTGCTGCTCATCTTCCCTTGGAGCACTGGGGCTCGGTGCTCTCCTTCCTGTGGAAAGAACTGTCCTTCTCTTCCAGGTGCCCATGGCCAAAATCTGGATTCCTCTTCTTAGTTTGCTTCTATGCAAAGATTGTTCCCAGATGAAATCTGCCAGGACAGACAAGTCTGGCTGGCTTGGCCACCCAGGGGCCACCTCTCATCTGCCTGTGAAACACTGGGACCCTGTGCTTTTCTTTCTTATGGGAAAAAAGCACCTTTCACATCCAGGCACCCATGGCCAAAGTTGGGAATCCGCCTCCAGAATTCCCTATATCCATGGATTTCTCCGAGGTGAAAGCTTCCAGGAGAAACATGTCTGGCTGGCCTTGGTTTCCAAAGAGCTGATTTTTATCTGCCGTTGAAACACTGGGGCTTTGTGCTTTCCTTTCTGATGAAAAGAACTCTTCTTCCTGCCCAGGTGCCCATGGCCAGAACTGAGATTCCACCTTCAAAATTCTGAATATCCAAGGATTTCCCCCAGATGAAAGGTGCCAGAGAGACAGGTCTGGCTCTCTTGGCCTATGGTCACCACCTCTCATCTTCTTCCAAAACACCTGGGCTCCACGCTTCTCTTTCCTATGGGAAAAACCATCCATCTTGACCAGATGCCCATGGCCAAAGTCTGGAATCCTCCTCCAGAATTCCCTAGGTCCAAGGATTTCTCAGAGACAAAAGCTGCCAGGACAAACAGGTCTGGATGGCTCGGCCTCCCAGGAGCCTTCTCTCTCTGCTTCTGCCCCTGCAACACGGGGGCTCTGGGCTTTCCTTCCTATGGAAAAGAACCATCCTTCTTAACAATGCAGAAATGGCCGAAATTGGGGTTCTACCTCCCAAATTCCCTATATGCAAGGGTTGCTTTCAGACAAAAAAATACCCAAACAGAGAGGTCTGGCTGCCCTTGGCCTCTGATGGTCACCTTTCATCTGCCCCTGAAACACCGGTGTTCCATCCTTGCCTTCCTATGGAAAAGAACCGTCCTTCTCCTCCAGGCAGCCAGGTCTGAAACTGGGATTCCACCTCTAAAATTCCCTATATCCAAGGACAAAATCTGCCAGCACCATCTGATCTGGCTGCCCTTGGCCTCTGGTGGCTGTGGCTTATCTGGCCCTGCAGCACTGGGACTGGGTTGTTCCCTTCCTGTGGAGACCATGGTGGCACGGTGAGGACCTGGTGGAACCATGGAGTCCATTGGGACTTTGGGGCCATGGTGACACCGTGGGGCTCCATGGAACCCAGAGACCACCATGACTCTGTGGGGCCTTGTGGAACCATGAAGACCATTCCGACCCTTCAGGGCCTCGTGTCACCAAGGGGGCATTGTGACACCTCAGGGCCTCCTGGAAGCAAGGGACCATTGAGACACTGTGGGGCTCCATGGAATGAGGGGAACAGGGAACAGGTCTGGCTGGCTTGGCCTCCCAGGGGCCACCTGACAGGTCTGGCTGATCTTGGAATGTCAAGGGCTGCTTCTCATCTGCCCATGAACCACTGGGGCTATGTGCTTTCCTTGCTATGGAAAAGAACTGTCCCTCTTTTTCGACACCCATGGACAAAATTGGTACTTCCCCTAAAAAATTTCCTGTATGCAAGGGTGTCTGCCAGAAAAAAACCTGCCAGCTCTGGCTGGCCTTGGCCTCTGATGGTCGCATCTCAGTTGCCTCAGAAGCACTGGGGCTCTGTGCCTTCCTTCCTGCAGAAAAGAACTGACCCTCTTGTCCAGGGGCCATGGCAGGAGCTGGAATGTGGCCGCCAAAATTCCATATATCCTAGGATTGCTCCCAGACAAAAGCTGCCAGGACAGACAGTTCTGCCTGGCCTTGGCCTCTGGTGATATGAGCAGAAGGTTTTCCTTTGCAAACACCTTGGACAGGGCCCAGAGATCTCCCAAGCTGGGTTTTGCAGGCCTCAAGAACATAACCCACGTATGGAGGCTGATGTGCCTGGGCTCAGCTGTGAAGAGACTGAGGACAGATCAGGAGTGGCCTGGCAGGGCTTCAAGGGTGGATGTGGAAATGATGGAGCTTTTCTCCATAGTGGGAATCAGGCAGGGAGAGAAATTATGCCACAAATGCAGCTGGGGAAGTCCAGACTGGACACAGGAGGAGAAGGGAATTTCCCTCCCAGGGCAGGGCTGTGGTGCAACACGTCCCCAGCAGGAGCCTGGAGCAGCCCAAGGCTTTGTGTGGCCAGGCAGGGGCAGCAGGAGGCAGAGCTGCCAGCAAAGGAAGGGCCAGCGAGGTGGGGCAGCTGGGGGTGACGACAGCCTGCAGGGACAGAGGCGCAGGGCAGGGACACCGTGGGACAGCCTGGGCTGCAGAGGGCTCAGGGATGTGCAGCAGCTGCAAGGCCCTGACAGAGCCAACCTGTGCAGCCCTTTGGCCATGGCTGCTGGCCCTGGGCCTGAGGCCATGAGGGGACAAGTGACCCTTGCAGCCCTGGGGCGTCAGTGCCTCCTTGTTCCTGCTCAGCAGCCTGGCAGGGGCCGCCCCATGGTCCTGCCCTTGGCACTGCACATCCCCACATGCCAGTGCCCATCCCGGGAAGAGCCCTGAGCAATGAGGGAGGGACAGGATCTGCCTTGCCAGGGGCTGGGGCTCAGGCCTGGGCCCTTTGCATTCGTGAAACACATCCAGGTTTGCTCAGCACCAGAGCCACCTTCCCCTTGCTTGTCCCTTGCTGTCATCTCTGCTCCAGCATTATGCTCTACTTGGGGACACTTTCTCAGTCGTGTCCCTCAGTGGGACCCATTAAAAGTCCAAGAAACTTCAGTGTTTCAATCACACTTTGAGTTCTTGAGAAGTTTTTTGAGCACACTCTCTGGGAATGAGACTAATGAAAACAACAGCAGCCCCTGAGACGGTCATTAAAGTCCTTGTGCTGTGTCTGTGCTGCTGAGCTGGGCCGGGCTCCTGGCACAGAGGGTGATGCTGGTAACCAAGCAGAGCTTCAAAAGCACATTTCTCTTGCTGAGCAGCTCTTCTGCCAGCCCAGCAGGGCTGGGGCACTGCCTGCAGCCAGCCTGGGCACAGCACAGAGGCACAGAGAGCTTCAATCAGTCAGGGCTGGGAAGGGGCTGAGAAGTGCGTGGGGCAGAATCACTGCCAGCCCTTGGCACAGGAACCTCTGGCTGCAGGACAATGCAGCTGCAGCTCCTGGAGAGATCTCCTAAAGCTGGAACATCCCAATGCCCACAGATCCTGTGAGTACTGAGTATTTCTGGTGCAGGGGAGGTGAAATGCTCATGAAGCTCTGACATACTGAGGGCTTCTGATTAGTCATATAATATTTCCAAGACAAGGATTTTGATAAAAATGTGGAAATTTCCTAAGAATTTGTAGTCAGCTGTGTACTATTGAAGAGTGGCAGGGAAAGAAGGATAAATATTAAAGGTTGATTATGAATATTGACAAGTGCATGAGACATCTGAACTGTTACTTTTAGTGATCAGTAGGTTCACAGGAGATCCCTAATGTGCTTGCAGCCACTCTGCCCATGGACAGCAGCAGCATCACCTTTGCTGGAGCCATCGGGCTCAGTCTGAGCTGTCCTTTCTCCAAGCTGGAAACAGAACCTGCCCCCAGCCAGTGCCCTGCAAACAGGCAGGGTTCTGTCAGGCCAAGGAGAGTGCACAGAGATTTGGGGTCTGGGAATGCTGGCAGGGAGAGATGAGGCACAGGGAAACACCTGCAGGAGGAAAATCTCCCGGAAGCAGAGAGAAGATCAGGGAAGGAGAGAAAACAAAACCCAGAAATGCTGTGGCAGGGAGAGTTTAGAGATGTCCAGAGGATCCCCTCCAGTGCAGCCCCTCCCTCTGCACAAGCCCCCTCCCTCCTGTGCCCCAGCCAAGCCTCTGCCCTCAGGGCCGGGGCTCCAAGGCGTGCAGCCCCTCCTGTGCAGGCAGAGCTGCAGCAGAGCCGTGGGGCAGCTCTGCAGCCCCGGGCCCAGTTCCCTCTGCAGAGCACAGGGCTGGGAGCAGCTGCCCGGCACTGGGGGCTCTGGCAGGGGCACAGCTGGCTCAGGGTGACACAGCTGTCACCAGTGCCCGGCTCTGGGCAGTGCTGGCAGTGCAGCCAGGGAAGGAGCTGCACCTCCCTTCATCCAGTGCCATCAGAGGGACACTTGGAAGCGTCCCTGAGATTTCAGTCCAAGCTGGGAGCTTCAATGCAGAGTGCAAAGCTGTCCTAGAGAATCTCAGATTTATGAGATTTATGGGGAAAGGTAGAGGTGTTGTGACACTGAAAATGCTGCTGGGTTGGTGAAATGAGCAAGGTCAGTCCTTGGCTACAAATGTGGAGCTGGGCTGTGGTGGATCCATCTGCTCTTACCTGTACCTGATGGTTTGTAAGAGAAACATGGGAGTGTGACCATCCTTCATGTGAGAAAAATGAAAGCCAAGAGAAGCTCCAAACAGAATGAATAATCATCTCCTCTCAGTCTCCACTCATCATCTTTCCTCAGAAAACTCACTGTATTCATCAATGGGATGGAGATATGCTGAGGGATTCTGATATCCAGGAATACCAGGAGAAACACGGAGGCAGCATAAAAAGAAAACCACAAAACTCTCAAATACAGAAGTGTATACATCTGTGTTATAGAGGAGGGTGTATGGGAAATGGTGTTAACTTTAATTACAGGCATCTCCTCTAACTCTTCACTGTCCTTTCTCCATGAACAGGTGCCCATGTGCAGCCACAGCAAATGTCCAACAGCAGCTCCATCAGCCACTTCCTCCTGCTGGCACTGGCAGACACGCGGCAGCTGCAGCTCCTGCACTTCTGCCTCTTCCTGGGCATCTCCCTGGCTGCCCTCCTGGGCAACGGCCTCATCATCAGCGCCGTAGCCTGCGGCCACCACCTGCACACGCCCATGTTCTTCTTCCTGCTCAACCTGGCGTTCCAGCGACCTGGGCTCCATCTGCACCACTGTCCCCAAAGCCATGCACAATTCCCTCTGGGACACCAGGAACATCTCCTACATAGGATGTGCTGCTCAGATCTTTTTCTTTATGCTCTTCATTGGAGCAGAGATTTCCATCCCGACCATCATTTGCTACGACCGCTACGTGTCCATCTGCAAACCCCTGCACTACGGGACCCTCCTGGGCAGCAGAGCTTGTGCCCACATGGCAGCAGCTGCCTGGGCCAGTGCTTTTCTCTATGCTCTCATGCACACAGCCAATACATTTTCCCTGCCCCTGTGCCATGGCAATGCCCTGGGCCAGTTCTTCTGTGATATCCCACAGATCCTCAAGCTCTCCTACTCCAATTCCCACCTCAGGGAACTTGGGCTTCTTGTGGTTACTAGCAGTTTATCATTTTGTTGTTTTGTGTTCATTGTTTTCTCCTATGTACAGATCGTCAGGGCTGTGCTGAGGATCCCTTCTGAGCAGGGACGGCACAAAGCCTTTTCCACCTGCCTCCCTCACCTGGCTGAGTTCTCTCTCTTTGTCAGCACTGCAGAATTTGCTCACCTGAAGCCTGCCTCGATGTCCTCCCCATCCCTGGATCTGGCCCTGTCCGTTCTGCACGATGAAATCCTGCTCAGCATGGGCAACTGAGCCCTTGAAGGACTTAGTGTCAGGTCAAGGCTTGCTTTCCCTCCCAAAGCCTTCCCTTGGCAGCCTTGGGCAGGGCATCCATCCTCCCTCCCTCCTCCTTCCCACAGAACGGCTCGGAACCACTCTGTTGGCACTTTCCATTCTCTGTGTCTGTCCTCAAGTGCAGTGCCAACCTGGGTCAGTCCTGGCTCTGTCCTGAGCTCCCAGGAGCTCGCAGGCTGAGATGGCAATGCTCAGCCACACCAGGGCCCTGCCCCTGCCAGCAGCACCCCCACAAGCAGCAGCAGCAGCAGCAGCAGCAGCAGCAGCAGCAGCAGCAGCAGCAGCTGCAGTCGCCTCTCAGCTGTTGGTGCCCCTGCACTGCAGCCCCTCCCGCTGGCACCAACGTTCCCTCGTGGCCTTGGAGACAGTCCTGAATCCATCCATGGGGTCACAGAGCCATGGAATCCCAGAGTTCCGGGTTCCTGGAATCCTAGAGTCATTGAATATTGAGAACCACACTCATAGGAGAAGGAGGAGGAGGAGGAGGAGGAGGAGGAGGAGGAGGAGGAGGAGGAGGAGGAGGAGGAGGAGGAGGAGGAGGAGGAGGAGGAGGAGGAGGAGGAGGAGGAGGAGGAGGAGGAGGAGGAGGAGGAGGAGAAGGAGGAGGAGGATGAGGAGGAGGACGAGGAGGACGAGGAAAAGGACGAGCAGAAGGACAAGGAGGAGGATGAGTAGGATGAGGACGAGGAGGAGGACGAGGGGGAGGAGGATGAGGAGGAGGAAGAAGAGGAGGAGGAGGACGAGGACGAGGAGAAGGAGGAGGACGAGGAGGAGGAGGAGGACAAGGACGAGGAGGACGAGGATGAGGAGTAGTAGGTGGAGGACGAGGAGGAGGATGAGGAGGAGGAGGATGAGGACGAGGGGGACGAGAACGAGGAGGACGAGGAGGACGAGGAGGAGGAGGAGGAGGAGGACGAGGAGGACAAAGAGGACGAAGAGGAGGATGAGGAGGAGGATGAGGAGGAGGAGGAGGACGATGATGACGACGAAGAGGAGGTGGAAGATGAGGAGGAGGAATAGGAGGAGGAAGAGAGAGAACAAGGACAAGGAGGATGATGATGAGGAGGAGGAGAACGAGGAGGAAGAGGAGAATGAGGATGAGGAAGAGGAGGAGGAGGAGGACAATGACAAGGAGGATGAGGAGGGGGAGGAGAAAGAGGAGGAGCAGGAGGAGGAAGAGGAGGAGGAGGACGACGACAAGGACTAGGGCAAGCACAAGGAAGATGAGGAGGAGGAGGAGGACAAGGAAGAGGAGGAGGCAGAGAAGCATGAAGAGGAGGAATAGGAGGAGGAAGAGAGAGGACAAGGACAAGGAGGATGATGAGGATGAGGAGGAGGAGGAGGAGGAGGAGGACAACGAGGAGGAGGAGGAGAAGAAGAAGGATGAGGATGAGGAGGAGGAGGAGAAGGATGAGGATTAACAAAAGGATGAAGATGCAGAGGAGAAGGAGGACGAGGAGGAGGAGGAGGAGGAGGAGAAGGAAGATGAACAGGAGGAGGAGGAGGACAAGGAGGAGAATAAAGAGGAGGAGGACAAGGATGAGGAGGACCAGGAGAAGAAGGACGAGGAGGATGAGGATGAGCAGGATGGGGAGGACGAGGAGAAGGAAGAGGAGGAAGATGAGGAGGAGGAAAAGGAGGAGAATGAGGATGAGGAGGACAATGAGGAGGATGAGGAGGTTAAGGATGCCGAGGATAAGGAGAAGGAGGATGAGGAGGAGGAGGAGGACGAGGAGGACGAGGATGAGGAGGAGAAGGATGAGGATGAGGAAAAGGATGAAGATGCTGAGGACAAGGAGGACGTCCTCGTCCTTGTCCTCCTCCTCCTCCTCCTCGTCCTCCTCGTCCTCCTCGTCCTCCTCGTCCTCGTCCTCCTCCTCGTCCTCGTCCTCCTCCTCCTCCTCTTCCTCCTCCTCCTCCTCGTCCTCCTCATCCTCCTCCTCATTTTCCTCCTCCACATCCTCATTCTCATCCTCTTTATCCTCCTGTTCCTCCTCCTCCTCCTCGTCTTTCTCGTCCTCCTCCTCCTTGTCCTCCTTGTCCTCCTCGTCCTGCTTGTCCTCCTCATCCTCATCCTTTTCCTCATCCTTGTCCTCCTCCTCATCCTCTGCATCCTTATCCTCCTCATTCTCCTCATTGTCCTCCTCATCCTCCTTGTCCTACTTCTCCTCCTCCTCATCTTCCTCCTCTTCCTCCTGCTCATCCTCCCCATCCTGCTCATCCTCATCCTCCTCGTCCTTCTTCTCCTGGTCCTCCTCATCCTTGTCCTCTTCCTCTTTATTCTCCTCCTTGTCCTCCTCCTCCTCCTGTTCATCTTGCTTCTCCTCCTCCTCCTCCTCCTCCTCGTCCTCCTTGTCCTCTGCATCTTCATCCTTTTCCTCATCCTCATCCTTCTCCTCCTCGTCCTCATCCTCATCCTTCTTCTCCTCCTCCTCCTCCTCTCTATCCTCCTCCTCCTCATCCTTATCATCCTCCTTGTCCTTGTCCTCTCTCTTCCTCCTCCTATTCTGTGAGTACCCCGGCCTTGCTTGGGGGCCTCGTGGTGGTAAAATTCCTCCTCCAACCCGTGCTTCCAAAGAAAAACTCCGCAGGCTTTAGCTGTTCGGTCTCAAGGCAATATTGCTACTCATCTAACAGATTATGTTCTTGGACTATGGCTATTTGATCAGCGGCCTGGGTAGAGGCACACACACACCCTGACATCCTCTCTATCTGCTGTCTTCTTCGCCTCTCCCCCCGCCCAGGGCTGCTGCTATCTTTTATAAGATATATTACGTATAACATGTTTACAATTATTCCCCACTAACTACTACCTACGTTACCAAGTGTTTTTCTACTCTAAACCAATCTGTGAGTGCCAACATCACCAAGAACATGGAGGTAAGGAAGAAGAAGGAGGAAGAACAGGATCAGCCCACTTTCCCCCATCTTAGAACTCCTGAACCCCATGTACAAAGTGAAAACCCCCCTGTACATGTGCTAAAACCCCCCTGTACAATACTAAAAAACTTTCCCTTCCTGCTTCTCTGCTTCCTCCTCTTCCTTGTCCTCCTCCTCCTCCTCATCTTCCTTGTGCTTGCCCTAGTCCTAGTCGTCCTCCTCCTACTCTTCCTCCTCCTGCTCCTCCTCTTTCTCCTCCCCATCCTCATCCTCTTTGTCATTGTCCTCCTCCTCCTCCTCCTCCTTATCCTCATTCACCTCTTCCTTCTCGTTCTCCTCTTCCTCCTCATCATCCTCGTCCTTGTTCTCTATCTTCCTCCTCCTATTCCTCCTCCTTATGTTCAACCTCCTCTTCATCGTCGTCGTCGTAGTCGTCGTCGTCGTCCTCCTCCTCCTCGTCCTCCTCATCCTCCTCGTGCTCGTCCTCCTCATCCTCCTCGTCCTCCTCCTTGTCCTCCTCGTCCTCCTCATTCTCGTCCTCCTTGTCCGCCTCGTCCTCCTCGTTCTCGTCCTCCTCCTCCTCCTCGTCCTCGTCCTCGTCCTCGTCCTCCTCCTCCTCCTCCTCCTTTTCCTCCTCATCCTCCTCGTCCCTCTCCTCCTGGTCCTCCTCACCCTTGTCCTCCTCCTCTTTATTCTCCTCCTTGTCCTCTGCCTCCTCCTGTTCATCTTCCTTCTCCTCCTCCTCCTCCTCCTCCTCCTCCTCCTCCTCCTCCTTCTCCTCTGAATCTTCATCTTTTTCCTCATCCTCATCCTTCTCCTCCTCATCCTCGTCCTCATCCTTCTTCTCCTCCTCATCCTCGTTGTCCTCCTCCTCCTCATCCTCATCATCCTCCTTGTCCTTGTCCTCTCTCTTCCTCCTCCTATTCCTCCTCTTCATGCTTCTCTGCCTCATCCTCTTCCTTGTCCTCCTCCTCCTCATCTTCCTTGTACTTGCCCTAGTCCTTGTCGTCCTCCTCCCCCTCCTCTTCCTCTTCCTGCTGTTCCTCTTTCTCCTCCCCATCCTCATCTTCTTTGTCATTGTCCTCCTCCTCCTCCTCCTCATTCTCATCGTTCTCCTCCTCCTCATCATCATCCTCCTTGTCCTCGTTCTCCCTCTTCTTCCTCCTATTCCTCATCCTCATCTTCCACCTCCTCTTCGTCGTCGTCGTCGTCCTCCTCCTCGTCCTCCTCGTCCTCCTCCTCCTCCTCCTCGTCCTCCTCATCATCCTCCTCCTCGTCCTCCTCCTCCTCCTCGTCCTCCTTGTCCTCCTCATCCTCCTCGTCCTCCTCATCCTCCTCCTCGTCCTCCTCCTCATCCTCCTCCTCGTCCTCCTTGTCCTTGTTCTATCTCTTCCTCCTCCTATTCCTCCTCCTCATCTTCCACCTCCTCTTCGTCGTCATCGTCGTGGTCGTCCTCCTCCTCCTCGTCCTCCTCCTCGTCCTCCTCGTCCTCCTCCTCGTCCTCCTCGTCCTCCTTGTCCTCTGCATCTTCCTCCTTTTCCTCATCTTCATCCTTCTCCTCCTCGTCCTCGTCCTCATCCTTCTTCTCCTCCGCCTCCTCCTCGTTGTCCTCCTCATCCTCATCCTCATCATCCTCCTTGTCCTTGTCCTCTCTCTTCCTCCTCCTATTCCTACTCTGCACGCTTCTCTGCCTCCTCCTCTTCCTTGTCCTCCTCCTCCTCCTCATCTTCCTTGTGCTTGCCCTATTCTTTGTCGTCCTCCTCCTCCTCCTCCTCCTCTTCCTCCTGCTCCTCCTCATTCTTCTCCCCCTTCTCATCCTTCTTGTCGTTGTCCTCCTCCTCCTCCTCCTCTTCCTCATCCTCATTCTCCTCTTCCTCCTCGTTCTCCTCCTCCTCATCATCATCCAACTTGTCCTTGTTATCTCTCTTCCTCCTCCTATTCCTCCTCCTCATCTTCCACCTCCTCTTTGTCATCGTCGTCGTCATCATCGTCCTGCTCCTCCTCCTCCTCCTCCTCCTCCTCATCCTCCTCATCCCCCTCCTCGTCCTCTTCATCTTCCTCATCTTCCTCGTCCTCCTCGTCCTCCTCGTCCTCCCGTTCCTCGTCCTCCTCCTCCTTGTCCTCCTCGTGCTCCTCGTCCTCGTCCTCCTCATCCTCCTCCTCCTCATCCTCCTCCTCGTCATGCTCGTCCTCCTCCTCCTCGTCCTCCTCCTCCTCCTCGTCCTCGTCCTCCTCCTCCTCCTCTTCCTCCTTCTCCTCGTCCTCCTCCTCGTCCTCCTCCTCGTCCTGTTCCTCGTGCTTTTCCTCGTCCTCGTCGTCGTCCTCCTCCTCCTCTTCCTTCTCCTCATCCTCCTCCTGATCCTCCTCCTCTTCCTCCTCCTCGTCCTCCGCATCCTGCTCATCCTCATCCTCCTCGTCCTTCTCATCCTGGTCCTCCTCATCCTTGTCCGCCTCCTCTTTATTCTCCACCTTGTCCTCCTTCTCCTCCTGTTCGTCTTCCTTTTACTCCTCCTCCTCGTCCTACTTGTCCTCTGCATCTTCGTCCTTTTCCTCATCCTCATCCTTCTCCCCCTCGTCCTCGTCCTCATCCTTCTTCTCCTCCTCCTCCTCGTTGTCCTCCTCGTCCTCATCCTCATCATCCCCCTTGTCCTTGTCCTCTCTCTTCCTCCTCCTATTCCTCCTCTTCATGCTTCTCTGCCTCCTCCTCTTCCTTGTCCTCTTCCTCCTCCTCCTCATCTTCCTTGTGCTTGCCCTAGTCCTTTTCGTCTTCCTCCTCCTCCTCTTCCTCCTCCTGCTCCTCCTCTTTCTCCTCCCCCTCCTCATCCTCCTTGTCATTGTCCTCCTTATCCTCCTCCTCCTCATCCTCATTCTCCTCTTCCTCCTCGTTCTCCTCCTCCTCCTCCTCCTCCTCCTTGTCCTTGTTCTCTCTCTTCCTCCTCCTATTCCTCCTCCTCATCTTCCACCTCCTCATCGTCGTCGTCCTCCTCGTCGTCCTCCTCGTCCTCCTCCTCCTCGTCCTCCTCCTCGTCCTCCTTGTCCTCTGCATCTTCATCCTCTTCCTCATCCTCATCCTTCTCCTCCTCATCCTCGTCCTCATCCTTCTTCTCCTCCACCTCCCCCTCGCTGTCCTCCTCCTCCTCATCCTCATCATCCTCCTTTTCCTTGTCCTCTCTCTTCCTCCTCCTATTCCTCCTCCTCATCTTCCACCTCCTCATCGTCGTCGTCCTCCTCGTCGTCCTCCTCGTCCTCCTCCTCCTCGTCCTCCTCCTCGTCCTCCTTGTCCTCTGCATCTTCATCCTCTTCCTCATCCTCATCCTTCTCCTCCTCATCCTCGTCCTCATCCTTCTTCTCCTCCACCTCCCCCTCGCTGTCCTCCTCCTCCTCATCCTCATCATCCTCCTTTTCCTTGTCCTCTCTCTTCCTCCTCCTATTCCTCCTCTTCATGCTTCTCTGCCTCCTCCTCTTCCTTGTCCTCCTTTTCCTCCTCAACTTCCTTGTGCTTGCCCTAGTCCTTGTCGTCCTCCTCCCCCTCCTCTTCCTCCTCCTGCTATTCCTCTTTCTCCTCCCCATCCTCATCCTCTTTGTCATTGTCCTCCTCCTCCTCCTCATCCTCATTCTCCTCTTCCTCCTCGTTCTCCTCCTCATCATCATCATTCTCCTTGTCCTCGTTCTCCCTCTTCTTCCTCCTATTCCTCCTCCTCATCTTCCACCTCCTCTTCGTCGTCGTCGTCGTCCTCCTCGTCCTCCTCCTCGTCCTCCTTGTCATCCTCGTCCTCCTCGTCCGCCTTTTCCTCCTCCTCGTCCTCCTTGTCATCCTCGTCCTCCTCGTCCTCCTCCTCGTCCTCCTCCTCGTCCTCCTCTTCCTCTTCCTCCTCCTCTTCCTCCTCCTCCTCGTCCTCCTCGTCCTCCTCTTCCTCCTCCTCGTCGCCCTTGTCCTCCTCGTCTTCCTCGTCCTCCTCTTCCCCCTCGTCCTCGTCCTCATCGTCGTCCTCCTCCTCCTCCTCGTCTTCCTCATTGTCCTCCTCCACGTCCTCATTCTCATCCTCTTTATCCTCCTATTCATCCTCCTCCTCATCTTCGTCGTCCTCCTCCACCTTGTCCTCCTCCACATCCTCATTCTCATCCTCTTTATCCTCATATTCCTCCTCCTCCTCCTCCTCATCCTCGTCTTCCTCATCCTCCTCCTCCTTGTCCTCCTTGTCCTCCTCCTCCTCCTTGTCCTCCTCATCCACGTCCTTTTCCTCATCCTTGTCCTCCTCCTCATCCTCCTCCTCCTTATCCTCCGCATCCTTATCCTCCTCATCCTCCTCATTGTCCTCCTCATCCTCCTTCTCCTCCTTCTCCTCCTCCTCATCTTCCTCCTCTTCCTCCTCCTCGTCCTCCCCATCCTGCTCATCCTCATTCTCCTCGTCCTTCTCTACCTGGTCCTCCTCATCCTTGTCCTCCTCCTCTTTATCCTCATTCTTGTCCTCCTCCTCCGCCTGTTCATCTTCCTTGTTCTCCTCCCCCTCCTCCTCCTCGTCCTCCTCTGCATCTTCATCTGCCCTCTGCATCTTCATCCTTTTCCTCATCCTCATCCTCCTCCTCGTCCTCATCCTCCTCCTCCTTCTCCTCCTCCTCGTCCTCGCTGTCCTCCTCCTCCTCATCCTCGCTGTCCTCCTCCTCCTCATCCTCATCATCCTCCTTGTCCTTGTCCTCTCTCTTCCTCCTCCTATTCCTCCTCTTCATGCTTCTCTGACTCCTCCTCTTCCTTGTCCTCCTCCTCCTCCTCATCTTCCTTGTGCTTGCCCTAGTCCTTGTCGTCGTCCTCCTCCTCCTCCTCTTCCTCCTCCTGTTCCTCCTCTTCCTCCTCCCCCTCCTCATCCTCCTTGTCATTGTCCTCTTCCCCCTCCTCCTCCTCATCCTCATTCTCCTCTTCCTCCTCGTTCTCCTCCTCCTCCTCATCATCCTTCCTGACCTTGTTCTCTCTCTTCCTCCTCCTATTCCTCCTCTTCCTCCTCCCCCTCCTCATCCTCCTTGTCATTGTCCTCTTCCCCCTCCTCCTCCTCATCCTCATTCTCCTCTTCCTCCTCTTTCTCCTCCTCCTCCTCATCATCCTTCCTGTCCTTGTTCTCTCTCTTCCTCCTCCTATTCCTCCTCCTCATCTTCCACCTCCTCTTCGTCGTCGTTGTTGTCCTCCTCGTCCTCCTCCTCGTCCTCTTCGTCCTCCTCGTCCTCCACATCCTCCTCGTCCTCCTCGTCCTCCTCTTCCTCCTCCACCTTGTCCTCCTCCACATCCTCATTCTCATCCTCTTTATTGTCCTATTCCTCCTCCTCCTCGTCTTCCTCGTCCCCCTCCTCCTTGTCCACCTTGTCCTCCTCGTCCTCCTTGTCCTCCTCATCCTCGTCCTATTCATCCTTGTCCTCCTCCTCATCCTCCTCCTCCTTATCCTCCGCATCCTAATCCTCCTCATCCTCCTCATTGTCCTCCTGATCCTCATTCTCCTCCTTCTCCTCCTCCTCATCTTCCTCCTCTTCCTCCTCCTCGTCCTCCCCATCCTGCTCATCCTCATCCTCCTCGTCCTTCTCCTCCTGGTCCTCCTCATCCTTGTCCTCCTCCTCTTTATTCTCCTTGTCCTCCTCCTCCTCCTGTTCATCTTCCTTCTCCTCCTTCTCCTCCTATTCCTCCTCCTCGTCCTCCTTCTCCTCTGCATCTTCATCCTCTTCCTCCTCCTCCTCCTTCTCCTCATCCTCGTCCTCATCCTTCTTCTCCTGCTCCTCCTCCTCGTTGTCCTCCTCCTTCTCATCCTTATCATCCTCTTTGTCCTTGTCCACTCTCTTCCTCCTCCTATTCCTCCTCTTCATGCTTCTCTGACTCCTCCTCTTCCTTGTCCTCCTTTTCCTCCTCATCTTCCTTGTGCTTGCCCTAGTCCTTGTCATCCTCCTCCTCCTCTTCCTCCTCCTGCTCCTTCTCATTCTCCTCCCCCTCCTCATCCTCCTTGTCATTGTCCTCCTCCTCCTCCTCTTCCTCATCCTCATTCTCCTCTTCCTCCTCGTCCTCCTCCTCCTCCTCATCATCCTCCTTGTCCTTGTTCTCTCTCTTCCTCCTCCTATTCCTCCTCCTCATCTTCCACCTCCTATTCGTCGTCATCGTCGTTGTCGTCCTCCTCGTCCTCCTCCTCGTCCTCCTCCTCCTCCTCTTCCTCCTCCTCCTCCTCTTCTTCCTCCTCCTCTTCCTCCTCCTCCTCCTCGTCCTCCTCCTCCTCCTCGTCCTCATCGTCCTCCTCTTCCTCCTTGTTCTCATCCTCGTCCTTCTCCTCCTCCTTGTCCTCCTCATTGTCCTCCTCCACATCCTCATTCTCATCCTCTTTATCCTCCTATTCATCCTCCTCCTCCTCATCTTCGTCATCCTCCTCCTCCTTGTCCTCCTCCACATCCTCATTCCCTTCCTCTTTATCCTCATATTCCTCCTCCTCCTCCTTGTCTTCCTCATCCTCCTCCTCCTTGTCCTCCTTGTCCTCCTCGTCCTCCTTGTCCTCCTCATCCTCATCCTTTTCCTCATCCTTGTCCTCCTCCTCATCCTCCTCCTTCTTATCCTCCGCATCCTTATACTCCTCATCCTCCTCATTGTCCTCCTGATCCTCATTCTCCTCTTTCTCCTCCTCCTCATCTTCCTCCTCTTCCTCCTCCTCGTCCTCCCCATCCTGCTCATCCTCATCCTCCTCATCCTTCTCCTCCTGGTCCTCCTCATCCTTGTCCTCCTCCTCTTTATTCTCCTCCTTGTCCTCCTTCTCCTCTTCATCTTCCTTCTCCTCCTCCTTGTTCTCCTCCTCGTCCTCCTTGTCCTCTGCATCTTCATCCTTTTCCTCATCCTCATCCTTCTCCTCCTCGTCCTCCTCCTCATCCTTCTTCTCCTCCTCCTCCTCAATGTCCTCCTCCTCCTCATCCTCATCATCCTCCTTGTCCTTGTCCTCTCTCTTCTGTTGGAGGGTGCCGTGGGAGAGAAGACTCATGATATCATGATCATCAAGTCTCAGTTTATTGTGACAGATTACACAGTTTATATATGTTCGTTAATTAGCTCATACATATTGCAAAAGCCGAGCTCATGATTGGTTGCTATGTGACTTGTACTATTATCTTAAAAGTATCTTTGTGAATGATACTTGCCTGTCCAGCTGGCCTTGCAGTTAGAATAGCTTAGTACCCCTTTGTTCTTCTCTATCTACTTCTACATACCAAGCAGTTTCAATATCCTGCTTTCTGCACACCATCTACTCTTCAGGGCCATGCGAACTTTGCAGCAGTCACGTAGCCCTCCCAACTTGGATTAATTTTACAGTATCATGTCCCCTGTTGTACAACCATTCCTCTGTCAGGCTCTCTTCACTCTTCCTCCTCCTATTCCTCCTCTTCATGCTTCTCTTCCTCCTCCTCTTCCTTGTCCTCCTCCTCCTCATCTTCCTTGTGCTTGCCCTAGTCCTTTTCGTCTTCCTCCTCCTCCTCTTCCTCCTCCTGCTCCTCCTCTTTCTCCTCCCCCTCCTCATCCTCCTTGTCATTATCCTCCTCCTCCTCCTCCTCCTCCTCCTCTTCATCCTCATTCTCCTCTTCCTCCTCGTTCTCCTCCTCCTCATCATCATCCTCCTTGTTTTTGTTCTCTCTCTTCCTCCTCCTATTCCTCCTCCTCATCTTCCACCTGCTCTTCGTCGTCGTCATCGTCGTCGTCCTCCTCGTCGTCCTCCTCGTCCTCCTCCTCATCCTCCTCCTCCTCGTCCCCCTCCTCGTCCTCCTCGTCCTCCTCATTCCCCTCCTCGTCCTCCTCCTCGTCCTCTTCCTTGTCCTCCTCGTCCTCGTTCTCCTCTTCGTCTTCGTCTTCGTCTTCGTCTTCGTCTTCGTCTTCGTCTTCGTCTTCGTCTTCGTCTTCGTCCTTGTCCTCGTCCTCATCCTCGTCCTCGTTCTCCTCCTCCTCCTTCTCCTCCTCCTCCTCGACCTCCTCGTCCTCCTTGTCCTCTGCATCTTCATCCTTTTACTCATCTTCATCCTTCTCCTCCTTGTCCTCGTCCTCATCCTTCTTCTCCTCGTCCTCTTCCTTGTCCTCCTCCTCCTCATCTTCCTTGTGCTTGCCCTAGTCCTTGTCGTCTTCCTCCTCCTCATCTTCCTCCTCTTTCTCCTCCTCTTTCTCCTCCCCCTCCTCATCCTCCTTGTCATTGTCCTCCTCCTCCTCTTCCTCATCCTCATTATCCTCTTCCTCCTCGTTCTCCTCCTCCTCATCATCATCCTCCTTGTTTTTGTTCTCTCTCTTCCTCCTCTTATTCCTCCTCCTCATCGTCCTCCTCCTCTTCGTCGTCGTCGTCCTCCTCGTCCTCATCCTCATCCTTTTCCTCGTCCTCCTCCTCATCCTCCTCCTCCTCGTCGTCCTCCTCCTCGTCCTTCTCCTCTTCCTCCTCGTCCTCCTCCTCTTCCTTTTCCTCCCCCTCCTCCTCCTCCTCTGTGTGTGGTTCTCAAGATTCAATGACTCTAGGATTCTAGGAACCTGGAACTCTGGGATTCCATGGCTCTGTGACCCCATGGATGGATTCAGGACTGTCTCCAAGGCCACAAGGGAACGTTGGTGCCAGCGGGAGGGGCTGCAGTGCAGGGGCACCAACAGCTGAGAGGCGACTGCAGCTGCTGCTGCTGCTGCTGCTGCTGCTGCTGCTGCTGCTGCTGCTGCTGCTGCTGCTGCTTGTGGGGGTGCTGCTGGCAGGGGCAGGGCCCTGGTGTGGCTGAGCATTGCCATCTCAGCCTGTGAGCTCCTGGGAGCTCAGGACAGGGCCAGGACTGACCCAGGTTGGCACTGCACTTGAGGACAGACACAGAGAATGGAAAGTGCCAACAGAGCGATTCCGAGCAGGTCTGTGGGAAGGAGGAGGGAGGGAGGATGAATCCCCTGCCCAAGGCTGCCAAGGGAAGGCTTTGGGAGGGAAAGGAAGCCTTGACCTGACACTTTGACCTGACTGTTGCCCACGCTGAGCAGGATTTCATCGTGCAGAACTGACAGGGTCAGATCCAGGGATGGGGAGGACATCGAGGCAGGCTTCAGGTGAGCAAATTCTGCAGTGCTGATAAAGAGAGAGACTACAGCCAGGTGAGGGAGGCAGGTGGAAAAGGCTTTGTGCCGTCCCTGCTCAGAAGGGATCCTCAGCACAGCCCTGAAGATCTGCACATAGGAGAAAACAATGAACACAAAAGAACAAAATGATAAACTGCTAGTAACCACAAGAAGCCCAAGTTCCCTGAGGTGGGAATTGGAGCAGGAGAGCTTGAGTATCTGTGGGATATCAGAGAAGAACTGGCCCAGGACATTGCCATGGCACGGGGGCAGGGACAATGTATTGGCTGTGTGCAGCAGAGCATTGAGAAAGGCACTGGCCCAGGCAGCTGCTGCCATGTGGGCACAAGCTCTGCTGCCCAGGAGGGTCCCGTAGTGCAGGGGTTTGCAGATGGACACGTAGCGGTCATAGCACATGATGGTCAGCAGGAAATACTCTGCTGAGATGAAGAATATAAAAAGAGCTGTGAAGCACATCCTGTGTAGGAGATGTTCCTGGTGTCCCAGAGGGAATTGTGCATGGCTTTGGGGACAGTGGTGCAGATGGAGCCCAGGTCACTGAGGGCCAGGTTGAGCAGGAAGAAGAACATGGGCGTGTGCAGGTGGTGGCCGCAGGCTACGGCGCTGATGATGAGGCCGTTGCCCAGGAGGGCAGCCAGGGAGATGCCCAGGAAGAGGCAGAAGTGCAGGAGCTGCAGCTGCCGCGTGTCTGCCAGTGCCAGCAGGAGGAAGTGGCTGATGGAGCTGCTGTTGGACATTTGCTGTGGCTGCACATGGGCACCTGTTCATGGAAAAAGGACAGGGACAAGTCAGGAGAGGCTGCTTGGAGCCAAACCTGGGCCATTCCCTGCAGCCTGTCCTTCTGGGACTCACCCACCTTTGTTCCTGCTCTGGGAAAACCTTCACCCAGGTCCCTGCCTGAGCTCCAGTTGTACTGGCTGAGTGTGCCAGGAGCAGCCAGGCCTGTATGTGGGGGCTTTGGAGGAGCCATCCCTGCCCTGCTGCCCTGGGTTTGTGGCCCTGTGGCAGAGGGACAAGGCTGGATATTCAGGATTTGTCAGGGGAATCACTCCTACTGCAGCAAGTCTTGGTACCATCTGCACTTACACTTCTAAGAGAAATTGATGGCAGGGGTTGGATTTAGGAATTGATTTCCTACCCATACACGATTCCTGTCTCTTTGAGGTCAGAAATCCTCAGAATTCCTGCTGCACTCAGAGTTTGCCGCTGAGAGATGTGAGAGGCAAAGGATTCCCTGTGGCTGAGGGAAGGTGAGGGGCTGGATGGGCTTGTTCCCCCAGCACTGCTCTGCTCAGCCCCCTCTCCTTCCCTGAGCATCTCCCTGGGCCTGGACATCCCCTCCTGAGAGGTGCCTTGTCCCTGCCAGCGCTCACAGAGCCCATCCCACCCTGTGTGCCCTCGGCCCGGCCCTACAGAAACCTGCCTGTGTGCAGGGCCCTGGCTGGGGCAGGCTCTGTGTGCAGCTGGGCAAGGGCAGCTCAGGAGAGCCCTGCTGGGCCCTGCAGAGGTGATGCTGCTGCTGCCCAGGGCTGAGGAGGGGCTGAAGGCCCTTTGGGAGGCTCCCAGCAGAGACACTGACCACCCAAAGTCACAGTTCTGGAGTCTCTGTAAATGTTCGAACATTCCTTTGATGATCCTGTGTGTTCTTTCAACTCAGAATGTTCTGTCATTCTGGGATTACAATTCCTGCTCTGCTTCTCTCATCCCCCTGGTGTCTATAATCAAAAGAGAAAAAAAAAAAATAAAAACCCTTGCAACTATGTTAGAAGACTACAGTAAAAAACAGACCTTTATTGGAAGCTTCCAAGTGTCCCCAGGGGACACCCAGTCCCTGATTTCAACAATTTATTATGGTTAATTAATTAGGGTATTTAATAGGAACATCCAATAGGAGATTCAGTTGCCCCAGTTTTACTCCCCAGGCTCAAACCATTGGAGTAGGTCCAAGGGCTTCTATGCCTTTACTTTTTGTTGTGACTGCTCACATTTTGGTTGAAAACCAAAATGTTGTTCTCGTAGGTCCTCTTCCTGATAATAAGACTATGCAGTATTTCAGGAATGTGTTTAGGCAGTCAGTTTATTATTCTAAAATCTAAAATAAAAGTAAGGAAATGTACTAGAGTTATTTAAGGAGTACAGTTATATAATAGTATTTCAATAGAGTTAATTAGAGTTTAACAGTTAATAAGGATTATAATTTTATAACTATATAATAGTATATAACTATAAAATAGTAATTTACAGAGGTACAAATATATGAAAAATGTATAAAACAAAAATGTTTTTTTCATCACCCCAACTTTCCCATATTGCTCCAAGCAGGAAATAGAAAACACTCTCAGGAAAGCTCCTGATCTTTACAGCAATCCCAGGCTTACCTTCTTTGGGAAGTGTCCTCCGGAGCTGTGCCCAGGCTGGTCTGGAGCTGGGAGCAGCCCTGCCCCAGCCAGCCCCTCTCAGCAGCAGCACCTGCCCTGCTCAGGGTGGCTCCTTCCCCCCACAGCTCCTGGCCAGCGCTGGGAGCAGCTCCAGGGCCGGCTGAGAGCTGTCCCTGGCAGGCAGCAGAGTCCCTGGCCCAGCACAGCGCCCTGGGCTGCAGGACCCTGCTCTGCAGGACAGCCCTGGGCACCCCTGGCTGCTCTGCACAGGAGATGAGCAGAGAATGCACTCACAGGGGCTGTGGGCATTGGCATGTTCCAGCTTTAGGAGATCTCTCCAGGAGCTGCAGCTGCATTGTCCTGCAGCCAGAGGTTCCTGTGCCAAGGGCTGGCAGTGATTCTGCCCCAGGCACTTCTCAGCCCCTTCCCAGCCCTGACTGATTGAAGCTCTCTGTGCCTCTGTGCTGTGCCCGGGCTGGCTGCAGGCAGTGCCCCAGCCCTGCTGGGCTGGGAGAAGAGCTGCTCAGCATGAGAAATGTGCTTTTGAAGCTCTGCTTGGTTACCAGGATCTCCCTCTGTGCCAGGAGCCCGGCCCAGCTCAGCAGCACAGACACAGCACAAGGACTTTAATGACCCTCTGGGGCTTTGTGATCAGGCCCTGATCATCAGGCCCTGAGAAGGAGCTGCAGAAACCTCTCCAGAACTCCAAGTCAGAATCCAGCTCCAAAGTTTCTGGGACTTTTAATGGGTCCCACTGAGGGACACGACTCAGAAAGTGTCCCCAGGCCCCAGGCAGAGCAGAGAACTGGAGGCACTGATGCCAGGTGGGGACAAAGAGAAGCCAAGTCTTGGTGCCCTGGGGCACAGCAGGGTCTGTGCCACCAAGGGCTGTGAGGAGACACCTTGTCCTGAGGCCCTGGGGCCTCCTGGCACAGCCCCAGCCAGGCTGGGCACTGTCAGCCCCTGGTCCTGCCCTCAGCATCCCCCACTAGCCCACATCCCAGTGGCCTCAAGGATCTGCTGGAAGGAGTCCCTGGGGAGCCTTGGTCAGGAATGGCCCTGGGGGCTCCTTCATGCTCCCAGGGACTGCAGGTTTTTCAAAGGACTTTGGCTTTTGCTTTTGCCTTGGAGTCTTGGAGAGGTTTGTGCAATCATGGCCTCCAATTATCTGCTGTAATTAGTCCCTGGAGAGGCTTTGTCAGGAACAACACTCAGTGGGGCCCATTAATGCTTCAAGGTACTTCAGTTTTATTAAGGTACTTGGTGTTTGCCTTTTTATACAGACTCTGTGAGAGGTTTGTGCAATCATGGCCCCAATTATCTGCTTTAATGAGTCCCTTGAGAGCTTTGTACAGGCACTCAGTAGGGCTCATTAATACTTTGAGATTCTTAGCTTTTGTAAGGTAATTTGGATTTTCCTTTCCACATTGACAGTTCTTTGTGCCATTTTGTGTCTCTGAGAGGTTTTTGTGCCATCCTGGCCTCCAGTTCTCTCCTCCAAGGACTCCATGAAGAGACTGTGGTATAGATGGACCTTTGTGGTTCCCATTAATGCTTTAGACCCCAACCACTTTGGGGTTTTCTTCTGACTTTGACTCTGGGAAAAGTTTTTGCAATCTCCTCTCAGGCCCTGAGGCTCCAGGGCTCAGCTCCAAATGCACCACGGGGCTCATTAGGATCAAGTATGTCCTGACAAACCACGGGTCTGCCTCAATTTCTCTCTGCTCTTGTGCAGCTTGTCATTAAGTTTCTGTAGTGATTTTGGGTCATCATTTTGAGATTTCTCGGCCAATGCTTCAATAGTGTGGTGGCTAATTACCAGTGCACTCACTAGAATATACTTACTATTTCCTGCTGTGACATAGGATTAGGAGAAAGGCAAAGTAGTCAAAAAATATTAAAAGGGTATAAATAAATTGTATTAACAATAACTAAAGAAAGAGTAATAAGAATTAGAACAAAACTTTCAGAACACTTCCTCTCTCCATACAACCTGACAATGTAAAGAGACAAACCCCAAAATTTTCAGTCAGTTTACCACCTCTAAAATAGTCTTTCTTCACTTCACTTAGGGAGAGAAGTTCCTCTTGTTAATGTTATGAAGACTTCTCCACAAGAAAACAGTTATCTCATGGCTTTTCATTTCCGTGAATAACAGCTGACTGGAAAAATCTGCAGTCATGAAGTCCCTCCCATTTTTTCACAGCTTTTCCCACAGTTGTGTTTATGGGCCATGTCAGCTTATGGGGTATTAGTTTAAACATGAGCTGTTTAAGAGCAAAGGTTCTCTTCATCTATTTCTGAAATCATCATGTCTGGGAACAGAGATCTTCTTCTCTCCCTGACGACACAGGGTCTCATCACTCTGCTCTCTTTCTCTGTTCAAACTCCTCATGGGATCACAGCTACTTCAACATTTGCTTACTTTAGCATGGAGGCCTTTGCTGAAACAAGTCATCTCCCCATACTTTTCAATGCATTATAGGGAAAAAGAGAGTCTGATGTATCCATGATATCCTTCTCCATAGCTTTACCAGAGGATTTCAGCCCCAAGATCAAGGCATCTCCTCATCCCTCCCATCTGGGACCCAACTTCCTGTTCCCTGACCTCGGTCTGTTCATGTTGCTCCTCTGTGTGCCTGCCCTGTGTCCTTTTCTCTCACTGGAGGGAGGATGGCAGCACTGGCAGAGTCAATATCTCCCGGGGCTGCAGATGGTTCCGTGAGCCCGGCCGGTCTCGGTAGCCAATTCTTGTTTTGGCCATGGTCCCTGGACATGAAGACCAGTTCTTTTCTATAGGAATGAAGGAACAGAGCCCCACTGCTTTTGGGGCAAATGAGAAGTGACCACAAGCGGCAATGTCCAGCCAAAGCTGCCAGATCCTGTTCTTAGAGATACCCTTGAATATAGGAAAGATTTTAGGCAGAGTGTCAGTTTTGGCAATGGGCATCTGAAAAGACGGATGGTTCTTTTCCATACAAAGGAAACAAAGGAGACCCATTGCTCCAGGAGTTGATGAGGGGCAGCCCTTGACATCCCAGCATCAGCCAGACCTGTCAGATGGCCACTGGAAGGCCAAGCCAGCCAGACCTGTTCCATGTTCCCTCGGTTCCATGTGGCCCCACAGTGTCCCAATGGTCCCTGGCTTCCAGGAGGCCCTGAGGTGTCACAATGCCCCCTTGGTGACACCAGGCCCTGAAGGGTCAGAATGGTCTCCATGGTTCCATCAGGCCCCACAGAGTCATAATGGTCTCTGGGCCCATGAAGCCCCATGGTGTCACCATGGCCCCTTGGTTCCATGGGCTCCAGTGGTGCCACAATGATCCCCTTGGTTCCATGAGGTGCCCACAGTGTCACAGTGATCTCCATGGGAAGGAAAGAACCGAGCCCCAGTGTGGCAGGGGCAGCCACCAGAGGCCAAGACCAGCCAGCCTTGATGGTACTGGCAGATTTTGCCTGGCAGCAACCCTTGGATATAGGGAATTTTAGAGGTGGGATCCCAGTTTCAGATATGGACACCTGGAGGACAGTTTTTTCTATAGGAAGGAAAGCACAGAGCCCGAGTGTTTCAAAGGCAGAATAAGAAAGGGGTGGCTCCTGGGAGGCTCAGCCAAACAGACCTGTTCTTCCTGGCATCATTTGTCATGGAGGAATCCTTGCATACATGGAATTTGGGAGGAGGAATCTCAATTTTGACAACAGTCACCTTGAGATAAAGGACAGTTATTTCCACTGGAGGGAAAGCACCAAGCCCCAGTGTTTCAAAAGCAGATGAGAGGCAGCTCCCAGGAGGCCAAGGGCAGCCAGACCTGTCTGTCCTGGCAGCTTTCACTTGGGAGCAACCCTTGGATGTACAGAGTTTTGGAGGAGGAATCCCGATTTTGGCCATGGCCCATGGAGGAGAAGGAGAGTTCTCTCCCATAGGAAGGAAAGCCCAGAGCCCCAGGGCTTCAGGGCAGGTGAGAAGCATCCCTGGACATGTCAAGGTGGTCAGGTGGTCCCCAGGAGGCCCAGCCAGCCAGACCTGGTCCGTGTTCCCTTGGTTTGGTGGTGATGCCTTGAGAGGCTGCCTAGAACAGAGCTAGGCAGTGTTAAAGGAATAAAGCAGGATTTATTAAAAGGCCTTCAAGGGATACACCTTGGGCAGTAGAAGAGCCTGGCTCTGGCTCCATCCTAGATGGAGTCCAGGTCACGAGTTTTCACTGGGGCAAACAGGGAGATTTGGCCTGGCAGGATGTGTAAAACAATCTCCTGTGATATCTACCTGTTCTCACACAGAGCACTTGGCTGCAGGGACACATTCCCATTGTTCCTGCCCAAGTTTCAGGATTCAAACACAGCTGTCCTTCCCAGGAGCTGTTCTTCAGCTGCCTCGGGAGGCTCTTTGGCCTCTGGAGCCACACTCTGGCTCCAATATTAGTACTACTGGATCCAAACCCTTTATCTCCACCAACAGCAGTGATTTGAGGTGGTTCTCCTTTTTTCCCTATTGTTTTAAACATTGACAATATCAATAATTGTACTACCCTGTCATGGGGTTGAGTAATGCAATCTTGTTCACTATTGTTTAACCAAATTACTTCATTTTCCCCTTGATAATCTGCATCAGTTCCTCCTCCCATGGCATGAGCACTTTGCAAGGCCAAGCTCCAGTGAGCAGTTACCAAACCAAAGTGTCCTGGAGGAATCTGGATTCCTGTTCCTGTATTGTTAACTCTCATTTGCTTCTGAATTATCCTAACTAATTCCAGTGCATGAAGGTCCAGCCCTGCAGCCTCTGGGCTGGCCCTGCCAGGGCCATCACACCCAGAACAATTTCCCAGGCAGTCCCAGTCTCACTGCCCAGGGCTGTATTTGCACATTGGGAGCAGCCGTGCACAGCCAGGGGGTTTCCATTTCCCCAGGGGCCATTGTTAAGGCCATGGAGCACATCTGGGAGATGGGTTCTCCATGGGGACAGGTTCCCAGAACTCATTCTTTAACTGCACTTTTAACAACCCCTTCTCTGCCTCCTCCTCCTCATCCTCCTCCTCATCCTCCTCATCTTCCTCCTCCTGCTGGTCTTCCTCGTCCTCTTTGTCCTGTTCCTCCTCCTCGTCCTCCTCCTCCATTTACTTGTCCTCCTCCTCCTCCTCCTCCTCATCCTCGTCCTCCTTGTCCTCCTTGTCATCCTAGTCCTCCCCCTCCTCCTCCTCCTCCTTGTCCTGTTCATCCTTATCCTCTTCCTCCTCATCATCCTCCTCCACATCCTCATTCTCATCTTCTTCCTCCTCCTATTCCTCCTCCTCCTTGTCTTCCTCGTCCTCCTCCTCCTTGTCCTCCTTATCCTCCTCGTCCTCCTTGTCCTCCTCATCCTTGTCCTTTTCCTCATCCTCCTCTTCCTTCTCCTCCTCATCCTTATCCTCCTCTTACTCCTCATCTTCCTCCTCCTCATCCTCATTCTCCTCCTTCTCCTCCTCCTCATCTTCCTCCTCCCCCTCCTCCTCGTCCTCCCTATCCTGCTCGTCCTCATCCTCCTCGTCCTTCTCCTCCTGGTCCTCCTCATCCTTGTCCTCCTCCTAATTTTTTATTCTCCTCCTTGTCCTCCTCCTCCTCCTGTTCATCTTCCTTCTCCTCCTCATCCTCCTCCTCCTTGTCCTCCTTGTCCTCCTCATCATCATCCTTTTCCTCATCGTCTTCCTCCTCGTCCTCCTCCTCATCCTCCTCCTCGTCCTCCTCCTCCTCCTTCTTTTCCTCCCTCTCCTCGTTCTCCTCCTCCTCCTCATCCTCCTCATCATCCTCCTTGCCCTCGTTCTCTCTCTTCCTCCTCCTATTGCTCCTCCTCATCTTCCATGTCCTTTTCATCCTCCTCCTCCTCCTCCTCCTCCTCCTCCTCCTCCTCCTCTGAGTGTGGTTCTCAGGATTCAATGACTCTAGGATTCCAGGAACTTGGAACTCTGCGATTCCATGGCTCTGTGACCCCATGGATGGATTCAGAACTGTCTCCAAGGCCATGAGGGAATGTTGGTGCCAGCGGGAGGGGCTGCAGTGCAGGGGCACCAACAGAGGCGACTGCAGCTGCTGCTGCTGCTGCTGCTGCTGCTGCTGCTGCTGCTGCTGCTGCTGCTTGTGGGGGTGCTGCTGTCAGGGGCAGGGCCCTGGTGTGGCTGAGCATTGCCATCTCAGCCTGTGAGCTCCTGGGAGCTCAGGGCAGAGCCAGGACTGACCCAGGTTGGCAATGCACTTGAGGATGGACACAGAGAATGGAAAGTGCCAACAGAGTGGTTCCGAGCAGGTCTGTGGGAAGGAGGAGGGAGGGAAGATGAATCCCCTGCCCAAGGCTGCCAAGGGAAGGCTTTGGGAGGGAAAGGAAGCCTTGACCTGACATTAAGTCCTTCAAGGGCTCAGTTGCCCACGCTGAGCAGGATTTCATCAGGCTTTGTCTCAAGGCAGTGGCAGGGTCAGAAGTGGTGGGAGCAGCTGGAAAGCAAAGCTGTGTATTCCCTCCCCCCAGCCCATTTGGGAACATCTGGGAAAGGTCTCCATTGTCTGCCTGCAGCCAGCTTGGGGGCCCTTCCTCTCCTCCTCCTGCTTGGGGGACTGGGCTTGGTTTCTTCTGCCATCTGCAATGCTGAGCTTCTCTCTCCTCAAACCCGGCTGCTCAGGTTCATGTCCCTGTGTCTCGCACCTTCCTCCTCTTCCTCCTCACCACGTGCTCATGGAGCCTCTTTGGGCAGCTGGACTGGAACTGGCAGCAGCAGGCGAAACCTAAGGAGCACCTCTGGCCTCCAGCCTTTCTGCAGGGCTGGCCAGAGCCTTCCTGCCAGGGGCGAGCCTCTTTCCTGTCTCTTCCCGAGGCAATATAGTCTGGATCTTGGCTCTGTACTCCTTTCTTTCTCTTTCAGGGAAGGATCAGCCATGGCTGAAGGAATCTTCCATAGGTACCTGGTGCTGATGGCCATTGTCAGCATCAACCAGCCCTCTGGAAAGAATGGGATTTCTCCTGAGGATGATAAAGGAATTGTCCAGAGGATGAAGGAGCAGGAGGTGATCCTTTGGCAGCACCAGCTGCACTTGGAGGAGGAAACTGCAGACCTGGAAGCCAGACAGGAGTGTCTGTCATGGCCTCTGTGGGAACTGGAGGAAAGATCCATTGTCACACATGCACGGTGGTTTGCTTGGCTGTCCCTGCCACGTTCATGATCTGGAGGCAGCATAGGAATGGAGCCAGAGGGGAGCACAGAGAAGAAAAGACTGATCTGGAGCTCCTGGGGAAAGCCTGGAAAGGATTGGCCTTCCTGACAAAGCCCTTGTGCTGCTCAGGGCCATTTGCATCTCCATGGGCAGAACTGGAGGATATCTTCCAGCATTTGTGGATAGACTTGTTGAATTACCTCTTCAATTGCTTCATTCCTGTAAGACAAACTTGGTGCTTGAAATTCCTTAAGTTCCTTAGGTTAAGAATGTCCTTATTTCTCTGTAATGATTGTTAAATATACTGTATTGATTGCTATAATCTCTGTATTGATTGTTAGAAATACTCTATTGATTTTTAGAAATACGCTTTCTATTGATTGTTAGAAATATTCTCTGTATTGATTAGTTAGATATACCCTATATTGTTAGAAATACTCTGTACTGATTGTTAAAAATAGTCTGTTTTGATTGCTATCATCTCTGTATTGGCTGTTATACTCTGTATTGATTGTTAGAAATAATTTCTGTATTGATTATTTGAAATACTCTCTGTATTCAATGTTATAAATACCAAACTTCCATTAATAAGATAGATTTAAGCAAAGGAATAAACTTTTCAGAATTGTTTGTTTGCAACCAGATGACTTCCTGTTATCTTTTGCCTCTGGCATTCTCCTTGCACCCTGTGCTCCCCTTACAGGCTGAAATGCAAACACCACAGAAACAGAGACCCAGTGTGCAAAGCACAGCCAGGGGTGTGTGCTCCTCTGAAGGGACAGACATTTAGGGGAGGATGTTTCAGAAGGAGGCTGTGGACATTGTGGCTGGAAAGCAGGGAAGGAACAGTTTGGCAGGAGCTTTCCTTCAGCAGGAGGGGAGCACACAGAGGAGTTTGTGTCAAGTGGAGTCTGACACTGCCATCCAGTGCTGGCAAGAAGGGTGGAGCAGAGAAGCTGAGAAAAGGCCTCAGCATGTTTAGTGATGATGTCTGGACTTCAGTGATGGGGACAAAGCCTTCCTAAACTGAACATTAAATTTCAAACCCATAGCATTTTGGGAAGGAATGTTACTTTCCTCACAGTATCAATATATTTTCCTACCCTCTTCAGGTAAGAAAGGATTTCAATCCTTGTCTGCATTAATGGATGCTGGAATTCCTAGTGCTTCCTTCAGACTTCCAGGGATTGGAGGGTGCACTGTGGGCTGTGAGGAAACACTTCCCAGGCATGGTCTGTGGGAACTCAAAATGTCTCTCAGACATTTTTAGAGGCTCCAGGCCGTGGTCAGACGCAGTCTGGACCCCGTCAGGCAGCTGGATTTAGCTGTGATTTCGAGTTTGAACCATGGAATGAATTACCAACTTTGAAGGTGGAACAAGCAGTCACAAAGTGCTAGATAGTATAGTAAATGTAGTCACAAAGTAGAGGGAAATATTTTTTGGTAGTGTACAGGGGTGTTTTAGTGCATGTACAGGGGGGTTTTTACTTTTTACATGGGGGTGAGAAGTTCTAAGATGGAGGAAAGTGGGATGAACCCATCCTTCTTCTTTCTTCTTCCTTACCTCCATGTTCTTGGTGATGTTGGCACTCACAGATTGGTTTAGAATAGAAAAACACTTGGCAACGTAGGTAATAGGTATTGGGGAATAATTGTAAACATGCTATGCGTAATATATCTTATAAAAGATAGCAGCAGCCCTGGGCGAGGAGAGAGAAGAAGAAGACACTGGACAGTCAGGGTGTCAGGAGTGTGTGCTTCTCTGCCTGGGCTGCTGACCAAAGGGCTGCAGCCCGAGAACCTAATCTGTTAGATAACTAGCAATAAATCATCTTGAGACCGAACAAGAAGAGGCTGCAGAGTTTTTCTTTGGGAACACGGGTTGGAAGAGAAGCTTTACCACCATATGAGACCCCAAACCAAACCCGGGGTTCTCACATCTGGTTCCCTGGCTGGGCACCAGCAAGAAGACCGAAAAGAAACATCAAACAACCTCCAACCTGCATCAGCGGAGAAGAAAAAAAGAGAAGAGGAGAGCACACACTCACCGTAAATTCCAAGAAGAGAGGGAGCGGATAGCTCGAGATAAGAACCTGACCTTCACTGAAACAACTCGCCTTGGGGACTTTCCAGGGAGGAGATGACCCAGAAGCGCGCCTGGGATCTCTCACCTGTGACCTGCTGGACGGTGATCAGTGCCATCTCCGGACTGACCTCGGGCCAACACAGCTTTTGGTGAGAACGGTCAAAATTAAGAACATGGTGGGGGAATTCTCCCAAGAGGAAAAAGAAATAGTATCTGCCTTCCAGGGCATCATCTCTGCCCATCCGGTGGAGATTGCTCAAAAGGAGCTGAAAGATTTATTATTATGGGTGAGGTGTAACTTCCCACACTCAGATCCAGATTTACTGTATGAGCCAAATTTTTGGCAGGAAATTAATAAGCAATTATATTATCAGGCTATAAAAAATAATAAGCTTGCCGCAAAACTTTTATCTTCAGCAAGAACAGTTTTAGAGTCACTCTCACAACGCAGCAGCTCAAGCCAGGCAGCTACGGCTCCTGGTGACAAACGGGGGGGGACAGTCCAGCCAGCAGCTCGGGACATCCCCTCTCACCACAGACACAGGACAGGCAGGATTGCTTCCTGTGGAAAATCAGGGAGATGATACCCCATCGTGTCCCGTGTCCCCGGGCTCTCACTCTTCCTCAGTTTCCCAAGAGTTCCCAAGCTCCTCCGACACCCAGTTTCCCCAGACGGAGGCGGGCGAGCCAGGCACAGCCGCGACCCTCAGTGGGAGGAAGGCATTGCCCAAGTCCAAACCCACGGTGGGGCGGCAGCGGCGGCGGCAGCAGCTCCGGTGGGGGAGGATGCGAACATGAGTGCAGAGCAGGGGGAGGAGGGAGAGGAAAGTGCCTCCACATCTGCGCAGGCTGGGAGTTCAAAACAGCCCGCGCAGAAAGCGAGGCCAGGGAGAGCGGCGGGGGCGGGACGGATCGGGGCGAAAGCGGGGGGTGCGAGTGCAGCGGTGGTGCGCTCGGAGCTCCCGGGGACGCGTTCGGTGTCGAGAATCCGTGAGGCCACAGAAGCGGCCGCCCAAAGGGCGTGGGAACTTGGCTTCCTGACCGCGGCAGCCAGGGCTGCTGAGAAAGCGGCAGAGGGACAGCGGGAGGCGTTCCTCGCTGCAGCTCAGGCGGCGGGCACGTGTGTGAAGGTCGAGCAAAACTCGACAGCCACGGGTGGAGGGGATTTCTCACCTTTCGAACGCGCGGGACGGGCACACAGGGGGCGGAGGCGGCGCGCGCAGGCTGTGGGTGCTGGCATGGAGCCAGGAGACGGGCAAAGTGAGACGGAAACATCAGGGTTGGAATGGGAACAGGAGGGTGCTTGCGTCAGCCTTGTGGGGGACGGCAGTGGCTCTGATTCGGAGGCGGTGCGGGGCGGAGCGAGGCCAAAGCATAGCCAGGGTCGGAGCAGAAGCGATCACTCCCCTGAGATGACGCAGGCAGGGATGGGGCGTGGCCAGGAGGTAAACATTCCTCAGGGCACGGTTCCATCATCGTTCCCATGGCAACAGACAGCCCAAGCCCACGGCCAATCCCTGTCAGCTTCTGACATGACCAAATTTGAACAGTTGTTACAAGAGTCAGTTTCACCAACTGCAGGGATCGCAAAAGTGAATCGGTTATTAGGAGAAATGCTCAAAGGTTTATCGGGAATTAGTGCGGGATTTGCGAATGTAAATCAATTGTCAGAAGAAATGCTCAAATGTTTATCGGAAGTGCAGATTGAAGAGCAGAGTGCGGTTCCCACCTCAGCTGGTCAGGCGGCAGCGCCATCTAGCGGCGGAACCACAACATTGCAACAGGCGGCACAGAACTTGTCCGGTCAAGGCACTGCGCCACCCAGTGGTGGGACCGTGACATTGCAGGACTTTTTTCCAGTCTCTTATAAGAAAAACTCCAGGGTGAAAAAGGTCACATCTGCACGGCAGCAGGAACCTCCACTGACACCGGAACAGTGCGGGACTCAGGACACTTCTGCTGAGGCGCAGCAACGGGAGGAAACGATACGCATCACCGTGTCGGAGGGTGTTCCAGCTTGGACAATTCCAAAATCAAGGTCTGCCAAACTTTCGGGGCAGGGAGAGTCAATCTTAATATCAAAGGGGGTTGTTGAATTTCTTTTACGATATTGAAGCACAGCCTTGGAGTCACAGCCAGAACTGTTGGTTCATCTTCCAAAAATTTTCCAAATAATGCAGGGCAGTCTTGTGTTCTCCTCCACAGCAGATGCTTCACTTTTCTCCAGATACTCCCAGCCTTCATCTTCGCAGATGCTGCAGACACCGTTGGTATCGGTGAGTGCTGCTGCACCAGAGCTGCAGCCACAACAGATGACTCCACTCTACAGGCAAGTACCCACTGAATTTACAGCTTTGCAGAGCACAAAAGTGGACTGGCAGGACATTCGAGCAGAGTTGGAGAAAGAGAAAGGTTTATTGCAGGGCTCGGGAAACATAATAATGCCAGTGAGCTATGACGCTCAGGGCCAAAACCCGAGATGGGAATGCCTGGATCGTGGAGCAATCAAAGATTTATCTAAGGCCATTCAGGACAATGGGTTGTCATCACCATATTTCAAGCAGATGTTAAAAAGCATTTTTGGCATGTATGATTTAACACCATATGATCCTAAATATCTTGCAACATCAGTTCTTACAGACACCCAAGCTATTGTGTGGCAGAAGGTGTGGAGGAGATCCCTGGAGGAGCTGAGAGCCAGATACCAGGGCGGGCCGAATGCGAACCTCACCATGGCACAGCTTGCTGGTGATCCTCCTGAGGATGATCCAACTCAACAGGCGGTGAGGCTCCCGCGTCACGTGCTCAGCGACATCAAAGAGGCATCACGGAGGGCGATTCTTCAGATTGCTCCAGCGGGGGTCCAGGACACCATCTACACTGAGATCAAACAGGGTCCTTTGGAGCCGTTTTCTTCATTCGTGGATTGTCTTTCTCAGGCGGTGGAGCGGCAGGTGACTGAGGAGGAAGCGAAACCACACCTGGTCAAAAGCCTCGCGTTCTCCAATGCCAATCCGGAGTGCAGATGGATCATCAGAATGATGCCGCACCAGGCCACTTTGGCAGACATGATCGAGGCTTGCAGCAAGGTGGGGACACCACAACATGTTGCTTTCATCATGGAGGAACACTTGGGGGATCGAATTGAAAAACGTGTTAGGGAAGCTCTTGCAAATTATACAAAGGGCAACTCCAATGCAGAGAGACGGTGCTTTGGGTGTGGGGCACAAGGACATATTAAAAGGAACTGCCCACAACTTGCAAAGCCCAACGAGCCACCAGACCTTTGCCCTTGATGCAGGAGGGGGAAACATCTCACAAGTGAGTGTCACTCACAAACAGATGTGGATGGGAAACTTCTTCCTATTCTGGGAATCGGAAAAAAGAGCACGAATCAACGCCAGCGCGCTCAGACACAAATCCTGGCAGTGACACAGAACCAACAGGAACAATCCTCGGGGAGCAACAAACAGAACCCCTCAGCAGAGCAATCTCCAAAATCCCCAGCGACCCAGACTTGGTACCACCTGGATTCCAATGCATCTTGGCAACCTCCAAATTGACATGCCTTTTGGACAATAGCCATGCAGTGATACCTACAGGTGTCACAGGGACTTCTTGGAAAAGACAGGATTTTTTAATAATGGCCAGGGACAGGAGCAGTATCCTTGGACTTGTTGTTTATCCATCTTTGATTTCAACAAACCATAATGAGGAGTTGATGGTCACGGCAAAAGTCTTGCGACCACCTCTGACAATTCCACAAAACACACCGATTGCTCGAGCCATGGCTTTGCCATCTCATCCAGAAAGGCAAGCCATGCCGGTGTTCAACAAACGGGACTCTTTCCCTGGTGATCAAGCAGAGGTGCATGCATCTTGGGTGAAACATTTGAGCCGGGATCGGCCCATTGTTACTTGTCAGTTGACTTGTAACGAGAAGACAATTGCTATTACAGGGATGCTTGACACAGGAGCGGATGTTACAGTTATTTCATACACTTTTTGGCCTTGGGAATGGGGCTTGGTTGCACCTTTGGGTTCTCTCACAGGCATAGGGGGGAGTTCCCTGTGCATGCAGAGTGAAAACGCAATTGTTGTCACAGGTCCAGGAAAAAAGACAGCAGTTATCCGTCCTTTCATCATGCAAAAGCCCATCACAGTATGGGGAAGGGACCTTTTGGCACAATGGGGACTGAAATTAGAATTGGATTTTTAACAGGGGTCACTGTGGCACTCGCCACTTTGAAACTGACCTGAAAAACAAATGATCCTGTTTGGGTGGATCAGTGGCCCCTGGAGCGGAAAAAATTGAGTGCATTGAAAAAGTTGGTCCAGGAACAGCTGCAGAAGGGACACATCAAACCAACAGACAGCCCATGGAATTCCCCGGTGTTTGTCATTCACAAGAAAACTTCAGGGTCTTGGAGACTGCTTCATGATCTCGGGAAAATCAACGAGGTCATTGAGGACATGGGGCCACTGCAGCTTGGGCTTCCATCTCTCTCGATGATCCCGAGGGACTGGTCGCTTGTGATCATTGATCTCAAGGACTGTTTTTTCAGCATTCCACTTCATCCAGATGATCCTCCACGCTTTGCATTTTCTGTCCCAAGCATCAACAGAGAAGAACCTCTGCAAAGATACCATTGGACGCTTCTTCCTCAGGGACTCAAAAATTCTCCAAGTATTTGCCAATGGTACGTGGCCCAAGCTTTGCATCCAGCATGAGAAAAACATCCAAAACCAAAAATTATCCATTATATGGATGATTTGCTCATTGCGGCACCAACAAAACAAGAAGTGCAAGAAATTCGTGACTGTGTGATTGCGCAGGTGCAAAAATCAGGACTGGAAATTAGTACACCAAAAATACAGGAAATTGCACCTTGGAAATACCTGGGATGGAAGATCACAAAGCAAACGATAAGGCCACAGAAACTGGAAATCAACACAAAGGTCACCAATCTCCAGGACTTGCAACAGCTTTTGGGGGAGATCAACTGGATGAGACCGATCCTGGGAATCACCAATGATGACATCTCGTCATTGCTCGATCTTTTGAGAGGGGACAATAACATCAAATCTCCCAGAACTCTGACGCCTGAAGCAAAAAGGGACCTTGAAAAGATCACAGACATGATTCAGCAGAGACAAGCACATCACTTTGTAGAATCATTGCCTTTTCATTTAGCAGTGTTGGGGGAAACAGCACAGTTATATGAGTTGATTTTTCAGTGGGATTTGTCTCAAATGGACCCTCTTTTGTTGTTAGAGTGGGTTTTCTTAGCTTACAGGCCTTCAAAAACAATTCTTACAGATTTAGAAATGGTAGCACAAATTATTATTAAGGCGAGAACCAGGTTGCTGACAATGTCAAGCAGAGATTTCTCACTTATTCATGTACCTTTAAAGAAAGTGTATTTTGAATGGGTGATGCAAAAATCACAGGATTTTGCAATTGCTTTTTTAGGATATCCAGGAGTTTGTACAGTTCATTTCCCAGTTCACAGGATGTTGAATGCAAAAGTAAGTTTCAGGGAAAAACCAAAAATAAGCCAGGAACTGGTGGAAGGGGTGACAGTGTTCACTGATGGTTCGGGAAAAACTCACAAATCAGTGGTCACATGGCAAAATTCAAAAACAGGGGAGTGGGAATCAGATATTAAAATAGTACAGGGTTCACCACAAATTGTGGAATTGGCAGCAGTGGTCAGGGTTTTTCAATTGTTTCAGGAACCATCAATCTGATCACAGATTCAGCATAGGTTGCAAATGTGGTCAAACGGCTAGAGGGATCACTTTTGAAACACACTGACAATGAAATTTTATATTCATATTTGTCATGCATGAGGACAATCCTAGAAAGTAGAGAACATGCATATCAGGGCACATTCATCACTCCTAGGGTTCTTAGCAGAAGAAAATGCTAATGCAGACAGACTCACAATGACTATGTCACAGACATTGCCAGATATTTTTGAGCAGGCAAAATTGAGCCACGCATTTTTCCATCAGAATGCACAGGCATTGATGAAATCCTTTCGCCTTTCTAAAAGTCAGGCAAAGGAGATCATCAGTGCTTGTCCAGACTGTCAGCTTGTGCAGCCTCCTGCGTCTACAGGAGCTGTCAATCCAAGGGGATTGCAGAGTCTTCAACTCTGGCAAGCTGATGTCACAAAATACCCATCCTTTGGTGCTGCATCTCTCCCTCGAATCCATGGGGATAAAACCCCTGTGGAGCCCGGCCAGCTGGGCAGTGGGGTGAGGCGGGCAGAGGGAAGGAACTTCTCCTTGGATCCCGGGGGGTTTGGAGAAGCTCCCTCATGAGTCCAAAGACGAGCTGGTCCCACAAGCAAAGGAAAGAGGCACTCCCCCTCAGGATTAGTTCCAAAGTTTAATGAGAGCCTGGATATGTACCAGGCCACATGTGGCTTCGAAGGACCTCCCGAGAAAGAGAGGGAGCCCCGCCCAGAGCAGCCAGGTATAGGGGTGTGGGGAAAACCGAACAGCCAATGGGGGAAGGACATGGGAGCGGCTCTCGGGGGGCAAAGGAGGGGAAAACTGGGGTGGACTACACAGGTACAAAGAGGGGATATGGAGGGATAAACCAATATGAGGGGATATACATTGGAAACACAACTCAACACTTTGGTAGGCTCACAAATATCCATGTCTCAGTTGACACATTTTCAGGAGCGATTTTTGCATCATTACATACAGGGGAGACCGCAGAACATGCCTGCAGACACTTTCTACAAGCATTTGTGTCACTTGGGGTACCACAAGAAATAAAAACAGATAATGGTCCAACTTATACAGGCAAGGTGCTTGACAAATTTCTGAAAAAAATGGGGAGTGAAACACATTTTTGGTATTCCTTATTCTCCCTCAGGTCAAGCAATCATTGAAAGAACACATCACACCCTGAAATCCCTTTTTGATAAACAGAAAAGGGGAGAGGCAGACTCAACACCGTATATGCGGCTGAACAAAGCTCTGTATGTATTAAATTTTCTAAATGGTTCTTTCTCAGAGCCCACACCACCAATTGTCAGGCATTTTACAAATAGTGCACAAGCAAAGTTAAGGGAAAATCCTTTAGTTTTGATCAGAAATCCAGAATCAGGACAAATTGAAGGTCCATTTACATTAATAACTTGGGGCAAGGGTTTCACTTGTGTTTCCACAGAGTGAGGACCGAAGTGGGTGTCGGCGAGGCACGTGAAACCTTTTCGGGTGCAGACGCAGGTGGACGCAGACCCGAGGAGCAAAGAAGAGAGCACACAGACGGAGGCAGACAAGGACGCTGCAGATGTCTCATCAGACAATGATTGATTACCCAAAGACTTGGGTTTTTTGGGGGGAAATTAAGTGTTTTTTGAGTGTTGTTGTATTGCAGGGTTTCTCGCAAGAGGTTGGGAACATGGACATGGGGTTCAGACAGGCAGTGTTCATGTGCTTCATTCTCTCACCTGTTGCTTTGGGCAATGAGACAGACTTTCCCATGAAACAACAAAGGGAAAATGTGTGGGAAACTCTGGCAAAGGCAGCGGGTCTGGACAGTATTTGTCTGACTCATTTAAAACCGGGGAAACCATTTTCAACATGTTTGGTAGGGATCTTTTTTCCCTCAAACAATATAGTCCGAATTGTGATGATGATGTTTCTACCTGGGACAAGGCTCGAAGAATTTCAGTAGCAATTTTCTCACCCCAAACAGCATCAGGGGTGGCCTTGACAGAATTGGACCACATAGCTTGCTGGATTGAGTAAACACAGTCGTGCCATTTTGTCTGTACTGAGTGACATGTTAACAGACATCAGCAGTGCAAGACAGGCAGTGCTTCAAAACCGGGCAGCAATTGATTATTTGCTGCTGTCACATGGGCACGGATGTGAAGAATTTAAGGGGATGTGTTGCATGAACTTGTCAGATCATTCAAAATCTATTCATGAATATATAAAACAGATAGAAAGTAGTATCACCAAGTTGAAAAAGGTAACAGGATCCTGGTGGGATGATTTCTTTAACCTTTTTGATCTCTCACCAGTGTGGAAAGAAATTTTAAAAATAATATTTTACATTCTTATAGGGCTTGTAGTTCTTCTGCTTGTTCTGCCATGCATTTTCATGTGCATTCGAAGGACCTTGAACAAAGTGGCAAGGCAGGTGTTTTTGGTTCAAACAGGGAGGAGAGATGTGGGAACTCAAAATGTCTCTCAGACATTTTTAGAGGTTCCAGGCCTTGGTCAGAAGCATTTTAGATCACAGCAGGCAGCTGGAAACAGCTGTGATTTTGAGTTTGAGCCATGGAATGAATTACCAACTTTGAAGGTGGAATAAGCAGTCACAAAGGGTTAGATAGTATAGTAAAAGTAGCTACAAAGCAGAGGGGAATTTTTTTTTAGTATTGTACAGGGGGTTTTTTGCACATGTACAGGGGGGTTGTTATTTTGTACATGGGGGTCAGAAGTTCTAAGATGGAGGAAAGTGGGATGATCCTGTTCTTCCTCCTTCTTCATCCTTGCCTCCATGTTCTTGGTGATGTTGGCACTCACAGATTGGATTAGATTAGAAAAGCACTTGGTAATATAGGTAGTAGGTATTGGGGAATAACTGTAAACATGTTATACATAATATATCTTATAAAAGATAGCAGCAGCCCTGGGCGGGGAGGGAGAAGAAGAAGACACCAGACAGTCAGGGTGTCAGGAGTGTGTGCTTCTCTGCCTGGGCCGCTGACCAAAGGGCTGCAAACAGAGAACCTAATCTGTTAGATAACTAGCAATAAATCGTTTTGAGACCGAACAAGAAGAGGCTGCGGAGTTCTTCTTTGGACGCACGGGTTGGAGGAGAGACTTTACTACCACATGAGACCCCAAACTAAACCCGGGGTTCTCACAATGAAGTTCTTCAGTGTCACAATGGCCACCTCGCTCCATGAGCTTCCACAGAAGCACAACAGAAAGGCAGCAGATCTATAGAAAGACGCGCACACAGGCACAAACTTCTCGGGTTCCAGTGTTGCTAACAGAGGAACCCCAGGAGAAGGCAGGATCCAGACCATGGGCTGGCCTCGTGCTCCGGCTTTTAACCCCCTGGGCCTCCATGGGCCCGCCCCTGGGGTGGGACTGCCAGGTGATTGACCAATCAGAGTCAGGGTAGGCACCAGCTGCTGGTGTGTGATTGGTTGACAGCTCAGCCAATCAGCACCGTCCCTGCTGTGTGATTGACAGCTCTGCCAGGACAGGCTGGGGGCGGGGCTCTGTCCAACCACAAACCAAGGCCGGACCCGCCCCCGGCCCCACACGGGCATTCCGAGCATCCCAAGGTGTCTCGGGACATGGATCTCATCCAGCCTCTGACAGCGACCACGGGGACACTGGGGAACCTCATGGAACCAAGGGTCAGTTGTGACAGTCCAGGTCCAAGGACACCACGGTGACACTGCAGAAATTCATGGAACCAAGGAGCCATGGTGACACCATGCTCCATCATGGAATCAAGGAGACCATTGTGGAACTCAGAGACCCCAAGGTACCAAGGGTCCATGGTGACCTTGTGCAGTCGCAGTGTCACAGTGAGGGTACACGGAGCTGAGGGGCCATTGTGACACATCACGGCTTTGTGGAACCATGAAGCCATTGTGATATTGCAAGGGATCATGGAATTATGGGGCCATTGTGACACTGCAGAAGCAAGGGGAACATTGTGACACTCCAGGTCGTCATGGAACCAAGGAGACCATTGTGACACTGTGGGGTCCCACAGAACCAATGGAACATAGAACAGGTCTGGCTGCCTGGACCACCCAGGGGCCAATTCTCATCTGCCTATGAAACACTGGGACCATGTAGTTTTCTTTCTTATGGGAAAAAAACATTCACCTCAACTAGGCGCACATGGCCAAAATTGGGCATCTGACACCAGAATTCCCTATATCTAAGGATAGCTCCCAGAAAAAAGGTGCCAGGACTGACAAGTTTGGCTGGCCTTGTCTTCCTGAGGGCTGGCACCTATTTGCTTCAGAAACACGGGGGCTCTGTGCTTTCCTTCCTAATGAAATGGCCAAAATTGAGATTCCACCTCCAAAATGCCTTATGTCCAAGGATAGCCTCTAAACAAAAGGGGCCAGGAGAGCCAGATCTCGCTGGCTTGGCCTAAGGCAACCTCTCATCTTCTTCCAGAACACTTGGACTTCACGCTTCTCTTACCCATAGGAAAAAACCCATCCATCTTGACCAGGCGCACATGGCCAAAACTGGGATTCCACCTCCAAAACTACATACCACCAAGGATTTCTCCCAAGTGAAATGCCAGGAAAGACAATTCTGTCTGCTTTTGAACCCTTGGGGGCTGCCTCTCACCTGCCTCGAAACACTGGGGCTTGCTGCTTTCCTTCCTATGGAAAAGAACTGTCCTTATGTATGAAGAAATGACCAAAAATGGAATTCAACCTCCAAAATTCCTTCTATCCAAGAGTTGCTTTCAGAAAAAAGCTACCAGGACAGAGAGGTCTGGCTGCCTTAGGCCTCTAGTGGCTACCTTTCATCTGCCCCACAAACACTGGTGTTCCGTGCTTTTCTTACCATGCAAAGAACAGACCTTCTCCTCCGGGTGTCCATGTCTGAAACTAGGATGCCACCTCTAAATATCCCTATATTCAAGGGTTGCTCCCAGACAAAATCTGCCAGTACCATCAAGTCTGGCTGCCCTTGGCCTCTGGTGGCTGCCCCTGCCACACTGGGGCTCGGTTCTTTCCTTCCCATGGAGATCACTGTGACACTGTGGGCACCTCATGGAACCAAGGGGATCCTTGTGGCACCACTGGAGCCCATGGAACCAAGGGGCCATGGTGACACCATGGGGCTTCATGGACCCAGAGACCATTATGACTCTGTGGGGCCTGGTGGAACCATGGGGACCTTTCCGACCCTTCAGGGCCTGGTGTCACCAAGGGGGCATTGTGACACCTCAGGGCATCCTGGAAGCAAGGGACCATTGGGACACTGTGGGGCCCCATGGGATAGGAGAACATGGACCAGGTCTGGCTGGCTTGGCCTCCCAGGGGCCACCTGACAGGTCTAGCTGATGTTGGAATGTCAAGGCCTGCCCCTCATCAGCTCCTGGAGCACTGAGGCTCAGTGCTCTTCTCTGTATGGAAATAACTGTCTGCTATTTCAGATGTCCATTGCCAAAACTGGTACCCTCTCTAAAAAATTTCCTATTTGTAAGGGTATCTCTTAGAACACAATCAGGCAGCTCTGGATGGCCTTTGCCTCTGGTGGTCAACTCTCATCCACCCCTAAAACAGTGGCACTCTGTTTCTTCATTCATGTGGAAAAGAACTGGTCTTCATGTCCAGGGACCATGGCCAAAATTAGAATTGGCCACCAAGCTCAGCCGGGCTCACGGAACCATCTGCAGCCCCGGGAGATATTGACTCTGCCAGTGCTGCCATCCTCCCTCCAGTGAGAGAAAAGGACACAGGGCAGGCACACAGAGGAGCAACATGGACACACCGAGGGCAGGGAAGAGGAAGTTGAGACCCACATGGGAGGGATGAGGAGATGCCTTGATCTTGGTGCTGAAATCCTCTGCTAAAGCTGTGGAGAAGGATGTCATTGATACATCAGACTCTCTTTTTCCCTCTAAGGCATTGAAAAGTATGGGGAGATGACTTGCTCAGCAAAGGCCGCCATGCTAAAGTAAGCAAATGTTGCAGTAGCAGTGATCCCACGAGAAGTTTGAACCAAGAAAGAGAGCACAGTGATGAGACACTGTGCCCCAGGGAGAGAAGAAGACCTCTGTTCCCAGAGATGAAGATGATTTTAGAAATAGAAGGAGAGAACTTTTGCTTTTAACAGCTCTTCTTTAAACTAATACCCAATAAACTGACATGGCCCATAAACACAGCTGTGAGAAAGGCTGTGAGAAAATTGGAGGGACTTCACAATTGCAGATTTTTCTGAGCAGCTGCTATTTGTGGAAGCTAAAAGCCATGCGATAACTGTTTTCTTGTGGAGATGCCTCCATAACATGAACAAGAGGAACTTCTCTCCCTAAGTGAACAGAAGAAAGACAATTCTAGAGATGGTAAACTGACTGAAAATATTTGGTTTTTTCTCTTTACATTTTCAGGTTGTCAGGAGAGAGGAAGTGTTCTGAAATTTTGTTCTGGTCCTTAATGCTCCTTCTTTTATTTACTGTTAGTAAACTTTTCTTTTTACTCTAAAAGTTTGACCTTTTCCTTTCTCCTAATCCTACCTCACAGCAGGAATTGAGTAAGTATATTCTAGTGTGTGCACTGATAATTAGCCAACACTGAACCCACTACACTAGTCGATGCATTAGCCAAGAAATCTCAACTTGGTGAAGCAAAACTAGTAAAGGAATGTTCATGATGAACTGCATTACAACAGTGGCAAATCAAGGCAGAAGCATGGTTTGTCAGGACTTGCTTGATACTAATGAGCCCCGTGGTGCACTTGGAGCTGAGCCTTGGAACCTCAGGGCCTGAGAGGAGATTGCAAAAAACCTTCCAGAAGTTAAAATCAAGAGGAAAATCCCAAAGTGTCACGAGGTACTAATGGGACTTACTTAGGTCCATCCCCAACACAGGCTCCTCATGGACTCCTTGGAGGAGAGAACTGGAGGCCAGGATGGCACAAAAACTTCTCAGTCTGGAAATGAAAATTCCAAAGTAGCTTACAAAAGTTAAGTATCTCAAAGCATTAAAGAGCTCCTCTGAGTGTCAGTGCCAAGCTCTCAAGGGACTCCTTAAAGCAGATTATTGGGGCCATGATTGCACAAACCTCCCACAGAGTCTGTATGAAAAGGGAAACACCAAGTACCTTAAAAGAACTGAAGTACCTTGAAGCATTAATGAGCGTTGTTCCTGACAAAGCCTCTCCAGGGACTAATTACAGCAGATAATTGGAGGCCATGATTGCAGAAACCTAACAGAGACTCCAAGGCAAAAGGAAAAGCCAAAGTCCTTTGAAAAAACTGCAGTCCCTGGGAGCATGAAGGAGCCCCCAGGGCCATTCCTGACCAAGGCTCCCCAGGGACTCCTTCCAGCAGATCCTTGAGGCCACTGGGATGTGGGCTAGGGGAGGATGCTGAGGGCAGGACCAGGGGCTGACAGTGCCCAGCCTGGCTGGGGCTGTGCCAGGAGGCCCCAGGGCCTCAGGACAAGGTGTCTCCTCACAGCCCTTGGTGGTACAGACCCTGCTGTGCCCCAGGGCACCAAGACTTGGCTTCTCTTTGTCCCCACCTGGCATCAGTGCCTCCAGTTCTCTGCTCTGCCTGGGGCCTGGGGACACTTTCTCAGTCGTGTCTCTCAGTGGGACCCATTAAAAGTCCAAGAAACTTTGGAGTTGGATTCTGACTTGGAGTTCAGGAGAGGTTTCTGCAGTTCCCTCTCAGGGCCTGATGTTCAGGGCCTGAGCACAAAGCCCCAGAGGGTCATTAAAGTCCTTGTGCTGTGTCTGTGCTGCTGAGCTGGGCCGGGCTCCTGGCACAGAGGGAGATCCTGGTAACCAAACAGAGCTTCAAAAGCACATTTCTCTTGCTGAGCAGCTCTTCTCCCAGCCCAGCAGGGCTGGGGCACTGCCTGCAGCCAGCCCGGGCACAGCACAGAGGCACAGAGAGCTTCAATCAGTCAGGGCTGGGAAGGGGCTGAGAAGTGCCTGGGGCAGAATCACTGCCAGCCCTTGGCACAGGAACCTCTGGCTGCAGGACAATGCAGCTGCAGCTCCTGGAGAGATCTCCTAAAGCTGGAACATGCCAATGCCCACAGCCCCTGTGAGTGCATTCTCTGCTCATCTCCTGTGCAGAGCAGCCAGGGGTGCCCAGGGCTGTCCTGCAGAGCAGGGTCCTGCAGCCCAGGGCGCTGTGCTGGGCCAGGGACTCTGCTGCCTGCCAGGGACAGCTCTCAGCCGGCCCTGGAGCTGCTCCCAGCGCTGGCCAGGAGCTGTGGGGGGAAGGAGCCACCCTGAGCAGGGCAGGTGCTGCTGCTGAGAGGGGCTGGCTGGGGCAGGGCTGCTCCCAGCTCCAGACCAGCCTGGGCACAGCTCCGGAGGGCACTTCCCAAAGAAGGTAAGCCTGGGATTGCTGTAAAGATCAGGAGCTTTCCTGAGAGTGTTTTCAATTTTCTTCTTGGAGAAAGATGATGAAGTTGTGATGATGATAAAAATATTTTTGGTTTTTATATATTTTTCATATATTCATAATTCTGTAAATTACTGTTACGTAGTTTTAAAATTATAATCCTTAACTAACTCTATTAAACTCTTAAATAACTCTTTTTAACTACTATTATATATTTAATGTATTTATGATCCTTAATTAACTCTAGTATGTTTCCTTACCTTCTCTTAGATTTTAGAACTATAACCCGTCTAAATACATTTTTAAAGTGCTATATAATCTTTTTATCAGAGAAAGAACCCACAAGAAGAGTATTTTGGGTTTTGAATGTGAGCAGTGATAAGAAAATCTGGGACAAAGAAGGCCCTGGACTTATTCCAGTGGGTTGAGCCAGGGGTGTGTAACTGGGTACTGAATCTCCCATTGGATGTTCCTGTTAAATATCCTAAATAATCAACATTAACAAATTATTGAAATCAGGGACTGTGTGTGCCCCATTCCCACAGGGACAACTGGAAGCTTCCAATGAAGTTCTGGTTTTAACTTGACTGTTCTAACACTATTGCAAGGGCTTTTTTTTTTCTCTTTTAATTATAGACAACAGGGGGATGAGAGAAGCAGAACAGGAATTGTAATCCCAGAATGACAGAACATTCTGAGTTGAAAGGGACACACAGGATCATCAAAGGAATGTTTGAACATTTACAGAGGCTCCAGAACTGTGACTTTGGGTGGTCAGTCTCTCTGCTGGGAGCCTCCCAAAGGGCCTTCAGCCACTCCTCAGCCCTGGGCAGCAGCAGCATCACCTCTGCAGGGCCCAGCAGGGCTCTCCTGAGCTGCCCTTGCCCAGCTGCACACAGAGCCTGCCCCAGCCAGGGCCCTGCACACAGGCAGGTTTCTGTAGGGTGGGCCGAGGGCACACAGGGTGGGATGGGCTCTGTGAGCGCTGGCAGGGACAAGGCACCTCTCAGGAGGGGATGTCCAGGCCCAGGGAGATGCTCAGGGAAGGAGAGGGGGCTGAACAGAGCAGTGCTGGGGGAACAAGCCCATCCAGCCCCTCACCTTCCCTCAGCCACAGGGAATCCTTTGCCTCTTTCATCTCTCAGTGGCAAACTCTGAGTGCAGCAGGAATGCTAGGGATTTCTGACCTCAAAGAGACAGGAATCGTGTATGGGTAGGAAATCAATTCCTAAATCCAACCCCTGCCATCAATTTCTCTTAGGAGTGTGAATGCAGATGGTACCAAGCCTTTCTGCAGTAGGAGTGATTCCCCTGACCAATCCTGAATATCCAGCCTTGCTCCTCTGACCCATGGCTACAAACCCAGGGCAGCAGAGCAGGGATGGCTTCTCCAGAGCCCCCACATACAGCCCTTGCTGCTCCTGGCACACTCAGCCAGCACAACTGGAGCTCAGGCAGGGACCTGGGTGAAGGTTTTCCCAGAGCAGGAACAAGGGTGGGTGAGTCCCAGCAGGACAGGCTGCAGGGAATGGCCCAGGTTTGACTCCAAGCAGCCTCTCCTGACTTGTCCCTGTCCTTTCTCCATGAACAGGTGCCCATGTGCAGCCACAGCAAATGTCCAACAGCAGCTCCATCAGCCACTTCCTCCTGCTGGCACTGGCAGACACGCAGCAGCTGTAGCTCCTGCACTTCTGCCTCTTCCTGGGCATCTCCCTGGCTGCCCTCCTGGGCAACGGCCTCATCATCAGCGCCGTAGCCTGCGGCCACCACCTGCACACGCCCATGTTCTTCTTCCTGCTCAACCTGGCCCTCAGCGACCTGGGCTCCATCTGCACCACTGTCCCGAAAGCCATGCACAATTCCCTCTGGGACACCAGGAACATCTCCCACACAGGATGTGCTGCACAAGATTTTTTTTTCTTTTCTGTGCTGCAACAGAATATTTCCTCCTGACCGTCATGTGCTATGACCGCTACGTGTCCATCTGCAAACCCCTGCACTACGGGACCCTCCTGGGCAGCAGAGCTTGTGTCCACATGGCAGCAGCTGCCTGGGCCAGTGCCTTTCTCAATGCTCTCATGCACACAGCCAATACATTTTCCCTGCCCCTGTGCCATGGCAATGCCCTGGGCCAGTTCTTCTGTGAAATCCCACAGATCCTCAAGCTCTCCTGCTCCAATTCCCACCTCAGGGAACTTGGGCTTCTTGTGGTTACTAGCAGTTTATCATTTTGTTCTTTTGTGTTCATTGTTTTCTCCTATGTACAGATCGTCAGGGCTGTGCTGAGGATCCCTTCTGAGCAGGGACGGCACAAAGCCTTTTCCACCTGCCTCCCTCACCTGGCTGTAGTCTCTCTCTTTGTCAGCACTGCAGAATTTGCTCACCTGGAGCCCTCCTCGATGTCCTCCCCATCCCTGGATCTGGCCCTGTCAGTTCTGCGCAATGAAATCCTGCTCAGCATGGGCAACTGAGCCCTTGAAGGACTTAGTGTCAGGTTAAGACTTGCTTTCCCTCCCAAAGCCTTCACTTGTCAGCCTTGGGCAGGGGATTCATCCTCCCTCCCTCCTCCTTCCCACAGACCTGCTCGGAACCACTCTGTGGGCACTTTTCATTCTCTGTGTCTGTCCTCAAGTGCAGTGCCAACCTGGGTCAGTCCTGGCTCTGTCCTGAGCTCCCAGGAACTCACAGGCTGAGATGGCAACGCTCAGCCACACCAGGGCCCTGCCCCTGCCAGCAGCACCCCCACAAGCAGCAGCAGCAGCTGCAGCGGCAGCAGCAGCAGCAGAAGCAGCAGCAGAAGCAGGAGTAGCAGAAGCAGCAGCAGCAGCAGCAGCTGCAATCTCCTCTCAGCTGTTGGTGCCCCTGCACTGCAGCCCCTCCCGCTGGCACCAACGTTCCCTCGTGGCCTTGGAGACAGTCCTGAATCTATCCATGGGGTCACAGAGCCATGGAATCGCAGAGTTCCAGGTTCCTGGAATCCTGGAGTCATTGAATCCTGAGAACCACACTCAGAGGAGAAGGAGGAAGAGGAGGAGGAGAGGGAGGAGGAGGAGGAGGACAAGGACGAGGACGAGGAGGAGGACGAGGACGAGGAGGAGGAGGATGAGGAGGAGGAGGAGGAAGAGGAGAAAGAGGAGGAGGAGGAGGAGGACGAGGAGGAGGAGGAGGACCCGGACGAGGATGAGGAGGAGGACGAGGAGGAGGACAAGGAGGAGGAGGACGAGGACGAGGAGGACGAGGAGGAGGGAGGAAGAGGAGGATGAGGAGGAGGAGGAGGACGAGGACCAGGAGGACAAGGACGAGGAGAACGAGTAGGTGGAGGATGAGGAGGAGGAGGATGAGGAGGAGGAGGAGGATGAGGATGAGGACCAGGAGGACGAGGAGGACGAGGACGAGGATGAAGACGAGGATGAGGACGAGGACGAGGATGAAGACGAGGAGGACGAGGTCGAAGAGGACGAGGAGGAGGACGAGGAGGAGGACGAGGAAGAGGAGAAGAAGGATGAGGATGAGGAAAAGGATGAAGATGCAGAGGACAAGGAGGATGAGGAGGACGAGGAGGAAGACGAGGAGGAGGAGGAGGAGGAGGAGGAGGAGGAGGAGGAAGAGAGAGAACGAGGACAAAGAGGATGATGATGATGAGGAGGAGAACGAGGAGGAAGAGGAGAATGAGGATGAGGAGGAGGAGGTGGAGTAGGACAATGACAAGGAGGATGAGGAGGGGAGGAAAAAGAGGAGGAGCAGGAGGAGGAAGAGGAGGAGAAGGAGGACAACAAAGACTAGGGCAAGTACAAGGATGATGAAGAGGAGGAGGAGGACAAGGAAGAGGAGGAGGCAGAGAAGCATGAAGAAGAGGAATAGGAGGAGGAAGAGAGAGAACAAGGACAAGGAGGATGATGAGGATGAGGAGGAGGAGGACAACGAGGAGGAGGAGGAGGAGAAGAAGGATGAGGACGAGGACGAGGAGGAGAAGGATGAGGATGAGGAAAAGGATGAAGAGGACAAGGAGGAGTATGAGGAGGAGGAGGAGGAGGAGGAGGATGAGGAGGACAAGGAGGAGGACAAGGAGGAGGACGAGGAGGAGGACGAGGAGGACAAGGCGGAGGACAAGGAGGAGGACGAGGAGGACGAGGAGGATGAGGATGAGCAGGATGGGGAGGATGAGGAGGAGGAGGAGGAGGAAGATGAGGAGGAGGAGAAGGAGGAGAATGAGGATGACAATGAGGAGGATGAGGAGGATAACGATGTGGAGGATAAGGAGGAGGAGGATGAGGAGGAGGACAAGGATGAGGAAAAGGACGAGGATGAGGAGGACAAGGAGGACGAGGAGGAGGAGGATGAGGAGGAGGAGGATGAGGACGAGGAGGACGAGGACGAGGAGGACGAGGACGAGGACGAAGACGAGGATGAAAACGAGGACGAAGACGAGGAGGACGAGGTCGAAGTAGACGAGGAGGACGAGGAGGACGACGAGGAGGACGAGGAGGAGGAGGAGGAGGAGGAGGAGGTGGAGGAGCAGGACGAGGAGGATGAGGAGGACGAGGAGGAGGAGGAGGAGGAGGAGGAGGTGGAGGAGCAGGACGAGGAGGATGAGGAGGACGAGGAGGAGGAGGAGGAGAAAGACGAGGAGGAAGAGGAGGACGAGGATGACGAAGAGGACGAGGATGAGGACGAGGAGGAGGACGAGGAGAAGGAAAAGGAGGATGAGGAGGAGAAGGAGGAAAAGGAGGAAGACAACGACGACAACGACGACGACGAAGAGGAGGTGGAAGATGAGGAGGAGGAATAGCAGGAGGAAGTGAGAGAACGAGGACAGGAGGATGATTAGGAGGAGGAGGAGAACGAGGAGGAAGAGGAAAATGAGGATGAGGGGGAGGAGGAGAAGAAGGAAAATGACAAGGTGGATGAGGAGGGGGAGGAGAAAGAGGAGGAGCAGGAGGAGGAAGAGGAGGAGGAGGAAGACGACAAGGACTAGGGCAAGCACAAGGAAGATGAGGAGGAGGAGGAGGCCAAGGAAGACGAGGAGGCAGAGAAGCATGAAGAGGAGGAATAGGAGGAGGAAGAGAGAGGACAAGAACAAGGAGGATGATGAGGATGAGGAGGAGGAGGACAGCGAGGAGGAGGAGGAGGAGAAGAAGGATGAGGACGAGGACGAGGAGGAGAAGGATGAGGATGAGGAAAAGGAGGAAGATGCAGAGGACAAGTAGGAGGAGGAGGAGGAGGAGGAAAAGGAAGATGAATAGGAGGAGGAGGAGGACAAGGTGGAGAATAAAGAGGAGGAGGACTAGGATGAGGACAACCAGGAGGAGAAGGATGAGGAGGATGAGTATGAGCAGGATGGGGAGAACGAGGAGGAGGAAGAGGAGGAAGATGAGGAGGAGAAGGAGGAGAATGAGGATGAGGAGGACAATGAGGAGGATGAGGCAGATAAGGATGCGGAGGATAAGGAGGAGGAGGATGAGGACGAGGAGGAGGACGAGGAGGACGAGGAGGAGGACGAGGACGATGACGAGGAGTAGAAGGATGAGGATGAGGAAAAGGATGACGATGCAGAGGACAAGGAGGACATCCTCCTCCTCCTCCTCGTCCTCCTCCTCCTCCTCGTCCTCCTTGTCCTCCTCGTCCTCCTCGTCCTCCTCATCGTCCTCGTTCTCCTCCTCCTTCTCCTCATTGTCCTCTTCATCCTCCTTGTCCTTCTCATCCTCGTCCTCCTCCTACTCCTCCTCCTCCTCCTCCACCTCCTCATCGTGCTCCTCCACTTCCCCATTCTCATCCTCTTTATCCTCCTATTCATCCTCCTCCTCCTCGTCTTCCTCGTCCTCCTCCTCCTTGTCCTCCTTGTCCTCTTCATCCGCCTTGTCCTCCTCATACTCGTCCTTTTCCTCCTCCTTGTCCTCCTCCTCATCCTAGTCCTCCTTATCCTCTGCATCCTTATCCTCCTCATCCTCCTCATTGACCTGCACATCCTCATTCTCCTCCTTCTCCTCCTCTTCATCTTCCTCCTCTTCCTCCTCCTTGTCTTCCCAATCCTGCTCATCCGCATCCTCCTCGTCCTTCTCCTCCTGGTCCTCCTCATCCTTGTCCTCCTCCTCTTTATTCTCCTCCTTCTCCTCCTATTCCTCCCGTTCATCTTCCTTCCCCTCCTCCTCCTCCTCCTCCTCGCCCTCCTTGTCCTCTGCATCTTCATCCTTTTCCTCGTCCTCATCCTTCTTCTCCTCCTCCTCCTCCTCATCCTCATCACCCTCATTGTCCTTGTCCTCTCTCTTATTCCTCCTATTCCTCCTCTTCATGCTTCTCTGCCTCCTCCTCTTCCTTGTCCTCCTCCTCCTCCTCATCTTCCTTGTGCTTGCCCTAGTCCTTGTCGTCTTCCTCCTCCTCCTCTTCCTCCTCCTGCTCCTCCTCTTCCTCCTCCCACTCCTCATCCTCTTTGTCAGTGTCCTCCTCCTCCTCCTCCTCCTCCTCCTCATCCTCATCCTCATTCTCCTCTTCTTCCTTGTTCTCCTCATCCTCCTCATCATCCTCCTTGTCCTTGTTCTCTCTCTTCCTCCTCCTATTCCTCCTCCTCATCTTCCACCTCCTCTTCATCGTCGTCGCCATCGTTTTCGTCGTTGTAGTCCTCCTTGTCCTCCTTGTCCTCCTCCTCCTCCTCATCCTCCTCGTCCTCGTCCTCATCCTTGTCCTCCTCCTCCTCCTCCTCCTCCTCCTTGTCCTCTACTTCTTCATCCTTTTCCTCATCCTCATCCTTCTCCTCCTCGTCCTCATCCTCATCCTTCTTCTCCTCCTCCTCCTCCTCGTTGTCCTCCTCCTCCTCATTCTCGTCGTCCTCCTCGTCCTCCTCCTGGTCCGCCTCCTTGTCCTCCTTGTCCTCGTCCTCCTCCTCGTCCTTGTCCTCGTCCTCGTCCTCGTCCTCGTCCTCGTCCTCGTCCTCCTCGTCCTCATCCTCGTCCTCCTCCTTGTCCTCGTCTTCGTCCTCGTCCTCGTCCACATCCCTGTCCTCGTCGTCCTCCTCCTCGTCCTCTTCCTCGTCCTCCTCCTCCTCGACCTCCTCCTCCTCCTCCTTGTCCTCGTCCTCGTCTTCCTCATCCTCCTCCTCATCCTCCTCCTTGTCCTAGTCCTCGTCCTCATCCTCGTCCCCGTCCCCATCCTCGTCCTCCTCGTCCTCCTCTTCCTCATCCTCCTCCTCCTCCTCCTCCTCATTTTCCTCCTCTACGTCCTCATTCTCATCCTCTTTATTCTGCTATTCCTCCTCATCCTCCTCGTCTTCCTTGTCCTCTTCCTCCTTGTCCTCCTTGCCCTCGTCGTCCTCCTTGTCCTCCTCATCTTCGTCCTTTTCCTCATCCTTGTCCTCCTCTTCATCCTCCTCCTCCTTATCCTCCGCATCCTTATCCTCCTCATTGTCCTCCTCATCCTCATTCTTCTCCTTCTCCTCCTCCTCATCTTCCTCTTCTTCCTCCTCCTCGTCCTCCCCATGATGCTCATCCTCATCCTCCTCATCCTTCTCCTCCTGGTCCTCCTCATCCTTGTCCTCCTCCTCTTTATTCCCCTCCTTGTCCTCCTCCTCCTTCTGTTCATCTTCCTTCTCCTCCTCGTCCTCCTCCTCCTCGTCCTCCTCGTCCTCTGCAACTTCATCCTTTTCCTCATCCTCATCCTTCTCCTTCTCCTCCTCGTCCTCATCCTTCTTCTCCTCCTCCTCTTCCTTGTCCTCCTCCTCCTCATCATCCTTGTGCTTGCCCTAGTCCTTGTCGTCCTCCTCCTCCTCCTCTTCCTCCTCCTGCTCCTCCTCATTCTCCTCCCCCTCCTCATCCTCCTTTTGATTGTCCTCCTCCTCCTCCTCTTCCTCGTCCTCATTCTCCTCTTCCTCCTCGTTCTCCTCCTCCTCATCATCATCCTCCTTGTTCTTGTTCTCTTTCTTCCTCCTCCTATTCCTCCTCCTCATCTTCCACCTCCTCTTCATCGTCGTCGTCATCGTCATCGTCATCGTCGACCTCCTCCTCCTCCTCATCTTCCTCATGCTCCTCCTCCTTGTCCTCCTCCACATCCTCATTCTCATCCTCTTTATCCTCCTATTCCTCCTCCTCCTCCTCGTCTTCTACGTCCTCCTCCTCCTTGACCTCCTTGTCCTCCTCATCCTCCTTATCCGCCTCATCCTCGTCCTTTTCCTCATCCTTGTCCTACTCCTCATCCTCCTCCTCCTTATCCTCCGCATCCTTGTCCTCCTCATTGTCCTCCTCATCCTCGTTCTCCTCATTCTCCTCCTCCTCATCCTCCTCCTCTTCCTCCTCCTCGTCCTCCCCATCCTGCTCATCCTCATCCTCCTCGTCTTTCTCCTCCTGGTCCTCCTCATCCTTGTCCTCCTCCTTTTTATTCTCCACCTTGTCCTCCTCCTCCTCCTGTTCATCTTCCTTTTCCTCCTCCTCCTCGTCCTCCTTGTCCTCTGCATCTTCATCCTTTTCCTCATCCTCATCCTTCTCCTCCTCCTCGTCCTCGTCCTCATTCTTCTTCTCCTCCTCCTGCTCCTCCTCTTCCTCCTCCCCCTCCTCATCCTCCTTGTCATTGTCCTCTTTCTCCTCCTCCTCCTCATCCTCATTCTCCTCTTCCTTCTCGTTCTCCTCCTCCTCCTCCTCCTCCTCGACCTCCTCGTCCTCCTTGTCCTCTGCATCTTCATCATTTTCCTCATCTTCATCCTTCTCCTCCTCGTCCTCGTCCTCATACTTCTACTCCTCCTCCTCCTCCTCGTTCTCCTCCTCCTCCCCATCCTCATCATCCTCCTTGTCCTTGTCCTCTCTCTTCCTCCTCCTATTCCTCTTCTTCCTGCTTCTCTGCCTCCTCCTCTTCCTTGTCCTCCTCCTCCTCCTCTTCCTCTTCCTGCTCCTCCTCTTTCTCTTCCCCCTCCTCATCCTGCTTGTCATTGTCCTCCTCCTCCTCCTCTTCCTCATACTCATTCTCCTCTTCCTCCTCGTTCTCCTCCTCCTTCTCATCATCCTCCTTGTCCTTGTTCTCTCTCTTCCTCCTCCTATTCCTCCTCCTCATCTTCCACCTCCTCTTCATCGTCGTCATCGTCCTCCTCGTCCTCCTCCTCGTCCTCTTCATCCTCCTCGTCCTCCTCCTCCTCGTCCTCCACCTCGTCCTCCTCCTCCTCCTTATCCTCTTCCTCCTCGTCCTCTTCCTCCTCGTCCTTGTCCTCCTCCTCCTCCTCCTCCTCCTCCTCCTCCTCCTCCTCCTCCTCCTCCTCTTCCTCCTCGTCCTCCTCTCCCTCCTCCCTCTCCTCCTCCTTCTCTCCCTCTTCCTCCTCCTCCTCCTCCTCCTCCTCCTCCTCCTCCTCTGTGTGTGGTTCTCAGGATTCAATAACTCTAGGATTCCAGGAACTTGGAACTCTGAGATTCCATGGCTCTGTGACCCCATGGATGGATTCAGGACTGTCTCCAAGGCCACAAGGGAACGTTGGTGCCAGCGGGAGGGGCTGCAGTGCAGGGGCACCAACAGCTGAGAGGCGACTGCAGCTGCTGCTGCTGCTGCTGCTGCTGCTGCTGCTGCTGCTGCTGCTGCTGCTTGTGGGGGTGCTGTTGGCATGGGCAAAGCCTTGGTGTGGCTGAGCTTTGCTATCTCAGCCTGCGAGCTCCTGGGATCTCAGGACAGAGCCAGGACTGACCCAGGTTGGCACTGCACTTGAGGACAGACAGAGAATGGAAAGTGCCCACAGAGTGGTCCCGAGCAGGTCTGTGGGAAGGAGGAGGGAGGGAGGATGAATCCCCTGCCCAAGGCGGCCAAGGGAAGGCTTTGGGAGGGAAAGCAAGCCTTGACCTGACACTAAGTCCTTCAAATGCTCAGTTGCCCACGCTGAGCAGGATTTCATTGCGCAGAACTGACAGGGCCAGATCCAGGGATGGGGAGGATATCGAGGCAGGCTTCAGGTGAGCAAATTCTGCAGTGCTGTCAAAGAGAGAGACTACAGCCAGGTGAGGGAGGCAGGTGGAAAAGGCTTTGTGCCGTCCCTGCTCAGAAGGGATCCTCAGCACAGCCCTGACGATCTGTACATAGGAGAAAACAATGAACACAAAAGAACAAAATGATAAACTGCTAGTAACCACAAGAAGCCCAAGTTCCCTGAGGTGGGAATTGGAGCAGGAGAGCTTGAGGATCTGTGGGATTTCACAGAAGAACTGGCCCAGGGCATTGCCATGGCACAGGGGCAGGGAAAATGTATTGGCTGTGTGCATGAGAGCATTGAGAAAGGCACTGGCCCAGGCAGCTGCTGCCATGTGGGCACAAGCTCTGCTGCCCAGGAGGGTCCCGTAGTGCAGGGGTTTGCAGATGGACACGTAGCGGTCATAGCACATGATGGTCAGGAGGGAATACTCTGCTCCAAGGAAGAACAGAAGGAAAAAGAGCTGTGCAGCACATCCCTTGTAGGAGATGTTCCTGGTGTCCCAGAGGGAATTGTGCATGGCTTTGGGGACAGTGGTGTAGATGGAGCCCAGGTCGCTGAGGGCCAGGTTGAGCAGGAAGAAGAACATGGGCATGTGCAGGTGGTGGCCTCAGGCTACGGTGCTGATGATGAGGCCGTTGCCCAGGAGGGCAGCCAGGGAGATGCCCAGGAAGAGGCAGAAGTGCAGGAGCTGCAGCTGCCGCGTGTCTGCCAGTGCCAGCAGGAGGAAGTGGCTGATGGAGCTGCTGTTGGACATTTGCTGTGGCTGCACATGGGCACCTGTTCATGGGGAAAGGACAGTGAAGAGAAAAAGGAGATGCCTTTAACCAAAATCAAAGGCATTTCGCATGAACCTCTTTTTTCTATGACACACACGGACATATTTTTGTGTTCAAGAGTCCTGCGGATTACTTTTTAAGCTCCCCCCATGTCTCTTCTGGTGTTCTTGGAATCAGAAACCTTTAGCATTTCTGCTTCCCCCAGGGTGAACAAAGCAATTTCTGTGAGGCAAAGTGATAAGTGGAGAGTAAGGGGAGATGGCCTGTCGTTCTCACCTGTTCAGATTTCTCTGGGCTTTAACCACTCTCAGTTAGAGGATGATCACATTCCCATGCTTCCCTAAAATGTCACCAGGCACGGCTGAGAGCAGATGGATCCACAACAGCTCAGCTCCACATTTGGATCCAAGAACTCACTTTGCTCATTTCACCCACCCAAACAGCATTTTCAGTGTCACAACACCTCTGCCTTTCCTCATCAATCTTATAAATCAGAGATGCTCTAGGACAGGTTTGCACCCTGGATTGAAGCTCCCAGCTTGGACTGAAATCTCAAGGAGACTTCCAAGTGTCCTTCTGATGGCACTGGATGAAGGGAGGTGCAGCTCCTTCCCTGGCTGCACTGCCAGCCTTGCCCAGAGCTGGGCACTGGGGACAGCCGTGTCACCCTGAGCGAGCTGTGCCCCCTGCCAGAGCCCCCAGTGCCAGGCAGCTGCTCCCAGCCCTGTGCTCTGCAGAGGGAACTGGGCCCGGGGCTGCAGAGCTGCCCCACGGCTCTGCTGCAGCTCTGCCTGCACAGGAGGGGCTGCACGCCTTGGAGCCCCGGCCCTGAGGGCAGAGGCTTGGCTGGGGCACAGGAGGGAGGGGGCTTGTGCAGAGGGAGGGGCTGCACTGGAGGGGATCCTCTGGACATCTCTAAACTCTCCCTGCCACAGCATTTCTGGGATTTGTTTTCTCTCCTTCCCTGATCTTCTCTCTGCTTCCTGGAGATTTTCCTCCTGCAGGTGTCTCCCTGTGCCTCATCTCTCCCTGCCAGCACTCCCAGACCCCAAATCTCTGTGCCCTCTCCTTGGCCTGACAGAACCCTGCCTGTTTGCAGGGCACTGGCTGGGGGCAGGTTCTGTTTGCAGCTTGGAGAAAGGACAGCTCAGACTGAGCCTGATGGCTCCAGCAAAGGTGATGCTGCTGCTGTACATGGGCAGAGTGGCTGCAAGCACATTAGGGATCTCCTGTGAACCTACTGATCACTCAAAGTAACAGTTCAGATTTCTCAGGCACTTCTCAAAATACAGAATCAACTGCTGATATTTATTTCTCCCTCCCTGCCATTCTGCAATGGTAGGAAACTGAATACAAACTTTTTGGGAATTTCTTCATTTTTATCAATATCCTTGTCTTGGAAATATTCTGTGACTGATCAGAAACCCTCAGCATGTCAGAACACCATGAGCATTTCACCTACCCTACACCAGAACACTCAGAGTTGTACTCACAGGCTCTGTGGTCATTGGGATGTTCCAGCTTTAGGAGATCACTCCAGGAGCTGAAGCTGCATTGTCCTGCAGCCAGAGGTTCCTGTGCCAAGGGCTGGCAGTGATTCTGCCCCAGGCACTTCTCAGCCCCTTCCCAGCCCTGACTGATTGAAGCTCTCTGCCTCTGTGCTGTGCCTGGGCTGGCTGCAGGCAGTGCCCCAGCCCTGCTGGGCTGGCAGAAGAGCTGCTCAGCAAGAGAAATGTGCTTTTGAAGCTCTGCTTGGTTACCAGGATCACTCTCTGTGCCAGGAGCCCGGCCCAGCTCAGCAGCACAGACACAGCACAAGGACTTTAATGACCCTCTCAGGGGCTGCTGTTGTTTTCATTAGTCTCATTCCCAGAGAGTGTGCTCAAAAAACTTCTCAAGAACTCAAAGTGTGATTGAAACACTGAAGTTTCTTGGACTTTTAATGGGTCCCACTGAGGGAAACGACTGAGAAAGTGTCCCCAAGTAGAGCATAATGCTGGAGCAGAGATGACAGCAAGGGAAAAGCAAGGGGAAGGTGTCTCTGGTGCTGAGCAAACCTGGATGTGTTTCAGGAATGCAAAGGGCCCAGGCCTGAGCCCCAGCCCCTGGCAAGGCAGATCCTGTCCCTCCCTCCTTGCTCAGGGCTCTTCCCGGGATGGGCACTGGCATGTGGGGATGTGCAGTGCCAAGGGCAGGACCATGGGGCGGCCCCTGCCAGGCTGCTGAGCAGGGACAAGGAGGCACTGAGGCCCCAGGGCTGCAAGGGTCACTTGTCCCCTCGTGGCCTCAGGCCCAGGGCCAGCAGCCATGGCCAAAGGGCTGCACAGGTTGGCTCTGTCAGGGCCTTGCAGCTGCTGCACATCCCTGAGCCCTCTGCAGCCCAGGCTGTCCCACGGTGTCCCTGCCCTGCGCCTCTGTCCCTGCAGGCTGTCGTCACCCCCGGCTGCCCCACCTCGCTGGCCCTTCCTTTGCTGGCAGCTCTGCCTCCTGCTGCCCCTGCCTGGCCACACAAAGCCTTGGGCTGCTCCAGGCTCCTGCTGGGGACGTGCTGCACCACAGCCCTGCCCTGGGAGGGAAATTCCTTTCTCCTGGTGTCCAGTCTGGGCCTCCCCAGCTGTCCTTGGTGCCATTATTTCTTTCTCTCACTGTTTTATACAAGGAAGAAAATCTACATCCTCTCTGAAAACACCCTTCAATCCCTCCCAGGCTACTCCTGTTCTGTCCTCAATCACCATATCACTGAGACCAGAGCCTGCTGCCTCTACCTGCTGGTTGTGTGATGAGGCCTCCAAAACCCATCTTGGGAGTTTTTTGGGTCCTCTACGAAGTCTGTGAAAATGGAAAAACAGTCAAAGTTATTTTCTGCAAAATCTTGCAGTGACAGAACAAGGATCAGTATCTTTAAACTGAATGAGGGTGGATTTACATTTGTTAGAAGGACAAAATATATTATAATTATGAGAGTGACACAAAATGGCCACTGTTTTTCCAGAGAGATGTATTCCCCATCCCAGGAATGCTCCAAAATCAGGGAGTGTGTGCAACCTGACCCAGTGAAATCCCCTCCCCTCCCCAAGGATGGAATTCCTGTTGTGTGGGTTCTTGGATGTGCTGGGTGCCCTCACAACACTTCTGGCCAGAATGTCTGCTGAGGGCAGCCAGGCTGCTGCAGGGCAGTGACCTCACAGCCATCACCATGGCAGCCCTGTCCCCTGGGCCTGGCTCTCCCCTTTCCTCTTCCCCTGCCTTGTCTCTGCTGGCATGAAGAGTTTTGTTGATAATATCTTGTCCCCAAGGTGCTGGGCCAATGGCTTCCCCGTCAGGCTCCTGGAGCAGAAGTGGCTTTTCAGAGCCCAGCCGGAAATGAGCCCTGAGGCAGCAGCTCTGCAGCGCTGGCCACCAGGCCGGGTGCCAAGGGAGGCTTCTGGCCATGCCCTGCAAGCAGCTGCTGCTGCCAAGGTGCCTTTGGTGCCTCGGGCTGTCCCTGGCACAGCTCCCAGCACGGCACTCTGCCCTTGTGCCCGAGGCCTTCCCTGTGCTGGGGCTGGCCTGGGGCTGTTCCTGCAGGGGGACCTGCCCTGCTCCTGGCACAGGAAAGGCAGTTCCTGCTGGAGCAGAGGCTCTGCCTGCAATGGGCTCAAACCACTCCAGCAAGGCCCTGCTGACTTCAAAATTGCTTCCTAGAGCAGAATATCCTATAATTGTTATAGATTCTGGACTGTGGAGTAAATAACTCTGGTTAAGAGCTTACTGTCTAGTCATGATCTGATTGTATTTATATAAATATATCTGGTATTCCATCATTAATCCTGTAGGAAAAATTGCATTGACAAATTGTTCAATTCTACCTGTCCAGTCATTTATACATAAACCTTTGACAAATTCTGGGGCTGGGTGTGGATTCATTCACTCCCAGTCTCTTCTCTTAAAAGGAATTTTAAAAGTCTGGAGGCCCTGCAGGGGTTTAAGGATCCATGGTGGCTATTGGGTGTCATTTTTCCATCTCATGACTCAGCAGGAGTTTCTCCAATAATGAAATAAAGCTTTTGCCTGAAGCTCCCACTCTGTACATGACAGGAGTGTGTGTGACATCCCGACTCTTTGGCAGCCTGAGGATGCCTGGGATGTCACCGTGGAGCCCCTGTGAGTGCCTGTGACAGATCAGTGCCTCTGCAGCCCAAGGTGCCCTGGGATGTCACCATGGAATGGCTGTGACTGCCTCTGACCACACGGCTCTTTGACATCCCCAGAAACTCTTGAGAGGTCTCCATGGAGCCCCTGTCTCTGTGTGTGACATTCCAGCTCTTGAACAGCCTGGAGACTCTTGGAAAGTCCCCATGGAACCCCTCTGAGGGCCTGTGACAAATCTCATCCATAGAAGGCAACCATCACCAGGAAACCCTGTTGCTATGGTCAGTTTCCATGGCAACCATCCCCAGCCCCTGTTGCTATGGTCAGTTTCCATGGCAACCATCCCCAGCCCCTGTTGCTATGGTCAGTCCCTGGGCAGCTCCATGGAGACCCCATGCCAGGGGTGGTTGCCATGGACACCAGCTCAGGCCTGGAGCCCGTTGCCATGGCAACCATTGGCACTCCCATCCCCAGGGTCATGGGATCCCAGAACCACAGAATTGGCTGAGCTGGGAGGGACCCATCAGGATCCTCGAGTCCAACTGCTGGCCCTGCACAGGACACCCCAACACTGCCAGACTGGGCCTGGCAGCGCTGTCCAAATGCTGCTGGAGCTCAGGGAGCCCTGGAGCTGTAACCCTTCCCTGGGGAGCCTGGGCAGTGCCCCAGCAGCCTCTGGGCAAAAACCTTTTCCTGAGATCCAACCTAAGCCTGCCCCGACTCAGCTGCAGCCGCTCCCTCCACTCCTGTCCCTGGGCACCAGAGTGAAGAGGTTCCCTCAGCCCCAGCCAGGGACCCGCTCCCAAGGCTGCTGCCATGGCCACCAGGGCTGGCACCAGCTGGGATGCTCGGTTTCCACAGCCCGGGGTTCAGGAATGGGATTCCTCAATTTCCTGCTCCTGCTAAAACAACCCTGCCATTTGTTGCCCTCCCACTTACCATGGAAAGCACAAAAGGCAAAGATTCCAGGCTGGAATAAGAACAATTTACTGGGAACAGCAACAAGATGAAGAACAAACAGGAACAGAAAAAATATTGACAACAGAAGGGATAAGAAAAACTAGTTACAGGGAAAACTACATCACCATCACTTGTATCTTCCTGGCCACGTGTTTCCTCCTGCATGGAAAGGACACCCTTCTCCTCAGGGAAAGACAGAGTCCCTTTCCTGCCCCTGGCAATGACTTGAGGTGGGAGTGAATGTAGTGACAGGGCCATGTCCAAACCCTCATGTCCTTCAATCCCACATAAGGTCATTGGCAGGGGCAGGAAAAGGGACAGGTGTCTTCCCAGCTTGGATCACAGGGAACATGGATCACCAGGGCTCTTCCCAACAGGGTCTCCTCCAATGGGGGATGAAGCTGGAGCAGTGCACAAAGCTCTTCCTGAAGCTGGGGAATTTTCAGGACTTCCCTTACTGGTGGCTCCGTTGGTGTTTGGTCAAGTGAGAGCTCCGAGTGAAGCTCTTCCCACACTGGGGACACAAGTATGGCCTCTCCCCAGTGTGGATGCGTTGGTGGCTGACAAGATGGAAGTTGTGCTTGAAGCCCTTGCCACAGTCGGGGCAGAGGAAGCGTCTCTCCTCAGTGTGAATCCGCTCATGCAGGAGGAGATTTGAGCTGCTCTGAAACCTCTTCCCACAAGTGGGACATATGTAGGGCCTGTCCCCGGTGTGGATCCGCTGGTGCCTGATGAGGTGGGAGTTCCGCTTGAAGCCCTTCCTGCAGTAAGGGCAGCAGAAGGGCCTCTCATCCGTGTGAATGTGCTGGTGTACAAGGAGATTGGAGCTGGTCTGAAAACTCTTACAACACTTGGGACACTCGTAGGGCCTCTCCCCAGTGTGGATGCATTGGTGGCTGACAAGGTGAGAGTTGGAACTGAATCCCTTCCCACACTCCCCACAGTTGTAGGGCCTCTCCCCAGTGTGGATGTGTAAGTGCCTGACAAGGTTGGAGCTGCAGCTGAATCCCTTCCCACACTCCCCACACTCGTAGGCCCATTCCCCTGTGTGGATCATCTGGTGTCGTTTCAGATTTTTGCTCTGGCTGAAGCTCTTCCCACACTCCAAACACTTGTAGGGCTTCTCCCCATCAGGAAGCTTCTCAGGGACCACCAGCTCCGAGCTCTGGCTGAAGCTCTGCCCACCTTCCTGACCCAGAGTGGGTCTTTCCTCCTCAGAGTATCTTGGGCTGGGCTTGCAGCCCCTCCTCCTGTGAGATCTCCAGGGATTTTCCTCCCTGTTGGATTCCTGCGCTGTGGAGTTGCTCAAAATGGCCTCTTCCATGAGGTTCTGCTGCAGGGATTTGTCTTTCCTGGTTTCCATCCTCAGCTCCTGCTATGGGGGAGGAAGGACAAGGAGAGGATGGGATTAGCCTCCATTCCACAGGGAAGGACAAGGAGATGCCCCCAGAGGATCCCCGACAGGAGGGCATCGGCAGCGGGGCTGTCCTGCAGCCGGGGGCTGTGCTGGGTTGGGAGATGGAGCAGGAGAGAGGGGGAAAGGGGCACTGACTTCCTCCTCACCTGCCTCAGTGCCCCAGGGCATCTTCCTCTTCCTCGCAACATTCTCGTCCATCAGGAAAACGTTTGGGTATGGGAAATCCTGTTTTGGAAGGAAACAAGGGATGAGCACAGTGAGTTTTGTACTGGTTTGAAGGCAAACCAGGGGGAGACTTTTAAGCCAGAATGACAATTGAGTAAGAAAATTAAGATCCAAACAATGATACAGAAACACTGGCTTAATCTGACAGAGTCAGGATATAACCTGACACCCCGTTGGTCAGGGTGGTGGTAGCTGTCTGATGAAATGGTGGCTGCCGTCCAGCTGGAGTGATAAACTTGATTCTGTCAAAGCCGTAATCCTGGTCTTCCTCTGAAGGTCCAGTGGTGGTTATGGAGGTCTTGTCCTCTGGGAATCCAGTAGGCACGGTGGTCGTGGTGTTGCAAGGGTGAGATTATATCCAGGCAGGAATACTTGGTTCCTCCCCCTGGGCGGAGCATCCCACAATGGGATGATGTAATTTTATCAGTCCTGCAGTGACACTCAATGGCCCATTAAGAGAAGATGGCCCTGAAGGGCGTTATCAGGACTGAGCCATGGAAGAGATAAAGAACACTGCCCCACCTGTTGATAACAGTTTATGGAGATGGTGACTGAAAACACTTTTGGTTACATCTGACACTGTAACCGGAAACAGTGAGGCAATCCCTGCTTGGGGTGGGGGGTGAACACCACCCCCCTTACCCAAACTGGCTCCGGTGTAAAACCCCCACCCTGGGAAGGCCACACACACAGGGGACAATGTCACACTTGCCCCACCCCAGGGGAGATTTCTGTCCCTGTCACTCCCTTGCTCTCTCCTCTTTTTCTTTCCATCTCTCTCTACCTCTCATTTACTGTTCAATAAAATCCACTTTGGATTTAGTCTCGTTAGCACCTTAATTGGGGCAGAGTCATCTCTCTAACAATTTTATTATCCAGATTGCAACATTATTTTGCACAGTGATTTCAGGGCACTGTTGTCTGACCCCAAGTGCCTTTGACAACAGCATGTTTCTCTCCTTTGAGGAGTTTGTGGCTCTTTCTGGAGGAACTCTTGGAAACTTGGATGCAGTTTCCTCTGAGTGACTTTTGGGAGAACTTATGAGGAAAATGGCTCTTGTGGGTGGCCAGTGTAAAGAAAAATATTTTGTTTTCCTTCTTTGAAAAGTCTGTTAAAATCACTGGAGGAAAGGGACCAGATGATACCAGCAAGACTGACAAGGATCATTCACCCCAAAGTGAGGAACACAAGGCTACTTAAATCCTACAAGAAGCCCAGCTCAAGTAGCTAAATTCCCAAATAACTCCTGAATTCACGGGCTTTGGGGGGAGAAGCATTATTTTCTTGGTCCCTGTCACCTTAGTGATAGCTACACAGACCTTTCCCTTCCTTTTAATAATCTGTATTGGGCCAAATTTCCATTTTTTTTTTTTTTTGGAACCTGCCAGCATCTGACTTGGAGCTGTGTTGGAACTGATGAAATTTGGAATTGCCACAGAATTGTTTCTGTTGTTGGTCTATGAATGTTTGGGATTTGTTTGCGTTTTCATCACAAGTGACTTGTGGGAAGAGCAAATCTTCCTCAAGGCATTTTATGGAGGGTTAAATTTGATTTCTGCTGAGTTTGTTTTGTCCAGTGTCCAGGGGATGCTCAAGGGGTCTCTGGTTTTGGTTTGGCCCTAATTTTCTTCTGATTTGTCTTTATCACATAAAAAGACCTGAAAAATTACTAAAAAGAGTATTGACCAGAGATGTCAAAAGTCCCACCATTTAAGAGGTATTTGAGGTGGAATTTACTGTTTGGGAACATATTCTGGAGGATTTGTGGCTTCTTGGGGGATATCTGGTAGTATTCTCCATAATTTTGCGCTCTAAAAGTCAAGGTGGATTTTTCTGTCACCCCAAAACGACTCAATCACACCTCAAAATGTCTGGTTCCCACCTCAGTCCAGTGCCAAAATTACTTCATTCCTCAGACTCCAGGGTGAGATGGGGTTGGAAGGAGAATTGAGATCCAAATTTGAGGTTGTGCGGTAAGGATTGTGTGAGGCTGGGTGGGTGTGATTCATTCTGATAGTAAATAAAACTATCAGAATTACTGATTTCTGTCCCATTCCTTTTCTGTCAGTTCTTGTTTGTTTTTCAGAGTGCCGCCTTCTCAGCTGATTTTGTTTGTGTCCTCCTGTCCCAGACTGAAAAGCAAGATGTGTTCTATTTGCCATCTGTATGGCAGTTGTCCTGTGTTAAGTGGGCAGTTTTTCCTTATCTCTTCCACAATCCATCCTCCCTCAGGGGAGACATCTGCTGATAATGGGCTATTGAATGTCACTGCATGACTGATAAGAACTGTAAAATCCCATTGTGAGATGTTCCACCCAGAGGGAGGAGCAAAGCATTCTTACCTGCATCTAGTCTTGAGATTCTGGCCCACCAACACAGCTCTTTCTGTGATGGATTTCTCAGAGGAACAGCTGCCTCTTCCTCTTCAGAGGAAGACACCCTTTCCTATAGGATCACTTCTCCACCAGAGCCACAACTGACACTCCTGGAGGATTGCAGCCACAATTCCAATTGGATTGTGGCCAATACCCTGTCCAAAAAGGTATCAGGTTATATTCTGACTCTGTCAGTGTTATTTCAGTTTACTGCATTGTTTATTTTATAGTTCAATTTTCTTCCCTAATAAAAAACAGTTATTCTTGCTCCCATATTTTTATCTGAGAGCCCCCCTTAATTTCAAATTTATAACAATTCTGAAAGAGTCTACATTTTTCCATTTTAGGGGAGGCTCCTGCCCTCCTTAGCAGACACCTGCCAATCCAAACCAAAACAGCTCCTTTCTCTCCTGCCTTCCTTTGCCTGCTCTGTTTCTCTCTCAGTGTCTCCTTTGACCCAGGGCAGCTCCCACCAAAGACCCTGCCCTGATTTCATTCCAAATCCATGAGCTACAACAACCATAGGTGACGTTAGGAAGGCTGGCAGTGAAATGTCACTCTAAGATCTTGCTCCTCTTGGCTTTTGACTCTTCCATAAGAGCTTTGCCTTCAAGGGCAGGAACATCTTTTCCTGGCTGGGAACTGGAATTCCAGCCCCTGGGAGTGTGTGCCATAGATCCCAGAGGGGCATTCCCGAGGCTCCCAGGGTGCTATTCCTGCCGTGCCTCCCAAGGAGCTGTGTAGGGCAGGGGACAAGGTGCAGCAGCTGTGCTGGTTCTGCAGTGCCACAACAGCCCCTGGTTCCATGAGTTTCCGCACTGTCAAGAGTGGTTTCTTTGTTCCCATGATGCCCTGCTGTGTCCCCATGGATATTTGGTGTCATGAAGTTCTTCAGTGTCACAATGGCCACCTCAATCCATGAGCTTCCGCAGTGTCCAAATGGCCTCCTTGGATGGGCAGTGTCACCATGGACCATTGGTTCCATGCAGCCCCGCTGGGTCACCATGGACTCCTTGGTTCCATGAGGTTCTGGGGGTGTCTCCATGGTCTCCTTGGATCCACAGTGTCACAATGGACCACTGGATCCACGTGGCCCTGCTGTGCCACCACGGCCCCTTGGTTCCATGGGACCCCAGGGTCACAACTGACTCCTTGCTTCCACATCACCCCCTCAGTGCCAAAATGGCCCCTTCATTCCATGGGGAACACAAAAGGTTTATAGAAACATTCAGCAAATCCTGCTTAACACAGCTGGGAACATCTGTTTGCATTCCAAAGAGAGGTTAAAGGTGAGGATGGCACCAGCAGCTTCCATCTGCAACAGAGATCCAGGGAAAGGACAGGGACAGAGAATTCAGCTGGGAGACTCAGAGAATTCTGCTTCCAGAGATCATTTCTGGTCACACTGTCCCTTGTAGAAAGGTGACACCATTCCAGGCAGCCTGTACTGAGCAGGTGGTTCCTGAGTGGGGTTTGTTGTTCAGGAAACCTGCTCAGGCTTTTCCATTCTTTCCATCCCACCAGGAAAACTTCTCCTAGGCCTGTGTGCAGGCAGAGCCCTGAGGAGAGCAGGTGGGACACGGTGCAATGGGCTGGGACATGGAGCTGCAGAGCTCAGGGACAAGGTTCTGCTGCAGGGCACAGGGATGTCAGTGCCAGGTGGGCGATGTCAGACATGGTGAGGCTGGGGGTGAGGAGCAGCTTGTCCAAACAGGGTCAGCCCTCAGGGGGCTCATTCTTCTACATGCCCAGACCTCCTAAGGAGACACTGGGCATCAAGGTCACCTGGGGAATTCTTCTATCCGCTCTTCCCTGAACTGTAAACTAAGAATGCTCCCTTAATTAAAAAAAAAAAAAAAATTCAGGAGGTGCACTTGGAAATCTTCCTCCTTACAAGGACTCCAAACTGACTCCAATCATCTACACAAGCCCAGGAGATTTGCAGACAATTGAATGAAGACAAAGGGCCCCTGAAAGATTCCTGCATTTTCATGATCCCCATGGTGGATTTGGGGCTGAGTCCAGAACGCTCAGGCACTGAGAGAAGGCTTAAAAAGCTGCTCAAGGAGTCAGGAGCAAAACTCCAAGTCCCTTGGAGCATCACTGGGCCCCACTGAGGGCAGGGACTGCCAAAGGCTCCCCAAGGACTGCTGAGAGCAGATCCTTGAGGCCAGGATTGCAGGGATCCAAAGGCTCAGAGCAGGGAACTGCAATGCTGAGCAAGGCCTGGGCTGGCTGGGGGAAGCAGAAAGGCCAAGCCCTGAGCCCAGCCTGGCACAGCAGGGCCTGTCCCTCACAGATGGCTCGGGGCTGTTTGTGGGGCAGGGGGATGTGAGGGGCAGCAGGGACAAATGTCACAAACCTGTGTGACCCTGCAGATCCTCATGGAACCAAGGGGCCAGTGTGACACTATGGCAAGTTGTGGAACCAAGGGGATCATTGTGACACTGTTGGGCCCATGGATCCAAGGGGCCAGGGTGACACTGTGGGGTCTCATGGAAACAAGAGACCATTGTGAGCCTGCAGTGCTGTAACACCCCAGAACATTGAAATGCTGCGGGTCACCAAAGGTTCCTTCACTTGAGTTTGGTGCACAGGAGAAACATCAACCTGATATTCTCACCATAGCCAGATGCAAAGGATATTCTTGTGTCTAGGTTCGACAAGACAGGAATCTGCAAAGGAGGGCTAAAGCCTCCTGTGCAATGGAGAAGGTAAACCCCCTCCCTCCGAATTACTAGGAGTTTTAAATCAAAAGGCTCTCAGGCAAAGATATGGGAATGGGAGTAACAATTCTTTACTAGGAGAAAACTAGACAACAATTTAAAAAGGCAAATGCAATCGGTACAAACAAAACCAGTGAAAAAGTCCAGAACCTGAGGATTCGGGGTGCCAGTAGCAGTCCTGCTGGGACAATTGCACCCCTTGCAATGATTGATGAATTGCAGCTGCAGTGGTGATCTTTAGAAGGGTATAGTTTTCCTCTGAAGATCTGGTGGCAGTGGGGCCGGTCGTCCTCTGCGCCGGGGTTGCCTCTGAGCTCCGCTGCCGTCGCCTCAGCGCGCTCCGGCTGCTTCGCTGCGAGTGCCGCCGAAGAGAGCTGCTTCTCCGGGAATCCCGCGAAGAGAGAGAGCGAGCTGCTTCTCTCCCCAAAAGCTACCCCTTTATACCCAATAAAAGAGTGCTTGGCTTCCCCCTCTGGGTGGAACATCTCACAATAGCATGGTGTTATGTTACCAGCCCTGCACTGAATCAGTCAATGGCCCACTAACAAACCATTACCTCTTAGGAGCAAAACCGGTTCTTGGAAAAGATAACAAAACCTGCCCAACAGGTTTGCCTTCAACAGATGGCAAATGGAATACAAGCTTATCTTACAACCCAGGACATTATCCACTCCTTATTCTATTTCCATCTGCACACCATGAAATCTTACACCCGTTCTCACTTAAGACCAAGTTTCCCTGTGGTACACAGCGGGTCTCCCCATCTTTCTGCATTACCCACCAAGTGTAACCAGGTCCTTGAGCAAAGACAATCCCACGAATGGGTTGGTCTTTGCCTGAGGTGGGATTAATCCGAACAGTTTTCCCTAAAATACCTTTCATATGTACTACAGGGACCTTATCTCCATCTACTGCGTGTAAGGGTTCTGACTGGGCAGGGCCAGCTCGATTGACAGACCCTTGGGTTTTGACCATCCAGGTTGCTTTTGCCAGGTTAATTTCCCAGTTTCTAAATGTTCCCCCACCAAGTGCCTTTAGGGTAGTCTTAAGGAGTCCGTTGCATCGTTCGACTTTGCTGGCAGCTGGAGCATGATAGGGAATATGATATATCCATTTGATACCATGTTCTCTGGCCCAGGTGTTGATAAGGCTGTTCTTGAAATGGGTGCCGTTGTCAGACTCAATTCTCTCAGGGGTGCCGTGTCTCCACAGGACTTGCTTTTCCAAGCCTAAGATGGTGTTACGGGCTGTAGCATAAGACACAGGGTAGCTTTCCAACCATCCAGTGGTGGCTTCTACCATGGTGAGCACGTAGCGCTTGCCTTGGCGTGTCTGGGGCAGAGTGATATAGTCAATCTGCCAGGCCTCCCCATATTTGTACTTGGACCACCGCCCACCATACCATAGGGGCTTCACTCTCTTGGCCTGTTTGATGGCAGCACACGTCTCACAGTCATGGATAACCTGGGAAACACTGTCCATGGTTAGATCCACCCCTCGGTCTTGTGCCCACTTGTAGGTGGCATCTCTGCCCTGATGACCTGAGGCATCATGAGCCTGAAGATCTGGTGGCAGTGGGGCCGGTCTTCCTCTGCGCCGGGGTTGCCTCCAAGCTCCGCCGCCGCCGCCTCCCTGTGCCCCGGCTGTTTCGCTGCGAGATCCCGCGAAGCAGAGAGAGAGAGCGAGCCGCTTCTCTCGGAGTCCCGCCCAGAGAGCTGCCTCTCTCCCCAAAAGCTACCCCTTTAAACAATAATAGAGTGCTTGGCTTCCCCCTCTGGGTGGGACACCTCACAGTGTTACATTTACCAGCCCGGCAGTGAGTCAGTCAATAGTGTATAAACAAACCATTGCCTCTACGGGGCAAACCATTGTCTTTGGGAGAGATAACAAAACCTGCCCAACAGGTTTGCCTTCAACAGATGGCAAATAGAATACAAGCTTATCTTACAACCCAGGACAGGTAGCAAAACCTCAGAGTGGGGTCCCTGTCCCACTCCATCCCCCCAGAACTCCAGCCCACCAGGGCAGCTGGGGGGATCCACCTCCATGGAATGGCACTGTACCTTCCTCAGGACAAATGTCAGCATCCTGCAGGGATGGATGACACAATCCAGGCCTTAGGCAGCTTTGGAGATTGATGAGATGAGGTACTGGGGGCAGGAACAAGAAGGGTGACAGGAGCAGCAGGAGCAGCGTGCAGTGTGTGCTGAGCCCAGGGCCAGCGGTTGTGTTGTGCTGCTTGCTGGGTGCTGGCAGTTCCAGATGGGACATGGATTGTGACATGACCATTGAGCTAGAGAGCCTTTGGTTCCATGCTTAGCAACGTTCCCCCAGAGCATGGTGCTCAGAGCCCTGTTCCCAAGGATGGGGCATCCACAGCCTGGGCCAGTGCCTCAGCAGCCTCAGTGGCAAATAGCAGCTTTCTTAGATCCAAGTTCAATCAGCCTCCTGCAGCTGAAAGCCGTCCCCCCTTGTCCTGGTGCCACAGGCCCTGTGGAACACTCTGTCCCAGTCTTTCTTGTGGCACCCTTGCAGTGCTGCAGAGCTGCAGTGAGGCCTCCCCAGGGTCTCCTCTTTCCAGGCTGAGCATCCCCAGCCCCACGTGGACAGCAGGCAGTGTGATCAGGGGGAGTCCAGGCTGGAGTCAAATGGCATCAGGAACTGAGAAATGGAAGCTTTAGGCCCAGCTTTGCCTCTAAATGTTCAAAATTGAATAACAGTGTAGGGCAAGATGGTGGGACACTGGTTCTGCTCTAATTGGTGAATATAGTCTCTGTTTTTTTCTTTTTTTCTGTCATGCTGATGCAGGTTTGGCTGTTTGAAAGGAAGCTTGGCACAATATCCATTGTCTTCTCCATTTGTGAAACACCGAGCAGAGTCTGGGCAAGATGATGTTGCACAGCCAAACCTGCCAATGTACTGGTGATCCTGAGGCTGGAGGATTCCAGTAAACCCAGCCAAAAGTAATTTCTGGAAAGTCAAGCCTGGTGTACATTTTCTTGAGTTTGGCTATGCCAACTTCACCTGAGTCTTATAATAAAGCAAACAAAAACCCAAACCGAAAGAGACAAAACCCAGAAACGAACAAACCCACGCAAACCAATCAAACAAATAGATTTAAAAAATCAAAAAAAAACCAAAGGGAATGAGGAGTTAGTATTAGTTTTGAGTTCATCACAGCAGGCAAATGGCTGCTTTCCACGGGATCACCATAAAAAAACACAGATAACAGCTGCTCCAAAATACACCCAACAGGAGAACCATCAAAGTGGTACATAGCAACTCTGGGGGCAGCTCCCCATGAAGGTGAGGGATGAGCACACAGTGGTACAGCTCCAGCCTTCCCCAGCCTCCAGGCTGCTCTTTGCTCCTGATGTAAGAGCCGTGCAGGACTGTGGCCCCTCTTGGTGCATTATAAATCATTCCCACAGCTCTCACTTGAGCCACTGGCATGTCCAGAGCGAGATGCAGGCACAATCCTACTGCCCGCTGAGCCTCTCTGGGAGATCCTGAGTATCTTCCTGCCTAGAGCCACAAAAGAGCTCAGGCTCTGCCTGAACTGGGTTTTCAGGGGAGGTTTCCATGTCCTTGCAAGATGTGTTCATCGTTCATCAGGCTGTGCCCAGCCTGGATCAGGGCAGGTTGGATGCCACATGGGATCCATCCTTTGCCCTGCCATGTGATCCTCCATGCAGTGGGGATAAAAAGCCCAGAACTGGGGAACCCCAGGTGCTGCAGCAGAGATATTTTTGGGAGAAACCCAGAGCTGTGCATGGCCAGCTTGAAGTCTGCACTGGTGTGAGCACCAGGCCGGCTGTGCCATTCCTGAAAATTTTGGCTGGCCTTGACCTAGTTAGGTTCTCATCTACCTTCTAAACTGTGGGGCTCTGTGCTTTCCTTCCTATGGAAAAGAACTGTCCTTCTCCTTCAGGTGCCAATGGCCATATTGGGATTTCACCTCCAATGTTGACTGTTGTTACAGACTGGGTGAGATTGTTGGCTGGAAACATTTCATGTGTGGGGGAGGAAGGGGCAGATCCAGCCTTGCCCTGCCCTGGAACCCCAGCCCTGCCCTGCCCTGGAACCCCAATCCCCCCAGAGCCTCTATCCCAGCCCAGCAGTGTCTGCCAGTCCCTGGCACAGCACAGGCAATGCTCCACAGCCACCTCTGGAGCCCCACCCCAGCTCCTGAGTGACCAAATGACCCCAAGTCCCACCTGCGGGAAGGGCCCAGGAAGACCAAGGGGTATTTAAGGCTGACCACAAGGCAAGCACACATCTTGACCCTACCTCCTCTTGGAATTTCCAGCTAAACACTGGTGGAATCCAGGAGTTGGTAGCTGTATGTGAGCTTCTCTGTATCTATTTTGTCTTTCTCTCTTTCTGTGTCTTCATCTTCTACTTCTCTCCTCTTGAACATTTTGATTAACTTAATATAGAACAGGCTTAAAGTTGGTGAAGATCAATCAAAACCCTTTGTGGCTGACAATCCATCAGACTCTGTCCCTACCCCCACCCCACCATTTCCCCCATCCAAGCCCTGGCACTCAGAGCAGCCTTGTGCAAATCTGAGCTCCCTCCAGCCCAGGCTGCACCTCAGGTTTCAGCTCCTTGGCTCCAACTCCCACCTGCTTTCCTTGGAGAAGGAGCTGCCCCAGACACAGAGGGATGTTCATTTATTGCCAGCCAAAAAAAGCCAAGGGAAGGCACAGCTCCATCAAATGCAAAAGTCATTCCTTTGTTGGATATTAAATCCACTTTACACAGTAGACAGTCTCAGAGCAATGGAAAACACCTTCTGTGCCCAGCAGAGATCCCAAGGTCCCCCCAAACCCTCCCTGCCCCGATTCTGACCAGATTTGCTCTTTGCACACACGAGTCACAGGCTGAAGGCAGGAGCTCCCTCCATGGCCAGAGGAAGGAAAAGAGGGAAAGCGGATGAAGAGCTCTCCTGTGCAGAGCCAAGGTCCAAGTGCAGCCCCTGTAGTGGGAACCACAACTCATCAGGTTTGTGTCCTTTGGGCTCAGGGATGGTGACACTCAGAGGCACAGAAAAGTTTCTTGCCAACAAACACAAGTTGAACATTTGAACAGTTTAATAGCCATCACAACTCTTCCCTCAGCACTCTGTGATGTCCCTGCAGCATCTGAAATGTCCCCCATCCCCAAGGGATTTCCATACAGGTAAAGCTTCAGATAAAGACTTAAGAAAAGGGAGTTCTTTGATAGATATAAGCACAATAAGGATGTGGACTGATACGATATTTATATTAACATCAGAAAGATTGAACAACTCCCTGAAGCTCAAAGCATGAAACCAGTCAGTTGAGAAGGACTTGAATGACCAGAAAGCATCTGGTGAAGGAAATCTGGGAGCAGCAGGAAGTACATTAATGCAGCTGGCCTAGAGAAGAGATGTCCTTAGACATGGCCATTTAAACAGGAGAGCTAGAAACACCTAAAGGAAGAGGGAGGGGAAGGAATAAATAATATATTGGTGACACAAGTAGAAGGCAATGTCAGTATTTCTCCTCCTGCCATTAGTACACTTGAAGAAAATTCCTGTTCCTGGACAGAATACTTTGGTATTTCTTAAAAGTACTGAAGTGACGCAGATAATAAAAATTTGCGTCCATAGAATGAAATGTACAAATATTAAAACGTGTGCCCCTTTCCAGGCAGACATCAGCTGTGTGCCCATGAACAGGCAGTGCCACTTGTGCCCTGAGGTGCCAAGCTGGGACTGGATCTCTCAGAGAGGAGCTGAGGGAGAGCAGAGCACCTTGCAAGCTGCAGGTCCCTGCCAGCCCCGCAGGGCTCCTGTGCCATCAACATCTGCTCTGCTCCAGTCTGGAACAGGGCCCAGTGTTGGAAGGATGCCACGGGAGACAAGACTCATGATATCATGATCATCAAGTCTCAGTTTATTGTAAGAGATTACACAGTTTATATATGTTCGTTAATTAGCTCATACATATTGCAAAAGCCAAGCTCATGATTGGTTGCTATGTGACTTGTACTATTATATTAAAACTATCTTTGTGAAAGATACATGCCTGTCCAGCTGGCCTTGCAGTTAGAACAGCTTAGTACTCCTTTGTTCTTCTCTATCTACTTCTACATACCAAGCAGTTTCAATATCCTGCTTTCTGCACACCATCTACTCTTCAGGGCCATGCGAACTTTGCAGCAGTCACGTAGCCCTCCCTATTTGGATTAATTTTACAGTATCATGTCCCTTGTCGTTCAACCATTCCTCTGTCAGGCTCTCTTCAGATCAGTATCTTTAAACTGAATGAGGGTGGATTTACATTTGTTAGAAGGAGGAAATATATTATAATTATGAGAGTGACACAAAATGGCAACTGTTTTTCCAGAGAGATGTATTCCCCATCCCAGGAATGCTCAAAAATCAGGGCATGTGTGCAACCTGACCCAGTGAAATCCCCTCCCCAAGGATGGAATTCCTGTTGTGTGGGTTCTCGGATGTGCTGGGTGCCCTCACAACTCTTCTGACCAGAATGTCTGCTGAGGGCAGCCAGGCTGCTGCAGGGGCAGTGACCTCACAGCCATCACCATGGCAGCCCTGTCCCCTGGGCCTGGCTCTCCCCTTTCCTCTGCCCCTGCCTTGTCTCTGCTGGCATGAAGAGTTTTGTTGATAATACCTTGTCCCCAAGGTGCTGGGCCAATGGCTTCCCCGTCAGGCTCCTGGAGCAGAAGTGGCTTTTCAGAGCCCAGCCAGAAATGAGCCCTGAGGCAGCAGCTCTGCAACGCTGGCCACCAGGCCGGGTTGCAAGGGAGGCTTCTGGCCATGCCCTGCAAGCAGCTGCTGCTGCCAAGGTGCCTCTGGTGCCTCGGGCTGTCCCTGGCACAGCTCCCAGCACGGCACTCTGCCCTTGTGCCCGAGGCCTTCCCTGTGCTGGGGCTGGCCTGGGGCTGTTCCTGCAGTGGGACCTGCCCTGCTCCTGGCCCAGGAAAGGCAGTTCCTGCTGGAGCAGGAGGCTCTGCCTGCAATGGGCTCAAACCACTCCAGCAAGGCCCTGCTGACTTCAAAATTGCTTCCTAGAGCAGAATATCCTATAATTGTTATAGATTCTGGACTGTGGAGTAAATAACTCTGGTTAAGAGCTTATTGTCTAATCATGATCAGATTGTATTTATATAAATATATCTGGTATTCCATCATTAATCCTGTTGGACAAATTGCATTGACAAATTGTTCAATTCTACCTGTCCAATCGTTTATACATAAACCTTTGACAAATTCTGGGGCCAGGATTGGATCCAGTCACTCCCAGTTTCCTCTCTTAAAAGGAATTTTAGAAGTCTGGGGGCTCTTCAGGGCTTTTAGAACCCATGGTGGCTGCTGTGTGTCTCCATCTCATGACTCAGCAGGAGTTTCTCCAATAATGAAATAAAGCTTTTGCCTGAAGCTCCCACTCTGCCCATGACAGGAACCCCTGTGAGTACCTGTGACATCCTGGCTCTTTGGCAGCCTGGGGATGTCACTGTGGAGCCCCATGAGTGCCTGTGACAGATCGGTGCCTTTGTAGGCCAAGGTGCCCTGGGATGTCACCATGGAATGGCTGTGACTGCCTCTGACCACACGGCTCTTTGCCATCCCCAGAAACGGTTGGGAGGGCTCCATGGAGCCCCTGTCTCTATGTGTGACATTCCAGCTCTTGAACAGCCTGGAGACTCTTGGAAAGTCCCCATGGAACCCCTCTGAGGGCCTATGACAACTCTTATCCTTACAAGGCAACCATCACCAAGAAACCCTGTTGCTATGGTCAGTTTCCATGGCAACCATCCCCACCCCTGTTGCTATGGTCAGTTTCCATGGCAACCATCCCCAGCCCCTGTTGCTATGGTCAGTCCCTGGGCAGCTCCATGGAGACCAACTGCTGGCCCTGCACAGGACACCCCAACACTGCCAGCCTGGGCCTGGCAGCACTGTCCAAACGCTGCTGGAGCTCAGAGAGCCCTGGAGCTGGGACCCTTCCCTGGGGAGCCTGGACAGTGCCCCAGCAGCCTCTGGGCAAAAACCTTTTCCTGAGATCCAACCTAAGCCTGCCCCGACTCAGCTGCAGCCGCTCCCTCCACTCCTGTCCCTGGGCACCAGAGTGAAGAGGTTCCCTCAGCCCCAGCCAGGGACCCGCTCCCAAGGCTGCTGCCTTGGCCACCAGGGCTGGCACCAGCTGGGATGCTCGGTTTCCACGGGCCGGGCTTCAGGAATGGGATTTCTCAATTTCCTGCTCTCGCTAAAACCCTGCTGGTGCTCGTTGCCCTCCCACCTTCCATTGAAGGAAAAAAGGTAAAGATCCCTAGCTGGGATAAGAACAATTTACTTGGAACAGCAATGAGATAAGGAACAAACAGAAACAGAAAAAATATTGACAACAGAAGGGATAAGAAAAACTATTTACAGGGAAAACTACATCACCATCAATTGTATCTTCCTGGCCACGTGTTTCCTCCTGCATGGAAAGGACACCCGTCTCCTCAGGAAAAGAGAGAGAGAGTCCCTTTCCTGCCCCTGGCAATGACCTGAGGTGGGAGTGAATGTAGTGACAGGGCCATGGCCAGACCCTCATGTTCTTCTATCCCATATCAGGTCATTGGCAGGGGCAGGAAAAGCGACAGGTGTCTTCCCAGCATGGATCACAGGGAACATGGATCACCAGGGCTATCCCTAACAGGGTCCTCCAATGTGGGAGGACAAAGCTCTTCCTGCACAAAGCTCTTCCTGCAGCCAGGGAACTTTCAGGACTTCCCTTACTGGTGGCTCCGTTGGTGTTTGGTCAAGTGAGAGCTCCAGGTGAAGCTCTTCCCACACTGGGGACACAAGTAGGGCCTCTCCTCAGTGTGGATGCGTTGGTGGCTGACACGATTGGAGTTTTGCTTGAAGCCCTTGCCACAGTCGGGGCAGAGGAAGCACCTCTCCTCGGTGTGAATCCGCTCATGCAGGAGAAGATTTGAGCGGCTCTGAAACATCTTCCCACAAGTGGGGCACATGTAGGGCCTCTCCCCATTGTGGATGCATTGGTGGATGATGAGGTCAGAGCTCCAGCTGAAGCCCTTCCCACATTCCCCACACTTGTAGGGCTCTCCCCAGTGTGGATGCGTTGGTGGCAGACAAGGTGAGAGTTGGAGCTGAATCCCTTCCCACACTCCCCACACTCGTAGGCCCATTCCCCGGTGTGGATCATCAGGTGTCGTTTCAGATTGTTGCTCTGCCTGAAGCTCTTCCCACACTCCAAGCACTTGTAGGGCTTCTCCCCATCAGGAAGCTTCTCAGGGACCACCAGCTCCGAGCTCTGGCTGAAGCTCTGCCCACCTTCCTGGCCTAGAGTGGGTCTTTCCTCCTCAGAGCATCCTGGGCTGGGCTTGCAGCCCCTCCTCCTGTGAGATCTCCAGGGATTTTCCTCCCTGTTGGATTCCTGCACTGTGGAGTTGCTCAAAATGGCCTCTTCCATGAGGTTCTGCTGCAGGGATTTGTCTTTCCTGGTCTCCATCCGCAGCACCTGCTCTGGGGGAGGAAGGACAAGGAGAGGATGGGATTTGCCTCCATGCCACAGGGAAGGGCAGGGAGATCCCCCCAGTGCATCCCCAGCAGGAGGGCACCGGCAGCGGGGCTGTCCTGCAGCAGGGGGCCGTGCTGGGCTGGGAGATGGAGCAGGAGAGAGGGAGAAAGGGGCACTGGCTTCCTCCTCACCTGCCTCAGTGCCCCAGGGCATCTTCCTCTTCCTCGCAACATTCTCGTCCATCTGGCAAATGTTTGGGTATGGGAAATCCTGTTTTGGGAGGAAAACAAGGGATGAGCACAGTGAGTTTTGTACTGGTTTGAAGGCAAAGCAGGGAGAGAGTCTAAGCCAGAATGACAATTGAATAAGAAAATTAAGATCAAGCAGTGATACAGAAACACTGGATTAATCTGACAGAGCCAGGATAGAACCTGACACCCCGTTGGTCAGGGTGGTGGTAGCAGGCTGATGAAATGGTGGCTGCAGTCCAGCTCAAATGATGAACGTGATTCTGTCAAAGCAGTAATCCTGTAGAAGGGTCTGGTCTTCCTCTGAAGGTCCAGTGGTGGTTATGGAGCTCTTGTCCTCTGGGAATCCAGTAGGCAAGGTTGTTGTGGTGTTGCAAATGGTGAGATTATATCCAGGTAGGAATGCTTAGTTCCTCCCTCTGGGCGGAGCATCCCACAATGGGATGATGTAATTTTATCAGTGCTGCAGTGACACTCATTGGCCCATTAACAGAAGATGGCCCCTGGAGAGCGTTATCAGGGCTGAGCCATGGAAGAGATAAAGAACACTGCCCCACCTGTTGATAACAGTTTATGGAGATGGTGACTGAAAACACTTTTGGTTACATCTGACACTGTAACCTGAAACAGTGAGGCAATCCCTGCTCGGGGTGGGGGGTGAACACCACCCCCCTTACCCAAACTGGCTCAGGTGTAAAACCCCCACCCTGGGGAGGCCACGCACACAGGGGACAATGTCACACTTGCCCCACCCCAGGGGAGATTTCTGTCCCTGTCACTCCCTTGCTCTCTCCTCTTTTTCTTTCCATCTCTCTCTACCTCTCATTTACTCTTCAATAAAATCCACTTTGGATTTAGTCTCGTTAGCACCTTAATTGGGGCAGAGTCATCTCTCTAACAATTTTATTATCCAGATTGCAACATTATTTTGCACAGTGATTTCAGGGCACTGTTGTCTGACCCCAAGTGCCTTTGACAACAGCATGTTTCTCTCCTTTGAGGAGTTTGTGGCTCTTTCTGGAGGAACTCTTGGAAACTTGGATGCAGTTTCCTCTGAGTGACTTTTGGGAGAACTTATGAGGAAAATGGCTCTTGTGGGTGGCCAGTGTAAAGAAAAATATTTTGTTTTCCTTCTTTGAAAAGTCTGTTAAAATCACTGGAGGAAAGGGACCAGATGATACCAGCAAGACTGACAAGGATCATTCACCCCAAAGTGAGGAACACAAGGCTACTTAAATCCTACAAGAAGCCCAGCTCAAGTAGCTAAATTCCCAAATAACGCCTGAATTCACGGGCTTTGGGGGAAGAAGCATTATTTTCTTGGTCCCTGTCACCTTTGTGATAGCTACACAGACCTCTCCCTTCCTTTAATAATCTGTATTGAGACAATTTTCCTTTTTTTTTTTTTTTTTTTTTTTTGGAACCTGCCAGCATCTGAGCTGGAGCTGTGTTGGAACTGATGAAATTTGGAATTGCCAGAGAATTGCTTCTGTTGTTGGTTTATTAATGTTTGGGATTTATTTGTGTTTCCATCAGAAATGACTTGTGGGAAGAGCAAATCTTCCTCAAGGCATTTTATGGAGGGTTAAATTTGATTTCTGCTGTGTTTGTTTTGTCCAGTGTCCAGGGGATGCTCAAGGGGTCTCTGGTTTTGGTTTGGCCCTAATTTACTTCTGATTTGTCTTTATCAATTAAAAACACCTGAAAAATGACTAAAAAGAGTATTGACCAGAGATGTCAGAAGTCCCACCATTTAAGAGGTATTTGAGGTGGAATTTACTGTTTGGGAACATATTCTGGAGGATTTGTGGGATCTTGGGGGATATCTGGTAGTATTCTCCATATCTTTGCACTCCAAAAGCCAAGGTGGATTGGTCTGTCACCTCAAAGTGACTCAATCCTACCTCAAAATGGCTGGTTCCCACCTCAGTCCCATGGCAAAATTACTCAGTTCCTCAGCCTCCGGGGTGAGATGGGATTTGAAGGAGATCAGGAGAAGTGAGATACAAATTTGAGGTTGTGGGATCAGGATTGTGTGGGGCTGGGTGGGTGTGATTTATTTTGATAATAAATAAAACGATCAGAATTATTGATTTCTGTCCCATTCATTTTCTGTCAGTTCTGATTTGATTTGCAGAGTGCTGCATTCTCAGCTGATTTTGTTTGTGTCCTCCTGTCCCAGACTGAAAAGCAAGATGTGTTCTATTTGCCATCTGTATGGCAGTTGTCCTGTGTTAAGTGGGCAGTTTTTCCTTATCTCTTCCACAATCAATCCTCCCTCAGGGGAGACATCTGCTGATAATGGGCTATTGAATGTCACTACATGACTGATAAGAACTGTAAAATCCCATTGTGAGATGCTCCGCCCAGAGGGAGGAGCCAAGCATTCCTACCTGCATCCAGTCTTGAGATTCTGGCCCACCAACACAGCTTTTTCTGGGCTGGATTTTCCCATAGGAACAGCTGCTCCTTCCTCTTCAGAAGAAGATTCCCATTCCTACAGGATCACTTCTCCAACAGAACCACACCTGACACTGCAGGAGGACTGCAGCCCCAATTCCAATTAGACTGTGGCCAACATCCTGTCCAGCAGGGTGTCAGGTTGTATTCTGACTCTGTCAGTGTTGTTTTGCTTCACTGCATTGTTCATATTTTAATTTTCTTCCCTATTAAAAAAAAAAATTGTGATTCCTGCTCCCATATTTTTATCTGAGAGCCCCCCTTAATTTCAAATTTATAACAATTCTGAAAGTAAGGGTCTACATTTTTACATTTCAGGGGAGCCTCTTGCCATCCTTAGCAGACACCTCTCCTTCCAAACCAAAACACTCCTTTCTCTCCTGCCTTCCTTTGCCTGCTCTGTTTCTCTCTCAGTGTCTCCTTTGACCCAGGGAAGCTCTCACCAAAGTCCCTGCCCTGATTTAATTCCCAATCCATGAGCTATAGCAACCACAGGTGAAAATGTGAAGGCTGGCAGTGAAATCTCACTGTAAGATCTTGCTGCACTTGGCTTTTGGCTCTTTCATAAGAGCTTTGCCTTCAAGGGCAGGAACATCTTTTCCTGGCTGGGAACTGGAATTCCAGGCTCTGGGAGTGTGTGCCATGGATCCCAGAGGGGCATTCCCAGGCTCCGAGAGTGCTGCTCCTGCCGTGCCTCCCAAGGAGCTGTGCAGGGCAGGGGACAAGGTGCAGCAGCTGTGTTGGTTCTGCAGTGCCGCAACAGCCCCTGGTTCCATGAGTTTCAGTACTGCCAATAGTGCTTCCTGGGTTCCATGATGCCCTGCTGTGTCCCCATGGATATTTGGTGTCATGAAGTTCTTCAGTGTCACAATGGCCACCTCACTCCATGAGCTTCTGCAGTGTCCAAATGGCCTCGTTGGATGGGCAGTGTCACCCTGGACCATTGGCTCCATGCAGCCCTGGTGGGTCACCATAGACTCCTTGGTTCCATGAGGTTCTGGGGGTGTCTCCATGGTCTCCTTGCATCCAAAGTGTCACAATGGACCACTGGATCCACGTGGCCCCGCTGTGTCACCATGGCCCCTTGGTTCCATGGGACCCCAGGGTCACAACTGACTCCTTGCTTCCATGTCACCCCCTCAATGCCAAAATGTCCCCTTCATTTCATGGGGAACACAAAAGATTTATAAAAACATTGAGCAAATCCCGCTTAAAACACTTGGGAACATCTGTTTGCATTCCAAAGACAAGTTAAAGGTGAGGCTGGCACCAGCAGCTTCCATCTGCAACATGGATCCAGCTGGGAGACTCAGAGAATTCTGCTTCCAGAGATCATTTCTGGTCACACTGTCCCTTGTAGAAAGGTGACACCATTCCAGGCAGCCTGTACTGAGCAGGTGGCTCCTGAGTGGGGTTTATTGTTTAGGAAACCTGCTCAGGCTTTTCCATTCTTTTTTTCCCAACAGGAAAACTTCTCCTGGGCCTGTGTGCAGGCAGAGCCATGAGGAGAGCAGGTGGGACATGGTGCAATGGGCTGGGACATGGAGCTGCAGAGCTCAGGGACAAGGTTCTGCTGCAGGGCACAGGGATGTCAGTGCCAGGTGGGCGATGTCAGACATGGTGAGGCTGGGGGTGAGGAGCAGCTTGTCCAAACAAGGTGAGCCCTCAGGGGGTTCATTCTTCTACATGCCCAGACCTCCTAATGAGACACTGAGCATTAAGATCACCTGGGGAATTCTTCTATCAGCTCTTCTCTGAACTGGAAACTAAGAATACTCACTTGATTAAAGAAAAAAAGTCATGAGGTGCACTTTGAAATCCTCCTCCTTACAAGAACTCCAAACTGACTCAAATCAGCTGCACAAGCCCTGGAGATTTGCAGACCATTGAATGAAGACAAAGTGCCCCTGAGGGCTTTCCGTATTTTGATTATCCCCAACATGGATCTGGGACTCAGTCCAGGACCCTCAGGCACTGAGAGAAGGCTGAAGAAGCTGCTCAAGGAGTCAGAAGCAAAATTCCAAGTCCCTTGGAGCATCACTGGGCCCCACTGAGGGCAGGGACTGCCAAAGGCTCCCAGGGACTGGTGAGAGCAGATCCTTGAGGCCAGGATTGCAGGGAGCCCAAGGCTCAGAGCAGGGAACTGCAATGCTGCTCAAGGCCTGGGCTGGCTGGGGGAAGCAGAAAGGCCAAGCCCTGAGCCCAGCCTGGCACAGCAGGGCCTGTCCCTCACGGGTGGCTCGGGGCTGTTTGTGGGGCAGGGGGATGTGAGGGGCAGCAAGGACAAATGCCACAAACGTGTGTGACCCTGCAGATCCTCATGGAACCAAGGGGCCAGTGTGACACTGTGGGAAGTTGTGGAACCAAGGGGATCATTGTGGCACTGTTGGGCCCATGGAACCAAGGGGCCATGGTGACACCATGGGGCTTCATGGACCCAGAGACCATTACGACTCTGTGGGGCCTGATGGAACCATGGAGACCATTCCAACCCTTCAGGGCCTCATGTCACCAAGGGGGCATTGTGACACCTCAGGGCCTCCTGGAAGCAAGGGACCATTGGGACACTGTGGGGCCCCATGGGATAGAAAAACATGGAACAGGTCTGGCTGGCTTGGACTGCCAGGGGCCAACTGACAGGTCTGGCTGATGTTGGAATGCCAAGGGCTGCTTCTCATCAGCTCCTGGAGCAATGGGGCTCTGTGCTTTCCTTGCTATGGAAAAGAACTGTCCATCTTTTCAGATGCTCATTCCCAAAATTGATATTCTACCTAAAAAATTCCTATATGCAAGGATATCTCTCAGAAAAAAATCTGGCAGCTCTGGTTGGCCTCTGGTTGTCACCTCTCATCCCCCCAGAAAACATTGGCATACTGTTCTTTCATTCCTGTGGTAAAGAACCGGCCTTCATGTCCAGGGACCATGGCCAAAATTAGAATTTGGCATCCCAAATTCCATATATCCAAGGATTGCTCCCAGACAAAAGTAGCAAGGACAGACAGGTCAGGTCTGGCCTGGCTACTGAGATCCTGGCCCTGCCCCAGCGCGGCCCAGCCTGACACAGCCCCAGCGCAGCCGCTGCAGAAACCTCCATGGCAAAACAGCTCCGGCCGCAAGCACCGAGCCCGGCCGGGCTCACGGAACCATCTGCAGCCCCGGGAGATATTGACTCTGCCAGTGCTGCCATCCTCCCTCCAGTGAGAGAAAAGGACACAGGGCAGGCACACAGAGGAGGAACATGGACACACCGAGGGCAGGGAAGGGGAAGTTGAGTCCCTGATGGGAGGGATGAGGAGATGCCTTGATCTTGGGGCTGGAATCCTCTGGAAAAGCTGTGGAGAAGGATGTCATTGATACATCAGACTCTCTTTTTCCCTATAAGGCATTGAAAATATGGGGAAATTATTTATTCAGCAAAGGCCTCCATGCTAAAGTAAGGAAATGTTGCAGTAACTGTGATCCCAAAAGCAGTTTGAAAAGGAGTGATGAGACCCTGTGCCTTCAGGGAGAGAAGAAGATCTCTGTTCCCAGAGATGAAGATGATTTCAGAAATAGATGAAGAGAACCTTTGCTCTTAAACAGCTCATCTTGAAACTAATACCCCATGAGTTTATAAGGCCTATAAACACAGCTGTGGGAAAAGCTGTGAAAAAATGGGAGGCACCTGACAATTACAGATTTTTCTGGGCAGCTGCTCTTTGTGGAAGTGAAAAGCCATGAGATAACTGTTTTCTTGTGGAGAAGTCTCCATAACTCTAACAAGAAGCACTTCTCTCCCTAAGTGAACTGAAGAAAGACTATTCTAGTGGTGGAAATCTGACTAAAATTTTAGGTTTTGTCTCTACATTTTCAGATTGTATGGAGAGAGGAAGTGTTCTGAAAGTTTTGTTCCGATTCTTATTACTCTTTCATTTAGTTATTGTTAACACAGTTTTATTTATACCCTTTTAAAGTTTTGAGCCTACTTTGCCTTTCTCCTAATCCTATCTCACAGCAGGAAATGAGTAAGTATATTCTAGTGAGTGCACTGGTAATTAGCTAATACTGAACCCACCACACTAATTGATGCATTGGCCAGGAAATCTCAAATCGGTGAACCAAAACAACTACAGAAACTTCATGATGAACTGCCCCAGACCAGAGGGAAATCAAGGCAGAGCCGTTGTTTGTCAGGACTTTTTTTGATCCTAATAAGTGCTGTGGTTCATTTGGAGCTGAGCCCTGGAACCTGAGGTCCTTAGAGGAGATTGCACAAACCTGTCCAGGAGTCAAAGGCAGAAGAAAATCCCAAAGTTTCTCTAGGCATTGATGGGTCCCACTGAGGTCCATCCCCAACACAGGCTACACATAGATTCCTTGGAGGAGAGAACTGGAGGCCAGGATGGCACAAAAACCTCTGAGAGACTCAAAATGGCACAAAAACCTCTTAGTATGGAAACACAAATCCAAAGTAACTTACAAAAGCTGAGTTGCTCAAAGTATTAATGAGCCCCACTGAGTGTCAATGCAAAGCACTCAAGGGACTAATTAAAATAGATAATTTGAGGTTCTGACTGCAGTATCTCATAAAGTCTGTATCAAAAGGGAAACACCAAGTTCCTTAAAAGAACTGAAGTACCTTGAAGCATCATTGCACCCCACTGAGTGTTGTTACTGACAAAGCCTCTCCAGGGTCTAATTACAGCAGATAATTGGAGGCCATGATTGCACAAAGCTCTCAGAGACTCCAAGGCAAAAGCAAAAGCCAAAGTCCTTTGAAAAACCTGCAGTCCCTGGGAGCATGAAGGAACCCCCGGGGCTATTCCTGACCAAGGCTCCCCAGGGACTCCTTCCAGCAGATCCTTGACCCCACTGGGATGTGGGCATGGGGGGGATGCTGAGGGCAGAACCAGGGGCTGACAGTGCCCAGCCTGGCTGGGGCTGTGCCAGGAGGCCCCAGGGCCTCAGGACAAGGTGTCTCCTCACAGCCCTTGGTGGCACAGACCTTGCTGTGCCCCAGGACACCAAGACTTGGCTTCTCTTTGTCCCCACCTGGCATCAGTGCCTCCAGTTCTCTGCTCTGCCTGGGGCCTGGGGACACTTTCTGAGTCGTGTCCCTCAGTGGGACCCATTAAAAGTCCAAGAAACTTTGGAGTTGGATTCTGACTTGGAGTTCTGCAGAGGTTTCTGCAGCTCCCTCCCAGGGCCTGCAGCACTGGCAGAGTCAATATCTCCCGGGGCTGCAGATGGTTCCGTGAGCCCGGCCGGGCTCGGTGCTTGCGGCCGGAGCTGTTTTGCCATGGAGGTTTCTGCAGCGGCTGCGCTGGGGCTGTGTCAGGCTGGGCCGCGCTGGGGCAGGGCCAGGATCTCAGCAGCCAGGCCAGAGCCCAGCAGCAGCACGGCCGGGGCCGATGGCTTCTCCTGCCCTGCCCGCCGGCTGCGGGCGAAGCCCAAGGGCAGCAGAGCCTTGGCCGAGCCGGCCCGGCCCGGGGCTGCTCCTGGGGCCCGGCGGATCCTGGCCGGGCCCGGGCTGGCGGCGGGGCAGGGCTCGGCAGGGCCAGATGTCAGCACCCGCAGCCACGGCCCGGCCTCGGCCCCGCGGCCTCCCCTGCCCTGCCCGGCAGCCGATGGCGCCTGGCGGCTCCCTGGGAAGGGGCCCGGCCCCACGGCAGGAGCCGCCCGGCCCCACGGCCGAGACGGGGCTGGGCCGGCCTCGGCACCTCTGTGGGGCCAGAAGGGAGAGAGACCCAGCCAGGCTTTCTCATCTCTAACTTGTCCATATGTAGTGGTCATGTGCTCGAGCCCCCAAAACCTCTCATTGGGAGATCTCTGGGCCCTCTCCAAGGTGTTTTCTAATAAAAATATTAAGCTCATGGTCTGTGAAAATTGCCAGAGGACAGGGCAAACCCATCCTGTCTGTCCTGGCTATTTTTGTCTGTGAGCAATCCTTGGATATACGGACTTTAGGAGGCCACATTCTAATTTTGGCCATAGACCATGGACAAGAAGACCATTTCTTTTCCACAGGAATGAAGGAACACAGCCCCATTGTTTCAAGGGCAGATGAAAGGTGACCACCACAGTGCAAGGCCAGCCAGAGCTGGCTGTTTTTTCCTAAGACATACCCTTGCATACAGGAAATTGTTTAGGGAGAATACCAGTTTTGGCGATGGGCATCTGAACACAGACAGTTCTTTTCTATAGCAAGGAAAGCACATAGCCCGTTTGCTCCAGGAGCTGATGAGAAGCAGCCCTTGGCATTCCAACATCAGCCAGACCTGTCAGGTGGCCCCTGGCATGCCAAGCCAGCCAGACCTGTTTGTTCTGGCAGCTTTTGTCATGGAGAGATCCTTGGATATATGGAATTTGGGAGAAGGAATCTCAATTTTGACCATGAACACCTTGAGAAGAAGGACAGGTCTTTTTCATTGGAAGGAAACCACTGACCCCAGTGTTTTGAAAGCAGGTGAGAGGCATCCCCAAGAGGCCAAGGGCAGGCAGATCTGTCTGTCCTGGCAGATTTCATTGGGAGCAATCGTTGGATGTACAGAGTTTTGGAGGTGGAATCCCAGTTCTGGCCATGGACGCCTGCTCAGGATGGATGTTTTTTTCCTATAGGAAAGAAAAGCACAAAATCCAAGTGTTCTGAAAGAAGATGAGAGGTGGCCACCCTCAGGCCAAGCCAGCCAGACCTCTCTCTCCTGACAACTTTCATCTAGGGGCTATCCTTGAACATAGGGCATTTTGGAGGTGGAATCTCAGTTCTGGCCGTGGACACCTAGACAAGAAGATGAATTCTTTTCATTAGGAAGGAAAGCACAGAGCCCCAGAGTTTCAGAGGCAAATGAGTGCCATCCCTCTGGAAGCCAAGGCCAGCCAGATTTGTGATTCCTGGCATCATTTTTCTGGGAGCTATCATTGGATATAGGGAATTCTGGAGGCAGATGCCCAATTTTGGCCATGGGTACCTGGTTGAGATGGATGGTTTTTCCCCATAATAAAGAAAAGCACATGGTCCCAGTGTTTGAAAGGCAGATGAGAGGTGCCCCCTGGGTCACCAAGGCAACCAGATCTGTCTCTCCTGGCAGAGTTCATCTATAAACAATCCTTGTAATATAAGGAAATTTGGAGGAGGAATTCCTGTTTTGGCTATAGGCCCCTGGAGGAGAAGAATAGTTCTCTCCCATAGGAAGGAAAGCCCAGAGCCCCAGTGTGACTATGGGACATGAGAAGACATGATGGGCACCTTTGCGTTTGTGACAGTAAAAGAAATGTAATTGATTTCTGACTCCAACATTTATTGTTTTCCAAAGGTGACAGTGGATTGGAGGGTGAAAGGACCACCTATCCAACAACACTGGACAAACTACCGTCCATCAAATTTCTCCTCCTCTATGAAGGAATGCAAAGCAATAAGTTATTTGCAGAAAGTTGTGTGAGAAAATTTGCTACAAGAGTGTAAACTCAGAAGGTTTTAGAAAATCTTAAAAAATCAGGCCGACACCCCAGTGCTTCAGGGGCAGATGAGAAGCAGCCCTCAACATGCCAAAGTCAGCCAGACCTGTCAGATGCTCCCTAGGAGGCTCAGCCAACCAGAGCTGTTCCATGTTCCCTTGGTTCTGTGGGACCGGACAGTGTCACAATGGTCTCCTTGGTTCCATCAGGCCCTGGAGTGCCACAATGTTCCCCTTGCTTCTGCAGTGTCACAATGGCCCCGTGCTTCCATGAGGCCTTGCAGTGTCACAATGGCTTCGTGGTTCCTCAAAGCCGTGATGTGTCACAATGGCCCCTCAGCTCCGTGTGCCCTCGCTGTGTCACAACGGCTCCTCTGTGACACTGCAGCTGCACAAGGTCACCATGGACCCTTGGTTCCTTGGGGTCTCTGAGTTCACAATGGTCTCCTTGATTCCTTGAGGCAGCACAGTGTCACACTGGCCCCTTGGTTCCATGAGGATCTGCAGGGTCACGCAGATTTGTGACATTTGTCCTTGCTGCCCCTCACATCCCCCTGCCCCACAAACAGCCCCGAGCCACCCGTGAGGGACAGGCCCTGCTGTGCCAGGCTGGGCTCAGGGCTTGGCCTTTCTGCTTCCCCCAGCCAGCCCAGGCCCTGCTCAGCATTACAGTTCCCTGCTCTGAGCCTTGGGCTCCCTGCAATCCTGGCCTCAAGGATCTGCTCTCACCAGTCCCTGGTAGCCTTTGGCAGTCCCTTCCCTCAGTGATGCTCCAAGGGATTTGGAGTTTTGCTTCTGACTCCCTGAGCAGCTCCTTCAGCCTTCTGAGGGTCCTGGACTCAGCCCCAAATCCACCATAGGGATTATTAAAATACAGAAAGCCTTCAGGTGCTCTTTGTCTTCCTTCAATTGTCTGAAAATCTCCAGGGCTTGTGCAGCTGATTGGAGTCAGTTTGGAGTTCTTGTAAGGAGGAAGATTTCCAAGTGCACCTCCTGATTTTTATCTTTTATAAAAGCAATATTGTTTTGTTTTCGAGTTCAGAGAAGAGCTGATAGAAGCATTCCCCAGGTGATCTTGATGCTCAGTGTCTCATTAGGAGGTCTGGGCATGTAGAAGAATGAACCCCCTGAGGACTGATGCTGTTTGGACAAGCTGCTCCTCACCCCCAGCCTCACCATGTCTGACATTGCCCACCTGGCACTGACATCCCTGTGCCCTGCAGCAGAACCTTGTCCCTGAGCTCTGCAGCTCCATGTCCCAGCCCATTGCACTGTGTCCCACCTGCTCTCCTCAGGGTTCTGCCTGCACACAGGCCCAGGAGAAGTTTTCCTGTTGGGAAAGAAAGACCGGAAAAGCCTGAGCAGATTTCCTACACAACAAACCCCACTCAGGAACCACCTGCTCAGTACAGGCTGCCTGGAATGGTGTCACCTTTCTACAAGGGACAGTGTGACCAGAAATGGTCTCTGGAAGCGGAATTCTATGAGTCTCCCAACTGAACTCTCTTTCCCTGTCCTTTCCCTGGATCTCTGTTGCAGATGGAAGCTGCTGGTGCCAGCCTCACCTTTAACCTCTCTTTGGAATGCAAACAGATGTTCCCAGCTGTGTTAAGCAGGATTTGCTGAATGTTTCTATAAATCTTTTGTGTTCCCCATGGAATGAAGGGGCCATTTTGGCACTGAGGGGGTGACGTGGAAGCAAGGAGTCAATTGTGACCCTGGGGTCCCATGGAACCAAGGGGCTATGGTGACCCAGCAGGGCCACGTGGATCCAGTGGTCCATTGTGACACTGTGGATGCAAGGAGACCATGGAGACACCCACAGAACCTCATTGAACCAAGGAGTCCATGGTGACCCAGCGGGGCTGCATGGAGCCAATGGTCCATGGTGACACTGCCCATCCAACAAGGCCATTTGTACACTGTGGAATCTCATGGAGCGAGGTGGCCATTGTGACACTGAAGAACTTCATGACACCAAATATCCATGGGGACACAGCAGGGCATCATGGAACCCAGGAACTGCTCTTGACAGTGTGGAAACTCCTGGAACCAGGGGCTGTTGTGGGACTGCAGAACCAGCACAGCTTCTGCACCTTGTCCCCTGCCCTGCACAGCTTCTTGGGAAGCACGGCAGGAGCAGCACCCTGGGAACCTTGGGAATGCCCCTCTGGGATCCATGGCACACACTCCCAGGGGCTGGAATTCCAGTTCCCAGCCAGGAAAAGATGTTCCTTCTCTTGAAGACAAAGCTTTTAACTAGGAGCCACAAGCCAAGTGGAGCAAGACCTTACAGTGACATTTCACTGCCAGCCTTCATAACTTCACCTGTGGTTGTTGTAGTTCCTGCACTCGGAATGAAATCAGGGCAGGGTCTTTGGTGGGGGCTGCCCTGGGTCAAGTGAGACACTGAGAGAGAAACAGAGCAGGCAAAGAAAGGCAGGAGAGAAAGGAGGTGTTTTGGTTTAGAAAGATCGGTGTATGCTAAGGAAGGCAGGAGCCTCCCCTGAAATGAAATAATGTAGGCTCTTTCTTTCAGAATTGTTATAAATTTGAAATTAAGGGGGGCTCACAGGTAAAAATATGAGAGCAGGAATAACAGTTTTTATTAGGGAAGAAGATGAAAATATGAACAATGCAGTGAACCAAAACAACACTAAGAGAACCAGAATACAATGTGACACTGTTGGACAGGGTGTTGGTCACAGTCCAATTGGAACTGTGGCTGCAGTTCTCCAGGAGTGTGAATCTGTTGAAGTGATCCTGTAGAAAAGGGAGTCTTCCTCTGAAGAGGAAGAGGAAGAGGCAGCTGTTCCTCTGGGAAAATCCAGCCCAGAAAAAGCTGTGTTGGTGGGCCAGAATCTCAAGACTGGATGCAGGTAGGAATGCTTGGCTCCTCCCTCTGGGCGGAACATCTCACAATGGGATGTTACAGTTTTATCAGTCATTCTGTGACATTCAATAGCCCATTATCAGCAGATGTCTCCCCTGAGGGGGGATTGATTGTGGAAGAGATAAGGAAAAACTGCCCACTTAACACAGGACAACTGCCATACAGATGGCAAATAGAACACATCTTGCTTTTCAGTCTGGGACAGGAGGACACAAACAAAATCAGCTGAGAAGGCGACACTCTGAAAAGCAAACCAGAACTGACAGATAATGAATGGGACAGAAATCAATAATTCTGATAGTTTTATTTATTCTCAAAATAAATCACAACCACCCAGCACCACACAATCCTGATCCCACAACCTCAAATTTGGATCTCACTTCTCCCAATCACCTTCCAACCCCATCTCACCCTGGAGGCTGTGGAATTGAGTAATTTTGGCATGGGGCTGAGGTGGGAACCAGCCATTTTGAGGTGGGATTGAGCAATTTTGTGGTTAGATTGAGGGGTTTCCAGTGGGATTGAATCATTTTGAGGTTACAGACAAATCCACCTTGTCATTTGGAGTACAAAGATATGGAGAATACTACCAGATATCCCCCAAGAAGCCACAAATCCTCCAGAATATGTTCCCAAACAATAAATTCCACCTCAAATATGTCTAAAATGGTGGGACTTTTGACATCTCTGGTCAATACTCTTTTTAGTCATTTTTCAGGTGTTTTTAAGTGATAAAGACAAATCAGAAGAAAATTAGGGCCAAACCAAAACCAGAGACCCCTTGAGCATCCCCCAGGCAATGGACAAAACAAACTCAGCAGAAATTAAGCTTAACCCTCCATAAAATGCCTTGAGGAAGATTTGCTCTTCTCACAAGTCACTTGTGATGGAAATGCAAACAAATCCCAAACATTAATAAACCAACAACAGAAGCAATTCTGTGGCAATTCCAAATTTCATCAGTTCCAGCACAGCTCCAGCTCAGATGCTGGCAGGTGCTGATTACAGAAAAGTCGAAATTTGTCCCAATACAGATTATTAAAAGGAAGGGAAAGGTCTGTGTAACTATCACAAAGCTGACAGGGACAAAGAAAATAATGCTGCTCCCCCCAAGCCTGTGAATTCAGGAGTTATTTGGGAATTTAGCTACTTGATCTGGGCTTCTTGCAGGATTTAGTAGCCTTGTGTTCCTCAACTTGGGGTGAATGATCCTTGTCAGTCTTGCTGGTATCATTTGCTCCTTTTCCTCCAGTGATTTTAACAAACTTGTCCAGGAAGGACAAGAAAATATTTTCTTTACACTGGCAACCCACAACAGCCATTTTCCTCATAAGTTCTCCCAAAAGTCACTCAGAGGAAGCTGCATCCAAGTTTCCAAGAGTTCCTTCAGAAAGAACCACAACCTCTTCATAGGAGGGAACCAGGCTGTTGTCAAAGACACTTGGGGTCAGACAACAGTGCCCTGAACTCACTGTGCCAAAATAATGTCAGAATCTGGATAATAAAATTGTTAGAGAGATGCCTCTGCCCCAATTAAGGCGCTAAGGAGACAAAATCCAAAGTGAATTTTATTGATCAGTAAATGCGAGGTAGAGAGAGAGATGGAAAGAAATAGAAAAGGGGGAAAGCAAGGGGGTGACAGGGACAGAGATCTCCCCTCGGGCGGGGCAAGTGTGACATTGTCCCCTGTGTGCGTGGCCTTCCCAGGGTGGGGGTTTTACACCTGAGCCAGTTTGGGTAAGGGGGGTGGTGTTCACCCCCCACCCCGAGCAGGGATTGCCTCACTGTTTCAGGTTACAGTGTCAGATGTAACCAAAAGTGTTTTCAGTCTCCATCTCCATAAACTCTTATCAACAGGTGGGGCAGTGTTCTTTATCTCTTCCATGGCTCAGCCCTGATAACGCCCTCCAGGGTCATCTTCTGTTAATGGGCCATTGAGTGTCACTGCAGGACTGATAAAATTACAACATCCCATTGTGGGATGCTCCGCCCAGGGGGAGGAACCAAGCATTCCTGCCTGGATATAATCTCACCCTTGCAACAACACGACCACCTTGCCTACTGGATTCCCAGAGGACAAGAACTCCATAAGCACCAGTGGACCTTCAGAGGAAGACCAGACCCTTCTACAGGATCACTGCTTTGACAGAGTCACGTTCCTCGCTCCAACAGGACTTCAGCCACCATTTCATCAGCCTGCCACCACCACCCTGAGCATTGTGGTGTCAGGTTATATTCTGACTCTGTCAGATTAAGCCAGTGTTTCTGTATCATTGTCGTGATCTTAATTTTCTTATTCAATTATTCTGGCTTAGACTCTCCCCCTGGTTTGCCTTCAAACCAGTACAAAACTCACTGTGCTCATCCCTTGTTTTCCTCCCAAAACAGGATTTCCCATACCCAAACATTCACCAGATGGAGGAGAAGGTTGCAAGGAAAAGGAAGATGCCCTGGGACACCGAGGCAGGTGAGGAGGAAGTCAGTGCCCCTTTCCCCCTTTCTCCTGCTCCATCTCCCAGCCCAGCTCGGCCCCCAGCTGCAGGACAGCCCCGCTGCCGGTGCCCTCCTGCCGGGGACGCATTGGGGGGATGTCCTTCCCCTTCCTTGTGGCACGGAGGCAAATCCCATCCTTTCCTTGTCCTTCCTCCCCCAGAGCTGGAGCTGAGGATGGAGACTAGGAAGGAGAAATCCCTGCAGCAGAACCTCATGGAACAGGCTATTCTGAGTGGCTCCACAGTGGAGGAATCCAACGGGAAGGAAAATCCCTGGAGATCCCACTGGAGGAAGGGCTACATACCCAGCCCAGGGTGCTCTGAGGAAGAAATGCCCACTCTGGGTCAGGAAGGTGGGCAGAGCTTCAGCCAGAGCTCAGAGCTGGTGGTGCCTGAGAAGCTTCATGATGGGGAGAAGCCCTACAAGTGTTTGGAGTGTGGGAAGAGCTTCAGCCAGAGCAAAAATCTGAAACAACACCAGATGATTCACACTGGGGAATGGCCCTACGAGTGTGGGGAATGTGGGAAGGGATTCAGCTGGAGCTCCCAACTCATCATCCACCAGCGCATCCACACTGGGGAGAGGCCCTACCACTGTCCCCAGTGTGGGAAGGGGTTTCACACCAGCTCCAGTCTCGTCCTCCATGAGCGGATCCACACTGAGGAGAGGCCCTTCCACTGCCCCGAATGTGGGAAGGGCTTCAAGCGCACCTCCCACCTCATCACCCACCGGTGCATCCACACCGGGGAGAGGCCCTATGAGTGTCTCCAGTGTGGGAAGAGCTTTACCCAGAGCTCTCACTTGACCAGGCACCAATGGACGGACTGGTGAGGGAAGCCCTGTGAGTGCCCCAACTGCAGGAGGAGCTTCGTGCACCACTCCAGCTTCATTTCCCATTAAAAAACCCACATTGGGAAGAGCCCTGGTTAACCATGTTCCCTGTGATCCATGCTGGGAAGACACCTGTACCTTCTCCTGCCCCTGCCAATGACCTGATGTGGGATTGAAGAACATGAGGATCTGGCCATGGCCCTGTCACTACATTCACTCCCACCTCAGGTCAGTGCCAGGGGTAGGAAAGGGATTCCCTCTCTCTCTTCTCCTGAGGAGAAGGATGTCCTTTCCTGACAGGAGGAAATACATGGCCAGGAAAAGACAGTAATTGATGTTGAAATTTTCCCTGTAAATAGTTTTTCTTATCCCTTCTGTTGTCAATATTTTTTCTGTTCCTGTTTGTTCTTTATCTTGTTGCTGTTCCCAGTAAATTGTTCTTTTCCCATCCCAGGATCTTCCCCTTTTGTGCTTTCCATGGGAGGCGGGAGGGCAGCGAGCGGCAGCGCGGTTTTAGCTGGAGCAGGAAATTGGGGAATCCCATTCCTGAAGCCCAACCTGTGGAAACCAAGCATCCCAGCTGGTGCCAGCCCTGGTGGCCATGGCAGCAGCCTTGGGAGCGGGTCCCTGGATGGTGCTGAGGGAACCTCTTCACTCTGGTGCCCAGGGACAGGAGTGGAGGGAGCGGCTGCAGCTGAGTCGGGGCAGGCTTAGGTTGGATCTCAGGAAAAGGTTTTTGCCCAGAGGCTGCTGGGGCACTGCCCAGGCTCCCCAGGGAAGGGTCCCAGCTCCAGGGCTCCCTGAGCTCCAGCAGCGTTTGGACAGCGCTGCCAGGCCCCGGCTGGCAGTGTTGGGGTGTCCTGTGCAGGGCCAGCAGTCGGACTCGAGGATCCTGATGGGTCCCTCCCAGCTCAGCCAATTCTGTGGTTCTGGGATCCCATGAGCCTGGGGATGGGAGTGCCAATGGTTGCCATGGCAACGGGCTCCAGGCCTGAGCTGGTGTCCATGGCAACCACCCCTGGCATGGGGTCTCCATGGAGCTGCCCAGGGACTGACCATAGCAACAGGGGCTGGGGATGTTTGCCATGGAAACTGATCATAGCAACAGGGGTAGGGATGGTTGCCATGGAAACTGACCATAGCAACAGGGGCGGGGATGGTTGCCATGGAAACTGACCATAGCAATGGCCATATTGGGATTTCACCTCCAATGTTGACTGTTGTGACAGACTGAAGGAGATTGTTGGCTGGAAACATTTCATGTGTAGGGGAGGAAGGGGCAGGTCCAGCCTTGCCCTGCCCTGGAACCCCAGCACTGCCCTGCCCTGGAACCCCAATCCCCCCAGAGCCTCTATCCCAGCCCAGCAGTGTCTGCCAGTCCCTGGCACAGCACAGGCAATGCTGCACAGCCACCTCTGGAGCCCCAGCCCAGCTCCTGAGTGACCAAATGACCCCAAGTCCCACCTGGGGGAAGGCCCAGGAAGACCAAGGGGTATTTAAGGCTGACCACAAGGCAAGCACACATCTTGACCCTACCTCCTCTTGGAATTTCCACCTGAACATTGCTGGAATCCAGGAGTTGGTAGCTGAGTGTGTGCTTCTCTGTATCTTAGTTTTCTCTCTTTCTGTATCTACTTCTATTTCTGTACTCTTGTAAATATTGATTAACTTAAAATTGAACAGGCTCAGAGTTTGTGAAGTTGAATGGGCCATGATAATGCTTTGAGAAGTTTTTTTTTTTTTGTTGATTGAATGCCATATTAAAACGTTTGCCAAAGTTTCACTGATTTTCTAAATTTCCCAGTAAAGTCTGTTTTGTTGCTTAGAGCTCCTGAGAAACTCTTGATAGTATTGCTCCAGTGCATCCAACTCAGAGGATACAGATTATTGTCATTCCTTTCAAATGTCTCCTTCAGAGAGTTTTTTAGTGGATGGGGGTCAAGGCTTGTGTGTCCTGCTTGGCACAGCCCAGGCAGGGCTTTCACAGCCCCATCCCACACTCCATTTCCCAGCTGGAGCCGCTGGTGCCTCTGAGTTCTGCTGCCCCAGCCCCAGGGACGCTCTCCTTGTCTGCCCATTCCCCCAGGGTCTCTGGGCAGGGATGGCCTCAGTGGGGGCTGCTGACATCCTCAGCAACTTGGAGGCTGCTGCTGAATTTTACTGCTCCAGAGGCTTCTTCAGCCTTCAGCTCTTCAGTTCAGGAATTCAGTGCCCCAGGGCTCATTAACATACAGAACACATTAACAAGCCAAGCCTCTGGGAATAATTTGATTTAAGTTATCAAGTCTTCTGTGGTTAATTCAACATGTTTCAGAACCATACTCAGAGTGAACGCATTATTTTTACAAAGACAGTGACAAAAGTTTTTTAGGTCCTGTTTTTTTTTTTCTTTTTTTTTTATTGTTAATACATTGATATGTGCAATCTCCAATTGACACTGAAACCAAGCACCTCCTCATGCAGTTTGAATAGATATGAAAATCAAGAGCCTTTATGGCTGACAATCCATCAGACTCTGTCCCTACCCCCACCCCACCATTTCCCCCATCCCAGCCCTGGCACTCAGAGCAGCCTTGTGCAAATCTGAGCTCCCTCCAGCCCAGGCTGCACCTGCAGGTTTCAGCTCCTGGGCTCCAACTCCCACCTGCTTTCCTTGGAGAAGGAGCTGCCCCAGACACAGAGGGATGTTCATTTCTTGCCAGCCAAAAAAGCCAAGGGAAGGCACAGCTTCATCAAATGCACCAATCATTCCTCTGCTAGTTCCTAAATCCACTGTGCGCAGCAGACAGTCTCAGAGCAAAGGAAAACACCTTCTGTGCCCAGCACAGATCCCAAGGTCCCCCCAAACCCTCCCTGCCCTGATTCTGACCAGATTTGCTCTTTGCACACACGAGTCACAGGCTGGAGGCAGGAGCTCCCTCCATGCCCAGAGGGAGGAAAAGAGGGAAAGTGGATGAAGAGCTCTCCTGTGCAGAGCCAAGGTCCAAGTGCAGCCCCTGCAGTGGGAACCACAACTCATCAGGTTTGTGTCCTTTGGGCTCAGGGACTGGTGACACTCAGAGGCACAGAAAGATTTCTTGCCGACAAACACAAGTTGAACATTTGAACAGTTTAATAACCATCACAGGTCTTCCCTCAGTTCTCTGGGGTGTCCCAGCAGCATCTGACATGTCCCCATCCCCATATGGATTTCCATATAGGTACAGCTTCAGATAAACATATAAGAAAATGTAATTATGTGATAGATATAAACACAATAAGGATGTTGACTGATATGATATTTATATTAACTTTAGAAAAATTGAACAACTCCCTGAAGCTCAAAGCATGAAACCAGTCGTTTGAGAGGAACTTGAATGACCAGAAAGCATCTGGAGGCATAAATCTGGGAGCAGCAGGATGTACATTGATCCATCTGGCCTGGTGAAGAGATGCCCTTAGACATGGCCATTTCAACGGGAGAGCTGGAAACACCTGAAGGAAAAGGGAGAGCAAGGAATAAACAGAATATTGGCGACACAAGTGGAAGGCAATGTCAGTATTTCTCCTCCTGCCATTAGTACAGGAAATTCCTGTTAGTGGACAGACAACTTTTGTCTTTCTTAAAAGTACTGAACTAACCCAGAAAATAAGAAATTTCCATCCATAGTATGAGAAGTACAAGTATTAAATCCTGAGCCCCCTTCCAGACAGACATCAGCTGTGTGCCCATGAACAGGCAGTGCCACTTGTGCCCTGAGGTGCCGAGCTGGGACTGGATCTCTCAGAGAGGAGCTGAGGCAGAGCAGAGCACCTTACAAGCTGCAGGTCCCTGCCAGCCCCGCAGGGCTCCTGTGCCATCAACATCTGCTCTGCTCCAGTCTGGAACAGGGCCCAGCACGGTGCCGGGACCATCAGAGAGCTGAGGTGTGTGCTGGAATTCCATGCCCTCCCCATGGCACAGCATCCCTGCATTTCCCTGCTCCAGCCTTGGTCTCCAGCACAGCCATGGAGGCTCTTTGGGCTCCTGAGTGTTCCTGCAGCCCCAAGGGCAGCTGAGCTCTGCCTTGGGCACAGGCAGCCCTGGCCAGCGCAGGCCATGCTCAGCAATTCCTTGTCTGTGCCCGGCCTTGCTGCCAGCCCCGGCAGCGGCTGCGTGGCCCCTCTGTGGCCCTGTGCTGGCCCAGCCATGGTGCCACAGCCCCTGTGCAGCCCAGCCCAGGACAGGAGCATTGCGGCTGGGAACGGCCCCTGTGCCGTGGGGCCCTGGGCAGCCTTGGGGCTCTGTGCCCCATGGCCTCCCTGCTGGGCAGCCTCTGCCAGCTCCTGCCAAGCCCGTGGCACCTGTGGGGCTGCACAGACAGCCCTGCCCGGGCTCTGCCGGCCTCTGGGCCAGCAGAGAGGCGGCCAGGGCTGGCCATGGCCGGGAACAGGCCCTGAGCCCCGCAGGAGGATGGAGCTGGGCCACAGCCAAACTCAGTCCAGGGCAGAGCTGGGCTCAGCAGCCAGGGCTGCCCAGGGCTGGCACAGACAGAGGCTGGCGCTGACAAATGTCCTGGGCCCCTCCCTGCTCTGTCCATGGCCCAAGGGCACGAAGCAGCCTCCTCTCTCGGGCTCTTGCCTGTTTTCAATGCCTGCCCAGGTGCTGGCCCTGCCCCACAAGGCCTGGGCTGAGTCCTGCCCCTGCCCGCTCAGCCAGGCTGAGATGGACACTGATGGTTTCTGTGCCAGGCTCTCCCAGCCCAGCCCAGCTCCCTGCCAGCTCTGCCAGCTGCCCTGAGCTCTGGGCAGCACCAAGGGCCTCTCCCCAGCACAGCCCAGCCGGCTCTGGCCCCACAGCTCTGCTCAACCCAGGCTGCTCTGGGCACTGCCCCACGGCCTCAGCCCCTGCCAAGGGCACAGCAGCAGCTGCAGCTCAGCCAGGACTCAGCCCCACCATGGGGGAAGGGGCTTGACCAAGGCCAAAGGAGCTCCCTTGCTGCCCTGCTCCCCTCTGCCTGAGGTGCTGAGAGCTCTGCAGCCCCTCCTGCCATCCCATCTGCCCAGGCCAGCACAAGAGCCCCGGCCCTGGGGCCCTCCAGAGCTGCTCCTGCTCCAGGACCAGGGCCCATCCCAGATCTGGGGCAGCCACAAAGCTGTGCCCATTTCTGCTCATTGCTGCTCTCATGGGGATGGATCCACAACCACTTGGGGGTTGATGATGAATTTTACTACTCCAGAGGCCTCTTCTATCTTGAGCTCTTCAGTATAGGAAATCAGTGGGAAAAGCTCATAAACATATGTTCAAAATGCCCAAAGAAGAAAAACCTCTGGGAATAATTGAACATTTCAATTCTTCTGTGGTTAATTAGGCAGATTTCACAAGTGCCTTTAAAGTGAATATACTGTAGTTGAAACAACGCAGATATAATTGTTTGTCCTGTTTTCTTTTCCTGTTTATAGATTGATATTGGCAATGTCAAATTGATATTGACTCTCAGCACCTTCTAGTGCAGTTTGAACAGATATGAAAATCAAGACACTTCATGGCTGACAATCAGTAACACTTTGTACCCTCCCCCACCCCACAATTTCCCTCATCCAAGCCCTGGCACTCCTATGGATCAGGAATGGTGTGGCCAGTAGGAGCAGGGCAGTGATTCTTCCCATGTGCTCAGCACTGGTTCAGCAGCACCTCGAGTGCTGTGTCCATTTCTGGGATCCCCAATTTAGGAAAGACATGGAGGGTCTGGAGTATGTCCAGAGAAGGGCATCAAGGCTGGTGAGGGGTCTGGAGCACAAATCCTGTGAGAAGTGGCTGAGGGAGCTGGGGTTGTTGATCCTGGAGAAGAGGAGGATCAGGGGAGACCTCATCACCCTTCACAAATCCCTGAGAGGAGGGTGCAGACAGGTGGGGGTCGGGCTCTTTTCCAAGAAAAGGGACAGGGCAAGAGGACACAGCCTTCAGCTGCACCAGGGGATGTTTAGACTGGACATCAGGAAATATTCTTCACACAAAGGGGGACTGGGCATTGGAATGGGATGCCCAGGGAGGTGGGTGAGTCACTGTCCCATCCCTGAAAGTGTTTCAGGAAAGACTGGATGTGGCACTCAGTGCCATGGTCTGGGTGACAAGTTGGTGTTGGGTCCCAGGTTGGACTTGATGCTCTCCAAGGCCCTTTCCAGCCTGGTTGATTCTTTGATGATTGTGACACTGCAGGGCCCTGGGGAAGCAAGGGGCCACTGTGACACTGCGGGGCCTGGTGGCACTGAGAGGACCATGGTGACACTGTGTACGACATGGCACCACAGAGCCACGGGGCCACTGTGACACTGTGGGGCTGAATGGAAGCAAGGAGTGCATTGTGAGAGTCTGGGTCCTGGTGGGACCAAAGAGGCCACTGTGACACTGCAGGGCCTTGTGGAACCTCGCAGAGCTTTGTGACAGAGCAGGACCTCATGTCATGATGGGGCCATTGTGACCCTGCAGGGCCCCATGGAACCATGGGGCCTGAGCTGCTCCTCAGGGACTCATGGAATGAAGGAAACATGTTTGACACCGTGGTGGCCCTTGGGACCAAGAGGCCATTGTGACACTGTGGGAACAAGGAGAGCATTGCTGCCCTGCCAGACCTTATGGAACCAAGGATCCACTGTGACACTGCAGGGCTTTGGGGGACCACGGTGACATTGTGACCCTGCAGGGCCCAAGGATCCAAGGGACTTTGTGACACCAAGGGGTCCCAGGGACCCAAAGGGACATTGTGTCACTGGGAGAACTCATGGAATCTGCTGCCCAGAACTCATGGAGACCATTGGGACACTCTGAGGCCTCATGGAACCATGGTGACACCAAGTTGTCTGGGAGTGTGGATCTGCTGGAGGGTAGGAGGGCTCTGCACAGGGCCCTGGACGGCTGGATCCAGGGCCCAAATCCAACAATGTGAGGTTTAATAAGTCCAAGTGCCGGGTCCTGCACTTTGGCCACAACAACCCCTGCAGCGGTACAGGCTGGGGACAGAGTGGCTGGACAGCAGCCAGGCAGAAAGGGACCTGCAGGGACTGATGGACAGCAGGCTGGGCATGAGCCAGCAGAGTGCCCAGGTGGCCAAGAAGGCCAATGGCTCCTGGCCTGGGTCAGGAATGGTGTGGCCAACAGGAGCAGGGCAGTGATTCTTCCTCTGTGCTGGGCACTGGTTTGGCAGCACCTCGAGTGCTGTTTCCAGTTCTGGGCTCCCAAATTTAGGAAGGATATGGAGGGGCTGGAGCGTGTTCAGAGAAGAGCAACAAGCCTGGGGAGGTTTCTGGGGAGAAAGTCCTTTGAGAAGCAGATGAGTGAGCTGGGGTTGTTGATCCTGGAGAAGAGGAAGCTCAGGGGAGAGAAAGTGGGGTCAGGGCATAGCTTGAACTTGATGATCTCCAAGGACTTTACTAAACTTTCGGATTCTGTCATTCACTGAAACCACCCTTGGAGCAGTCGCAGGAGGAGCCCTGGGCCTCCTCTTCAGAAACTCCAGCAGCCCAGGTCCCTCAGCTTCTCCTCACAGCCCCAGAGCCCATCCTGTCAGTCCTGCAGAGCCTCTGCAGCTCCTCCTCACTGCCCAGAACAGGGAGCCCCACAGCCAGACACAGCAGCCCAGATGTGCCCCCCTGGCCTGGGCTGCCTCTGGCAAGGGAGCAGCACCAGGCACTGCAGGAGCCTGCAGACAATTCCTGCAGCACTTGTGGGATGATCCTGTTATAAATTGTGGCACGGCAATTTGAAGTGTCTTAATCCAATAAAGCAATTTTATTGAAAATAGCAAGCGAGTAAGGCAGGCAAAGCACAGCGCTGGGCGGCCGGGGAGTCTCCTGCTCCACCAACGGCGTGCAAAAATGTTTTGTCCCAACCTTCCTTTTATCCCCCCCCTTCTCCTTGCAGGCGTGACTCTCCAGATGTAGTCTGAGTCTGGTCGTTGTGATAGCTTCTAAGTCTCTTCTTTTGAGATACAGCAAGCAGACCAGATACACACACCCAGGGCTCTAATCTCAACCTCCTTATCACCTTGTAAGCAAATAAGCATTTCAAAGACACACCAGTACATTCTTATGCAAACCAAGGTAATCGAGCATATCACAGTGAACAAATGATCTTCCACTTATCTCAATTTCCCCCCTTTTTCTTGTTCATCTTTATTTTGTTCACTGAATCTTTGTAACTCTTGGTGACTTAGTATTAGGGTCTCATCTACATCGTGTATGGGTTCATATTTTGCCCTAATGAGCATTAAATGTGCTGCCTCTAAGCGTCCCTTTACTATTTTTATTGCCTTATTGAAGATGCATGGCCCAAAGGTCAGTCCCAATATTATCAGTATCAGAGGTCCTGCAAGGGTGGATAACAAGGTAGTTAACCAAGGAGATTGAGTGAACCATGATTCATACCAACTTTGCTGTGCCCCTCTTTCCCTCTTTCTCTGCTCTAATCTTCTCCTTAATTCTGCCATGGTGTCTGTAACAACTCCAGTATGATCAGCGTATGCACAGCATTCCTCCTTCAGGGCTACACACAATCCCCCTTGTTGTAATAATAGCAAGTCTAAACCCCTTCTGTTCTGCAACACCACCTCAGATAGGGACCTTAATGATTTTACCAATCCATCGATGGCCTGCTCAATTTTACTCAGATCTTCATCTACTGAAATTCTTAATGCTTTAAATTCCTTTTGTTGATTTACTAGGGATGCCACCCCAGTTCCAGCTCCTTATAACTGGTGAATCCTTCCATCTTCCTAAAGTCCACTTGAAAGGTTCATGAGTTGTTACTTATGCAGTATTACAAGATATACAAAGGAAAATCACAAGCAGTAAGCAAATGGCATGTGGGGTCTGGTTTCTCACACTGCAACAATTATACCCTTGTGACTTCTTTCCCTCTATTAGCTGGTTATCACCAAAATACCCTTGAGCCCTAAAACTATTTCTGCCTTTGTTACTCCCAGTCCCGGGGTAGTTCCGCAAATATTGCTTGCGTATTCCATCCTGAGGGCTCTTTCCTCCACAGCTGTTTACTCCTCTGCCTCGCCCGTCAACTCGGGTGCTTCGAGCCACAGGGTATACCATCTTCTCAGCAGCAAGAGTATTCTTCAGGAGGGGATTTATGCCCTCTAGTGCCTTGCCGCATGCAATAAGAATGCCAATTTTGATCTTTTACCTCTGGTGCGGTACAACTGACCCCTTTTAGGTCTTTCCTACAAAGGCCTTCTATGATCTCTGCCACAAATGGGCTCGGCTCGTTTGTATGGTAGCAGTAATAGTCTGGGTGAATGCCCTTTGAGAAAATTTCCCACCACTCTTTAGATTCCAATCGGATTTCCCCTCTAGTCACTTTACAGGTCAGTACCCAAGCTGTAATCTCTCTTTGTACGTTCCAACAGGAATTGCAAGTTCCTCGTGGAGGATACCCTCTGTTGCAATGTGACCACCACCGTTCCCCACACACCTTACAGATATAGCATACAAAAGGATAGCAATTACAATTTTGATTTTTACACTTTACTCTAACACTTGAATTACTAATTAGTCCACTATCTAAGTAATATAAGTCTGATGTGTATTCAATCTGATAAGAGTCCATTAGTTTCTCTGTAACTTCAATTTCAGGTTCCCGGGAGGACTGGTTATTTGCCACACAGTGTTGTTAACTGGTCCTTTTACTCGACTGGCATGTGTCCATCCTCTTTCTGCAGTCCGAATTGCAGTTTCTGTAGTGTGTAACACAAGATAAGGACCTTCCCATTGTGGGGTTAGTGTAGATTCTTTCCAGGATTTTATTCACACATAGTCTCCTGGGTATATTTTATGTATTTTTAAATCTAAAGGGGGTCTTTGCGTAATGATTCCTTTTTCCCAAAGTTCATTGCGGCGTTTCATTAAGGCAATAATATATGAGGTTATTTTATAGTCCTTCAACTGGGGGTGGTCTCGGGGTTCCTCCAAATCATATGGCATGTGGGGTCCCCTATCAGAATCTATTGTTTTTACTATCCCATATCTAGGGATTATTTCTTCTAATAATATTCTGACCACTGTCTGAGCAGTAGTCCGAGTAGTGGGGTAAGCCTCTACAAAATGGGTGAGATGATCTACTATTACTAACAAATATTTATATCTACCCACTTTAGGCAATTCAGTGAAGTCTATTTTTATTTTGGCAAAAGGCCTGTGAGCTAATTCCCTTCCTCCCATGGGCCTTTCCCTAAGATGTTTTCTGTTTACTTTTTGACAGATCAGACAATCTCCCACTACTCTTTTAGCCAAATCATAGATTCCAATACTCATATATTTAGTGGCAAATTGATCTACTAATGCCTGAGTTCCCCAATGAGTCTGGTCATGCAATCTTTGCAAAATTTCTGAGGCCTTGCTTTTAGGTAAAACAGTTCTCCCATCTGGGAGCTTCCATTGCCCTTCAGACCCCTCCTCAATTCCCATCTTTTGTAATTTTTCCTTTTCTTGAGTGGTAAAACTATATATTTGCCATTTTTCTTTGGGGGAGTCCACAGATACAGTGTCGCTCTGCCCCATGTCCCCCCGAGTTCGTAGGGCTGCTTTCTTGGCTTCTTGGTCAGCTAAATTATTTCCCCTGTTTCTAAAGTCCAATCCTTTCTGGTGTCCCCTTAAGTGGACCACAGCAATTTGAGCCGGGCCCCTTAAGGCATTTAAAACTTGGACAATTAGCTCTTGATGAATTAGATCTTTTCCCTGTGAGTTTATAAGTCCCCTCTCTTCCCAAATTTTCCAAATGTGTGCACTATCCCATATGCATATTTAGAGTCTGTGTATATTGTTCCAATTTTTCCTTTTAATAACCTTAAAGCCCTGAGTACTGCATATAATTCACAAGCTTGTGCAGACCAGGAGTTACTTAGTGGTCCGGATTCAATTACCTTTAAATCTTTTTATGGATTTGCAACTACTGGAAACCGGGCCAAAGTCCTCTTATTTATTTCTCTTAAATCGTGCACCAATCTGTAGGACCCATCTGACTTCTTTACAGGCAGGATGGGAGTATTGAAGGGAGACATACAGGGCTCTAAAAGCCCTTTTTCCAATAACCTATCTATTTCAGGTTTTAGTCTTAATTTTTCCTCCCTAGGGATAGGGTATTGTTTTATTCTTACGGGTTTGCCAGGATTACTTATTTCCACTGAGAAAGGCTTAATCTGCAATTTCCCCACCGTTTCTGGGGTATACCACACCTCAGGATTAATTTTCTTTTCATCCTCCACCCTTAAAGGGCAGAGCTTTATCTGTAATTCTTTATTTACAACTTCTAAATTAATACCCAATTCTATTATCAGATCTCTCCCTAATAAATTGTAATCTGCTTCAGGTACCAGTAGTAAAGAACCTATACCAAATTTGGAATCAGTTTCTACCATCACATCCTTGATAACAGATACCTCAAAGGGCTCTCCTTTTGCCCCAATTACATGTACAGTGTCAGATGACTTTTTACATCCAAGCGGCAAGGCTTGCACCGTGGATCTTTCAGCCCCGGTATCCACTAAAAATTCCATCTCTTGTTGTTGGGGTCCCACTTTAAGCTTTACCAAGGGCTCCTTATGATGTTTCTTCCCCAACAAATAGAACCCTTGACACCCCTAATCTTCCTTAAAGGCCTTCTCATCCGCTATCCGTTGTCTGCATCCCCTCTTCATATGTCCCTTCTTTCCACAGTAGAAGCAGACAATTTCACGACCTCTTTCTTTTCCTTCCCTAGAAATATAACTCTGCTCCCGATTCTCCCTTTGTTCTACATTCCTTGCACGGGAATTAGGGTTAGGCCCTTCCCACACAACTACAGCCGTAATCCTCGCCTGTCTCTTGAAATTCTCATCCTCCCTTCTCACAAAAACCTTCTGCGCTTCCCTCAAGAGCTCCTCTAATCCTCTAGTCTGCCATCCGTCCAACTTTTCTAGTTTCCTCCTAATATCTACCCATGCATTTGCCACAAACTGCATTTTCAACACCGCCTCTCCCTCCTGGGTATCAGGGTCTATCCCAGAATACAAGTGGAAGACTTTCCTTAAGCGCTCTAACCATTCCGTGGGATCCTCATCTTTTTTTTGTTGTAATCCAAAAGCCTTCTTCACATTCTGCCCCCGCGGAACTGATTGTTTTATTCCCTGAATGATGATGTTTCGCAAATCACCCATGTGAGTGCGATGCAAGGGATCCTGGTTATTCCACTGGGGATTTTGTAGGGGCCACTTTATATCTGCTAAGGGTCCTTGGTGGTGTTCATCATCCCATATCCTCATACCCGTTTCCCTTATCATTCTTCCATCATCCTTTCCTCTGCCGTGAACAAAATCCTTAGTATTGACTGTAACTCCTCCCACGTGTACACATTGGGCCCCAAAAATTGGTCCAACCGTTCTGCCACTCCTAGAGGATCGTCCAACAAATGTCCCATTTCCTTCTTAAAGTCCCTGACTTGCCCAGAGTCTAAAGGCACAGTTACATAGGCAACCCCTGCTATTTGGGGTGGCTGACCTTCCTGTCCCTCTTGGGGATTCGGGATCATACCAATGCTTTGTTCTCTTAGGGGAAACATCCCCAATTCCTGTTCCTTTTTCCTAGTCTGACTTCTAGTTACCCTACGATTGTTTTCCCTTGTTCCTCCACTCTCTGCCTCATCATCAGAGTCTGAAGGAGCCGTGGGGACCCCGGGGCCAACCGGGTCCGCAGGCAGCTGGGGATATATATTTTGACTAGCAGTGGGTGGGAGTGGAGGAATATATGGAGGAGGAACGTAGGGGGGCATATTATCTTCCTCCTTGTTTTTCTTGTTCTTTTCCCTGGCTGATAAGGCAAATAGTTTTGTCCTTGTCTCCCCAACTGTCCACAGGGAAGCATATTCGCTCTCTTCTGAATCAAAGGCTTCCTTTGAGTTAACATATATATTTAGAGCCTGACAAATCCAATCCTCAAAGGACCCGAATACCGGCCAATACAAATGGTCTCCCCTAATTTGTTTCCCCCCCACACACTTCCATACAATAATGTATCATTTTAACTTTGTCTTTCCCTTTTCTAGATGGGAAAGCATCCCAATTAATTATCATCAAACCCAAGGGGCTTGGGAATCTGGGGAAGCTTAGCATGGGTCCCCTCTCCCATGGAACCAGAGGGCTTGCTTTTCCTCTGTCCCATCTTCCGGAGTGCACTCAATTTCTCACACACGTGCTCCCCTGGTTCGTGGCCCAGCCCCTCGCGGGGAATGGAAAACGCACTAATACAGAGTCCGCACTCACTTGGTCTCCACGAGACCTCTCACACACAGCACTCCGGGAAAACCACCCCAAACCGAGCGGGAAACCGGCCTATACTCACGCGTCCTGCGTCTTCGCTGGTTCTTCGTGCACAAAGATTACAGGGGTAACCGGTTCTCCTTTGCCCGTTACTCAATTTAGGTTCGTCGGTGGAGAGTGATCAGAAAGCCTTCGGCAGCCGGGCCGCCATAAGGGCGGGGCGCGTCCCGATCGTCCCGTAGCGACTGATCTACTTCTCCATCCGAGTCACGGCACCAAATTGTTATAAATTGTGACACGGCAATTTGAAGTGTCTTAATCCAATAAAGCAATTTTATTGAAAATAGCAAGCGAGTAAGGCAGGCAAAGCACAGCGCTGGGCGGCCGGGGAGTCTCCTGCTCCACCAACGGCGCGCAAAAATGTTCTGTCCCAACCTTCCTTTTATCCCCCCCCTTCTCCTTGCAGGCGTGACTCTCCAGATGTAGTCTGAGTCTGGTCATTGTGATAGCTTCTAAGTCTCTTCTTTTGAGATACAGCAAGCAGACCAGATACACACACCCAGGGCTCTAATCTCAACCTCCTTATCACCTTGTAAGCAAATAAGCATTTCAAAGACACACCAGTACATTCTTATGCAAACCAAGGTAATCGAGCATATCACAGTGAACAAATGATCTTCCACTTATCTCAATCCTGCTCCCCAAGGGACGTTCCCATGGTGCCAAGTCAGGAACTGCAATGGGGAGTGGGGCCAGAGAGGAAAGGGCAAACAGGGATGGGCTGTGTGCAGCGGAGAAAACAGGGGTGGGCAACAGGAAGAAATTTGTAGCAGGAAGAGTAAAGAAAACAAAGGTGAAGCCAAGGAAATGCTCAGGGCATCCTGGGGGTGGCTGCCAGGCAGCCCTGGCTCCGAGCAGCAGCATCTGCAGTGGGACAGGAAACTCCCAGCTGATGGGAACAAACTTTTTGGCTGATTGCAGAGGCCAGGACAAATCTGAGTGGTGTCCCTGGTGTCCCCCAGCCCTTCCTGGCCCCAGGGGCTGATGGCATTTGTGCTGCCTCAGGTTCATGTCCCCACAGCACCAGCATGGGGGTGCTCCCGCCTGCTGTGTGCAATGCAAACAGGGGCTGCTGAGCCAGTGCTGCCGTGTCTGTGCCTGCAAGGATGTGGCAACTCTGTGAGCTGGGGGAGAGGCCAGGGCTGCAGAGGGGGGATGTTGTTGGCAGCTCCATGAGGACGCTCTGGGACGCTGCCCTGGGCTGTGCAGCGCACTGGGGATGTATCAGCCCCTGCTCTGCTGCTCCTTCCCATCTCCCCCAGGGACCTTGCAGAGCACCAGCCGTGCTGTTTGCCCCCAGCCTTCCCAAGGCCAGCCTGGGGCTGCTCACGGGGGTTTTCTGTGCTGAGCATTGGCCTGGCCGTGTTCTTGAGAGAGCCTGGGCAAGGAGCCTGGAGCCGCCAGGCCCTGGCCTGAGGCGTCAGCGCTGCCCCAGCAGTGCCCATGGCCTGTCCCTGCTGCCGCCCCGGCACTGCCACCCCCAGGACTGTGCCCGGCCCCGAGAGCACTCAGGCCCTGCAGCAACACCAGGGCCACCAGGGCAGTGGGGCAGGGCCACGGGAGCAGCCCTGGCAGCACCAAGTGCTGCTGCTCCTGGGCACAGCTGCTGTGCCAGCCCTGATCTACCCCAGCTCTGCACACAGACATTGCAGCTGCAGCTCCAGAGAGGCAACAAAAGGGCATCTCTGCAGAAAACTGTGCTGTGAGATCCTTTAGCACCTTTAAAGCCACCAAAAATGAGAAATGGCATAAACAATGACATTTATTGTGGACAATATGAAAATAGTATAACAAACAAAAAATAATTCACAACCAAACCGACAAGAAGTATCAAAGATTACTTTTATTACAAGTGATTTACAGAATTTGGCCAACAGTTTAATGTCCCAGAAACCATCTAGCTATCATTTGCCACACTGCAGCCTTGAGGTCCTTGTTCCTCAGGCTGTAGATGAGGGGGTTCAGGGCTGGAGGCACCACCGAGTACAGAACTGATACTGACAGATCCAGGAATGGGGAGGACATCGAGGGGGGCTTGAGATTTGCAAATGCTGCAGTGCTGACAAACAGGGAGACCACAGCCAGGTGAGGGAGGCAGGTGGAAAAGGCTTTGTGCCGTCCCTGCTCAAAGGGGATCCTCAGCACAGCCCTGAAAATCTGCACATAAGAGAAAACAATGAACACAAAACATCCGAGTCCTAAACTCACACTAACTGCAATGAGCCCAAGTTCCCTGAGATAGGATTTGGAGCAGGAGAGCTTGAGGATCTGTGGGATTTCACAGAAGAACTGGCCCAGGGCATTGCCATGGCACAAGGGCAGGGAAAATGTATTGGCTGTGTGCAGCAGAGCATTGAGAAAGGCACTGGCCCAGGCAGCTGCTGCCATGTGGGCACAAGCTCTGCTGCCCAGGAGGGTCCCGTAGTGCAGGGGTTTGCAGATGGACACGTAGCGGTCGTAGCACATGATGGTCAGGAGGAAATACTCTGCTGAGATGAAGAAGGCAAAAAAAAATAGTTGGGCAGCACATCCTGAGTAGGAGATGTTCCTGGTGTCCCAGAGGGAATTGTGCATGGCTTTGGGGACAATGGTGCAGATGGAGCCCAGGTCGTTGAGGGCCAGGTTGAGCAGGAAGAAGAACATGGGCGTGTGCAGGTGGTGGCCGCAGGCTACGGCGCTGATGATGAGGCCGTTGCCCAGGAGGGCAGCCAGGGAGATGCCCAGGAAGAGGCAGAAGTGCAGGAGCTGCAGCTGCCGTGTGTCTGCCAGTGCCAGCAGGAGGAAGTGGCTGATGGAGCTGCTGTTGGACATTTGCTGTTGCTGCACATGGGCACCTGTTCATGGAGAAAGGACAGGGACAAGTCAGGAGGGGCTGCTTGGAGCCAAACCTGGGCCATCCCTGCAGCCTGTCCTGCTGGGACTCACCCACCCTTGTTCCTGCTCTGGGAAAACTTTCACCCAGGTCCCTGCCTGAGCTCCAGTTGTGCTGGCTGAGTGTGCCATGAGCTGCAAGGACTGTGTGGGGGGGCTCTCGAGGAGCCATCCCTGCCCCACTGCCCTGGGTTTGTGGCCATTTGGCGGAGGGACAAGGCTGGATATTCAGGATTTGTCACAGGAATCACTCCTAATGCAGAAAAGCTTGGTAGCATCTGCACTCCCAGGTCAAAAGAATTGCAGGAGTTGGTTTAAGGAAATGTTTTCCTACCCACCCACCATTCCTGGCTCTCTGAGTTTAGAAATCCCCAGCATTCCTGCTGCACTCAGAGTTTGCCACTGAGAGATGTGAGAGGCAAAGGATTCCCTGTGGCTGAGGGCAGGTGAGGGGCTGGATGGGCTTGTTCCCCCAGCACTGCTCTGCTCAGCCCCCTCTCCTTCCCTGAGCATCTCCCTGGGCCTGGACATCCCCTCCTGAGAGGTGCCTTGTCCCTGCCAGCGCTCACAGAGCCCATCCCACCCTGTGTGCCCTCGGCCTGGCCCTACAGAAACCTGCCTGTGTGCAGGGCCCTAGCTGGGGCAGGCTCTGTGTGCAGCTGGGCAAGGGCAGCTCAGGAGAGCCCTGCTGGGCCCTGTAGAGGTGATGCTGCTGCTGCCCAGGGCTGAGGAGTGGCTGAAGGCCCTTTGGGAGGCTCCCAGCAGAGACACTGACCACCCAAAGTCACAGTTCTGGAGTCTCTGTAAATGTTCAAACATTCCTTTGATGATGCTGTGTGTCCCTTTCAACTCAGAATGTTCTGTCATTCTGGGACTACAATTCCTGTTCTGCTTCTCTCATCCCCCTGTTGTCTATAATCAAAAGAGAAAAAAAAGTATCCTTGTAACAGTGTTAGAACAGCAAAGTAAAAACCAGACCTTTATTGGAAGCTCTCAGGTGTCCCAGTGGGGATGAGGCAAAATCGGTCCCTGATTTCAACAATTCATTAAGGTTGATTAATTAGGATATTTAACAGGAACATCTAATAGGAGATTCAGTTGCTCCAATTACACACCGCTGGCTCAACCCATTGGAGTGGGTCCAAAGACTTCTTTGCCCATCTATTTGTTATCACTGCTCACATTCAAAACCCAAAATTTTCTGCTTGTATGTCCTCTTCCTTATAATAAGACTATATAGTATGAATAGAATGTATTTGGATAGTCAGCTTATTGTTCTAAAATATAAAAGAAAGGTAAGGAAACATACTAGGGTTAATTAAGGATTATTACTATAACAACTATTTAATAGTAGTTTAAAATAGTTAAGATTTTAATCAAGTTAGGTAGGATTATACTTTTATAACTATATAATAGTAACTTACAGAACTGCAAATATGTGACAAATAAATGAAAAGCAAAAACCTTTTTGTCATCACCCCAAACTTCCCACCCTGCTCCAAGCAGGAAATTGAAAACACCATCAGGAAAGCTCCTGACCTTTACAGCAATCCTAGGCTTACCTTCTTTGGGAAGTATCCTCCGGAGCGGTGCCCAGGCTGGTCTGGAGCTGGGAGCAGCCCTGCCCCAGCCAGCCCCTCTCAGCAGCAGCACCTGCCCTGCTCAGGGTGGCTCCTTCCCCCCACAGCTCCTGGCCAGCGCTGGGAGCAGCTCCAGGGCCGGCTGAGAGCTGTCCCTGGCAGGCAGCAGAGTCCCTGGCCCAGCACAGCGCCCTGGGCTGCAGGACCCTGCTCTGCAGGACAGCCCTGGGCACCCCTGGCTGCTCTGCACAGGAGATGAGCAGAGAATGCACTCACAGGGTCTGTGGGCATTGGCATGTTCCAGCTTTAGGAGATCTCTCCAGGAGCTGCAGCTGCATTGTCCTGCAGCCAGAGGTTCCTGTGCTAAGGGCTGGCAGTGATTCTGCCCCAGGCACTTCTCAGCCCCTTCCCAACCCTGTCTGATTGAAGCTCTCTGTGCCTCTGCGCTGTGCCCGGGCTGGCTGCAGGCAGTGCCCCAGCCCTGCTGGGCTGGGAGAAAAGCTGCTCAGCAAGAGAAATGTGCTTTTGAAGCTCTGCTTGCTTACCAGGATCACCCTCTGTGCCAGGAGCCCGGCCCAGCTCAGCAGCACAGACACAGCACAAGGACTTTAATGACCCTCTGGGGCTTTGTGCTCAGGCCCTGAACATCAGGCCCTCAGAGGGAGATGCAGAAACCTCTCCAGAGCTCCAAGTCAGAATCCAACTCCAAAGTTTCTTGGACTTTTAATGGGTCCCACTGAGGGACACGACTGACAAAGTGTCCCCAGGCTCCAGGCAGAGCAGAGAACTGGAGGCACTGATGGCAGGTGGGGACAAAGAGAAGCCAAGTCTTGGTGCCCTGGAGCACAGCAGGGTCTGTGCCACCAAGGGCTGTGAGGAGACACCTTGTCCTGAGGCCCTGGGGCCTCCTGGCACAGCCCCAGCCAGGCTGGGCACTGTCACCCCCTGGTCCTGCCCTCAGCATCCCCCCCATGCCCACATCCCAGTGGCCTCAAGGATCTGCTGGAAGGAGTCCCTGGGGCGCCTTGGTCAGGAATGGCCCTGGGGGCTCCTTCATGCTCCCAGTGACTGCAGGTTTTTCAAAGGACTTTGGCTTTTGCTTTTGCCTTGGAGTCTCTGAGAGGTTTCTGCAATCATGGCCTCCAATATTCTGCTGTAATTAGTCCCTGGAGAGGCTTTGTCAGTAACAACACTCAGTGGGGCTCATTAATATTTCAAGGTACTTCAGTTATTTGAAGGTACTTGGTGTTTGCCTTTTGATACAGACTCTGTGAGAGGTTTGTGCAATCATGTCCCCAATTATCTGCTTTAATGAGTCCCTTGCAAGCTTTGTACTGACACTAAGTGGAGCTCATGAATACTTGAGATTCTTAACTTTTGTAACATACTTCGGATTGTCCTTTCCACCTTGAGAGTTCTTTGTGCCATTTTCAGTCTCTGAGAGGTTTCTGTGCCATCCTGGCCTCCAGTTCTCTCCTCCAAGGACTCCATGAAGAGCCTGTGGTATAGATGGACCTTTGTGGTTCCCATTAATGCTTTAGACTCCAACCACTTTGGGGTTTTCCTCTGACTTTGACTCCAGGAAAGGTTTGTGAAATCTCCTGTCAGGCCCTGAGGTTCCAGGACTCAGCTCCAAATGCACCACGGGGCTCATTAGGATCAAGCAAGTCCTGACAAACCATGGGTCTGCCTCAATTTCTCCCTGCTCTCATGCAGTTTGTCAGGAAGTTTCTGTAGTGCTTTTGGTTCACCAATTTATGATTTATTGGCCAATGCATCAATTAGTGTGGTGGGTTCAGTGTTGGCTAATTACCAGTGCAGTCACTAGAATATACTTACTCATTTCCTGCTGTGAGATAGGATTAGGAGAAAGGCAAAGTGGGCTCAAAACTTTAAAAGTGTGTAAAGAAAAGTTTGTTAAGAGAAACTAAATGAAAGAGTAATAAGAACTAGAACAAAATTTTCAGAACACTTCCCCTCTCCATACAACCGGACAATGTAGAGGCAAAACCTGAAATTTTCAGTCAGTTTACCACCTCTAGAATATTCTAATCTTTCTTCAGTTCACATCAGGAGAGAAGTAACTCTTGTTAATGTTATGGAGAATTCTCCACAAGAAAACAGTTATCTCATGGCTTTTTATTTCCACAAATAGCAGCTGCCTGGAAGAATCTGCAATCGTGAACTCCTTCCCATATTTTCCCACCTTTTCCCACAGCTGTGCTTATGGGCCATGCCAAGTTATGGGGTATTAGTTTTGAGATGAGCTGTTTAAGAGCAAAGCTTCCCTTCATCTCTTTCTGAAATCATCTTCATCTCCGGGAACAGAGGTCTTCTTCTCTCCCTAAGGGCACAGGGTCTCATCACTCTGCTCTCTTCCCATGTTCAAGCTTCTCATGGGATCACAGCTACTGCAACATTTGCTTACTTTACCATGGAGGCCTTTGCTGAAACAAGTCATCTCCCCATACTTTTCAATGCATTATGGGGAAAAAGAGCGTCTGATGTATCAATGACATCCTTCTCCACAGCTTTACCAGAGGATTCCAGCCCCAGGATCAAGGCATCTCATCTTCAGTGACCTCGGTGTGTTCATGCTGCTCCTCTGTGTGCCTGCCCTGTGTCCTTTTCTCTCACTGGAGGGCAGATGGCAGCACTGGCAGAGTCAATATCTGCTCGGGGCTGCAGATGGTTCCGTGAGCCCAGCTGGGCTCAGTGGCCAATTCTAATTTTGGCCATGGTCCCTTGTACATGAAGACCAGTACTTTTCCATAGGAATGAAGGAACAAAGTGCCACTTCATTAGGGGCAGATGAGAGGTGACCACCAGAGGACAGGTCCAGCCAGAGCTGCCAGATTTTGTTCTGAGAGATACCCTTGAATATCAGAAAGTTTTTTGGCAGAGTGTCAGTTTTGGCAATGGGCATCTGAAAAGATTGACGGTTCGTTTCCATACAGAGGAGAGCATGGAGCCCCAGTGCTCCAGGAGCTGATGAGGGGCAGGCCTTGACATCCCAACATCAACCAGACCTGTCAGGTGGCCCCTGGGAGGCCAAGCCAGACAGACCTGGTTCATGTTCCCTCGCTTCCATGGGGCCCCACAGTGTCCCAATGGTCCCTCGCTTCCAGGAGGCCCTGAGGTGTCACAATGCCCCCTTGGTGAAACCATGCCCTGAAGGGTCCCAATGGTCTCCATGGTTCCATCAGGCCCCACAGAGTCATAATGGTCTCTGGGTCCATGAAGCCCCACGATGTCACCATGGCCCCTTGGTTCCATGGGCTCCAGTGGTACCACAATGATCCCCTTGGTTCCATGAGGTGCCCACAGTGTCACAGTGATCTCCATGGGACGGAAAGAACCGAGCCCCAGTGTGGCAGGGGCAGCCACCAGAGGCCAAAGCCAGCCAGACTTGATGGTACTGGCAGATTTTGTCTGGGAGGAACCCTTGGATATAGGGAATTTTAGAGGTGAAATCCCAATTTCAGACATGGACACCCAAAGTAGAAGGATGGTTCTTTTCCACAGGAAGAAAAGCACGGAACACCAGTGTTTCAAGGACAGATGAAAGGCTTCCACCAGAGGCCTAAGCCAGCCAGACTTCTCTGTCCTGGTAGCTTTTGTCTGAAAGCAACCCTTGGATATAGGGAATTTGGGAAGTGGAACCCCAATTTCAGCCATTTCTGCGTAGATAAGAAGGACAGTTCTTTTCCATAGGAAGGAAAGCACAGAGCCCCAGTGTTTCAGAGGCAGAAGTGAAGAGAAGTGGCTCTTGAGAGGCCAAGCCAGCCAGACCTGTTTGTCCTGGCAGCTTTTGTCATGGAGAGATCCTTGGATATATGGAATTTGGGAGAAGGAATCTCAATTTTGACCATGAACACCTTGAGAAGAAGGACAGGTCTTTTTCATTGGAAGGAAACCACTGACCCCAGTGTTTTGAAAGCAGGTGAGAGGCTTCCCCAAGAGGCCAAGGGCAGCCAGACCTGTCTGTCCTGGCAGATTTCACTGGGAGCAATCATTGGATGTGCAGAGTTTTGGAGGTGGAATCCCAGTTCTGGCCATGGATGCCTGCTCAGGATGGATGTTTTTTTCCTATAGGAAAGAAAAGCACAAAATCCAAGTATTCTGGAAGAAGATGAGATGTGGCCAGCCTTAGGCCAAGCCAGCCAGACCTCTCTCTCCTGACAACTTTCATCTAGGGGCTATCCTTGGACATAGGGCATTTTGGAGGTGGAATCTCAGTTCTGGCCGTGGACACCTAGACAGGAAGAAGAGTTCTTTTCATTAGGAATGAAAGCACAGAGTCCCGGTGTTTCAGAGGCACATGAGTGCCAGCCCTCAGGAAGCCAAGGCCAGCCAGATTTGTGATTCCTGGCATCATTTTTTCTGGGAGCTATCATTGGATATAGGGAATACTGGAGGCAGATGCCCAATTTTGGCCATGGGTACCTGTTTGAGATGGATGTTTTTTCCCCATAATAAAGAAAAGCACATGGTCCCAGTGTTTGAAAGGCAGATGAGAGGTGGCCCCTGGGTAGCCAAGGCAGCCAGACCTGTCTCTCCTGGCAGATTTCATCTATAAACAATCCTTGCACTATAAGGAAATTTGGAGGAGGAATTCCTGTTTTGGCTATAGGCCCCTGGAGGAGAAGTGTTAGAGGGATGCCGCAGGAGACAAGACTTTTACACTTTGGCTCCAGAGACTCCTCTGTGGGCCATTCGCCCAGTGCACTACGGGAAGGAAATGATCCGCTTCACCATATACTGCAAGAATGAGAATTTTGTGGACATTCTGAAATTGCATGAGTTAATATTGAAAAGACCAATGTGTCAGAAAAAAGCGGACTTCTGTGTTTTTCCTGTCTATTCTAACATGGAAATAGACATTCAGTTTTCTTTAAAAAAAGCTCCCGAAGGGACAAGTTCCAGTGAGGACAGAGTCAGCCGTGCTGGAGTTCAGAGTAAAAGACGTGGGGCAGCTTGTGCCTCTCTTGCCCAACCCTTGCAGCCCCATCAGCAAAGGCAGGTGGCAGACAGAAGACCACGATGGAAATAGGATCCTTTTGCAGCAAACACACAGTTGGTGTAGGAAGTCTGCAAAGCAGAAGAAGCAACCATATTCATCTGTGTCAACAGATTCCCACTTCACCACTCTGCCAGCCTTTCTTCCTCAGAGCCACCAATCTGAGCAGCCACAAGAAACGGGTCAAAAAAAGGTGCATCACACAAATAGCCTTGGTCATTATCTTGGTTTCTCCCAGCAGGACTTGAGAGACAGTGATCCAGGAGACTTCACGTGCAGATCCAGGAGTGCCTCCAGCATTTCTTGGTCATTTCAACGAAGCAAATCTCTGTTCTGCTTGCCCACAGTGAACTCCTCTTCAGTGCCAGAGACATCTCATTTCAGTGAACCATTTCAATTTTTAAACACTGGGTCACCTGCAACCAGGTTAAAAACATGGAAATGCAGCCCCAAGCTTAACATTGATGACTTGGAAGGTGCCCAAGAGACTGATGTGGACACAGGGATGAAGCTATCCTTCTCAGACCTATCTGTGGTTTCTGCATACTCTGCCCTTAATGGGTTTTGCAGTGAGTTGGAAGACTCTCTTCCATCACAGAAACAAACTATCAGTAGGGCTAAACAGGCAGCCACAGGTGGAAGGCCTCTATCAGCCATGTGCAATACTTTTGAGTCAGCTGATGGTTCACTGCCTTCTCTCTCAGAATGGTCTTCCAGCTCTTTCATGTCAGCATCTCTCTCTGAGCAACACAAACAGCCCTTGAGAGCAGCTCCCTGTAATCTGGATGATCATGTTTGCCCAGCTTCACCAGTCAGTGAAGAAGAATTTTACATCTGAGGTTTCTCTAACTTACACCTTCCACAGGAAATGTGTTCTACTTGTGAATGACAGCAGTGGGTCCACCCTGAGCTTACAGAAGGTCCCTGTTCGGGCGCCAGTTGTTAGAGGGATGCCGCGGGAGACAAGACTCATGATATCATGATCATCAAGTCTCAGTTTATTGTAACAGATTACACAGTTTATATATGTTCGTTAATTAGCTCATACATATTGCAAAAGCCAAGCTCATGATTGGTTGCTATGTGACTTGTACTATTATCTTAAAACTATCTTTGTGTTTGATACTTGCCTGTCCAGCTGGCCTTGCAGTTAGAACAGCTTAGTACCCCTTTGTTCTTCTCTATCTACTTCTACATACCAAGCAGTTTCAATATCCTGCTTTCTGCACACCATCTACTCTTCAGGGCCATGCGAACTTTGCAGCAGTCACGTAGCCCTCCCTATTTGGATTAATTTTACAGTATCATGTCCCTTGTTGTTCAACCATTCCTCTGTCAGGCTCTCTTCAGAGAAGAATAGTTCTCTCCCATAGGAAGGAAAGCCCAGTACCCCAATGTCACTATGGGACATGAGAAAACATGATGGGCACCTTTGCGTTTATGACGGTAAAAGAAATGAAATTTATTTCTGACTCCAACATTTATAGTTTTCCAAAGGTGACAGTGGATTGGAGGGTGAAAGTGCCACCTTCCAATGACACTGGACAAAACTACCGTCCATCAAATTTCTCCTCCTCTATGAAGGAATGCAAAGCAATAAGTTATTTACAGAAATTTGTGAGAGAAAATTTGCTACAAGAATGTAAACTCAGAAGGTCTTAGAAAATCATAAAAAATCAGGCCGACACCCCAGTGCTTCAGGGGCAGATGAGAAGCAGCCCTCAACATGCCAAAGTCAGCCAGACCTGTCAGATGCTCCCCAGGAGGCTCAGCCAACCAGACCTCTTCCATGTTCCCTTGGTTCTGTGGGACCCCACAGTGTCACAATGGTCTCCTTGGTTCCTTCAGGCCCTGGAGTGTCACAATGTTCCCCTTGCTTCTGCAGTGTCACAATGGCCCCCTGCTTCCATGAGGCCTTGCAGTGTCACAATGGCTTTGTGGTTCCACAGAGCCCTGATGTGTCACAATGGCCCCTGGGCTCCGTGTGCCCTCGCTGTGTCACAACGGCTCCTCTGTGACACTGCAGCTGCACAAGGTCACCATGGACCCTTGGTTCCTTGGGGTCTCTGAGTTCACAATGGTCTCCTTGATTCCATGAAGCAGCACAGTGTCACACTGGCCCCTTGGTTCCATGAGGATCTGCCGGGTCACACAGGTTTGTGACATTTGTCCTTGCTGCCCCTCACATCCCCTGCACCACACACAGCCCCAAGCCACCCATGAGGGACAGGCCCTGCTGTGCCAGGCTGGGCTCAGGGCTTGGCCTTTCTGCTTCCCCCAGCCAGCCCAGGCCTTGCTCAGCATTGCAGTTCCCTGCTCTGAGCCTTGGGCTCCCTGCAATCCTGGCCTCAAGGACCTGCTCTCACCTGGGAGCCTTTGGCAGTCCCTGCCCTCAGTGGGGCCCAGTGATGCTCCAAGGGACTTGGCGTTTTGCTTCTGACTCCTTGAGCAGCTTCTTCAGCCTTCTCTCAGTGCCTGAGGGTCCTGGACTGAGTCCCAAATCCATGGTGGGGATCATCAAAATACAGAAAGCCCTCAGGGGAGCTTTGTCTTCATTCAATGGTCTGCAAATCTCCAGGGCTTGTGTGCCTGATTGGAGTCAGTTTGGAGTTCTTGTAAGGAGGAGGATTTCAAAGTGCACCTCATGACTTTTTTTCTTTAAGTGAGTATTCTTAGTTTCCAGTTCAGAGAAGAGCTGATAGAAGCAATCCCCAGGTGACCTTGATGCTCAGTGTCTCCTTAGGAGGTCTGGGCATGTAGAAGAATGAGCCCCCTGAGGGCTGACCCTGTTTGGACAAGCTGCTCCTCACCACCAGCCTCACCATGTCTGACATCGCCCACCTGGCACTGACATCCCTGTGCCCTGCAGCAGAACCTTGTCCCTGAGCTCTGCAGCTCCATGTCCCAGCCCATTGCACCGTGTCCCACCTGCTCTCCTCAGGGATCTGCCTGCACACAGGCCCAGGAGAAGTTTTCCTGTTGGGAAGGAAAGAATGGAAAAGCCTGAGCAGGTTTCCTGAACAACAAACCCCACTCAGGAGTCACCTGCTCAGTACAGGCCGTCTGGAGTGGTGTCACCTTTCTACAAGGGACAGTGTGACCAGAAATGATCTCTGGAAGCAGAATTCTCTGAGTCTCCCAGCTGAATTCTCTCTGGAAGCAGAATTCTCTGAGTCTCCCAGCTGAATTCTCTGTCCCTGCCCTTTCCCTGGACCTCTGTTGCAGATGGAACCTGCTGGTGCCAGCCTCACCTTTAACCTCTCTCTAGAATGCAGGCAGATATTCACAGCTGTGTTAAGCAGGATTTCCTCAATGTTTCTATAAATCTTCTGTGTCCCCCATGGAACGAAGGGGTCATTTTGGCACTGAGGGGGTGACGTGGAAGCAAGGAGTCAATTGTGACCCTGGGGTCCCATGGAACCACGGGGCCATGGTGACACAGCAGGGCCATGTGGATCCAGTGGCCCATTGTGACACTTTGGATGCAAGGAGACAATGGAGACACCCCCAGAACCTCATGGAACCAAGGAGTCCATGGTGACCCAGAGGGCTGCATGGAGCCAGTGGTCCATGGTGACACTGCCCATCCAAGGAGGCCATTTGGACACTGTGGAAGCTCATGGAGCAAGGTGGCCATTGTGACACTGAAGAACTTCATGACACCAAATATCCATGGGGACACAGCAGGGCGTCATGGAACCCAGGAACCGCTCTTGACAGTGTGGAAACTCCTGGAACCAGGAGCTGTTGTGACACTGCAGCACCAACACAGCTGCTGCACCTTGTCCCCTTCCCTGCACAGCTCCTTGGGAGGAATAGCAGGAGCAGAACCCTGGGAGCCTTGGGGATGCCCCTCTGGGATCCATGGCACACGCTCCCAGGGGCTGGAATTCCAGTTCCCAGCCAGGAAAAGATGTTCCTGCCCTTGAAGGCAAAGCTCTTATGGAAGAGCCAAAAGCCAAGTGCAGCAAGATCCTAGAGGGACATTTCACTGCCAGCATTCATAACTTCCCCCATGGTTGTTGTAGCTCATGGATTGGGAATTAAATCAGGGCAGGGTCTTTGGTGAGAGCTGCCCTGGGTCAAGGGAGACACTGAGAGAGAAACAGAGCAGGCAAAGGAGGCAGGAGAGAAAGGAGGTGTTTTGGTTTGGAAACACAGGTGTCTTCTAAAGAAAGCAGCAGCCTCCCCTGAAATGAAGAAATGTAGACTCTTTCTTTCTGAATTGGTATAAATTTGAAATTAAGGGGGGCTCTCAGGTAAAAATATGGGAGCAGGAATAACAGCTTTTTATTAGGGAAGAAAATGAAAATATGATCAATGCAGTGAACCAAAACAACACTGAGAGAGCCAGAATACAACCTGACACCCTGTTGGACAGGGTGTTGGCCACAATCCAATTGTAATTGTGGCTGCAGTCCTCCTGCAGTGTCAGGTGTGGTTCTGTTGGAGAAGTGATCCTATAGGAAAGGGTGTCTTCCTCTGAAGAGGAAGAGGCAGCTGTTCCTCTGAGAAATCCAGCCCAGAAAAAGCTGTGTTGGTGGGCCAGAATCTCCAGACTAGATGCAGGTAGGAATGCTTGGCTCCTCCCTCTGGGCGGAGCATCTCACAATGGGATGTTACAGTTCCTATCAGTCATGCTGTGACATTCAATAGCCCCTTATCAGCAGATGTCTCCCCTGAGGGAGGATTGGTTGTGGAAGAGATAAGGAAAAACTACCCACTTAACACAGGACAACTGCCATACAGATGGCAAATAGAACACATCTTGCTTTTCAGTCTGGGACAGGAGGTCACAAATAAATTCAGCTGAGAAGGTGGCACTCTGAAAATCAAATCAGAACTGACAGAAAATGAATGGGACAGAAATCAATAATTCTGATAGTTTTACTTATTATCAAAATAAATCACACCCACCCAGCCTCACACAATCCTGACCTCACAACCTCAAATTTGGACCTCACTTCTCCCGATTACCTTCCAACCCCATCTCATCCTGGAGGCTGAGGAATTGAGCAATTTTGGCATGGGACTGAGGTGGGAACCAGCCATTTTTGAGGTGAGATTGAGTCACTTTTAGGTGACAGACCAATCCACCTTGGCTTTTGGAGTGCAAAGATATGGAGAATACTACCAGATATCCCCCAAGAACCCACAAATACTCCAGAATATGTTCCCAAACTTTAAATTCCACCTCAAATACCTCTTAAATGGTGGGACTTCTGAGATCTCTGGTCAATACTCTTTTTAGTCATTTTTCAGGTGTTTTTAAGTGATAAAGACAAATCAGAAGAAAATTATGGCCAAAGCAAAACTAGAGACCCCTTGAGCATCCCCCAGGCACTGGACAAAACAAACTCAGCAGAAATTAAACTTAACCCTACATAAAATGCCTTAAGGAATATTTGCTCTTCCCACAAGTCACTTGTGATAAAAACGCAAACAAATCCCAAACATTAATAAACCAACAACAGAAGCAATTCTGTGGCAATTTCAAAATTCATCAGTTCCAGCACAGCTCCAGCTCAGATGCTGGCAGGTTCCAAAAAAGTAACATGGAAATTTGTCCCAATACAGATTATTAAAAGGAAGGGAAAGCTCTGTGTAGCTAACACAAAGGTGACAGGGACAAAGAAAATAATGCTTCTCCCCCCAAACCCGTGAATTCAGGAGTTATTTGGGAATTTAGCTACTTGAGCTGGGCTTCTTGCAGGATTTAGTAGCCTTGTGTTCCTCAACTTGGGGTGAATGATCCTTGTCAGTCTTGCTGGTATCATTTGGTCCCTTTCCTCCAGTGATTTTAACAGACTTTTCAAAGAAGGACAACAAAATATTTTCTTTACACTGGCCACCCAAAAGAGCCATTTTCCTCATAAGTTCTCCCAAAAGTCACTCAGAGGAAGCTGCATCCAAGTTTCCAAGAGTTCCTCCAGAAAGAGCCACAAACTCCTCAGAGGAGAGAACCATGCTGTTGTCAAAGGCACTTGGGGTCAGACAACAGTGCCCTGAACTCACTGTGCCAAAATAATGTTGCAATCTGGATAATAAAATTGTTAGAGAGATGCCTCTGCCCCCAATAAAGGTGCTAACAAGACCAAATCCAAAGTGGATTTTATTGATCAGTAAATGTGAGGTAGAGAGAGACATGGAAAGAAAGAGAAAAGGGGGGAGAGCAAGGGAGTGACAGGGACAGAGATCTTTCCTGAAGCGGAGCAAGTGTGTCATTGTCCCCTGTGTGCGTGGCCTTCCCAGGGTGGGGGTTTTACACCTGAGCCAGTTTGGGTAAGGGGGGTGGTGTTCACCCCCCACCCCGAGCAGGGATTGCCTCACTGTTTCAGGTTACAATGTCAGATGTTACCAAAAGTATTTTCAGTCCCCATCTCCATAAACTGTTATCAACAGGTGGGGCAGTGTTCTTTATCTCTTCCAAGGCTCAGCCCTGATAACGCCCTCCAGGGGCCATCTTCTGTTAATGGGCCATTGAGTGTCACTGCAGGACTGATAAAATTACATCATCCCATTGTGGGATGCTCCGCCCAGGGGGAGGAACCAAGCATTCCTGCCTGGATATAATCTCACCCTTGCAACACCACAACCACCTTGCCTACTGGATTCCCAGAGGACAAGAGCTCCATAACCACCACTGGACCTTCAGAGGAAGACCAGACCCTTCTACAGGATCACTGCTTTGACAGAATCAAGTTTATCACTCCAGCTGGACGGCAGCCACCATTTCATCAGACAGCTACCACCACCCTGAGCAACGGGGTGTCAGGTTATATCCTCACTCTGTGAGTTTAAACCAGTGTTTCTCTATCATTGCCTTGATCTTAATTTTCTTACTCAATTGTGATTCTGGCTTAGACTCTCTCCCTGTTTTGCTTTGAAACAGTACAAAACTCACTGTGCTCATCCCTTGTTTTCCTCCCAAAACAGGATTTCCCATCCCAAAACCTTCACAAAATGGAGAAGGAGGCTGCGAGGAAGAGGAAGATGCCCTGGGACACCGAGGTGGGTGAGGAGGAAGTCAGTGCCCTTTTCCCCCTCTCTCCTGCTCCATCTCCCAGCCCAGCACGGCCCCCAGCTGCAGGACAGCCCCGCTGCCGGTGCCCTCCTGCTGGGGACACACTGGGGGGGATCTCCTTGCCCTTCCCTGTGGCACAGAGGCAAATCCCATCCTCTCCTTGTCCTTCCTCCCGCAGATGAGGTGCTGAGGGTGGAGAGCAGAAAGGACAAATCCCCATGGCAGAACCTTGTGGAAGACGCTGTTTTGAGTGGCTCCATGGTGCAGGAACCCAATGGGAGCTGCACGAGGAGGGGCTGCAAAAGCATATCAAGGGGATCTGAGGAGGAAAGATGCGCTCTGGTCCAGGAAGGTGGGCAGAGCTTCAGCCAGAGCTCAGGGCTGGTGGTCCCTGAGCAGCTTCATGATGAGGAGAAGCCCCATAAGTGCTCGGAGTGTGGGAAGAGTTTCAGGTTAAACTCCAACCTGATCCAGCACCAGAGGATCCACACTGGGGAGAGGCCCTATGAGTGTGGGGAATGTGGGAAGACCTTCCGGTGGATCTCCCACCTGAGCAGCCACAAGAGGATCCACACTGGGGAAAGGCCCTATGAATGTAGGGAGTGTGGGAAGAGCTTCAGGCAGTGTGGTGCCCTGATTGTCCACCAGAAGATCCACACTGGGGAGCGACCCTACAAGTGTTCCAAGTGTGGGAAGAGCTTCACCCGGAGCTCTCACTTGACCAGACACCAACAGAGGCACCAGTAAGGGAAGCCCCAAGAGTGTCCCGCCTGCAGGAAGAGCTTCGTGCTCTGCTCCAGCTCCATCCCCCACTGCAGGACCCACATTGGGCACAGGTCTGGTGACCCACATTCCCTGTGATCAATGTTGGGAACACACCTGGCTGCTTCTCCTTTTGGTTTGGCCCTAATTTTCCTCTGATTCATCTTTATTCTTCAAACACAACCAAAACAGGGTTAAATTAAAGAAACTGATCAAAAATATCTGAAGTGTCACCATTTCACAGGAGTTTTAGGGGGAATTTAGGATTTAGGGACGTATTCTGTGTGGAGTGCCCCTGTTGCTGAGAGGCAGGAGTTTGATCTCACCCTTCTTGTGTTGCCAATAATTCTTCCCTTGACCCAAACCCAAACTCCACCCCTGGGATACCCTATACAAATCCCATGGCTCTGCCTTTGCCCTGTCTTTCGGTGATAAGAAATGGATTTTGGAGTTTTTTGAAACCAAGATACATCTCATTTGTTCCTGCCGCCGGCAGCTGCACTCACCCTGGACACCATGAACTCAACTTCTGGAGGATTTGTGGGTTCTGGGGTGATTTTGGGCAGTGTTCTCCATCTCTTTGCATTTCAAAAGCCAAGAGGGATGAATTTGTCACCACAAAACCACTCAATCCCACTGAAAATAACTGGATTTTAAACTATAAAGGCACAATCCCACCTCAAATTGCTTGTTCCCCCTCAAAAAAACCCTCAATCCCACACAAAGCTCACTCGATTCCAAAGCTGCCAGGGTGAGATGGGGTTGGGAGGAGATTGAAAGAAGTGGGATTCCATTTTGGAGTGGTGGGATGGGGATTGTGTGGGGCTGGGTGGCTGGGATGTATCTGATAGCAAATAAAACTTTCAGAGTTAATGATGTTTTTCCCATTCATTTTCAGTCAGTTCTATTTCCAGAGTGGCTCCTTCTCAGCTGTTTAAATTCTTATAAAAATCCTTTTTTAAAAATCGTCTAACCCAAACAATCCAAAAACCAATATCCATATAAAACCACCCATCTGCGATTATATTTTTATAAATAATTTTAATTTTTTAGAGTACTTAAGGGTGTTATTAAATTTTAATTGTTTGGTTAAATTGTATGAGACATTATAGTGGTGTTTGGTTTCGTGTTTAATATATTTGTAGTATGAATTGTTTTACTAAGGTGTGTTCCATTGTATGTTTAGATTGGCCGGTGCTGTGAGAGGCGCTGGGCTCTGCCTGGCAACTGATGAGTCAGAGCCGTCCCGGGCGCTGATTGGCTGAAAATCGCCGGGCGGGACCAGCGCCGAGTTCCTGCCTGGGAACTGAATCGTCATCAACGCCGCGCGCTCTGATTGGCCAGGATCTGCTTCGGGGCGGGGCCGGGAGGAACTGGGGACCCCCAGGAGCCCCCCGGGTTTGGGGGTTTCCATCCCCCCTCGGCCCCCGGGGCGGCCTTGGGGCCACCCCAACACCCCCAAAATGGGGAGGGTCCCCGGAGCCGCTTGGAAGCCCCAAAAATGGGCTGGAAGCGGCAGGAGCCGCCCCAAGAAGGGATTGAAGGGTCCGGTCCGGGAATGGCTCCGATCCGGATTGGGGCGGGCTGGGATTGAGGGAGGGTCCGGTCAGCGGCTGCGGAGGGGCTGGGATTGGGGAGGGGTCCGGGATTGAGGGGCTGGGTCCATTCCTGGACTGGAGCAGGATCGCTCCCTGGGGGTGGGCTCCATTATTGAGTCAGGGTCTCTCCCCTTCCCGATCCCAATCCCGTTCCCTGATCCTGTTCCCGATCCCAATCCCATTCCCATTTCTGTTCCCGTTCCCGGGCCAGTTCCCGATCTCATTCCCAACCCCATTACACTCCCATTCCCGATCCCGATCCCATTCCCGTTCCTGTTCTCGATCCCGATCCCACCGCTGTTTCCAGGGAATGGCTCCTATCCCAGCCCCGACCCCAAACCGGGGGGTTAAACACCCCAAATCCCAACACTGGGAGGGGAGAGGTCAAAAATCCCCAAACCCAAACTCTGGGATGTCAACCTCCCCCCTGCCCCAAACCCCAAATTTTAGGATCAAACCCCCCAAATCCCAGATCCTGGGGTGTCAAACCCTCCCCAATTCCCAAACGTTGGCATTAAACCCTCCTGACCTGAAATCCTGGGGTTCAAAACATTTGGGGTGTCCAACACCCCCAATTCCCAAAGTCTGGGGTCAAATACCACCAAATCCCAAATCCTGATGTGTCAAACACCCCCAGCCCCCAAAGTTTGGGGTTAAAACCCTCAATCCCCGACTCCTGGGGATTGAAATATCTGGGTTGTTCAATCCTCCTCTTCTCCAAAGGTTGGGGTCAAACCCCTCAATTCCCAAACTTTGGGGTCAACCCCCCCCCAATCCCAAACCCTGGGGTGTCACATGCCCCTGATCTCCCCCACTTTGGGGTTAAATCCCCCCAAATCAGTTGGTCAATCCCCCCAGTTTCCAAATTTTTGGGTCTAACCCCCCAAACCCCAAATCCTGGAGGTTGAAACACCTGGGTTGTCCAACCACCCCGATCCCAACGTTTGGGAGTGAAACCCCCTGATCCCCAAATCTTGGGGAAAAAAACCAAAATCCCAAACCCTGGGGTGTCAAACTCCCCCAGTTCCCAAAGTTTGGGGTCAAAAACTCCCAAAGCCCGAGGTGTCAAACCCCCCTAAACCCCAAATTTTAGGATCAATCCTCCCAGTCCCCAAAGTTTGGGGTCATGACCCCCCCCCAAATCCACTCCAGCCCTGGGGGACACAGTGGGGTTTGTTTGGGGTTATTTGGGGTTTGTTTGGGGTTATTTGGGGTTTATTTGGGGTTATTTGGGGTTTGTTTGGGGTTATTTGGGGCACCTCCAGGTGCAATGTCTGCAGAAAGACCCTGGGTACAACACTGGGAATGAAAGGGGAATGGCTGGGAATTGGGGGATTCAGGATGGGGAAAGATCCTGGGTGGGAAAAGGGGATCTAGGGTGGACAGGGAAGGATTTGGGTTGGGAAAGGGGGATTTGGGATGGGGAAAGGGGAATGAGGTGGGGAACTGGGGTGGAAAAGGGAGATTTTGGCATTGGAAAAGGGATTTGGGGACAGACAAAGGATGTGGGGAGGAAAAAGGAGAATTTGTCATGGGAAAAGGAGGATTTAGGTTGGGAAAAGGAGGATTTAGGTTGGGAAAAGAAGGACTTGGGGTCAAAAAGACGTTAGGGATTAAAAGTGATTTTGAGGTTGAAAAAGGGAGGATTTGGGATAAAAAATGAGGATTTGGGCTGAGTTGAGCTGAGTTTACCTGGGAGAGTAGGGGCATGCAGGGTGTTTGGGGCAGGGTCAGGACCATTTTTGGGGCAGTTTTCTGGGATTTTGGAGTATTTTCTTGGGATTTGGTGGCAGGTCTATGAGATTTGGGTGCAATTTTATGGGATTTAGGGTGTTTAGGTGTGGTTTTGAGGGATTTTTGGGTGTTTCTATGGGATTTGGGAGCACTTTTATGGGATTTCAGGGGTTTCTATGGGATTTTGGGGTGCTTTGAGGGATTTCAGGGTACTTCTATGGGATTTTTAGGTGGTCTGGAGGGACTGCAGGGTGTTTCCATGGGATTTTGGGGCATCTTGAAGGCATTTGAGGTGTTTTGGGGCATGTTTAGGGTATTCTGGTGAAGCTTTGAAGAATTTCAGGGTGGTTTGGAGGGATTTCAAGGCATTCCTCTGAGATTACAGGGTGGTTTGGAGGGATTTGGGGTGTTTGGGGGCAGATTTTGATTATTTAGTGGCGGGTTTGAGGCAGTTTTTGAGGGGTATTTCAGGCCCATTTTGGGGGGGTTTGGGGTTATTTTGGTGGGGTTTGGGGTGTTCTGGGTCACTTTTGGCGAAGGAGATCTCCATGGCGTGGCTCTGTGTGATGCTGAAGCCCTGCAGGGCCTCGCGGGCGGCGCCCGCCTGCACCTCGGTGTCCAACTGCAGCGAGGCGATGTCGCGGCACCCGGGCACCAGCGCAGCTCCTGGAACCCCGGGAACCTGGGATGGGAATGGGGCCAGGAGAGCCCGGAACACCCGGGAGCCTTCCCCAGACACCCGGGAATGTTCCCCAGACACCCGGGGATGTTCCCCTGACACCCGGGAACCTTCCCCAGACACCCGGGAACCTCCCCCAGACACCCGGGAATATTCCCCCAGAAACCTGGGAATCTTAACCAAGAAACCCAGGAATGTTCCCCAAAAAACCCCTGGATGCTCCCCAAAAAACCTGGGAATGTTCTCCCCAAATTCAGAAATGCTCTGCAAAAAAAAGTCCTGAAACATTCCCCCAGAATTTCAGAAATGTTCTCCAAAGAAATCCAGAAATGTTCCCCCCCCAAAAAAAATCCTGGAACATTCCCAAAAATAGGAATTTCTGTTCCCCAGAAAATCCAGAAATATTCCTCCCCAAAAAAATCCAAAACCAACACGATTCCTCATCCAGAAACATTCTCCAAAACTACAGAAGCGTTCCCAAAAATCCAGGAATTCCCCCCCCCCACAAAATACAGAAACATTCATTCAAAAATCCAGAAACATTCCCCCTCAAAAATATCCAGAAATCCCTCCCCAAAAAATCCATAAATACTCACCCAAAAAACCATAAATTTCCCCCTAAAAATCCAGACATTCACTACCAAAAATCCAGAAATTTCCTCCCTAACAATCCAGAATTTCCTCCCCCCCAATCCTGGTATTTTTCTCCAAAGATCCAGAAATTCCCCCTAAAATCCCAGACATTCACCCCCAAAATCCCGATATTTTTTTAAAAAATCCAGCCCCAAGCCCCCCTTAGCCTCTCATCCCCCAAGCCCCAAAATCCCGCAGTGCCCCAAAGCCCGGCCGGAATGCCGGAATGCCGGGATTGCCCCAGATCTCCCTGGCTGAGGAGCAGGGGGAGCATCAGCTCCTGGGGCTGCTCAGGGAGCTGGGCAGGAACAGGATGTGCTTCGAGGCTTTGCCACAGCTGGGGGAAATGGGAGACAAACCCCAAAAGCTGCCCCAGAGCTGCCCAAAGTCACTCTGGATACGCAACACAAAATCTGCCCAAAATCCCAAGAGAAAACACCAAAATCCCAACAAAATCCTGAAAAAAAAAACCCACAAAAAAATACCCCACCGAAATATTAATAATTAAAAAAAGTCACAAAAATCTCCCCAAAATCCCCCACAAAAATATCACCAAAATCCCATAAAATCCCCCAAAAAACTACCCAAAATCCAGCAAAAATCTCCCAAAAAATACCCCCAAAACCTCACCAAAATCCAATAAAAATCACTCAAAATCCTCACAAAAAATCCCACCAAAAATACCATTAAAATCACATTAAAATTCCACCATAGAATCCTCGAAAATGCCAGAAAATCCACACAAAATCCCAGGAAAATCTCCACAAAAATTCCACCCAAAAGCCCACAAAACTCACCCCAAAACTCCTCACAAAAATCACCCCAAGGCTCATAGAAATCCCTCAAAATCCCCATAAAAAATTGCCCTCAAAATCCTCAGAAATCCCACAGAAAAATCCCTCAAAAAGTCCCACTAAATTCCCACGAAAATCCCACAGAATCCACACAGAAAAAAACTGTACAAAAATGCCCCCAAAAATCCCACAATCACACAAAATCCACACAAAAAAAATTCCACCAAATCACCCAAAATATCCCACCAAAATTTCTCCAAAAAACCCCAAAATCTACACCAAATCCACTCAAAAAATTCGCACCAAAATCCCACCAAACCCCTCTCAAATTCCCCAAAAAATGCCCCCAAGTCCTATCACATCCCACCCGAAGTGCGAGGAAATCCACCCAAAAAATCCCCACGAAAACTTCCCTCAAAATCCCAGCCAAACCTCCCAGGAGCAGCCCAAGAATCCCGCAGAGATCGCTGCGAGTGCCCGAATCGCCCGGAACAATCCCCGAGCCATCCCCGCCCGGCCCCGCGCTCCGGCCCCGCTCTCTGTGGGGCCGGGGCCTCTCCCCCCTTGGCTCTGCGCTGGTCCCGTTCGCGCTCCGCTCCCGCTCCCGCCCCACCAGCGCTCCCTGCCCTGGGCCGCGCTGGCCGAGCCCGGCCGGGCGCGCTGGATCCGCTGGGACGGCGCATCCCGGCCCCGGCCCCGGCCCCGCGGGGCTCCCGGGGCAGCTCCGGCCGGGATGCGGCACTGCCGCGGGGCTTTGGGCTTTCCCGGCGCTGCCCGGCGGCTCCCGGGGATCTGCGGCTTCCCGGGATTCGGGGAGCTTCCAGAGGGGACCTGGGCTGGCTCCGGGGGGATTTGGGATCACTCCGGGGGGAGCTGGGGACGGCTCGGGGGGTTTGGGGTTGTTCCCGAGGATTTTGGGGGGATCTGGAAGAGGCTCCAGAGGGGATCTGGGGCTTTCTGAGGGATCTGGGGGAATTCAGAGGGGATCTGGGGAGGATTTGGGGCTTTCTGAGGGATCTGGTGGAATTCTCAGGGATTTGGGGCAGTTCCAAGAAGGATTTTGGGGTTTTCCAAGCGATTTTCAAGAGTTCTGAGGGATTTGGGGAGGCTCCAGAAGGGATCTGGGGCAGTTCCAAGAGCAATCAGGGACGTTTTTGAGGGATATTGGCAAGTCCTAGAAGGAATTTGGTAAATTCCAGCAGGATTTTGGGGGAATTCAGAGGAATTTAGGAGGTTCCAACAGGGGTCTGGGGTCCTTCCCAGGGGATTGGGGGTGGATTTCTGTTTCTTCCCCGGATTTCAGGCTTTTTCCCAAAATTTCCTGTTTTCCCAAGGATCTGTGGATTCTCCCCTGGATTTGAATCTCACTGTGGGGTCGAAGGGGAAGGTTTGGGAGATTCAGGGTGAATTCTGGGGGGTTCCTGGGCTGGATTTTGGTGTTTCCCATGGGATTTTGGGTGGGTTCCCAATTGAATTTTGTGCTTTTTTTCCCAGAATTTCAGGACTGTTCCCAAAATTTGGGTATTTTCCTGAAGATTCTGCTGTTACCATGAGTTTGTCCCAGAAGGGGAAGCTTTGGGAAGTTTTAGGGTGGATTTTAGGGATAATTGAGGCTGGATTTGGGTTTTTTCCCAAGGATTTTGGAGTTCTTCCCAGAATTTCAGGATTGTTCCCAAAATCGCAGGAGTTCTATTCTTATTTCTCTCTCACCATGGACTTGTGGTAGAAGGGGAAGCTTTGGGTGGCTCCTGGCTGGATTATGGGGATATTTGAGGCTGCATTTTGAGTTTTTCCCCCAGGAATTCAGGATTTATCCCAGAATTTCTGGATTTTTCCCAAAATGTCAGGATTTTCCCAGGGATTTGGATCTCACCATGGACTTGTCATAGAAGGGGAAGCTTTAGGAGGTTCCTGGTTGGATTTAGGGGGTGTTCACAATTTGATTTCAGGGATTCTTGATGGGATTTTGGGGGGAATCCTGATTGGGTTTGGTTTTTTTCCCTGAGAATTTTGGGTTTTTTTTCCCTGAGAATTCCAGGATTTTCCCCCAGCATTTCTGTCTCACCACAGGCTTGTCATAGAAGGGGAAGCTTTAGGGTGTTCAGGGTGCTTTTGGAGGGATTCCAAGTTGGACTTTGGGGGTATCTGAGGCCAGAGTTTGGCGGTTTTTCCCCAGCATTGCAGTTCTTTCCCCAGTGCCAGAACTCCCCCAGTCGCTGTCTCCCCACGGGTTGGCCGCAGGAGGGGAAGCCCTGCAGGGAGCGCAGGGCGTTGGTGGCGCTGCTCATCTCCCTGAAGGTGAGGAAGGCCTGGCCCCGCAGGCCGAGACTGCGCCGCACCAAAATGTCCAAAATCTGCCCAAACGGCGAGGAAACGGCGCAGAGGGACTTCTCCAGCTCGGGGACACCCAGGGGACAGCCTGAGCCCCTGGGGACACCCAGGGACACTCTCAGAGCCCCCAGGACCCCCCAGTCCCCCATCCCCTTGATCTCCTGGCTCAGCTGCTGATGGAGATGCTGGGCTGGGGCCGGGGGTCCTGCAAATCTCAGACCCCCGCATTGCCCCCAAACCCACCGCACACTCCCTATTTCCCGTCAATCCCCCCAAAATCCCCAATTTCTCCCCAGACCCGCCCCAAACCCCCCCAGCTCCCCCCGGCCCCCCCTCAGCTCCTCCTCAGCCGCGCTCCCCTCACAGTTTCCCGCCTCCGCCGCGCGCGCGGGTCCCCAGCCAATAGCGGCGCGCCCCGTGCCGAATTGACCAATCAGCGCGCGGCTCCCCTCGGCAGCGCCCGCCTCCCCGCGCCGCGGCAGCCAATCAGAGGGAGCCGGGAGCGGGCTCGGGCGGGCCCTGCGGGCGGCGCTGCCAGAGCGGGGGAGGCGCTGGGAGAGGCGGGAGCTGCGGGAGCGGCTGGGGCGGCGCCGCTGGGGAGGGGGGTCCGCACAGGGGCTGGGGCTGGGGATGGGGGGGCTGGGGGGGCTGGGGGGATCGGGGCCTTGGGGGAGGGATCCGGGGGGAGTTTCGGGAGGGGTCTGGGGGGTCCTGGAGGGGTTTTCGGAGGGGTTTTGGGAGGGGTCTTGGGGGTCCTGGGGGAGGGGTCTTGGAGGGGTCTTATGAGGTCTGGGGTGGGTCCTCAGAGGTTTTGGGGAGGGGTCTGGGGGGGTCCTGGAAGGGTCCTGGGTGGGGTCTTTGGAAGGGTCTGCGGGGGTCTCAGGGGACATCCTGGGCTGGGCTCGATTGGTGTCTGGGGGCTCTCAGGGGGTCCTGGGCCAACCTTGGGGGTCTCTGGATGGGTTTTCAGTTCCTGGAGGGGGTCCTGGGGAGATTTGGGGGTCCCGGGGGGTCCCAGGCCCACCCCGAGCCGGGGTCTGGGGGTTTGGGGGAGGAGCACAACAGGGGTTCCCCCTGCCCTGATTTTGGGGGTCTCCCATGGTGCCCCCTCCCTAAAAAGCTCCGAGGGCCCCTGAAGTGGCTCCTGTTCCACTGGGCGGTGCCCCTGACCCAGGACAGCCCCCAGTGAGTCTGGTGGGCTCTGGGGGCGTTTTGGGGGGATTTTGATGGGGTTATTGGGCTTTGGAGGATTTTGTTGGGAGTTTAGGGAGAATTATTGGGTTTTTGGAGAGAATTACTGGGTTTTGTGGCAGTTACAGGATTTTTCGGGGTTTTGTGGCTTTGGGGACATTGGATTTTGAGGGATTTTTTTTTAGGGATTTGGGGATTTTTTTGGAGGCTTTATTGAAGTTTTTGAGCGTTTTTTTGAATTGTGGTGGGTTTCACTGGGATTTTGTTGGATTCTTTGTGGTTTTGAGGAGTTTTATTGGGATTTTGGGGTGTTTAAGAAGAATTTTGGGGGGACTTTGCAGTTGTCCCAGGGTGTGGGGAAGGGCTGAGAGGCACCAAAATCTCCTTTAAACCCCTGAAAGTCCCAATAAAACTCCCAAAATCCCAATTAAATCTCACAAAAACCTCATTAAAACACCCCAGAATTCCAATAAAAGCCCAAAAAATCCCAAATAAACCCCACAAATCCCCCCCAAAAATGTACCCAAAACCACAAGAAAATCCCCCCAACACCCAAAGAAATCCTTGCAACACCCAAAACCCCACAAAATCCCCCAAAATCCCACCACAAAAAAACCAAACAAAGCCAAAAACCAAATCCCCAAAGAATGCCATTAAATCCCCCAAAAATTCCAATAAAATGTCCAAAATTCCAGAGTTCCACAAAATATTTAGTTATTACAAAATACACACACCAGCACTGTGAGCTGCCCCCTCCACATACTCAGTTACACCAGAGCCAGGTTTTTCTTGGCCAATGCCTCATTTACAATCCAATACATGTGGCTGGTCTGGAGATGGGCTGTCCCAAAAGGCGATACTGGAACACCTGGGAGCTGATCATGCTGGTAGTGACCCAAGATTGGCATCGCTGGAGTCCTCTGGGCTGATACATCTGAATGCCATGGTTCCCATAACCTCATCAGGAAAAACTGTCCACACCTGGACCTGGATTGTTCAACCCTGGCTCAGAGAAAAGAACTTTATGACTATGTGGGACTCTGAATAGAAAGAAAAGGCAGATGACTGAAATCCTGGCCTCGGGCAGAAAATTTCCTATAAAGAACTGGTGGGTCCAGGAGGGTGGTGTGTGTGTCCAGGGGAACCTCTGCCGAGAGGCTCCTTCCAGTCAGGCACCCAGTGCCGAACCCGGGCTCAGCGCTGTCCTTTTCCTTGTGGCTGGCTCAGAGAGAATTCATTCCTAAATAAATTTTATATTATTTCATTTTTAATTTGGCTGGACTAATTTTCATTTATAAAAGGGGAAAGGGGACTGTGGGGAGAACAGAGAACATCTAAACAACAAATCACAATAACATAATTCTACATCAATAAAGCTTCTCTTAAGATACACACAATATTCATCCCTTAATTGCGAGAGCCAATCATCTCATTATCTATCTATTACAGTTTGGATGGAGACCAGAACTAATACCTTGCAAAAGGAAAAGAGGGTACAAAGGTCCCTGCAGTCCCCTGGCCTGGTACCCCAGCCAGTGGGGAAAGGAAGAGGGCAGCATGTGGCCAGGAGTTTAAAAGGGGGCTGTGTCCTCCAAAACTTTGAGAGAGAAAACCCCAGCAGCAGATGTCCCCATGGACTCTCTCCCTTTATTCAAATAAAGATGCAGGGCTCCTCTGGCTCCCTTATGGACACTGGCTTTTCACTGCGTGGTTTGTATGCACACCCATTTCCTTGTATCAGAGTATCACCAGCCTGCAGTGACTCCCTGCCACTCTGGTCTGCAGGAGAAATGGAACTAATACTAAGAACTTTGCAAATGGAGACCAATGAACATTAAACAAATGGGCTTCTGTTGGTTTTGGACTGTAAAAGGTTTGGGCAAAATCTTGTAAAACTCAGGTGTCATGGGATGATTTTCTCAGCCTACCCATGCTATGTGTGGTTGAAATAATTTCTGTTGTACATTCTTGATGCGCCTAACCCTCACAGCCCCCATATCACCAGGCTAGCCCAGATATAGGGGGGCCTTGAGGGAAGGCGCGTCAGGAGTTGGGCAAAGATTTCAAAGAGGCTTCAATTCCCCTCCTGTGGTTGTCCAAGCTGTTTATTCCATGAGACGAAGGGGAAAAGAGAGAGGACCAGGAAGGGACAATGCCTCATCTATGCTCAGAACAGGGAAGGCCCTTTGGCCCTTCGCCAACCCCGTTGGGGCAGGAAGGAGGGGACCAAACTATCAGATCCCAGTCACAGGGGTCTCTGGAAAGGGAAAAAGCATAGACCGAGAGCAATGCAACACATGGTGGCCAGAACAACATCGTGGCCAGAATAACTGCCTTGATTCTCTGACAATAAAATGTTGACAGAGGGCTTTTTTTATCTTGAGGTTTCAGTGACATCTGGACATGCCAAGCCCAGCACAGTGGGAAAGGGCCCATAGCAGCCTCATTCCTCCATGGCAGTGTCATTGCCCCACTGTTGCTTCCCTAGAGGAAGGAATGGCTCCCTGCCAGCCTCTGCTGCAGGAAGGAAGGCGATGCCAGGCACGGGCACAGGCACAGGAGGTGATTGCTGTGCCGGGCTCAGCCGGGCTCAGCCCTCGGCGGGGCTGTGTGGCAGCAGCTCTTCCCCCAGGCCCTGCCCTTGCACGGCCCAGCAGCAGCCAAAGCTGGAGGCGCCTGGGCTTCCAGGCCTCTGGAGCTCGTTGCCAGCCCCGGGGAATCGGGACTCTGCACCAACGTCCCTCCCGCTGCAGCTGCTCCCGCAGCCGCCCTGAGTGCCCAGAGGCCCCAGGCACAGGAGCAGCCCCGAGCGGGAGCCCTGCTGCCAGCCCAGGGCCAGAGCCAGCCCTGGCTCCCGGCTGGGCAGGGGCTGCACTGGCTCCTGACAGGGCCTGGCTCTGTCCCCTGGGGCTGGGGGAGCTGTCCCAGGGCAGGGAGGGCCAGGGCTGGCAGGGGCTGCTCAGGGATGGGTTTGGCCCCTGTCCCTCCAAGCAGCCACGGCCCAAGCAGCTGCGCTGGCCCCGGGCTCTCCTCCCGGCCTGCTGGGCTGTGTTGGGTGGCAGGGAGCTGCCCAGAGCCGTCCCCTGCTCGCCGGGACCTCGAGGGGCAGCTGTGCAGCTGGGCCAAGGTGTGCCAGCCGCTCCAGCCGTGCTGGGGAGCCCTGCCAGCTCTGGGCCCTGCTGTGCACGAGGGTCCCTGTTGCAGTGTGATTTCATGCTTTAACCCTGAACCCCGCGTTTCTCCCCTGATCATTTCCTCCCTGTCAATCACTCCTCCTTTCCCCACCCTGACCCCTGCCATGCACTGTCTGTCACTTCTGGAATTCCAGAAGGGCATCGAGTGATTGGATAGATTCAAAAGATGCCCTCTACACCCGGGGAGCTTTGGACCATCCAGGTGTCCTTTGTCCCCTGAGACCTCCTCTCCTGATCCTGGTTGTTGGGCCCCCTTACCCCTTGCCTCCACCCTTCCCCGAGGTAAAAGAGACAGCAACTATGGCAAGCACATTTCTCTCCCTCTCAGTATTTTTCATAGAGGTGCACAGAGAGAAATGAAAGAGAAAACAGTTTCTATTTCTGCTCCTTGTTTTTCTTATATGGAATGTGCTTGGAGAATCGTTTACCTGGAATGAGTGCTTGATTGGATTCTGGTGAGGATTGTTTGAGCCTGATGGCCAGTCCAGTCCAATCCAATCCAATCCAATCCAATCCAATCCAATCCAATCCAATCCAATCCAGTCCACCTGTGTCTGCACTCTCGAGAGAGGGTCACAAGTTGTGTTAGAGTTAGCGAAAGGAGTATGTAGTTTTAATCTCTTCCTTTTTATATAGTATTCTTAGAAATGAAAATTTAGTCATCCAAATTAAAAATAAAAATAGTTTTATTAGCAGTCAAATTCTATCTAGCCAGCCACGGGAAAAAAACCAAAACAACACAGTGCCGAGCCCAGGGATCGACCCTGGGTGTGCAACAAGGTGTCAGCCACAGGAGAGTTTTTTTCCCTAAGCCCACACACCTACATCCTGGCACAAGCAGATTTTACAGGGAAAATTCTGCCTGAGGCCAAGATTTCAGCAATCAGTCTTTTGTTCCATTCAGAGTCCATAGGTTAATAAGATTTTCTTTTTTAGTGTTGAGGAAGAACAATTCAGTGTCTGGAGTTGTAGAATCCCCTGACGAAATTTACAGGAATGCTGCATTCACATGTATCTGTCCGAGGATTTCCATGATGTCCATCCCGGGTCGTTCAGGCGATGATCAGCACCTGGGGTCCCGTATCTCTCCAGACATGGCTCATCTCTTGGCCGAGCTACATCCTTTTACTTGTAAATCAGTTTCCAATATACACCCTGTCTCACCTGTGAGGGTGGGGGGGACCAATACAAACGAGCATAATCTAACAAGTATCCAAAATTACACATTTCATACAAGGAATGGTGCGAATTATGTTTACTACACATAACAGTATATTAATGTATATTAGCCATAGTTATAATAAAGAAATCAATCAGCCTTCTGAATTGAGTCAGACATTGTCATTTCTTCCCATTTACAATAAGCAACCATGCAGTCGGGGAGTTCTGTTGGAGCAGTTGCTGGATTCAGACGCCCGCGGGGCAGAATAAAAGCTCTGGATTAAAACCCTCCATCAGAACTGACTCCTTTCCTTCATTTTTCACTTCAAAAGCTTCTCCAGCAGATGGAATCCTGAGGGAGTGGACCCTCTACGAGAGGAAGCTCCATCCCACTGCCACCGGAGCTCTGGCATGCATGGACTTGTCTCCATGTGCCCCAGCTGAAACATCCAGCTAGCCAAAAGTGTCTCTGGGGTGAGAGACCACAGTTGCCGCTATTTGGATCAGCCGAAGGGGCCAGACAAGCCAAGGCATGTCCCATCCTCATTATTGGCAATACCAATAGGTCCCAGTGTGCCACTGGCAGCTGGGGCCTCAGCCACCTCCTCTCTCCACAGCAGCGCCTGTGCAGCCTCACAAGATTGGACAAAATCTTCACTTGCAGAGACCTGTACCTGCCATCAGCCATCCCCAAGCCAGGTTCCAAGATCTCGTCCACAGCTGCATTATCAGCTTGTTGCTGGGGCATGGTGACACCACCCAGAACAGGACCCTCTGTCCCCGAAGGTGCTGGCCCTGGTGTCTGGCCAGGACTGAAGGGAGGCCCCTCCTGCCAGGGAAGGGCTTGAGCAACATCTTTGGGCTTCAGCTCAGGTGGTGCTACCACCCGCACTGGCGGAGCTGCTTGTCTGGCACAGCCAGGGGTGGGCAGGCAGCGGCTGGGCAGGGGCTCCTGGGACAGCACGTTTTGGCTTTGCTTTTCATTTTAGAATTTACAAAATTTTAGAAATATTTAGATTTTTACTTTTTTTAGGAAGAAAACCCAAAAAATTTCTTTACTTTTTCTATAGTAGTTTGGATTTTTCGAAGTAGATTTAAAATTTAGAAAAACTTAGAACATTTTTATACTACTAGAGTAAAAACTTGAATTGCATTTAATTGGTCATCTTTTGGGAAGAGCTAAGACAACCCAGGGCACCTAGTCTGCTGGAGAGGCTCTTTTCCCACTGCTGATCTGTACCTAGCCACAACAACTAATGTAAAACCTTTTCCCTGATGTTTTCCAGGATTTCTGACAAGCTCGCCTCTTAATCTTCAGAGGCAAACTTTGAGCACAGTGGAAATCTCCTGCTGTGCAGGTAGGTCTTCTCTTTTTATCTTGGTTTAGGGCAAATTTGGGAGATGACCTCCAAAGGGGTTCCCGAGAAAACAGCAGCCCTGCCCCCAGCTAGTTTGGGAAAAAGATTTTTTTTTTATAAAAGTGCTAAAAACCTCTATATTTAACAGGCAAAGCATTCACCATCAGGAAAAAAAAAAAAAAAAAAAAAACAACATTATTAAACAATAAAACCTCTCGCCACATAGAAGAAATTACAAACTCAGAAAGTCCCCTCTGTGGTCAGTACCTCTGCAAACTCATTCTGTTATCAGTCCCTCTGGCCCTGGAAATGCCGCAGCCCAGGCCCAGCCTGGTGGGCCACAGGTGTGAGCTGCTGGGGCTCTTCTGGGTGTTCAGTCCAGAGCAGGTTGAAACAGTTCCATGAAAAAAGAAAAATCACAGTCCAGAGAAATTCCCTTCCTCAGCTAGCTAAATACTAACTAAAAAGCAAAGGAGAGCTCTATCCTGCTGTCTTGTCTGTCTGCAGACAGCAGAGTCCAGGAGAAGGATGTGGGGGAGCAAGTGCAGTTTCTGACAATAAACTCTGTGCTTCTTCTTGCCTCCCCCTTCACTCTTGGAACCAGTTTTAAAGGTGCAAAACTTATTTCTGGGCTGAACTGACAAATGGGGATATAAGCATCATAAAGGCACCCAGGGACAGTGTCCCAGCTGCAACTGGGCCTCAGCTACCTCCTCTCTCAGCAGCTGCTCCTCTGAATGGGGCAAAGAATTCCAAGAACGGCCAAACATCTCAGTCAGGGACACATCTGCCCTCATTTCCCATCTCCATGCCCATGCCTGATGTCCCTGTCACAGCTGCATTACCAGCTTGTTGCTCTGCAGATGCTGCCTCCACCCAGACAAGACCCTGTCTCCCTGAAGGTTTTTCTGAGCAATGGCTCTTGGATGAAGCAAAACATTTACAGTCAGGGCAGTCCATTTGTACAGAAGGGGGTACACTCTGGGGGTACAGCTGAGACCATGAGGTCACAGAGGGCTCTGGGGGTCAGAGCAGGCTGAGGTCACAGAGGGCTCTGGGTCACAGCAGGCTGAGGTCACAGCGGGCTCTGAGGTCACAGAGGTCCCAGAGCCCCGTGGCTGCACAGCACCACAAGGCCCGAGCAGGCAGTCCTGGAGCACAACTGCTGCGGCAGCAGCGGCGGCGTGCTGACATTGGGACAGCGGCCTCAGGACAGTGGTGGCAGCGAGAGCGGCAGGACTGGCACAGGGCAAGGCACCATGGCCCTTGCTCTGCGCCTCCTCCTCCTGCTGCTCCTGGCCGTGGCCCTGCCTGCCAGGGCTGCCCAGGCTGCTCCGCTAAAAGCGCAGGGAGCAGGTGAGCCGGCACCTGGCTCTCCTTTCCCAGGACAGCGCTCCCTGCTCTCCGGGAAACACTGGGGATGGTTTTCCCGTGGGCTTTCGGGAGGGTTTCCTCTGTAGGAGGGAGAGAACCCCCCCGTGGGCCCTGGGCAGCCCCATTTTCCTCTCCAGGGATGTTACACAGGGCAGGGAAAGAGGGTGGAGAGTGACCAGGACCCAGCCCAGAACTCCCCAGGCCCCTGTGCATCTTTGGCCTTGCCCATTGCCACATGGCTTCCACAGCCTTATTGATCCCCTTGCAGTGCCCAGTTCCCAGAGGCAAAAGGGGATCCCAGCACAATGGAAATGGGTCTGGTCTCTGCTTCCCTCTAGATTTGGATCGCGACTTGAATTATTTGCAAGTGCTGGTGAACGACACGTTAAAGATCTTGGAAAATGCTGAAGGCAAGTTCTGCATTTCCCTTTTTCCTGACAGCATAATCAGTATCAAGGTGGCAAGAACTCACACATGCCATTTTTGTTGAAAGTTGAAGAATGCTGAAAACTTTTCCCTGATCCCCTTCTGGAGCCCTGAGTGATTCCACAGGATCACTGTCAGTGGGAGGAAGGAGCATTTAGCTGTTCATCTTCCTCCCATGTGCAATGCCAGTGTGTCCTTCCCTGTGCTCTGCGCAGCCAAAGAGAAGAGCAGAGAGGGAAGGGGCAGAGCCCAGGGCTGTGCCCCGGGGCTGAGCCTTGGTGCAGCCTGAGGATCTCCTACATTGCCACAGGAGATGTTTTGTCCTGCCTTTCTTTGCAGCTGAACCTGTTGGTGAAGGTGGTGCAGCTTCCCCACCCATACGCAATTCTTAGCCTCTGGGAGATGCTGAGGGTAGGTCAAGGCCTTTCCTGCTGTGAGAGCTGCCAGCTCAGAGCCCAAAGCTTGGCCAGGGGGGCATCGCTGCAGGTGCCAGGACAGAATCACGCTCATGTGTGCCCTCGCCCTGGGCCATCCCCTCACTGCTCCTGCGGCTCAGTGCTGCCCGTGCCGATCTGCAGAGATGGCAGAAGCTTCTGTGGCTGTTGAGTTACAGGTGTGGCTGCAGGGAGGACTTTCCCGGGTCCTTTGCTGATTACTACCCACAAGCCCAGCTCCCATCGCAGGGGTGAGTAGTGTGTCCCTGCTGATCCCACAGGCTGGGCACTGGTTTTGTGGGATCCATTCCTGGGAAATGGCATTGTTTTGCTCTAAGGTCCTCCGACAGGAAAGAACAAAGCTACAGGACGCAAGAAACCCCTTGAGCCATCCGAAAACATGAGGCAAATGCTGAAGGAAATGCTGCAGGCAGGACAAGGTGGGTGCATTTCCCTCCCCCTTCCACTGGGATTCAGCAGCCAAGGGGCTTTCCCTGCACATCTGGACAGGCCGTGCCTGGCACAGAAGGAAGGGATCCATGGCAGCCTCGCTGCCCCGCTGCTGCTCTCATGCCCTGCAGGGCTGTTTCCCAGGCTGGCCTGGCTGCAGCTTCTCCCCAGCCTCTGCAGGAAGGCATTTGGCACCAGCTGACAGGGAGCCCAAATTCCACCACAGCCCATGCCCACCCTGAGTTCCTCTGCAATTTCCCAGTCTCAAGGCAGATTAGGAGAGGTGGCAGTTTGGAGGAGGGAGTGGGTCGTAGCCTACCCAGAAATTTTATAGAGATTTCCTGATCCTTAACCATGCTTGCCTTTGACAAGCATTGCCTCCTGAAGATGCCAACTCCACTATGTGGAACAGCCCCGCCTGTGTCTTTTCTTTTCTCCAGAAGTGGATGTAGAAGCTGGTCTGAAGGCCGCATTTCCCAGAAGAAGCAGTGGCTCATTGGCAGCCTCTGCTGCAGGAAGGGAGGTGCTGCCAGGCACAGTCACAGGAGGTAATTGCTGTGCCTCTGGGCCTGAGCCCTGCTGAGCCTTGAGCTGCCCTCTCTGCTGCTTGTCAGTGCGGGCACAGCTCAGACAGGGCCGGCACAGCCCAGAGCAATTATTATGCTCAGGGCACTTGGGTACTGAGCAGTCCTGCTGGGGTCCCTCCGTGGGAGACACGTCCTAAAACCTGGTGGGGAAAGGGCAGAGGGGGAGAGCAAGGCTCCAGGGTGTCCTGTAAAAGCTCTGCCGTCTCCTGTTGTGACAGGGGAGCTGTTTCAGCCGAAGGATGATGGGCAGTTGGTAGGACAGGAGGGAGGGAGGGAGTTAGGAAGGGATATATGCAGCACTGCCTGCTGCAGTTTTCCCCAGGGATTAAAGAGAGTTTCCTCTGTGCAAATGAAACATCCCCATGGGCCCCGTGCTGCTCCAGTTTCCTCTCCAGGGATGTTGCACAGGGCCTGCAAAGTGGATGGGGATTGATCAGGAGCCAGCCCAGAGCTCCCAAGACCCCTCTGCAGCATCAGCCTTATCCTTTCACATCAGGCTCCCACGACCTTCCCCAACCCCCTTGGAGAGCCTCTTCCCTGAGGCAGAAGGGGATCCCAGCACACCATGGAAATGGTTCTGATCTTTGCTCCCTTCTAGACTGGGATCAGAACATGGATTATCTGGAAGCCCTGCTGGATTACGGCTTGAGACTCTTGGGAAATGCTGGAGGTAAATTCTCAATGTCCCTTTTCTCACAGAATAGACAGTGACAAGGTGGCTAGAGCTCATACATTTGCCCTTTCCCTTAAGACCATCTCAAGTTAGATGGATTCAGGAAAATTTGACAGCTCCCTTCTAGAGCCCTGATTGATCCCACAGGATCACTGTCAGTGGGAGGAAGGAGCATTTAGCTGTCAGATTTCTTCCTGTGTGCAATGCCAGTTTGTCCTTCCGTGTGCTCTGTGCAGCCACAGAGAGGAGCAGAGAGGGAAGGAGACGAGCCCAGGGCTGGGCCCTGGGGCTGAGCCTTGGCTGCAACCTGAGGATCTCCTACAGTGTCGCAGGAGCTGTTCTGTCCTGCCTTTCTTTGCAGATAACCCTGCTAGTGAAAATGATCTGGCTTCCCAACCCACGTTCAGGATGGAGCCTCTGGGAGATGCTGAGGGTAGGTCAAGGCCTTTCCCGCTGTGAGAGCTGCCAGCTCAGAGCCCAAAGCTCGGCCAGAGGGGCATCACTACAGGTGCCAGGACAGAATCATGCACGTGTGTGCCCTCGCCCTGGGCCATCCCCTCACCGCCCCTGCGGCTCAGTGCTGCCCGTGCCGATCTGCAGAGATGACAGAAGCTTCTGTGGCTGTTGAGTTACAGGTGTGGCTGCAGGGAGGACTTTCCCGGGTCCTTTGGTGGATGTTGCTCGCAAGCCCAGCTCCCATCGCAGGGGTGAGTAGTGTGTCCCTGCTGATCCCACAGGCTGGGCACTGGTTTTGTGGGATCCATTCCTGGGAAATGGCATTGTTTTGATCTAAGGTCCTCCGACAGGAAAGAACAAAGCTACAGGATGCAAGAAACGCCTTGAGCCATCCAAAAACATGCAGCAAATGCTGAAGGAAATTCTGCAGGCAGGACAAGGTGGGTGCATTTCCTCGGCCATCCCCTGGGACTTAGCATCTGGGGGCTTTCCCTGCACATCTGGACAGGCCGTGCCCGGCACAGTGGGAAGGGATCCATGGCAGCCTCACTGCCCCGATGCTGCTCTCATGCCCTGCAGGGCTGTTTCCCAGGCTGGCCTGGCTGCAGCTTCTCCCCAGCCTCTGCAGGAAGGCATTTGGCACCAGCTGACAGGGAGCCCCAACTTCGCCACGGGCCATGCACACCCTGATGTCCCCTGCAATTTCCCAGTCCCCAGAAGATCAGGAGGGCTGGCGGTTTGGAAAAGAGAGAGCACTGTCACAGCCCCAGGAGCCTGGGCCTTTTCCTGATCCTTATCCATGTCTTTGACAAGGATTGCCTCCTGAAGTTTCCACCCCCCTGATGTGGAATGCTTCCATCTGATTCACCTGTGCCTCTTCCTTTCTCAAGGGATGGACAGAGACGCTCTATGGAAGGCAGCATTTCCTGAAGGAAGGGAGGCAATTCCAGGCATGGGCACAGGCACAGGAGGTAATTGCTGTGATGGCCTCAGCCATTGGTGAGACTGTGTGACAGCAGCTCTTTTCCAAGGCCCTGACCTGTGTGAGATGGTCTGACTGTTCCTTGGCTGGTCTGAGCTGACTGAGCAGAGATAGGCAGGAAGGAATAGTTGTGGCACTGCCTGCTGCACATTTCCTCAGGAAATTAGTGAGGGTTTCCTCTGTGTGAGTCAGAGAACCACCATGGGCCCCGGGCAGGTTCAGCAACCCCTCCAGGGATGTTGCACAGGGCCTGCAAAGAGGGTGGAGAGTGACCAGGAGCCAGTGCAGGGCTCTCCAGGCCCCTGTGCAGCTTTGGCCGTGGCCATTCACGTCTGGCTCCCACTGCCTTACCTGACCCCCTTGCAGTGCCCATTTCCCAAAGGCAGAGGGAAATCCCAGAACACCATGCAAATGCTTCTGATCTGTGCTTCTGTATAGATTGGGAGCGTGACCTGGCTTATCTGGGAGGCCTAGCACAAGACAGTTTGAAATCTTTGGAGAATTTTGGAGGCAAGCTCTCAATGTCCCTCTTCCTGAAGGAACAATCAATGTCCATGTTGCAAGAGCTCAATCATGTGCCATTCCCTTAAGAGCCTGAAGGTTGTTGAGATTGGGAAGCCCTGACCTGCTCCCTTCTAGAGCCCTGAGTGATCCCACAGGATCACTGTCAGTGGGAGGAAGGAGCACTTAGCTGTCAGTTTTCTTCCTGTGTGCAATGCCAGTTTGTCCTTCCGTGTGCTCTGTGCAGCCACAGAGAAGAGCAGAGAGGGAAGGAGCAGAGCCCAGGGCTGGACCCTGGGGCTGAGCCTTGGCTGCAGCCTGAGGATCTCCTACAGTGTCACAGGAGATATCTGTCCTGCCTTTCTTTGCAGATAACCCTGCTAGCAAAAGTGATCTGGCTTCCCAACCCACGTTCAGGATGGAGCCTCTGGGAGATGGTGAGGGTATGTCAAGGCCTTTCCCCCTGCGAAAGCTGCCAGCTCGGAGCCCAGAGCTCGGCCAGAGGGGCATCACTGCAGGTGCCAGGACAGAATCACGCACGTGTGTGCCCTTGCCCTGGGCCATCCCCTCACTGCTCCTGCAGCTCAGTGCTGCCCGTGCAGATCTGACAGAAGCTTCTGTGGCTGTTGAGTTACAGGTGTGGCTGCAGGGAAGTCTTTCCCAGCTCCTTTGGTGGATGTTGCTCGCAAGCCCAGCTCCCATCGCAGGGGTGAGTAGTGTATCCCTGCTGATCCCGCAGGCTGAGCATGGGTTTTGTGGGATCCCTTCCTGGGAAATGACATTGTTTTGCTCTAAGGTCCTCCGACAGGAAAGAACAAAGCTACAGGATGCAAGAAACCCCATGAGCCATCCAAAAACATGCAGCAAATGCTGAAGGAAATGCTGCAGGCAGGACAAGGTGGGTGCATTTCCTCGGCCATCCCCTGGGACTCAGCAGCCAGGGGCTTTCCCTGCACATCTGGACAGGTTGTGGCCGTCACAGCGGGAAGGGATCCATGGCAGCCTCGCTGCCCCGCTGCTGCTCTCATGCCCTGCAGGGCTGTTTCCCAGGCTGGCCTGGCTGCAGCTTCTCCCCAGCCTCTGCAGGAAGGCATTTGGCACCAGCTGACAGGGAGCCCCAACTTCGCCACGGGCCATGCACACCCTGATGTCCCCTGCAATTTCCCAGTCCCCAGAAGATCAGGAGGGGTGGCGGTTTGGAAAAGAGAGAGCACTGTCACAGCCCCAGGAGCCTGGGCCTTTTCCTGATCCTTATCCATGCCTTTGACAAGGATTGCCTCCGGAAGTTTCCAGCCCCCTGATGTGTAATGGTTCCATCTGATTCACCTGTGCCTCTTCCTTTCTCAAGGGATGGACAGAGACGCTCTATGGAAGGCAGCATTTCCTGAAGGAAGGAAGGCGATGCCAGGCACGGGCACAGGCACAGGAGGTGATTGCCATGCCGGGCTCAGCCGGGCTCAGCCCTCGGCGGGGCTGTGTGGCAGCAGCTCTTCCCCCAGGCCCTGCCCTTGCACGGCCCAGCAGCAGCCAAAGCTGGAGGCGCCTGGGCTTCCGGGCCTCTGGAGCTCGTTGGCAGCCCCGGGGAATCGGGACTCTGCACCAACGTCCCTCCAGCTGCAGCTGCTCCCGCAGCCGCCCTGAGTGCCCAGAGGCCCCAGGCACAGGAGCAGCCCCGAGCGGGAGCCCTGCTGTCAGCCCAGGGCCAGAGCCAGCCCTGGCTCCCGGCTGGGCAGGGGCTGCACTGGGTCCTGACAGGGCCTGGCTCTGTCCCCTGGGGCTGGGGGAGCTGTCCCAGGGCAGGGAGGGCCAGGGCTGGCAGGGGCTGCTCAGGGATGGGTTTGGCCCCTGTCCCTCCAAGCAGCCACGGCCCAAGCAGCTGCGCTGGCCCCGGGCTCTCCTCCCGGCCTGCTGGGCTGTGTTGGGTGGCAGGGAGCTGCCCAGAGCCGTCCCCTGCTCGCCGGGGCCTCGAGGGGCAGCTGTGCAGCTGGGCCAAGGTGTGCCAGCCGCTCCAGCCCTGCTGGGGATCCCTGCCAGCTCTGGGCCCTGCTGTGCACGAGGGTCCCTGTTGCAGTGTGATTTCATGCTTTAACCCTGAACCCCGCGTTTCTCCCCTGATCATTTCCTCCCTGTCAATCACTCCTCCTTTCCCCACCCTGACCCCTGCCATGCACTGTCTGTCACTTCTGGAATTCCAGAAGGGCATTGAGTGATTGGATAGATTCAAAAGATGCCCTCTACACCTGGGGAGCTTTGGACCATCCAGGTGTCCTTTGTCCCCTGAGACCTCCTCTCCTGATCCTGGTTGTTGGGCCCCCTTACCCCTTCCCTCCTCCCCTCCCCCAGGTAAAAGAGACAGCAACTGTGTCAAGCACATTTCTCTCCCTCTCAGTATTTTTCATAGAGGTGCACAGAGAGAAATGAAAGAGAAAACAGTTTCTATTTCTGCTCCTTGTTTTTCTTATATGGAATGTGCTTGGAGAATCGTTTACCTGGAATGAGTGCTTGATTGGATTCTGGTGAGGATTGTTTGAGCCTGATGGCCAGTCCAGTCCAATCCAATCCAATCCAATCCAATCCAATCCAATCCAATCCAATCCAATCCAATCCAGTCCACCTGTGTCTGCACTCTCGAGAGAGGGTCACAAGTTGTGTTAGAGTTAGCGAAAGGAGTATGTAGTTTTAATCTCTTCCTTTTTATATAGTATTCTTATAAATGAAAATTTAGTCATCCAAATTAAAAATAAAAATAGTTTTATTAGCAGTCAAATTCTATCTAGCCAGCCACGGGAAAAAAACCAAAACAACACAGTGCCGAGCCCAGGGATCGACCCTGGGTGTGCAACAAGGTGTCAGCCACAGGAGAGTTTTTTTCCCTAAGCCCACACACCTACATCCTGGCACAAGCAGATTTTACAGGGAAAATTCTGCCTGAGGCCAAGATTTCAGCAATCAGTCTTTTGTTCCATTCAGAGTCCATAGGTTAATAAGATTTTCTTTTTTAGTGTTGAGGAAGAACAATTCAGTGTCTGGAGTTGTAGAATCCCCTGACGAAATTTACAGGAATGCTGCATTCACATGTATCTGTCCGAGGATTTCCATGATGTCCATCCCGGGTCGTTCAGGCGATGATCAGCACCTGGGGTCCCGTATCTCTCCAGACATGGCTCATCTCCTGGCCGAGCTACATCCTTTTACTTGTAAATCAGTTTCCAATATACACCCTGTCTCACCTGTGAGGGTGGGGGGGACCAATACAAACGAGCATAATCTAACAAGTATCCAAAATTACACATTTCATACAAGGAATGGTGCGAATTATGTTTACTACACATAACAGTATATTAATGTATATTAGCCATAGTTATAATAAAGAAATCAATCAGCCTTCTGAATTGAGTCAGACATTGTCATTTCTTCCCATTTACAATAAGCAACCATGCAGTCGGGGAGTTCTGTTGGAGCAGTTGCTGGATTCAGACGCCCGCGGGGCAGAATAAAAGCTCTGGATTAAAACCCTCCATCAGAACTGACTCCTTTCCTTCATTTTTCACTTCAAAAGCTTCTCCAGCAGATGGAATCCTGAGGGAGTGGACCCTCTACGAGAGGAAGCTCCATCCCGCCGCCACCAGAGCTCTGGCATGCATGGACTTGTCTCCATGTGCCCCAGCTGAAACATCCAGCTAGCCAAAAGTGTCTCTGGGGTGAGAGACCACAGTTGCCGCTATTTGGATCAGCCGAAGGGGCCAGACAAGCCAAGGCATGTCCCATCCTCATTATTGGCAATACCAATAGGTCCCAGTGTGCCACTGGCAGCTGGGGCCTCAGCCACTCCTCTCTCCACAGCAGCGCCCGTGCAGCCTCACAAGATTGGACAAAATCTTCACTTGCAGAGACCTGTACCTGCCATCAGCCATCCCCAAGCCAGGTTCCAAGATCTCGTCCACAGCTGCATTATCAGCTTGTTGCTGGGGCATGGTGACACCACCCAGAACAGGACCCTCTGTCCCCGAAGGTGCTGGCCCTGGTGTCTGGCCAGGACTGAAGGGAGGCCCCTCCTGCCAGGGAAGGGCTTGAGCAACATCTTTGGGCTTCAGCTCAGGTGGTGCTACCACCCGCACTGGCGGAGCTGCTTGTCTGGCACAGCCAGGGGTGGGCAGGCAGCGGCTGGGCAGGGGCTCCTGGGACAGCACGTTTTGGCTTTGCTTTTCATTTTAGAATTTACAAAATTTTAGAAATATTTAGATTTTTACTTTTTTTAGGAAGAAAACCCAAAAAATTTCTTCACTTTTTCTATAGTAGTTTGGATTTTTCGAAGTAGATTTAAAATTTAGAAAAACTTAGAACATTTTTATACTACTAGAGTAAAAACTTGAATTGCATTTAATTGGTCATCTTTTGGGAAGAGCTAAGACAACCCAGGGCACCTAGTCTGCTGGAGAGGCTCTTTTCCCACTGCTGATCTGTACCTAGTCACAACAACTAATGTAAAACCTTTTCCCTGATGTTTTCCAGGATTTCTGACAAGCTCGCCTCTTAGTCTTCAGAGACAAACTTTGAGCACAGTGGGAATCTCCTGCTGTGCAGGTAGGTCTCCTCTTTTTATCTTGATTTAGGGAAAATTTGGGAGATGACCTCCAAAAGGGTTCCTGAGAAAACAGCAGACCTGCCCCCAGCTAGTTTGGAAAAAAGATTTTTTTTTGAGAAAAGTGGAAAAAACCTTTATATTTAACAGGCAAAGCATTCACCGTCAGCTAAAGAAAAAAAAAAAAAAAAAAGAACATTATTAAACACTAAAACCTCACGCCACTTAGAAGAAATGACAAGGTCAGAAAATCCCCTCTGTGGGCTGTGGCTCTGCAAACTCTGGCCATGGAAATGCTGCAGTCCAAGCCCAGCCTGGTGGGCCACAGGTATGAACTGCTGGGGCTCTTCTGGGTGTTCAGTCCAGAGCAGGTTTAAACAGTTCCACGAAAAAAGAAAAACCACAGTCCAGAGAAATTCCCTGCCTCAGCTAGCTAAATGCTAACTAAAAAGCAAAGGAGAGCTCTATCCTGCTGTCTTGTCTGTCCACAGACAGCAGAGTCCAGAAGAAGGATGTGGGGGAGCAAGTGCAGTTTCTGACAACAAGCTCTGTGCTTCTTCTTGCCTCCCCCTTCACTCTTGGAACCAGTCCTAAAGGTGCACAACTTATTTCTGGGCTAATCTGACAAATGGGGATACAAGCATCATAGTCACCCCAGGACAGTGTCCCAGCTGTAACTGGGGCCTCAGGTACCTTCCCTCTCAGCATCTGCTCCTCAGAATGGGGCAAAGAATTCCAAGAATGGCCAAACAACTCAGTCAGGGACACATCTGCCCACATTTCCCATCTCCATGCCCATGCCTGATGTCCCTGTCACAGCTGCATTACCAGCTTGTTGCTCTGCAGATGCTGCCTCCACCCAGACAAGACCCTGTGTCCCTGAAGGTTTTTCTGAGCAATGGCTCTTGGATGAAGCAAAACCTTTACAGTCAGGGCAGTCCATTTGTACAGAAGGGGGTACACTCTGGGGGTACAGCTGAGACCATGAGGTCACAGAGGGCTCTGGGGGTCAGAGCAGGCTGAGGTCACAGAGGGCTCTGGGTCACAGCAGGCTGAGGTCACAGCAGGCTCTGAGGTCACAGAGGTCCCAGAGCCCCGTGGCTGCACAGCACCACAAGGCCCGAGCAGGCAGTCCTGGAGCACAACTGCTGCGGCAGCAGCGGCGGTGGCAGCAGTGGTGCTGACATTGGGACAGCGGTGTCAGGACAGTGGTGGCAGCGAGAGCGGCAGGACTGGCACAGGGCAAGGCACCATGGCCCTTGCTCTGCGCCTCCTCCTCCTGCTGCTCCTGGCCGTGGCCCTGCCTGCCAGGGCTGCCCAGGCTGCTCCGCTGGAAGCGCGGGGAGCAGGTGAGCCGGCACCTGGCTCTCCTTTCCCAGGACAGCGCTCCCTGCTCCCCGGGAAGCGCTGGGGATGGTTTTCCCGCGGGCTTTAGGGAGGGTTTCCTCTGTAGGAGGGAGAGAACCCCCCCGTGGGCCCTGGGCAGCCCCATTTTCCTCTCCAGGGATGTTACACAGGGCAGGGAAAGAGGGTGGAGAGTGACCAGGACCCAGCCCAGAGCTCCCCAGGCCCCTGTGCATCTTTGGCCTTGCCCATTGCCACCTGGCTTCCACAGCCTTATTGATCCCATTGCAGTGCCCAGTTCCCTGAGGCAAAAGGGGATCCCAGCACAATGGAAATGGGTCTGGTCTCTGCTTCCCTCTAGATTTGGATCGCGACTTGAATTATTTGCAAGTGATGGTGAATGACACTTTAAAGATCTTGGAGAATGCTGGAGGCAAGTTCTGCATTTCCCTCTTTCCTGACAGCATAATCAGTATTAGTGTGGCAAGAACTCACTAGTGCCATTTTCGTTGAGGGTTGAAGAATTCTTAAAAATTTCCCTGCTCCCTTTCTGGAGCTGTGAGTGATCCCACAGGATCACTGTCAGTGGGAGGAAGGAGCATTTAGCTGTCAGTTTTCTTCCTGTGTGCAATGCCAGTGTGTCCTTCCGTGTGCTCTGTGCAGCCACAGAGAAGAGCAGAGAGGGAAGGGGCAGGGCCCAGGGCTGTGTCCCAGGGCTGAGCCTTGGGTGCAGCCTGAGGATCTCCTACATTGCCACAGGAGATGTCTGTCCTGCCTTTCTTTGCAGCTGAAACTGTTGGTGAAGGTGGTGCAGCTTCCCCACCCATACCCATTAGTGAGCCTCTGAGGGATGCTGAGGGTAGGTCAAGGCCTTTCCCCCTGTGAGAGCTGCCAGCTCAGAGCCCAAAGCTCGGCCAGGGGGGCATCGCTGCAGGTGCCAGGACAGAATCACGCACGTGTGTGCCCTCGCCCTGGGCTCTGTGGCTCAGTGCTGCCCGTGCAGATCTGCAGAGATGGCAGAAGCTTCTGTGGCTGTTGAGTTACAGGTGTGGCTGCAGGGAGGACTTCTCCAGCTCCTTTGCTGGTTACTGCCCACAAGCCCAGCTCCCATCACAGGGGTGAGTAGTGTGTCCCTGCTGATCCCACAGGCTGAGCATGGGTTTTGTGGGATCCCTTCCTGGGAAATGGCATTGTTTTGCTCTAAGGTCCTCCAACAGGAAAGAACAAAGCTACAGGACGCAAGAAACCCCATGAGCCATCCAAAAACATGAGGCAAATGCTGAAGGAAATTCTGCAGGCAGGACAAGGTGGGTGAATCTCCTCAGCCTTCCCCTGGGACTCAGCAGCCGGGGGCTTTCCCTGCACATCTGGACAGGCCGTGCCCGGCACAGCAGGAAGGGATCCATGGCAGCCTTGCTGCCCCACTGCTGCTCTCATGCCCTGCAGGGCTGTTTCCCAGGCTGGCCTGGCTGCAGCTTCTCCCCAGCCTCTGCAGGAAGGCATTTGGCACCAGCTGACAGGGAGCCCAAATTCCACCACAGCTCATGCCCACCCTGAGATCCTCTGCAATTTTCCAGTCTCAAGGCAGATTAGGAGAGGTGGCAGTTTGGAGGAGGGAGTGGGTCGTAGCCTACCCAAAAATTTTATGGGGATTTCCTGATCCTTAACCATGCTTTCCTTTGACAAGCATTGCCTCCTGAAGGTGCCACCTCCACTATGTGGAACAACCCTGCCTGTGTCTTTTCTTTTCTCCAGAAGTGGATGTAGAAGCTGGTCTGAAGGCGGCATTTCCCAGAAGAAGCAGTGGCTCATTGGCAGCCTCTGCTGCAGGAAGGGAGGTGCTGCCAGGCACAGTCACAGGAGGTAATTGCTGTGCCTCTGGGCCTGTGCTCTGCTGAGCCTTGAGCTGCCCTCCCTGTTGCTTGGCAGTGCGGGCACAGCCTGGACAGGGCCGGCACAACCCAGAGGAATTGTTATGCTCAGGGCACTCGGGTACTGAGCAGTCCTGCTGGGGTCCCTCCGTGGGAGACACGTCCCGAGACCTGGGAGCGACTGCACAGGGTGCCCATGGTGGGGAAGGGGCAGAGGGGGAGGGCAAGGCTCCAGGGTGTCCTGAAAAAGCTCTGCTATCTCCTGTTGTGACAGGGGAGCTGTTCCAGCAGAAGGACGATGGGCAGTTGGTAGGACAGGAGGGAGGGAGGGAGGGAGTTAGGAAGGGATATTTGCAGCACTGCCTGCTGCAGTTTTCCCCAGGGATTAAAGAGAGTTTCCTCTGTGCAAGTGAAAGAATCCCCATGGGTCCCGTGCTGCTCCATTTCCTCTCCAGGGATGTTGCACAGGGCCTGCAAAGTGGGATGGGGATTGACTGGAGCCAGCCCAGAGCTCCCCAGGCCCCTGTGCAACATCGGCCTTGTTCTTTCACATCAGGCTCCCATGACCTTCCCCAACCCCCTGAGGCAGAAGGGGATCCCAGCACACCATGGAAATGGTTCTGATCTTTGCTCCCTTCTAGATTGGGAACAGACCATGGATTATCTGGAAGGCCTGCTGGATTACGGCTTGAGACTCTTGGGAAATGCCGGAGGTAAATTCTTGATGTACCTTTTCTCACAGAATAGGCAGCAACAAGGTGGCAAAAGCTCATACATTTGCCCTTTCCCTTAAGACCATCTCAATTTAGATGGATTTAGGAAAATCAGCCTGCTCCCTTCTCAAACCCTGAGTGATCCCACAGGATCACTGTCAGTGGGAGGAAGGAGCATTTAGCTGTCAGTTTTCTTCCTGTGTGCAATGCCAGTGTGTCCTTCCGTGTGCTCTGTGCAGCCCCAGAGAAGAGCAGAGAGGGAAGGGGCCGAGACCATGGCTGTGTCCTGGGGCTGAGCCTTGGGTGCAGCCTGAGGATCTCCTAAATTGCCATGGGACCTGTTCTGTCCTGCCTTTCTTTGCAGATAACCCTGCTAGCAAAAGTGATCTGGCTTCCCAACCCACGTTCAGGATGGAGCCTCTGGGAGATGCTGAGGGTAGGTCAAGGCCTTTCCCTCTGTGAGAGCTGCCAGCTCAGAACCCAGAGCTCGGCCAGGGGGGCATCACTGCAGGTGCCAGGACAGAATCACGCTCATGTGTGCCCTCGCCCTGGGCCATCCCCTCACTGCTCCTGCGGCTCAGTGCTGCCCGTGCAGATCTGCAGAGATGGCAGAAGCTTCTGTGGCTGTTGAGTTACAGGTGTGGCTGAAGGGAGGACTTTCCCAGCTCCTTTGGTGGATGTTGCTCACAAGCCCAGCTCCTATCGCAGGGGTGAGTAGTGTCTCCCTGCTGATCCCACAGGCTGAGCATGGGTTTTGTGGGATCCCTTCCTGGGAAATGGCATTGTTTTGCTCTAAGGTCCTCCAACAGGAAAGAACAAAGCTACAGGACGCAAGAAACACCTTGAGCCATCCAAAAACATGCAGCAAATGCTGAAGGAAATTCTGCAGGCAGGACAAGGTGGGTGCATTTCCTCAGCCTTCCCCTGGGACTCAGCAGCTGGGGGCTTTCCCTGCACATCTGGACAGGCCGTGGTCGGCACAGTGGGAAGGGATCCATGGCAGCCTCGCTGCCCCACTGCTGCTCTCATGCCCTGCAGGGCTGTTTCCCAGGCTGGCCTGGCTGCAGCTTCTCCCCAGCCTCTGCAGGAAGGCATTTGGCACCAGCTGACAGGGACCCCCAATTTCACCACGGGCCATACACACCCTGATGCCCCCTGCAATTTCCCAGTCCCCAGAAGATCAGGAGGGATGGTGGTTTGGAAAAGACAGAGCCCTGTCACAGCCCCAAGAGCCTGGGCCTTTTCCTGATCCTTATCCATGTCTTTGACAAGGATTGCCTCCGGAAGTTTCCAGCCCCCTGATGTGTAATGGTTCCATCTGATTCACCTGTGCCTCTTCCTTCCTCAAGGGATGGACAGAGACGCTCTATGGAAGGCAGCATTTCCTGAAGGAAGGAAGGCGATGCCAGGCACGGGCACAGGCACAGGAGGTGATTGCTGTGCCGGGCTCAGCCAGGCTCAGCCCTCGGCGGGGCTGTGTGGCAGCAGCTCTTCCCCCAGGCCCTGCCCTTGCACGGCCCGGCAGCAGCCAAAGCTGGAGGCGCCTCGGCTTCCAGGCCTCTGGAGCTCGTTGGCAGCCCCGGGGAATCGGGACTCTGCACCAACGTCCCTCCCGCTGCAGCTGCTCCCACAGCCGGCCCTGAGTGCCCAGAGGCCCCAGGCACAGGAGCAGCCCCGAGCGGGAGCCCTGCTGCCAGCCCAGGGCCAGAGCCAGCCCTGGCTCCCGGCTGGGCAGGGGCTGCACTGGCTCCTGACAGGGCCTGGCTCTGTCCCCTGGGGCTGGGGGAGCTGTCCCAGGGCAGGGAGGGCCAGGGCTGGCAGGGGCTGCTCAGGGATGGGTTTGGCCCCTGTCCCTCCAAGCAGCCACGGCCCAAGCAGCTGCGCTGGCCCCGGGCTCTCCTCCCGGCCTGCTGGGCTGTGTTGGGAGGCACAGCCTGTGCCAAGGGGCGGCAAGGTGCCTGCAGGCCCCAGCTCTGGGCAAACAGAGAACGTCCTGGCCGTATGCACCGTGCTGCCAGCTCAGCAGTGCAGCACAGCGCGGGCTCACGCTCCCCATTGCTCCCACAGATGCAGCCGGCCCCACAACACCTGTTCCCGATGCCCAGAACAGCCTCCGAAGTGGTTGCTATTGGGAAACACACTGTGTGCTACAGTTAATTGCAGGTCTGCTTTTTTTGGAGCTTATCTTCATGTTGTCCTGTGTTGGAATCTGGTGTTACTGGAAGAGAAAACGGTGAGTGTTTTCATCATCTTTCCCTCAAACAGTTTCTTTTAAAAGTCTAATGAAGATGGGAAACATTTACAGTGAGCTGCAGTGGAGTTGTGGCCAGTCCATGGCTGTCCAAAGCACTCTGCTGAGGGTTCTGCTGCTGCCCAGTGCTTTCCTTGGCCTCTCCATTGCTGGGCCTTGTCCTGGGGGGCCGCTGGGGCTGCAGCCAGTGCTGGCTCCCCCTGAGGCTGCCTGGCCAGGAGCAGCCCCAGGGGCACAGGGCAGAGGCACAGCAAGGTGGGGAGGAGAAAGAGCGGGGACGAGATTGCCCCTGGAAGGCAGAGGGGCTCGGGGGCTGCTCCTGGCCAGGGAGCTGCCCAGAGCCGTCCCCTGCTCACCGGGGCCTCGAGGGGCAGCTGTGCAGCTGGGCCAAGGTGTGCCAGCCGCTCCAGCCGTGCTGGGGAGCCCTGCCAGCTCTGGGCCCTGCTGTGCACGAGGGTCCCCGTGTGCCACTGGCAGCTGGGGCCTCAGCCACTGCTCTCTCCACAGCAGCGCCTCTGCAGCTTCACAAGACCAGACAAAGACTTCAGTCACGGTGACCTGTGCCTGTCATCAGCCGTCCCCAAGCCAGTTTCCAACAGCCCTTCCAGAGCTGCATCACCCACTTACTGCTGGGGACATGCTGCTGCCACCTATAACAGAACCCTCTGTCCCCAAAGGTGCTGGCCCTGGTGTCCAGCCAGGACAGGAGGTGCAGCCCTCCTGCCAGTGTATGCTCTGACTCCAGCAGCATCTTTGTGCTTCAGCTCTGGTCCCTGGCTGCTACCACAAGCACTGGTGGAGCTGCTTGTCTGGGCACAGCCAGTGCTGGGCAGGCAGCAGCTGGGCTTTGGGCTCCTGAGGCCAGCAGCTACTGCGTTTATTTTTAGTTTTGCAAGATTTAGGAATATTTTTCATAGAGAATTCTCCAAATATTTTGTCCCTTTTCCCATAACAGTTCTGTATTTTTCAAAGTAGTTTTAGAATTCAAAAAAACTTAGAATATTTTTACACTTCTAGAATAAAAATTAAAATTGTATTTAATTGGTAATCTATGCTCTACTAAAAACTAAGACACCCTATGACTCACAGCCTGCTTCAGAGGCTTTTTTCTCACTGGAGACTTGTGCCTAATCACAACAACTAACCTAAAACCTTTTCCCTGATGTTTTCTGGGATTCCTGACAAGCTCACCTCTCAGTCTTCAGAGGCAAACTTTGAGCACAGCAGGAATCTCTACTAGTCACCATCTTTGTTTGCTTCTGCCTGTGTCATAGAGCGGGGGCTTTGCTCAGCTTCCTGCCGCCCCGCTCCCCCCAAGCCTGTCCTGAGGCCTCTCCTGCAGCTGCTGCTCTGCCATGGAGCTGCTGTGAAACACAACAGCTCTGCCACACCCGCTCAGCAGGACTGGAGAAGCTTTCTGGCCTTGCTTACATTAGGCTGCTGGCTTCTCTAGACACAAGCTGAGCTTTTGAACACTATGTCTCACCTGGCACAGGAACTGATACTGCCTTTCTCATGGAGGCTAAACTCCCATGGGCTTTAAAGGTTTCTGGCCAGCATAAGGCTTGGAAAACCATGTAATGCAGCCATATAGTATTGAAAATGTCCGAGTCTATGTATCCAAGTAGCTTGTTTAAATGCTGGAGCCCTCCAGAGAATCCCTCCAGGGCATATCTGTCTCTCCCCCACCTCTGCCTCCATGACTGCCAAACTGCACCTTTGAGAGTTCTTTTCTCCAGAAGCTGAATGGCACCATTTTATTTGGGGGAGGAAAAAAAAAGGAAATGTTCTATGATACTATCATCATCATCATCACAATGAACTGCAAATTAGTTAAATGTCATCAACGACTCAGACTGTGGACTTACTTCTCAGAGTGCAGCACTGGCTTTACTATCCCTTGAATCTGCAGATGTGCTACAGTCTTTAAAATCCGTTTCATGCTTACCTAATTTGGAGTGAAGCACAGCTCTGTGAGAGCTTTAGGGATTGGGCCTACCCTGGCACTCTCTTGTGTCTGGAGTGACCTGCCCAAGGCATCTGCCACCTGAAGAGCAAAGCAGGGTATGGAAAAGCACAGGCTGCAGAGCAGCTCGAACTGCAGGGAGCCCATTCCTGTCAGGAGTAACACGATGTCATGGTTTGACACTGGCACAATGCCAGCGCCCCCATGAAAATGTAACCTATCAATTGAATGCTGTGAAACGTGATTGAGAACAGAGCAAAGCAGGCCAAACTTAATAACAAGGGGAAAACTTTATTACACTACTACTACTACTACTATAAAAGGAAAAAAAAGGGAGGAAAAAAACACACACAAAATTTGAAATGAAAATCTTTCAAAACATTCCTCCTCCCACCACCCACCTCCAACAAACCACAGCGAGACACGATTGGACCCTTAATCAAGTCTTCACCCTTCAAGAAAATCAATACTGAGTCCATTGGGGGAGAGGGGAGTCCCCCTATAGCACCATAGACCCCCAGGAAACACAGCTGCCACCTCTTGTGTTTCCATGTCACACATGGCACTGCCCAAACACATCGAGCCAGTGTGACACTCTCCTCTCCATGTCACAGTGCTCTCACCACCGTGCATGGACAGAGACTGCTTATAGGGCCCCTTTAAGGATGCTTTGCCAAGGACCAACAGGAACAACAGTCCAGTGTCTCATTTTGGGACTACAGTCCCCCCCATTTTCCCCTGAGGCTGGGGGTCCAAGAACAGAGATCACCTTCTCTTCTTCTCTGAAGACGGAGGGCATCCTCACACCCTCCTCTGCTTTCCTCTGTTCATCCTTGAACTGGTAGTTGCTGGTGGAGTTTCTTGGCTCACATTGCGTTCCCCTAAAATGCAGTCTCTCTTGAAGGAAGGATTGGTTCAGTCTATAGCTGACAAAAAGACTCCAGCCAACAGCCACTCCATCATCTCCCCCAACCTTCTTTCCCTAATAACTGAGGTCCCTGGCTGTCTCTCTTTTTCTTCAAATTGAGGAGGAGCAATATTTCACAAAGCCTTCATTTCACAGGAAAGGGTTAAAATTCCCAGACTCCCCAGATGGCTAAAATCTCCAGCTCAGGACGCTGTGCTGTCTCCCATGCTGGGCATCTTCCCCCCTCCTCCTCCTTCTCCTCTGCCCGCAAACTCACGGGTGTCTGCAGGCTCTCTATGTCTTTTTCTCTAGGCTGGCCGGGGGGGAACAAAGACATCTCAGACGTTCTCCGCCCTTCCATCCGCAGGAACTGGCCCAGCTCAATTCCAGACCCTTCACCCCCTGGCCTACCTCTGCAGGCCACATGGCTTCCCCTTCCCCACCCAGCTCATGGCTGGGCAGGGGAGGTTTGCACTCTGCAATGACCGGAACCAAAGAGAGCGAGTTCTCCTGGGAGTTCTGCTTTTAACCCCTCTGTGTTCTCAGAGGCGTGTCCACCTTCAATTGGTCACCCCAAGTGTCAGTATCCAAACCTGACCCCTGACTGGACTGACCTCTTCCTTCCAAGAAAATTCTTTTCCTGTGTCAAGCCACGACACACAACCATCCCACCTTAGGACTGGGTTTTGTGAGAAACAACTGCTCAATTTATGTTGGCGAGGTGCCACGGGAGACAAGACTTAAGATATCATGATCATCAAGTCTCAGTTTATTGTGACAGATTACACAGTTTATATATACTCGCTAATTAGCTCATGCATATTGTGAAAGCCAAGCTCCTAATTGGTCGCGTAGCCCTTCATACTTTGACTAATTTTACAGTTTCATGTCCCTTTCTATTTAACTATTCTTCTGCCAAGCTCCCTACAAATTTAAAAACTTTAAAATGTTTATTAAACATTTACAAAAACATAAGAGAAGGACTAATAAGGAAGAACAGGCCTGGGAAGGCCCCCTGCCCCATGGCTGCTTGCCAGGTGGCTGCCTCATCTTCAAGACTGATGCTTCACCTTTCACATTCCTGGAGGGTGTCTGATGCATCAGACACCCCTGGCCCCTCCCAGAGTCTGTCAGTCAACCCTTCTTTGCCCTTTATTGGTGGAATTTATTTCTTGCAGCTGCATTTGAAGGTCAGGTGTTGTCACATCGCATCCCCCCAGCAACAAGCTTTTCCATTCCTAACTCTCCCATGCAAGGGGTATATGTCGACACCTATTGTGGTGGACCCCCACCTCAGGGAATGACGTGCATTGACTCCATGTTTGCAGAAGGCTGAACAAAAGCTTTATTAAGCTGTCCTATATTACACGATACTAAAACCTATACCACTGCTATACTGAAGAAAAACCCATGACACTTAGAGACAGTCCAACACAGAGTGGCTCCAGTTGGTCAAATTAAATCAAAACACCATCACCAGAGTCCAATGAAGAAATCCCTCTTTGGTAAACAATCTCCATTCCACATGTGCCAAACAACAGATGCAGCAAATGAAGATAATTGTTTTTCTTTCTCTGAGCTTTCTCACAGCCTTCCCCAGGATTTTCCTGGGAAAGTCTGTGTCTCTCACTGTTCAAAGGATATGTGAATATCACACATGCCTTCTTTCTACCTGTCCTAGAAAGCCCACCTGTTCCAGGTGGGAACAATAGGGAGTGAAGGGGAAGGGGACTGTGGGGAGAACACAGAACATCTAAACAACAAATCACAAAAACACAACTCTACATCAATAAAGCTTCTCTTAAGATACACACAATATTCATCCCTTAATTGCAAGAGCCAATCCATCTCATTATCTATCTATTACAGTTTGGATGGAGACCAGAACTAATACCTTGCAAAAGGAAAAGAGGGTACAAAGGTCCCTGCAGTCCCCTGGCCTGGTACCCCAGCCAGTGGGGAAAGGAAGAGGGCAGCATGTGGCCAGGAGTTTAAAAGGGGGCTGTGTCCTCCAAAACTTTGAGAGAGAAAACCCCAGCAGCAGATGTCCCCATGGACTCTCTCCCTTTATTCAAATAAAGATGCAGGGCTCCTCTGGCTCCCTTATGGACACTGGCTTTTCACAGCCTGGTTTGTATGCACACCCATTTCCTTGTATCAGAGTATCACCAGCCTGCAGTGACTCCCTGCCACTCTGGTCTGCAGGAGAAATGGAACTAATTTCCATTAAGGCCCTCCCAGAGGGAAGGAAGAGCACACCCAGAGGAGACAAGCAACCCCTGCAGGCATCCAAACTTCTTCACCAGATGCCGAGTGAGTCGCAGAGGGGACGTAGTGGGTGCATTTCCCTCAGCCTTCTCCTGAGACTCAGCAGCCGGGGGCTTGCTCTGCACATGTGTGTTGAATAATATACCAATTTTATTTTTTTTTTTCATTTCTTTAGTCAGGCTTGTTATGGACAAATTCAATTGGGGAGGCTAATTATAGATAAATCAATTAACATGAATTTATTAAGCAAGTGGTATTAAGCAAAAGAACAGCACTGGGTGGCCGGGGAGTCTCTGTTCTGCCACGGCGCACCTTCCCCCTTTGACCTTTTTGTTTTTATAGTCCCTTTTTTTTTTTCTGGTTGACGTATTTTCTCCCGATGTACTCTTCGCAGGTGCAATTGGTTGCTAGGGGGTCTTTTTTCTGCCCTTGGTGGTCATAAGGATGAAGGCTCCTCATCTTCCTTGCAGATTTTCCTTGGCCTAAAAGTTAACTTGTATATAATTAGCTACACAGTCTTCTATGCTAGTTGCATCTGCACAATTCTTAAGCAGAATACTTGCTGTTTTCCCCCATTCTCCTTCTCCTCCCACATCTTGAGATTCCCTACTCCGTTCAGATTCTTATCTCCTTCAATGCTCATTTTGATGAACAAAGACCTTTTTATTTACTACAATCCCTCCTTTTTCTCTTGACCAATTTGTTCATTAAAACACTTTAACTTTTGGTAGCTTAAGACCAGGATTTCATCTACTTTTGAATCTCTGGGCAATGTTTCCTACCTATCTCTAATAAGTGTTAGATGAGCTGCCTCTAATCTTCCTTTTACAATGTCTATGTATTTATTAAGAATGCAAGTTTTAAAGTTAAACTTAGTAACAACAATATTACGGGACCTGCAATCTCCCTTATACAGAATTTCTCCTTGAGTGCCATACTCCAGAATTTTGCACCTCTCAGGGTACCATGAGACCTTTAAAAATTTATCTGGATGGGTGACAGACTAGGCGGTTGCTATGGCTTCACAGCCCTAATACTCACAGATATTCCCCAGGATAATTTCAATATCCCCCCCCAGGTTTGGAACTAGGACACCAATAGGTAGCCCGGAGTTCAGGTTTACTCCATCTCCTCCACACAGAGTTTACCAAGTCCTCATTAGTAACAAAAAAAACATGGGAGTTACAGTGGTGGCATTATGCTTAACAACTTTCCCTTGCTCTATTTTGGTCAGAGTCCAATTAAATGGCTGGTATGCATAGTCCCCTTGACCAGGCCAGGTACAACATATAACTAATATGCACAGAATTTGCCAGCAAGGGTGGAGTCCAAACTGCCCCAGGATTTGATTATCATTATCTCCCCATTCCCAGTGTTTGTTTTGACATGTTATTGCCGGGCTCACCTTTACCCTTGGGAGATCAGTATCCTTGAGGCAGTTCTTGAAATACTTTGAATTGTCCCATTTGAGGGCTCTTTCCTCCACCACTTCTCATCCCTCTGCCTCGCTCGCCGACTCGGTTGCTCCGAGCCGCGAGGCGCACCATCTTCTCAGCAGCAAGGATATTCTTCAGGAGGACCCTTACTCTGTTTTTGCTGCCTCTTTTTGAATGATTCCCAGCTTTTATCCTTCACTTGTGGTGAGTCACACTGAATCCCAGGTAAAGTTTTCCGGCAATTCCCTTTGATAATTTGAACAACTGGGGGAATTGGTTCATTGGAGTGGAAACAACAATTTTCAGGCCTAGCCCCCTTAGTAAACACCTCCCACCACTCTTGGGATTCCCTTGGTAGGGTCCCGTTCTCTTCTCCAATCCTTAGGACTGACTCTGTCAGTTCTCTTTCTAACTGATAACACCTTTACAAATACCCCTAGGAGGAGTGCCTCTGTAACTATGGACCCACCACCGTTCCTGGCAAATTTTACAAATAGAGCATACAAAAGGGTAACAATTACAATCCTTATTTGCACAATATACTCTAAAATCATTAGTTATAGGATATTCATAGTCCAATATCTCACTCTACCAGCTGGTTTGTACAATTTTTACTGAGTCCATTCAGTCCATTTAAATGTGACCTTAAGGTCCCCGGGCTGGCTGGTTATTCTCCAGGGCTCTTGGGCAGCAGCAGGAATCGCTCCCTTTATTCGGCTCGCATGGGTCCACCCCTCCTCGGCGGTTCTGACTGCAGTTTCTGTAGAGAGTAAAACAACATAGGGGGCTTCCCAGTTTGGGGTCAGTGAGGTTTCTTTCCAGGTTTTTATTAACACCTTATCACCTGGATTTATATTATGGATTGCTAGCTCTAAAGGAGGTTTTTGCACTAGTAACTCAGCTCTTCTAAGCCCTTCCCAAGCTTTCATAAGTTGCTTGACATATTGGTTAATTTGTTGATTACTCATTTCAGGGTGATCTATAGGAGAATCCATGTCATAAGGCATCCCATAAAGCATTTCAAATGGAGAAATTCCAATATCAGTTCTGGGCTGAGTTCTTATATTTAACAAGGCTAAAGGTAAACATTTTACCCAAGATAAGTGTGTTTTATACATCGATTTAGTTAGTTGTTTCTTAATTTTCCCATTTACACTTTCCACTTTACCCAAGCTTTGTGGATGCCAGGGAGTATGATATTGCCACTTTGTTCCTAGCATTGTAACTACTTCTTTAATTATTTTGGAGGCAAAGTGTGGCCCTCTGTCTGAGTCTATTACTTCTGCTATTTCATAGCGGGGGATTATCTCTTCTAATAGTATTTTTACTACTGTTTGTGTAGTTGCCCTGGAGGTAAGGAATGTCTCTACAAAGTGAGTCAAGTGATCTATTATCACCAATAAGTGTTTATACCTTCCTACTTTAGGCAAATCAGTAAAATCGATTTGAATGTGGGAAAACGGTCTATGTGCCAATTCCCGTCCCCCCATTTCCCACACCACTCAGGATTTCTCACACCTGGGTCTACTCCTGGGTCAGGGGTCTCTTCAGCCCCTCTAGAAATCTCAGCCCTCATTCTAGAGAGACTGCAGACTGTATAGAGAAAGTTACCAGATTAAACACCAGGAAGATGGTCTCTTTAACAGTCAGGGGAAACAGAACATTCTCTAATAGGGAGCTAAGAGATTCAGAGGAGAAGAAGGAAAGCAAAGGTTTAAAAGCCTCATCCCTTGCTACTCCTCTAACAAACTGGCTGCACAATCATGACCATGATCCATGCATTCCTGGAACAGACTTCAGCACCTTCATAAACTCCCTGCAAGCCATGACACCCAAGCCCAGCCTGATGGGTATTCTGGTCAGTGCTCTTCTACTCCAAAAACTACATATTAGGGACAATACTGGAGCTATTCCTGGATAAAAAAATAAACCTAGGGACCATAGAGGGATTAAGATCTCAAAAAACCCTAGGGACCAGAGACACATGCAAGCCTTCACCCCAAGAGACACTATGAATTCAAACAACATAACCAGTAATTGCTCCATACCAACACAAAGTAATTGGAACCAAAATATGATTACAACAGGGTTTTTTTCCACTCTCTCAAGCCACAAGTTTTGCAGAAAAATACTTGTTCTAGTTTAGAGCAAATTTTAGATAAAACCTCTGAAAGGAGCCCGCAGAAAACAAACCCCCACAACCCATCCCCACCCACCTGGTTCGGGAAGAATTTTCTCGGACAGAAATTGAAAAGAACCTGTTTATTTAACAAACAAAACCCTTCCCAGCACTAAAAAAATGAACAACATCAGATGACAACAAAACTTTTTCACCATTCTGCAGAGATGACAAATCCAGAAAGTCTCTCCTGGGAGTGGTCGCCCGGGTCTGGGCGCTGGGGATTGCTCTGGGCACTGGGGATGGCTGCTGCAGATCACAGAGCGCAGGCTCCCGGTGCTCCTCGGTGTTTCCCAAATCCCATTCCAGAGCAGGTTGGATGGTATTCAGGAAAGGGAAAGGGAAAAGAAACAGTCCAGGGAAAGAACTGGACTGCTTAGCTAAACTAATTTAAAAAGCAAAGGCAAAAGCAAAAGCAAGCAAAAAAAAAAGCAAAGCAAAGCAAGCAAAAGCCAGCAAGCAAAGCAAAGCAAGCCAGCCAGCACTGGCCTCTACTAGACAGCAGACCATGGTGGGAGGTGAGCCAGCTGATAACAAGGCAAAACAAACCTTCACTTTCTGAGTCAGTTCTGAGAGCACAGAACAGAATATCAAACACACACAGAACACACAATTGGAGATACAAACACCATAGCGTCACCCTCAGACATTCCACCCCTTATCTCCATATCTTCAACATCATGTAAAAACTCCATCAAGTAAAAACTTCCATCTTTCACTTACTCATAAACATTTCCTTCCATCTCATTTACTCAAACTTTTGACATTTACACATTTCCTTCTACTTCACTTGCTCAAACCTTTGACACTTACACATTTCCTTCTGTCTCATGTCTGTGTGTTTTCATGTACAGACACTGGCAGTAACATCCAGCAAACATTGATATTTGCACGAGTCTCACCCCACAGTCAGATCCCCCTGAGGTACACATCGTGTTGCTCCATCTCTCTGCATTATCCACCATGTACAGCCTGGTCCCTGAGCAAAGACAATCCCACAAATGGGTTTTCCTTACTTGAGGCAGAATTGATCCACACTGATTTCCCTAACAAACCTCTGGCATGTGCCACTGGGACTTTATCTCCATCTACTATATTCAGGGGCTCAGACTGGGCAGGACCTGCTCGATTGGTGGAACCTCGGCTGTTAACTAACCAGGTGGCCTTTGCTAAATGCTGCTCCCAATTTTTGAAAGATCCCCCACCCAATGCTCTTAAGGTGATTTTTAACAGTCCATTGTACCTCTCCACTTTGCCTGCAGCTGGTGCATGGTAGGGGATGTGGTACACCCACTCAATGCCATGTTCCCTAGCCCAGGTGTTGATAAGGCTGTTCTTGAAATGAGTCCCATTTGCTGACTCAATCCTCTCAGGGGTACCATGCCTCCAAAGGACCTGCTTTTCAAGGCCCAGGATGGTGTTACGGGCTGTAGCATGAGGCACAGGGTAGGCTAGGCTTCCAACCTTCCAGTGGTGGTTTCTACCATGGTGAGCACATAGCGCTTGCCTTGGCGTGTCTGGGGCAGTGTGATGTGGTCAATCTGCCAGGCCTCCCCATAGCTGTACTTGGACCACTGCCGACCATACCAGAGGGGCTTCACCCGCTTGGCCTGTTTGATGGCAGCACACGTCTCACAGTCATGGATCACATGATGGTGATGGAACACTGTCCATGGCTAGATCCACCCCTCAGTCTCATGCCCACTTGTAGGTGGCATCTCTGCCCTGATGACCTGAGGCATCATGGGCCCATCGAGCCAGGAACAACTCCCCCTTGTGTTCCCAATCGAGGTCTATCTTTGATACCCCTATCTTTGCAGCCTGATCTACCTGCTGATTGTTTTCCTGCTCTTCATTAGCTCTGCTTCTGGGGACATGGGCATCTACATGGTGAACCTTCACAGGTAGCTTCTCTACCCAGGTAGCGATATCTTTCCTCTCTTCAGTAGCCCAAATAGGTTTTCCTCTACACTGCCAGTTAGCCTCTTTCTACCTCTCCAGCCACCCCCACAGAGCACTGGCTACCATCCATGAATCAGTGTAGAGGTAGAGCTTTGGCCACTTCTCCCTTTCTGCAATGTCTAGGGCCAGTTGAACGGCTTTGAGTTCAGCAAGCTGGCTTGATCCACCTTCTCCTTCAGTGGCCTCTGCAACCCATTGTGTGGGACTCCATACAGCTGCTTTCCACTTCCGATTCATCCCTACGATGCGACAAGAACTGTCAGTGAATAGAGCCTAATGTGGTTCCTCTGCTGGCAGTTGGTTGTATGGTGGAGCTTCTTCAGCCTGTGTCACTGGTTCTTCTTCTTCATCTGTGACACCAAAACTTTCACCTTCGGGCCAATTTGTAATTATTTCCAAAATCCCAGGGCGATTCAGTTTACCAATATGGGCACGCTGCATGATGAGGGCAATCCACTTGCTCCATGGAGCTCTGGTGGCATGGTGGGTGGAGGGAACCTTTGCTTTGAACATCCACCCCAGCACCGGCAGTCCGGGTGCCAGAAGGAGTTGTGCTTCCGTGCCAATCACCTCTGAGGTGGCCTGGACTCCTTCATAGGCAGCCAAGATTTCCTTCTCTGTTGGGGTGTAGTTGGCTTCAGACCCTCTGTAGCTCCAACTCCAAAATCCCAGTGGTCGGCCTCGAGTCTCCCCAGGCACCTTCTGCCAAAGGCTCCAGGACAACCCATGGTTCCCGGCTGCAGAGTAGAGCACATTCTTGACCTCTGGTCCTGTCCTAACTGGGCCAAGGGCTACAGCATGAGCAATCTCCTGCTTGATCTGGGTGAATGTTTGTTGCTGCTCAGGGCCCCAATGGAAATCATTCTTCTTGCGGGTAACCAGGTAGAGAGGGCTCACAATCTGGCTATACTCGGGAATGTGCATTCTCCAGAAACCTATGGCACCTAAGAAAGCTTGTGTCTCTTTCTTGTTGGTTGGTGGGGACATAGCTGTGATCTTGTTGATGACATCTGTAGGAATCTGACCCCATCCATCTTGCCACTTCACTCCCAGGAACTGGATCTCTCAAGCAGGTCCCTTCACTTTACTCTTCTTGATGGCAAAACCAGCTTCCAGGAGGATTCGGATGATTTTCTCTCCTTTCTTGAACACTTCTGCTGCTGTGTTCCCCCACACAATGATATCATCAATATATTGTAGATGTTCTGGAGCTTCACCCTTTTCTAGTGCAGTCTGGATCAGTCCATGGCAGATGGTGGGGCTGTGTTTCCACCCCTGGGGCAGTTGGTTCCAGGTGTACTGCACGCCCCTCCAGGTGAAAGCAAACTGAGGCCTGCATTCTGCTGCCAGAGGAATGGAGAAAAACGCATTAGCAATATCAATGGTGGCATACCACTTTGCTGCCTTGGACTCCAGCTCATACTGGAGTTCCAGCATGTCCGGTACAGCAGCGCTCAGTGGTGGAGTCACTTCATTCAATGCATGGTAGTCCACTGTCAATCTCCATTCTCCTTCAGATTTACGCACAGGCCAGATGGGGCTGTTGAAGGGTGAGTGGGTTTTGCTGAGCACCCCTTGGCTCTCCAGCTCTCAGATCATCTTATGGATGGGAACCACAGCATCTCGAGTTGTTCTGTACTGTCAACGATGCACTGTTGAAGTGGCAATTGGTACCTTTTGTTCTTCTCCCTTCAAAAGTCCTACTGTAGTTGGATTCTCAGACAGTCCAGGCAAGGTGTTCAATTTCTGGATGCCCTCTGTCACTACAGCTGCTCTCCCAAATGCCCACCTGAGTCCCTTTGGGTCTTTAAAATACCCCCTTCAAAGATAATCTATGCCCAAAATACATGGGGCCTCTGGGCCAGTCACAATAGGGTGTTTCTTCCACTCCTTTCCTGCCAGACTTACATCAGCTTCCACCAAGGTAAAGTCCTGTGATCCCCCTGTCACACCGGCGATAGAGACAGATTCTGCCCCTACATGTCTCGATGGAATTAATGTGCATTGTGCACCAGTATCGACCAAAGCCTTTTATCTTTGTGGCTCCGATGTGCCAGGCCAGCAAATCCACACAGTCCAGAAAACACGGTTTTCCCTCACCTCTACCTGGCTAGAGGCAGGGCCCCTCTAAGCCTGGCTATCCTTCTTGCCTTGGGCGTATGTCTTAGAGGTTCCTTCAAGGGGATCGGACATGGTATCATCATCATCATGCCTGGCAGTTTGGCTACGGGCAACTGGAGCTGCTCTCCTTTTGGTGGCACTTCTCTCTGGGTCTTGCCTTCCTTCAATTCATGCACCCGTTGTGCCAGAGCAGCAGCAGATTTTCTGTCCCATCTCCTCATGTTTTCTCTGCAGTCATGCAGGAAGAACCACAGCTCAACTCATGGGGTGTACCTTCTCTCACCATCTGAGGAACATCTACATTGCATACCAGAACCTCTGATCTGTACTGCTGAAATTTGGAAAAGGTCCTCCTTAATCTCCTCCCTGAGTCTCTTATGATTCTCTTCTTACCTTCTAATTTCTGCAGATGTGTTTGCACTGCTGCAATTCTGGCATGGGTTGGGCCATGTACAGCATCTGCATATGCTCGGAGTTTCCTTGCCATGTCGAGCAAGGTCTCATCCCTCTCCTCCTGCTTCATTATTGCTAAAGCAGAAGCGTATTCATGTGGCCCAAGCCGTACAAGTTTTTGCCACATCACAGATGTACATGGTACCAAGTCTGGATTCCTAGTTGTTATTTCATCTGAGAAGATAATCTCTGCCACTGCCATTTCTCTCAGACGTTGGATCCCGTGTTCTATAGTCTTCCACTGGGTCTGCTGCATATAAAGATCATCTGCACACAGGTATCTTTGTGCTACACTTTCCAGAACCCGTGCCCAGAGGCTGTGAGGGTTAGCCCCCCTCATCATTCCTTGATCAATGACAGGATCATGTGACAGGAATCCCAAATGTCTCGCTTCAGTGCCATCCAGAATTGTAGCCTCGCCTGCAGCATCCCAAATACGGACCAACCAACTAATTACTGACCCCCGTGGCTCTCCCAGTCCATCCCAGTCTCTCCCAGTGCCTCCCGGCTGTCCATCTCAGCCTGGCGTGGCGCTGCCGCCCCTCAGCCAATCAGAGCGCGAGTCTCTGATGACTCATCAGTTGCCAGGCAGACCCGCAGCGCCGCGTGCCCCGCACTGGACTCGGCCTCCCAGTGCCGCGCGCTTCATTCCCAGTTCCTCCCAGTGCCGCCCCAGTCCTTCCCACTCCTTCCCAGCCCATTCCCAGTTCTTCCCAGTGCCGCCCCAGTCCCTCCCACTCCTTCCCAGCCCATTCCCAGTTCCTCCCAGTGCCGCCCCAGTCCTTCCCACTCCTTCCCAGCCCATTCCCAGTTTCTCCCAGTGCCGCCCCAGTCCCTCCCACTCCTTCCCAGCCCATTCCCAATTCCTCCCCAGTTCACTCCGAGATCTCCACCCTCTCTGCCAGTGCCCCCCATCCCCTCCCCTCTCTCTGAGTATCATCCCAGTCTTGCCCAGTTCATTCCCAGTCCCTCCCAGTCCATTCCCATTCTGCCCCATAGACACACCACCCCTCCTCTCTCTCTCCACCTTTCTCCCAGCTGATCCCAGTGTGTTCCCGCTCTCTCCCAGTGCCCCCCACCGTGTCCATCTCGCTGGTGCCCTCGAGCTCCCAGCCCAGCCCCGGCACCTGCTCTGCTCCTTGGTGGATATCTACCCTGCCCACACCCAGCTGAGGTGGTTCCAGGGCCAGCAGGAGCTCTCTGTGGTGGCCACCGACATGGTCCCCAATGGGGACTGGACCCACCAGCTCCTGGTGCTGCTGGAAACCCCAACCCGGGCCAGGGTCACCTCCACCTGCCAGGTGGAGCACATCAGCCTGGACCACCCAGTGAGCCAGCACTGGGATACAGGGGAGGAATTGGGGGCGCTGGGAGAACCACTGGGATGTGCTGGGAGCAACTGGGAGGGAGTTGGAGAGATCCTGGTTTCAACTGGGAGAGGAGGTTGTAGGTTTGGAAGGGCTAAGAAGGGGTTTGAAGGATACTGGGGAGGGTGGGATGGGGTTCTGGGGGTCCTGGTGGGCACTGGGAAGAGACTGGGAGAGGATTTGGGGGTCCTGGGGCAGTGGGGGCAACTGGAAGGAGGCTGTGGGATCCTGAGAGGGACAGGAGGGGCTTTGGTGGGTCCTGGGGAGGTCAGGAAGGGATCAAGAGGGAGGTTTCAGGGGATCCTGAGTGGGTTGGGAGCGATGAGGAGGGTGCTTGGAGGGGCCTGGGTGTCTGTGAGAGTTTTTGGGAGATCCTGACCACTGTGGACCACCCAGATGCTGCTGGATGCTGCCGCAGCAAGATGCTGACAGGAACTGGAGACTCCCGAGTTGGGTTTTGTCTTCCTGGCACTGGGATCGGGTTCTACGTGCGCAAGAGAGTCTGGGGGGTCCCGTGAGTCGTGTCCCCCCTCCCCCAGAGTGTGTGTGCTCCCCGGGGCCCCCAGCCCGGTGTCACCCCCTTTTCTCTGCCCACAGAGCTCCTGAGCCGCTGGCGGCCGCAGCCGCTCCCTGTGACCTCGGGCCCGGCCGGGACCCCCGCTCCATCCCCACGCTGATTTTGGGGGGGTCGTGTCCCCCCAGCCCTGCTGTCACTCTGCCCCTGCCCCCTGCTCCCAGTGTTCCCAGTAAAGCTTCCCAGTTAAACCCAGCCCAGTTCATGGGGGCACTGGGGAGGGACTTGGGGGGACCCCACGGCGGGGCCGGCCCTGGGCAGGGAGGGCGGGTCCAGGTGGGAAACACTGCCTGCTGCGGGTCTGCCCGGCAACTGGTGAGTCATCAGCCCCGCTCGCTCTCATTGGCTGACTCTTCTCCACCGCGTTCTCTCATTGGCTGAGGAGAGGCCCGGCAGTGCAGAGAAGGAACGGGAGAGATCCCGCCCCGAGCACCGGCACGGGGACAACAGACCCGGCCTGGGCACAGGGAGGGAATTTATTACCAACCAAACCACGGCAGCACCAGAAGAAGGGAAAGAAATCCCTCCAGCACCTTCCCCCACCCAACGGGGATCACCCACAACAGGGTTATCCACCATGGAGAGACAGGGACACCCGAGTTTAGACCAAAGCCAATTTTATTGAGTGTACCAGGTGTTTATACAGGGATTTACTTGTATGGTGCTTATAGAGGGCTCTGTTTTTGGTAGCAATTTCCCATTGGTTACACATTCTTCGTGACATCCAGTAACCTGGGAACATTTCTTTTATCACAAAGACTCACACCATGTTGCTTGGCCACTTCTTGCCCAGGGAGACTTCAAGTGTGTCTGTGTCTCCCACAGTTTCTGCTCAGTCAGGCCTCAGATATCAGGCCCCCTTATCAGCTCCATTGCTTTACTCTCTGTTTTATCCCCATACGGGGGCACCAGGGCTCTGCCCCACGGGGGTCACTGGGGATCATCCAGCCTGGATCCTCCCATGGATGGAGCTGCAGCAGCGCACCAAGCTCTTCCCTCACTCTCTTCCCTCACTCCAAGCTCTTCCCTCACTCGGGGCACTCACAGGGCTTCCCTTAGTGGCACCTCCGTTGGTGCTGGGTCAAGGCTGAGCTCTGTGAGAAGCTCTTCCCACACTTCCCACACTCGTAGGGCCTCTCCCCGGTCTGGATGCGCCGGTGCACGGTGAGGCTGGAGTTTTGCTTGAAGCCCTTCCTGCAGTCGGGGCAGCGGTAGGGCCTCTCCTCTGTGTGAATCCGCTCATGTAGGAGGACACTGGAGCTGGTCCGAAACCTCTTCCCACACTGGGGACACTCGTAGGGCCTCTCCCCAGTGTGGATGCGCTGGTGTGTTCTCAGGCCTGAGCTCCTCCCAAAGCTCTTCCCACATTCCAAGCACTCATAGGGCCGTTCCCCAGTGTGGATCACCTGGTGGTCAACCAGGCTAGACCTGTGACTGAAGCCCTTCCCACACTTCCCACACTCGTAGGGCCTCTCCCCGGTGTGGATGCGCCGGTGCCTGATGCGGCTGGAGTTGTGCTTGAAGCCCTTCCCGCAGTCGGAGCAGCGGAAGGGCCTCTCCTCTGTGTGACTCCGCTCGTGTCTGAGGAGATGGGAGCTTCTCTGAAACCTCTTCCCACACACCCCACACTCGTAGGGCCTCTCCCCAGTGTGGATCCTCTGGTGCCGGATGAGGCTGGAGCTCCACCTGAAACCCTTCCCACATTCCAAGCACTTGTGGGGCTTCTCCCTGCCATGAGGCTTCTCCACCAGCTCCGAGCTCCGCCTGGATCTCCGCCCGCCTTCCTGGCTCAGGGGGGCTCTTTCCTCCCCGCAGCTCCCTGGGCTGGGTTTGCAGCTCCTCCTCCTGCAGCATCTCCGGGGCTTTTCCTCCTCCTCCATCCAGCCACGCCCTGGAAATGTAAACTCCTGGTTTGGGGAAAAAACAAGAGGAGAGCACCTTGGACTGGAGGTTTCTCCTTGCCCAAGTTCATCTCAGGAAGTCATTGCGAATCTTGTGTCTGTAAGAACCTCCAAAGCACCAAGATTCAGCCCAAAAATCCCATAAACTTCCAAGACACAGAACAAAAACACCCCAAACATAACAGCTCAGCAAATCCTCCTCCAAAAGGTAAAGATTCAGCTGCCACATAAAACCAAAGCACCAACATTTAGCCCAAGAAAACTCAGAAACACCAAGATTCACCCCGTGAAAATCGTGGATCCACCTCCACAGTCACCTGCTGCATGTGGGGGGAGCAGCACTCCTGGGGCTGGGGGGAGGCTGCACCTATAAGGACTGGTGGAACCTTCTGCTGCTTCCTCTTTCTGCTCCTCCTCCTCCTCCTCTTGTGTGCCTGCTCTTCCTCACACTCCTCTTCCTACTGCCATTCCTCCTTATCCTGCAAAATCCCACCTTCTCCTGCCACCTGCATCGTTTGACCATTCTGTTCCTCAAGCCTGCTTCTCCTTCCCTTCTCCTCCTGCCCCCAGGCCCAGCACCCACTGCCGGCTCCCTCTTCCCCCCAGCCCCACAGCATCCCAGCGCAGGGGCAGGGATGGAGCTGGGGCAGGTCGGGCTGGGGCAGCGCTGGGCTCTCGGCCGCTCCCGCCCGCACTCGGTCCCCACTGCAGCCGCTCCCGCCAGGACAGCGCGGGGGGGCCCGGCCTTGGCGCTGCCCCACTCCCACCTCCCCAAATTCCCCTCGCGGGGCCATGGGGCCGAGGGGGGGCGCAGGTGGGTCCAGGTGGGGAATGCTGAGATAATTTCAAGAGTGGGTCCCCTAGAAGAAGAATTGGAATTTGTGGTAGACACAGGGGCAAAAAGAACCTTTCTGTTAAATATTCCAAAAGGTTATAGTGTAAGCAAAGATACCGTAATAGTAACAGGAGCAAAAGGAGAGAGTTTCACCGTACCCGTTATTAAAAATGTGGTAATAGAGGGAGAAACTAAATTTTGGATGAGGGATGTTTTCTTGGTCCCAGGGGCAGGTAGCAATTTACTGGGACAAGATTTACAGGTGAAATTAGGAATAGGGGTTGTTCCAGAAGATGGGAAGATGACAGCTAGACTTTTAAAACTAGGCCAGGAGGATGGAAGAAGAATTAACAAGGAAGTTTGGGCTGGGGAGGGAAATAGGGGAAGATTAAATATTGACCCCATAAAGATTACAACTGAGGAAAAAAAAATTGTCCCATACATGTATGGCAGTATCCTGTATCTTTAGAAGGACGGGAATGTTTAAAGCCAGTAATAGAAGGACTAACAAAGGATGGACATTAGAACCTTGTATGTCTCCCCATAATACCCCAATACTCCCAGTAAAGAAGCCTGATGGGAGCTATAGACTGGTACAAGCCTTAAGGGAGGTTAACAAAGAACTCAGACCCGCTATCCAGTGGTACCAAATCCTTATACTCTTTTCAGTAAAGTTCCTCCCCAGCATCAGTGGTTTAGTGTAGTGGACCTTAAAGATGCCTTTTGGGCTTGCCCATTAGCCCAGGAGAGCAAGTTATCTTTGCTTTTGAATGGAAGGACCCACTAACTGGAGAAAACAGCAATTAAGATGGACAAAACGACCACAGGGGCTTACAGAATCCCCAAACTTATTTGGACAAGCTTTAGAAACAATACTACAAACTTTCCCCACTCCCCCTGAAATATAAATTATCCAATAAGTGGATAATCTTTTACTTTCTGGGGAAGCTGAAGCTGGAGAGGCTACTATAAATCTTTTGAATTTTCTTGGGGAAAAAGGATTAAGGGTATCAAAAGGGAAGCTGCAATTTGTAGAATCAGAGGTAAAATATCTTGGACACTTGCTTAGTAAGGGTAGTTGGAAGCTCAACCCAGACTGAAACACAGGGATTCTATCCCTTCCCCCTCCCCCTTCAAAGGGGGAAATCAGAAAGATACTCAGATTATTGGGATATTATAGATTGTGGATTGAAGGAAATACACAGGCAGTAAAATTTTCTAATAAAAAAAACTGACAGAGGGAGATGATATAAAATGGATCAAAAAGGGTAATGAAAAACTAAGAAAAAAGAAGTAAAAACTAGCCCCAATATCAACTTTAAGCTTACCTTCACTAGCAACACTCTTTCATTTGTATGTAAATGAAAAAAAGGGGGTAGCTCATAGGGTTTTGTTTCAAGAGTGGGGAGGAGTAAAGAGACCCGTGGCTTATTTATCAAAGATGTGGGATCCAGTAAATCAAGGCTGGCCAGTGTGTATTCAAGCTATAGCAGCTACTGCAATCCTAGTAGAGGAAAGTCATAAACTGACTTCTAGAGGTAAATTAATTGTAATTGTGTGCACACCTCATGCAGTACTAAATTTCTTCCAATTTGCTTTGTGATTTTTATCTTGAAATACATAACTTACTGTACTCTAGGATTGAAAAACTAGTTTACACCTGTGACATAGCAAAACCTGCTATTAATTTGAGTCAATGCAAGCTGTTCAATCAACTGTTCTCAGTGTGTAAAGTTAAACTAAAGGTAACACCAACTGCTTGGTAGGTCAATGAGAAACAATTTTCCTTCCAACCAGTCCTTTTTCAAGTACCCAAATGTGTTTTGCTTTCTTAGTTTTTTTGTTTTGTTTGTTTGCTAGTTTTTCTGGAAGTGCTAACTACTTGCAGTGTATCTAGAAGAGCAAATAAAATTGTGCATACAAAACACTTGTAAAAAAATAGGGTTCCTTTTTTCCCACAATGGGAGGTGGCTACATATAGAAAAGGGAAACTACAAATCTAAATGAAGAAAAAGTTTCAGTATCTTCTAATGTAAACAATTTGTTACTTCCAGCATCACAGTGGGTGTGTGACACACACATATGAAAAAGATGGTGAGGGAGATCTCTGTTTACTACAGTTTCCTATTTCTTGAATGAGTTAGAGAGCTATGAAGCAATTGTGATTCCTTGTGTGGATTACCCAGGCCTGCAGGGAGGGCTTGGCCATGGTTCCCTCTGTGCTGCAGGCAGCCCTGCAGCGTGGCAGCAGTGGCTTGCCTCTGGTGAGTTTGCAGGCAGGGTGCTCCAGCACTGCAGTGCTCAGGGGCAGTTTCCTATTTTGACACCAAAGCTTAAATTCAAGAGTGCCTCTTCCCATCCAGTTATTGTTTGTACTGTAAGAACCTCTTCAGAGAGTGTCTCCTGGCAGTCAAAAAGAGAGTATTGCAGAGATAAATTCCTTACTTGCTGTCTCCCCCACTGTATCCACATTTTGTCTATTCCCTCTTCAAATTATAGATTTGTAAAACTCATGCTCTGTGTCCTCAGATGCCCTTCCCAAATCAAACCTTGGCTTCTTTGCAAATTATATTGCACTAACAAGGATTGCCTTAAATTTTTTATTGCAGGCAAGATCACTTCAGAAGTAAGTTTTTGTTTACCTTGTTCCTACAACCCTTTCAAGCTTGTGAATGGAAAATTGTGACAGCAAAATAAGTCTTTAGTTTTAGCACTGTCAGCTGTGGGTAGCTGGTAGCCCTTGGTGGAGGGTGCCGTGAATTAAAGGCCTGCAGAACACACATAACAAAAGTAATTAAATTTGTAAGGAAGTTGAAAAAGGAGGGAGAGGTGATTGGCAGACTCACCTCTCCAGGATGTAGGACTAATGTTAGAAAGTGGACTGATATTGGAATGTGGATGTTGAAATGTGAAGAGAGAAAAAGAGAGCGAAAGAGAGAGAAAGGGAGAAGAGAGAAGAAGAGAGAAGAAGAAAGAGAGAAGAAGAGAGAAGAAGAGAGAAGAGAGAAGAAGAGAGAAGAAGAGAGAAGAAGAGAGAAGAAGAAAGAGAGAAGAAGAGAGAAGAAGAAAGAGAGAAGAAGAGAGAAGAAGAGAAAAAGAGAGAAAAAGAGAGAAGAAGAGAGAAAAAGAGAAAAAGAGAGAAAAAGAGAGAAGAGAGAAAAAGAGAGAAGAAGAAAGAAAAAGAGAGAAAAAGAGAGAAGAAGAGAGAAAAAGAGAGAAAAAGAGAAAAAGAGAGAGAAAGGGAAACAAAGAGAAAGAGAAAGAGGGAGAGCGAAATACACCCCAAAGTCCCCATACCGTCGCTATCTGTGAGTTCTCCTCCATTCCTGCTAGACAGAGTGACAACAAGGGGAGGGGAGTGAGGAAGTACAGTCAAAGGCAAAGCTGTGAAAAAGAGGGAGAGCTGGACCACCAATAGAGATAAGATCAAAGCAGAGATAGCTGACTCTCACAATGTGCTTTATTTTCTTAAACAAGACTTCTTTTTTTTTCCTTCTGATTTTTGTTATTAAGGAAAGGAGGCTTTTGTTCTGAAGAATGGGTCTGTAAGACTAAAACAGTTGGATGTTGCCTAAAAAGCAAAAAACCAAGAGATGTGATACATCTTGTGTTAAATTTGGGCTAGTCTTTTTTTTATTTAACTAATTATAGCTCACAAGAAGAAGAATTGGCCTCTGCAGCAATTAGCACAGATGGATACAAGAAGAAGAAGCAGCTATAGAAAAAGTTTTTAGTTAAACCCAGAAAGTTTTGAAGAAAACTAATGGTGAAAGTTAATGCAGTATTGTTTTTCTTTTCTTTTAACACTGTGTTATTAAGAAGTCCTTTCCAGGTACTACTAAAGCAGCAATCCCAACCATGGAAAAGAGGGTGAATTCATGCCAGCAAAATAAAAGAATTTGTGAAGAAACGTGAGGAATGGACTATCACATCTAAACCAGGTGATACCAAATTAACTTTCACCCAGGACTGGGTGGTAATGGTTTAGGAAGACCCAAATGATCCAAGGCAGGTACAAAGAATAACACCTAACTGAGAAATAAGGCAAAGCTTGCATCACTGGTTCTAAGCCCTGCCTGAATAAGCCCTGAGACGCCTCCGACACCTCCTTGGCAGAGGAACACTGCCACTTCAAACAGGAGGATCGGGAGTGTTTGAGTCAAAGAGTTCTTATAGTCTGGCCTTAGCCTGTGGCTTGTACAGGCAAGAAGGGAAATTGCCATTAACACTATGCTGTATACTTTATTTGATTCATCCCCACATTGGACATGGCAGCTGGGTTATAAGTGAATGTTTAAATTATGAGAATAATTGGCATTGTAGCTCACAAAATCTATGTTCTTGTGGCAAGAAGTATTGAGTACTGAATCAATCCCCTATACAGAAAGACCTCAAAAACTGAAGTAATAAATTGCTTTTGTAGATGGGGATTATCAATGCCTGTGGACTGAGAGATACCTGAGGAATGGTGGAAAACCACAGTTAAAAGGTGTCAAAAACAATTTGCCTGGAAATGAGTAAAAAAGGAGTGACAAGGGAAACAGAGGGCAAGCCTGGATTGAGCACTGTACTCACCAGCGAGAAGATCACACGTACCTGCTGTGGGCAGCAGCCCCACAGGCAGGGGAGGTGGGGGTATAAGCCATGCCAGACCTCTGTCATTCCTGTTTCTGTCTCTCATTTGTTGTCTTTTCCCTTCTGAGATAGCAGCAAGATCGTGTCACAAATGCTACAGAAAGTATCACATGGAAAGAAACCAAAGTTCCTTTTTGTTACACACCCCCATGTCAACAGCCACTGTTATAACCCATCCAAATTAAGTACCTGCAGGAAAAAGGGGGAAAATTATCACATACAAAGAACTTAGGAAAAAGTAGTAATACTTGGGGCATGGAATGTCCAAAAGGAGAGAGATGGATTTGTTTTACATTTGATCTTAGAAATATAGTCCAAGATTCGGTAAAGAGACAGTTAGTAAAAAAAAAAGGTAAAACAAGCACAGCAGTCTAGCTCTGTGTTAACCCCAAATTATATCCTCAGTCATATTAAATTACTCCAAGCAGTTATAGAGAAGTTAATAAACAAAGCTGCTCAGGCATTGGAATTAATATGGAGTCTGCAAAGCCAAACATTACCTGCAGTGCATTAAAATAGGTTGGCTTTACGCTATTTATTGGCTAAAGAATGGGGTGTACAGATTGTTGAAAATAGATGGCAATGAGGATGTCATCCTGGAAAAAACAAAGGATATCAGAAAAAAATTATGACCCAGGTATCAGTCCAAAAATGGGAAAATAACGTTAAAAACTAGCAGGTGGGGTAATGTATTGAAAATGGGATGGTGGAAGAAATTAGGATTCTTCCTTTTATGTGTTACAAGTGTTTTGATATTTCTTCTTTGTTTAATCCCATGTTTTATTTGATTACCAACAGAGTCCAAAGAATGCAAGAGGACAGGAAATATTCTTTATAAATCATTTGGCTTGAGCAGTAAGAAGTGGGATTGTGAAAAATGCATATTTATGACTGGCTTTTCGCAAATGGTACAATGAATATTATATGTGTAATGTTAGAAAGTTATGCTGTATTAATTCCCTTACATATTGTGTTAAGTGTAGTTTTAGGTTACAACATAATGTTAAAATAGAGATTATGTATGTGGGGGGAGTTTTCTTTTTAGGAATGAGATGCTCCCTTCGAAGAACACCTAAATCTTCCAAAGGAGAGGAATTTATGGCTTCTGATCAGGAGAAGCTAATTTCTTCAGGCCTTGCTCAGACTTGAAGACGCCAGGGGATTAAAGGGAACAGTTGACATACAACAGAGTTTCTTGTTTAGAACAGAATGTATGCATAACGATGAAGGATGTATGAATATGCAACAAGTGTCTTGGTTTAAGGGTGATTCCTTTGTTCACAAGTCAAGCTTCTCTTGACTTAGGGTCCGAGAGCATCTGGACATCCACAATTCTTTGCTCTTTTTGTCTTGTAATTGTCCTTATTCTAATTGTATTATTATTTTTATAACCATTTTATTATTATTAAACTTTTAAAATTTTAAAAACCAAGTGATTAGAGTTTTTCAAAATTTTCAAAACTAGATGAGATTTAAAGGTGACCCTTTAACTCATGAACAATAAATAGATGATTTGAAGGAAAAAAAAAAGCATCAGATTGTGGGGGGGGGCACAACTGAGGCTGCTGAAGGCTGCTGTGGAAGAGAAGCTGCATTCCAGGCACCCAGGAGGAGCTTCAGAAATGCAAATTTAACACTGCTGGGGCAAACTGGGGACAATGTACCTGGCTCTTCTTGCCTGGGGCAGGAATTGGCTGATTCCATCTGCCCCTCACCCCAAGCTCTGCCTGCTTGCACGGATGGAATCTGCACAGCTGAAGGCAGAGCCCATGCTGAGGATCTCTGACTCTGCAACAGAAATGGCTGAAGCTGCAAAGGGAAACAGCAAATGGAGAATGTTGTGAAAACTTCACTAAAATAAGGGGGGGATCATCCCTCTGCCCACTCCAACATCTGCTGTCACTGTCTGTGCTGTACAGGGTGTATCAGAGCACTGGGGGTTTTGCTAGAACAAGTTCAGGGAAATCAGTTGGAATTCAAGTATATGATGAAGGATTAAGAAAAAAATGGTAAATTGATGCAACTTCAGCTGCAGGGAGCACTCAAAAATGGGGAAAAAGATAAAGGGCCAACAGAACAAATCCTACAACACCATGGACCAGCCCCTGGGAACCAAAAAAATTTTGTGAAAAATGCATGTTATCTGGCTCCACGCAGATAGTTACTATATGTATTATATTACATTGATAAGTTGTGCTGTATTAACATTTTAATAGTATGGTAAATGTATCTTTGAAGATAAAATGAAGCTTTAGTAGTTAAAAGAGAAAATATGCATTGCGGGGGGGGGGGGGGGGGTTAAGGAATGAGAACACCTAAATTCACTCAAGGAACACCTAAATTCTCCAGACAAGAGCAATTTATTGTTTTCTTACTAGAAGAAGCTAATTTCTTCAGGCCTTGCTCAGACTGAAGCACGCCGTGGGGATTAAAAAAACAGCTGACATACAACAACAGACAGAGTTTCTTGTTTTAAATAAAATGTATGCATAACCATGAAGGATATATGAATATGCAACAGTGTATTTTTTTAGGGGTGATTCCTTTATTCACAAGGTATGCTTGTTGTGGCTTAAGTGCCCAAGAGAGCATCCTGACATCTGTAAGTCTTTGTTTTTATTGTCTTGTAATCATCCTAACTCTAAATTTTAATTAGTCTAATTGTATTCCTACTTTTAGAACCATTTCACTATTATTAAACTTCTAACATTTAAAAAGCAAGTGATTGGCATTTCTCACAAATTCTTACCAGGAGACTGAGAACCCATTTATCATTTCAATGGCATCATTACATTGCAAGCTGTCCTCGAAAGAAGAACCAACCAGACAGCTCCAGCTCCTGACTTTCCTGCCGACCAAGCCACTGAAATGAGGAACACAACATTTCACCAGGGGATGGGATCAGTTTATCTGTGAGCAGAAAAAGGAGGAGTTTGTGGAAAACTAAATGACTCAAACTGCTGCTGGTAAAGAGATGACAAGGGAAAAGTGGTGAAAAGGATAACAAAGGAAATAGGAGAGCAGTTTATGTATTGGTCAAACACAGAAAGGATGGGAATGGGACACGGTTTCCTGGCTCCCCAGCACACCAGGGGTCAAACGAATGCTGCTTCTCCTCTTCTGTGCTGCAGCAACTCTCATCTTTTTACCATGCTCCACACCTTGGCAGTGCAGCTCATCCAGCAGCTGAGCCAGGGCATGCAGGTGGCAGCCAGGCCTCCTGATCCACAAACGGCTACAAAAGGACAGGGAATGAGGGCACCGAGAATAATCCCAAAACCAAAGAGGGCCCGGGAAGGACAAAACAGAGTCAAGGAGTGAATCTGCCTGGAGATAGGGTCGGGCACCTGTAGATAAGGGGAGAATCCATCAGTTCCAATAAATGTTACAAATTGACCCAGACAGCTGCTCAAAGTCCCGCTACATTCCCGAAATTCGCCGAGAAGAACAAAGACTTATCAGAGCCATGAATATCGGCTGTTATACAAAAGGAGGGTGCACATTAACGAGGACAGGCTCCAGGCGCATCGGGAAGTCGGAACCTTCCAAGGAACTCAGCCGGTGGGCAAAGGCAGAGGGAGATGCGGCCGGGAAAATGAGGATAAAAAGGAGGCTGCGGACTACAGCCACGGCAGAGAGCGCACGGCAAATGCCCCACGGCCTCTGCCCCTGCTCGGCAATAAAGTCACTTTGACAGGACTCCTCGCTCTCCGCCGGGCACACGAACCTCCGGCGACGGGAATTTCCCCGCCCGCTCCCGGCCGCGGGGCAGCCCCTCTGTCCTGCCCACAGCAGCCGGGCCGAGCCAGCGCTGCTCCGGCAGCGGCTCCTGCCCGGCCCCGGCGGGAAGGAGACCGCGGGCAGCCGCTCCCGCAGCGCCCTCAGCCCGGGGCCGGCACGGGCCGGACACGGCACCGGCGAGCCGCCGGAGCCCCCTGCCGCCCCCTCCGCCCGCAGCCGGCCCCGAGCCCCCGCAGAGCCCAGCGCGGCTCCCACCTGCGCCGGGGCCGCCTCCGAGCTCCGCCGCCGCCGCCTCACCGCGCTCCGGCCGCTGCCGCCGCTGCCGGGCCCGCGCAGCCGCTCGGCCAATGGCGGCGCTGGGCGGCCACGGCCGCCCTCAGCCCGCCGCCGGGGCCGCGCCGCGCCCCGCTCCCACCAATCAGCGCGCCGCAACCGCGACTGACGGCACCGGCGGCCAATGGCAGCGAGCTCGGGGCGGGCTCTGCGCACGGCCCCGCCTCGCCCCGCGCTCTCGGCGCCCCCGGGCTGCGTGAGGGGAAAGCCGGAGATGAGGAACAGCCCCGGCACGGGCCCGGCCCGAGCCGGGATTGAGCTGCCCACACAAACAAACTTCTCCGCGCCTCCCGCCACGGCTTTCCCGGCCCTGCGCCTCCCGTGCCTCCGCCTCTGCGGGAAGCCCAGGAGCCTCACTTCTCCTGCCCCTCGTTAGCGCATCAGTGCTTCGCTTTGATTTCCCCGAAAAGGGAAACCTGCCCGAAGCCCTGTGGGTGGGTGGGGCAGGGCAGAGATTTCTGGCAGAAAACTCCAAAGACTCGGAGCAGGAGAAAGAGAAGTCAGTGCAGAGCCTTAAATGCAGCTTTCCCCACGCCTCCCTGCTCCCAGCTGCACCTCCTCCCCCGGCAGGGCAGGAGACAGGGAATGGGGCCATGCTCAGCTCATCCCCCGGGGCTTCTCCCTCTGCTCAGGGACAGGAGTCGTTCCCTGCTGCACCCTGCGCTCTCTCCCGGCCGAGACTTCTCCAGGAACTTCTCGGAGCGGAGTCCATCCCTGGGCACAGCCCCCTCCGAGTGCTGCAGCGTGGGTCACTGTGCCACGGGCTCAGTCCTGCCAGGACAGGCTGCTCCAGCGGGGCCCCTCTGCCCGCGGGCTCACAGCCTCCTCTCAGGCACCGCCGTTGTGAATTAAAATTTTAAATCTTTCCTAATAATAAAATTGTTATAAAAATAATAATATAATTAGATCAATAAAGTTTAGAGTTAAGATAATTATAAGACAATAAAAAGCAAAGAATTACGGACGTCTGGATGCTCTTGCACACTAAGTTACCAAAAGCAGTCTTTGTGGACAAAGGAATAGCTTTAAAAACAATAGCTGGCTGCATATTCATATATCTTCCATGGTTATGCATACATTCTATTTAAAACAAGATCTCTGTCTGTTGTATGTAAACTTTCTTTTAATTCTTAAGGCGTCTTCGACTCTGAGTAAAGCTTGAAGGAATTAGCTTCTTTTGATAACAAAACTATAAATTCTTTTTTTTTTTTTTAAAGATTTAGGTGTTCTTCAAAGTGAGTATCTCATTCTAAAAAAAAAAAAAAAACAAACTCCCACCACATACATAGTCTCTATTTTAATATTATTTTGGAACCTAAAACTTACACCACTAGTTTATTTAACACACTACTTAAGAGAATGAATACAGAATAACTTTCTAACATTACACATATAATATTCATTATAATATTTGCGAAAAGCCAGTCATAAAATATGCATTTTTCACAATCTTTCTTCTTATATTTTATAAATCATTTGGCTTGAACAATATTTTTTATTTACTTGTATTCTTTGGACTCCGTTGGTAATCTAATAAAACATGGGATTAAACAAAGAAGAAACATTAAAACACTTGTAACACATAAAAGGAAGAATTTTAATTTTTTCGACTATTTAATTCTCAATACAGTAACCCACTTCTTAGTTTTTAACATTATTTTCTCATTTTTGGACTGATACCTGGGTCATAATTTTTTTAATATATCTTTTGGTTTTGGGTTTTTTTTTCTTTTCTAGGATGACTTCCCTATTGCTATCTATTTTTAATAATTTGTATACTCTTTTTTTTAGATAATAAATAGTTTAAAGCTAACATATTTTAATACACTGCAGTTTTTGTTTGGATTTCCTGACTTAATATTAATTCTAATGTTTGAGTATCTTTGTTTGTTATCTTCCTTATAACTGTTTGGAGTTTTATAATATGATTTAGTATAAAATTGGGGGTTAATACAGAGTTAGACTGTTGTGTTGGTTTTACTTTTTTTTTTTGTTTACTAATTCTTTTTTACTGGATTTTGGACTATGTTTTTAAGATTAAATGTAAAACAAATGCATCTCTCTCCTTTTGGATATTCTATGTTTTATGTATTACTATTTTTTCTTAAGTTCTTTGCAATCTAATAATTTTCCCCCTTTTTCCTGCAGGTACTTAATTTGGATGGGTTATAACAGTGGCCAGGAAACCCTCGGCTTCTCCTCTCCACGGGGTTCCTCTTCTTCCTAAGACCCAGTCCCAGTTTCCCCGGGGGGGATTCTCTTTTTTATCACTCCCTTGGTCTCTTTACTGGCCGCTTTTCACACTAAAAAGGCGAAAAGCAGCGTGAGAGACTGCAGCAATCACTTGGCAAGTCTGGGGTACCCAGCAGCCTCTGTCACACACATTCATTCCCCCCTTATCCGCCCCATCCCAACAAATACTCACCTGTCCTTTGTCCTTGGGTCTTGGTTCTTCCTGTACACTTTAGTCTCAGAGGCTAATTACCGCAGTTTTAGGGAATCCTTTCCCTTTTCTTTGTTTTATTGTCTCCTTCTGCCCATGGATCATAACCTGTGTCTGTGGTCACACACCAGGGGAACAGAGCGAGGCTGCCTAAATAGGGCAGGACCCGTCTTCCTCACCCTGACTCTCCTCAGGCCCCGGCAGAGAGGTGTTAGAAACCATCCTGTGCTACCATAATTGTGAAAAACGCCAATCACTTGGCTCCCTGGGCTGGGTTTGCAGCTCCTCCTCCTGCAGCATCTCCGGGGCTTTTCCTCCTCTGCCATCCAGCCACACCCTGGGAATGAAAAATCCTGGTTTGGGGAAAACCAAGGTGGGAGCGCCTTGGACTGGAGGCTCCTCCTACCCAAGTCCATCCCTAGAACTCAGCAGGACTCTTGTGTCCATGAAAATCTCCACAGTATCAAGGTTTAGCCCAAAACAACTCTCCCAGGAGTTCCCTATCTCTGATCTCTCCACTTTTGGGGTTCCAGAGGTTTCCTTTCCTTGGGATGATGGGGGTCCAATGGCTCCAGGGGTTCCCCCTTCTCAGGTGTCCTGCTTAGGGATGATCCAGGGGCTGTTGGGGCTCCATGGGGTCCCTTTTCCCCTGATGCTCTACTCTGAGATCCCAGGTGTCCCAGGGGTTCCTCCTCTCCAGGCTCCCCCCCTTTCCAGCCAGCCGGGGGACCCCCAGCTCCAGGATCGCCCCTCTCTGCTCTCCCCACTCCGGGGGTCCCAGGGGTTCCCCTCCTCTGCTCCCCCGGGGGTCCCCAGGACAATGTCCTCCCCCTGGTGACACTGGGCAAGGGCCACATGGACTCCCAAAGATCCCCCAGGGGGCTCAGCTTTGGGGTCCTGCAAGATCCAAACCTACACACACACAGAGAAAAAAACCTCCCGGGGTTTATTTGGGCCTCCCAGACAACATCTGGGGCTGAATTCCACAATCTGCAAGCTCCAAACACACCCCAATAAAAAACCCTCTCAGGGACCCCCCGATAGATTTGGGGCGAGCTCCCCTTCCCCTCTCACCTGCAGGATGAGCTGGGGGCGATGGTCCTGGGGCCAAGGGTGCTGCGGCCTCAGGGGGCACTGAAACCTCCTGTTTCTCCTCCTTTTCCTGCTCCTCATCCTCATCTTCCTCCTCCTCCTTCCTAATCCCACCTCCTGCCCAGTTCCTGCCTTCTGTATATTTCGAGTGCAGCACCTTGCTTGTTTTTAGAGCGAGAACAAAGATCCCCGCGGGAACACGGCTTGCTGGCTTTAGTCAGAAGTAGCAGTGACTAAAGGTCCTGTTTCCTCTGCTGTGCTCCCGTCCTTGTTCCTCCTCAGTGTTCAGGCTGGGCTATGGGGTGTCCCTGTTTGCTGCATTTTCAGAGCTCCTCCTGGAGCCTTTGGGCAATAGGCTGTGCCCTGGGAGGGTTCTTTGTGCTCCTTTGTGACCCAGGAGAACCTTCTGGGTGGTTTCTGCGTGAGCTGCTGCTGTGATGTCACAGGAGCACTGCCACGTCCCCGAGGTGCTCCCGTGGCTGTGGGACACGGAGGCCTCAGTGTCCCCAGTGGCTCTGGGCACTGCTCCTTGCCGGAGAATCCTCCTGCCCGAGGCATTCTCAGCACCAGCCCAGCCCTGACGGGTGTCCTTGTGTGCTTGCAGGGCTGCAGTCTACAGACGTGTGCAGCGCAGCCAAAATGATCCAGCACGTGGCTGCTGCAGTTTGCACGCTGTACTCTGTGGCTTATTCGGGATATTTTTTAACCCACTTGGCACGTAAGTCGAGGTTTTCTCGGTGCTGTGGCTTTGGGCTTGCTGTGTGCTTTCTGTTCTTCCTCTGGACCCGAGCTGACTTTGTAACCAAATGGCCATGAAGGCACCATTGCTTTGGGAGAGCTCCTGCCAGCAGCTGCAGCTGAAAAAGGGGGTGTCTGCAGCCAGCGGGGCGTGCACAGCATTTGCAATGAGCCCTGGGGGGTTCTGTTCCCTCCAGCGGGGAGTCTGTGGCAGCAGAGCCGGGAACTCCCTGTCCAGCCAAAAACTGACCCAGCCCAGCATTTTGTGCTGTTCTCTTGCTGTGGGAAGGGACTGTGGCTCCTGGAGGGACGCTGGGAAAGCAAAATGCTCTCTCGGGGTTGCCTTGCACTGTGGCATTTCCCACGACAGGCAGTTTTTTCCTGACAGCATCTGGTTCATGTTCCCTCTCCTGTTGCAGGGCACCTCATGTGTGGATTCCGAGCAGCTCCTCCTCCGGTGAGTGAGAAAGGAACCTTTGGTGTTTGGAACTGTGCAGCAAGCTGTGAGCTCGGCGTGTGGCAGCTGAGTGCCAGCTTAGGAGGCTGATGGAAAGTTCCTGTCAGAGTCTTTGCAGCAGCAGCAGCAGCAGCAAAGGGATCCCCAGCAGATTTCTCCTTTTCTGCTGCTGAGCTTTTGAAGAGCTGCAGGTCTGGTTTTGCAGGCAGAGGATTGCTTGCTAGCTTTAGCCACAGTGGAATATCGTTTTCCCAACAATAAGTGGCACTGTCGACTTTAGCCCATTGTTAGTTTGAAGGGCTCCAAACCCAATTTCTGCTTTGTGCAGCTGGATGTGCAGCTGAGGATAAATAAGGTGATCACTGAGATAGAACTTCCCGTCCCTCACGCTGCCATCTGTCCACAGGGCACAAAAGCAGCACCAGCCCCTCCTCTGGCTCTCTCTGCTCCCAAAGAGGAGGCCAAAGAGGAGGAAGACAGCAGTGAGCTCCCCGCTGTTCTGGGGGACGCTGGTGAACTTCCCTCGGTGCCGGTAGATGACAGTGAACTTCCCGCTGCTCTGGGAGACAAGGGCGAACATCCCGCACTGTGGGAATACAGCGGCGAGGCTCCCGCGGCGTGGGACAAGGACAGTGGACATCTCCCGGCGTGGGACGAGGGCAGTGGATGTCCCCTGGTGCAGGACGAGGATGGCCAAGCCCCCATGGTGTGGGATGAGGACAGAGGACATCTCCCGCTGTGGGATGAGGACAGAGGACATCCTGTGCCTTGGGAAGAGGAGGCTGAACTTCTCCTAGCATGGGAAGAGGACAGTGAACATCCCCTGGCTTGGAAAGATGATGGCGAACCTGCAGCATTTTGGGAAGAGGACCCAGAACCTCCCTGTGCTTGGGAAGAGGACACTGAACCTCCCTGTGCTTGGGAAGAGGACACGGAACCTCCCTCCGCTGTGGGATCCTGGGCTGAAGGTTCTGACAGCAGCACAGCCCTGCAGCCAGAGGGGAGAGGGGAGTGGTGCCTGGTGCAGCTGAGTACGTCTGCTCTGTTCCTGTGTTCAGAGCAGGGGGCTGTGTGTGTGTCTCGGCATCAGCTGCAGCCAGCGTTGCTCTGCAGCTGAATGTCACAGGGGCATTTATTGTCCTTCCCCAGCTGAGACCAAGGGGCTCACGGCCCCAGGGAGTGGGGCTGTATTCTGGCTCTGCTCTGGCGGGGTCTCGCTCTGGGAGGGAGCCTCTTCCACGTGGTTTCTTTCAGGGAACATCGTGAGCGTGGAGGAGCCTGCCGAGAAATACCTGGAAGTGGAGCAGATTGGCCAAGGGTAAGTGCACGGCAGCTACTTCTGCACAAGCAGCCCAGGGGCTGTGCTGGTGCAGGATCAAGGGAGAAGTCAGGAGAGCTCCAAACACCTTCAGACACTGGGGTGCCATCCTGCTGTCTCTCAGTCCTGATCAGAATTGAGAACTGTGGTCAGAAGGAGCCGTCACAGGCCCCTGAGGCCGGCAGTGTCCTGCCTGCAGCAAGGAGCAGGACCTGGGAGATCTTCTGTGTCTGGAACTGGATTGCCTAAAAGAGCCACTCACCATCTGGAGACTGTCAGACAACAGCTCTCACGGAGATTTCTTTCAAATATTTTGCTTCATAAAATATCTTCCGGTCAGAATTAACAACCTAAAGGTTTAGAAACAGGAACCAGAGATGAACTAATGAGTGCTCTATTCTAGCACAGCTCGTAGAGCCCATACATTCAGGAACAGACACAGAGCTGATGCACTCTGGGGGAAAATGCATCACCTGCCTGATGGCAGGGCCCTTGTGGATCCTGCAGGTCTTAGGCAGGAAATGGAAAAGGATGAAATGCATTCTTTTCCAGTTCTTTAGACACCCATTGCTCACTTCAGGTTTTGAACTAAAGCAATTCAGCGTGGACATTTGGGATTTGCTCCAGCCCAATTCCTTCGTGTTGGGTCTCAGTTTTCTCTTGCACACCTGGCATGGCAGAGGGCTGGTGGCTGCTGTGCTGTTGTGGTAAGGGTCAATGCACCCAGGTGTTTGTGAGCGCTGCAGGCAGCAGAGATCTCCTGTCTGGGCTGGCTTTCACTCCCAGGGCCTCAAGCACTGCTTCTTTCTTCTCTGCTGTTTTGTCTCCAGGGCTTTTGGAACCGTTTCCAAAGGACTCGACAGGGCCACTGGAGGAGAGGTCAGTGCCAACACGCCCAGCACGTCTGGCAGCTCTCCAGGGCTCTCCCCTCTGCTGGGAGCTGTGGCTGCAGCTCTGGGGGCCAGCAGAGCTTTCCTGCACAGGCTGCTCCTCTGAAGGCAGAGCAGTGTCAGCCTGCAGAGCACAGCTGGGACACACTTGGTCCTTCTGGAGTGCCCAAAGGGATGCAAGGAGGGCAGCAGTGTCTGTCAGAGCAGGACATGCTGGCTTGCTCTTCATATCTAAAAGTGTGAATGGATCAGTGTTGGAGACTGAGGCCCAATTTATCTTCACCCCAGCCGCAGACAGGAACACTATTTAGCAGTTTTTCCATCCTGCCTTTCATCTTCAAAGGGTACCTCAAGGCCTAATTAGGGTGAGATCCTGCTTGGGCTCAATTTGGGACTTTAGTTCCACTTCAGCTGTCCACAGAGAGAGAGGGACAGAAATGAGAAGATGGATGTCCAGAGCAAAGCTCTCTCCTAAACCCTGCAGTTGTGTTTGGGTCTGGGGTCAGTGACAGCCTGTGACAGGGATCACCTGAGCAATGGATGTGTGTGTTTGCTTTGTTGTGCAATCCCAAACAGAGCAGCTGCATCTGAAATCATGACCAAATCCCATGCAATTGCTAAAGGGTTCCCGGCTGTTTTGCTCTGTTTTCACAGAACCAGAATTACCTCCTGCTTGCAAAATGTATTTGAATAATAATGAGAGTGTTGAGGCCATTTGAGAAGACTGTAGGTGCAGAGAATGTGGTTAGAGCTGGGAGGCTGACAGCTGAGGGGCCATTTCTGCAGAGCTTGCAAGGCCAAATGTCTCTGGCCATGTGTCCTGTAAGCAGCCCCAGCAAGCAGAGCAATGGGCTGTGGGAGTGGCCCTTGCTGAGTTCTGGTGCCCATCCCAGGGCAGTTTGGCACAGCCCGGCTCCGTCGCTCCAAAAAGCCTCGCCCCGTGTTGGCTGTGGCCTCCTGCCACAGACTCCTCCAGTTAAAGGTCTGCAATGTCCCCTCAGGTGGCCATAAAGAAAATGAGTCTCAGAGGGCAGAACAGGGAACGCGCTGTGAATGAGCTCCTGCTCCTGAAGGACAAGAAGAACCCCAACATTGTCAACTCTTTGGACAGGTGAGTGCTTCAGGCCTCATCCCGTGCACGGGCCCTGCCTTAACCTTTCCTGGCACCCGTAGTCTGTAGCCTGTTTTGAAAATGCCTGACCCAGCCGTATCTTCCCAAAACAACAGCCTGGCAGTTCGCTCCCTCCGTGTGCTTTGGTTGCTTTGGTTTGGATTTTCCTTCAAGCTGACCCTGTTTTCTGTGTCTTACAACAAGTGCTGATAAACCACAGCAGAAATTATTTCCCTTGGCTTCTTCTTCCCAGCCCTTTTGCATTGCTGCAGATGCCAGGAAAACCAGGGCCTTGTTTGCACAAATGCCTCATTTGCCCATTTTTCACTGGCCTTGCCTGTTTCTGAAGGGACTTTCTGAAAGGTTTTCTGATTGCTTTTGTCCCAAGTGCTGCACAGCCTCCTCCCCTGGATAACCCTGGGAGTTGTGTTGCCTTGTTCTGCAGGGAATGGTGGAACTGATGAGCTCAGAAGCTGAACCAGCTGGGGGCCAGTGTTGTGGTTCCACACTGATCTGGGCTGTTGCTAAACTGCATTTTTCACCTGCTTGCCATCTAAGGACTCTCCTTTCTCACAGGTGTCTCTTCCCTTAGACTGTGCAGATTCCAAGGACTCTGCAGCCTCGCAGGAATGTCTCTCCATGGGATTCTGTCCTCATGGACAAGTGACCTGGAAACAAAACTCCACTCCAGGCTTTTCCATGGGGGAATTGAGCACTGCACATTCATCTCCATGCCACTGCTTTCCTCTTCCAGCTTCCTTGTTGGCGGAGATCTCTGGCTGGTGATGGAATACATGGATGGAGGAACTTTGCAGGACGTTGTCAGACAGACACGCATGGCTGAAGGAGAGATGGCAGCTGTCAGTCGGGAGGTGAGGGATCCTGCCTGTGGCTGCCACGGCTTGGACACGATGGTCCTTCCATACAGGCGTGAGAACAGGAGTGGCTCCATGCTCAGGGCTCTGTTTGTTGGTTTCATGAGCTGGAGAAGAAAGAGCCTCTGCAGTGAACGGCCTGCCAGCATTGCTGCACTTCTGCTCTGTTCTTGCTCTCTTTCCTGCTGTTGTGGCACTCTCTGTCTGTTCTGGATTTGATGTGCTGTTCTCAGCTTTGCCCTGAACCGTTTGCCTGGAGCCTGTCTGCTCTGCACTCCTGGCCTGTCACAGCAAAGCTGCTGCTGGCAGAATTCAGACCTGTCCTTTCTTGTGTGATAGATTCCGGCCATTGGTTTTTGTCCTGGTGTTTCTTGTTCTCTCTCAGTGCCTGCAGGGCCTGGATTTCCTCCATGCGAACCGGGTGATCCACAGAGATCTGAAGAGCTCCAACATCCTCCTGGGCATGGCCGGCTCTGTCAAGCTGGATGGGTGTTCCTGGCCAGGCACGGCGCTCCCGGGTGCGGCTGTGGGGCTGCTTCCCAGTGCCGGCCAGAGCCCCACAAGGGCTGCTGGGGGCACTGCCCGGCCCCTGCTGCCAGCTGAGAGCGGCTGCCCCTGCAGAGAGCTCCGGAGATCAGCAGGGTGCCAGGGGTGGCTTTGCTCTGGGTATGGCCCTCCCAGAGGGCAGGAGTTGGAATCTAAATCTTAAAGGGAATCAGTAAAAGCCACTGCATGAAAGCTGAGGGTTTCTTTAAGGGTCCAGTTCCACCTTCCCTTGGCTACAGCCCTGAGCACTTTTCCAGCTGACTTCACTACTCCATTCTCAGACTGAGAATGGGGAGTCTTGGTGCTTGGTTTCCTCATTCCAGCTGCCTTTGACAGTGTTTGTTTCTGTCCTCAGCTGATTTTGGCCTCTGTGCTCAGCTCAGCTCTGAGCAGGACCGGTGCAGCTCCATGGTGGGCACTGCTCACTGGATGGCCCCAGAAGTTGTGACCAGTTCTCCTTATGGCCCCAAGGTGGACATCTGGTCCTTTGGCATTGTGACCATTGAGATGGTGGAAGGAGAACCTCCTTACTTCAAGGAAACGAGGGCCATGGTAAGAGGCAAATTCTCCAGGGGCTGCAGAGCCCTGTGAGCACAGGGTGACCCTGCACTGGGAGCAGCAGCTGGAGGTTTCTGCACCTGGGGAAGGGAATTCCCAGAGCACTTGAACCTCAACACAGACAAATATTCTGCAGTCTCCAACAACAATTTGCTTTGGGATTTATGCTGTTGCAGCTCTTCTGGCTCTGAGGATGACCTGAAAATGTGAATCAAGTGCATCAGCTCTTTCCAATGGCTGTGGCAGCACTAGGGTTTGGGTTTTTTGGTTGGCATAGGAAAATGAGCTGTGAGCAGCATCTCTGCCAGGGAGGAAAGTGCCCCTGGAGCTGGGGCTGAGAACCCGGGGTCGCTGTGAGCACCTGTGGGTGGGAAGGAAGCTGGCAGAGCACTGAGTTTGCTTTTCCTGCAGGCTCGCGCTCTGATCCGGCACAACGGGACCCCGCAGCTGCAGGAGCCCCGGCGCCTGTCGGCTCTGCTGCGGGACTTCCTCGAGTGCAGCCTGGAGCCGGACGAGGAGCAGCGCTGGTCTGCCCAGGAGCTGCTGCAGGTGAATGCCGAGCGGCCGAGGGGAAGCAGCAGTGCCAGGGAGGGGTTTTCTGCTGGGGCCCCTCCGATAGTCTCCAGCCTCGCTGCGTTCCACACGCAAAGCAAGCAGAATCCTCGCCGGGTTTGGCTTGGCAGGGTCCTTTCGAGGGCATCTGCCCCTGGTGCCCCACGAGGAGCAGGGCCATCTTCAGGCAGGTCCGGTGCTCAGAGCCCTGCCTGGCCTGAGCTTGGATGTTCCCAGGGAGGAGGCACCTCCCACATCCCTGGGCACCTTCTGTCAGTGTTTCCCCACTCCTGGCAAAAAGATTCTGCCTTAGATCTAACCTGAGCCTGCTTCCCTCTCCTGAGTTTCTGACCATTTCCCTTTGTCCTGTTGCAACAGAGCCTGTGAGAAAGTAACAGTTCATTTCTTTCTTTTTTATCCTTTGGGCAGCACCCGTTTTTATCATCAGCCAAGCCTCTCTCCAGCCTGACCCCTCTGATCACCGCAGCAAAGCAACTGAGGGAGCAGCGGAGGAGATGAAGCACTGGAGGACAGCTGTTAGTTACAGTAGTTAGTTAGGACAACTAGTTAGTGATGGTAGTTAGCAGTGCTAGTTGGTTATGGTAGTTAGGACAGCCTGTTTGTTACGGCTCTTATGACAGCCTGTTTGGTATGGCAGTTTTTTGAATAAAAACTCTTTTAAACCTCAAGTCCTGTTGGAAATAAAGGGCCAGGAGACCTTGTGCTCCTTTTTTGACAGGCCTTTATTATAAAGAAAGCCTATGGGGGTGGGGGCTCGGGGTTCGCGACGCCGCCGCTGCTCCCAGTTGAGTCGACGTCCCGGAGGAGGGGTAGACGATCCTGTCGACTACGGCAGAATCGGAGTCTGCGCCCTCACGGGATACGTCCCAAGACTCGTTCGTAGCTCGCTGGTCTAGGGGTCTCTTTGTACTCTTGCTCTCTTAAGTTTATGGCGATCACCTTCAGAGTTCTTAAGAGTCTTCTCTAGTTCTCTGAAGGTTTCCCTACAGGTGTGTGTAGATTATTTGGTCATCTTTGTCCTTGGCTCGTTGTCAGAGTCCATTCTGTTGTGCGTAGAAGTCTGATAATTATTAGTCAACGCTCGCTTGGCCCTCTGGGAAATCGGAGGCCTCCTCTGGGAGTGGTTTTCTGGGAGCAGCTTTGGAACTACCCGACGCAGTGGGACAAGGGGTCAGAAAATGCTTTTAAACTACCAACAACAACACACCCGGTAAGTAGAAGGTCTTCATAAGGGGATTTTTAACAAAATACTTATAACAGGAGAGGGGTACAGAGACTTAAGGCGTTAACTAGGGGAATGCAATCTGGGTATAGGGGTAAATATATGAGGTAATTAACAAGGGATTTCTGAACTGTGAGGAGATAAAACAGGCAAAAGATTAGACATTAAATTTCATCTATAACAATTCCCCCCTCTCTTATTTTGACCGGGCGTAGGCCCGCGTCAATTAGCCACTTCTGGCTCCTGAACATGAACCTTTTTTAGCTTTTTGGTATTGCTCATATGCTTCTTTTGCTGCTTCTTGTTCTGTACTTTTTAGCATCATTACTTTGGTCTGCTTATTGTCTTGAGAGGTTTCTAGGGTAGTGGGAATCATATAGCTAGATCGGATTATTGATATAATTATCTTGCTTAAACAGGGTATGAGGCAAGGAAGAAACATTAATCCAACTAATCCTGTTATAGCAAAGAAAGCTGCTTTTTTCCACCAGTTACTTTTCCAAGACCAAAAATTATCCCACCAGTCTGAATTAATTAGTGGGGTCCACTCCTGGGTTCCTACATGTGCAATTTTTCTAATTTCTTTGGAGATGTTACGAATGACTTCACTTCTATCATTTATTTCAAGGCAGCACTCAGTAGTGTTAAACTTCCCGCATATTCCTCCTTCATCCGCCAATAGGTAATCAACAGCTAGCCTTATCTGATACACTACTGTTCGAGTCTGGGAGAGTTGGTCACTGACATGTTCTAGGGCCAGGGCTGTCCTATTTGAAATAGTTTCTATCACGGCTTGTAGTCTTATTAGACGATTTAACAGATATATGGGGGTTCGATACCCCCACGAGCCGTCTTGTGCCCAAGTAGCGGGCCCATAGGTGTTGATAATTTTCTCTGGTGTCCAGGTTTTTCCTTTCCATTCTTGGGTTGCTCCTAGGTTAATAAGACTTCTTTTCTTTCTTTTTGTTGGATTTTCTAGATTATCATATAAAGGGACTCCCAACCCTGGACCTGCCTCTTTGGGGAGTAGGAAGAAAGCTGGTTTTATAACTCCCATTGTGCAGCTGCCCGTCCAATCCCCTGGTAGTTGGGTATAAGCTGCTTTCCCGCAAATCCAGAAGAAGTTCCCTGGAGCTCTCCAGAAACTTTCATCAGTTATGTGTGGAAGCTCCCAATATTTTGATATGGAGCGAGTTCCCTTGAATGGATTTGCTCCTTTTTCTGCACATTCGAATAAACGATAACCTTCGTGGTATATGCACCCTCTCTCCTTTTTATTTAAACTCCAGTATCTGTTGGGTTCTTGGGGAACCCATCGAGTAAGGAAAGGTGTTCCTTTTGTTAGCAAGTATCTTTTACAGGCTAATCTGCCTACTGAGGTGCGAAACTGGCTTCCCGTCCGTAGGATACACTCCTCTCCGATCACATCGCCTTTCAATTCCCATTTTTCCTTTCTTCTATAGCCTGGCATCATTTGTTCCTCCCCTGATAGTTGGATTTCTAAAATTTCCCGAGGTTTAAGGCTTATGCCTTCCCAAGGCCATACATCTGACATTTGTGTACTCCCACAAACCCAGCATCTGGTAATGTTTAGTTCTTTGCTGATCTTTTCCATTAAGTCAATGAATAGATTTTTACCACTTAGATCTTCCCACTCCCTGTTACTAATTGTCATATCCACCTTTCTTTTTTTAATGATGTCTATTTCTCCTTTTATTATTCCTCTCTTTTCAAAGCATAACCAAGTATCTTTCATGGGACACTCCCCTAGGATCCGTTGCCTAAACGAGGCTGTGTTCTTGGTGATCCAATAGATCTTCCCTCCCTCTTGGCAGGTCTCTAATTGTGACTGATTATAGCAGGAAGGGCTCAGGTTGCTGTGTACTCTAATCAGAGATTCCAAGTTCTCCCCATCGTACAATGGATGGTAGCACTTGATACAGGAGTCTATTCCTCCCGTGCCGTAGAAGCACATTATTACTATTATTAGTGCTTTCATGGAGGGTTGACCCCTTTTTCTCAGGAGTCCGGTAGGAGCCATTATCCTCGACCTCCCCCGGTCTTGCCTCCTGGAATTGTCTCCTGGGTTTTGTACTGGGGAGCCGAATCCTTGTCCTCCCTGCTTCCCTCCCGTTTCTCCCTCTTTTGGAATTTGTTTTTCTCCTGAGGGGTACTTGTCCCAGGAAAGGTATGCGATATGCCTTTAAGAAAGTGCAGCTGTGTCTTTGGGGGTTTCAAACACTAATAACGGTTAAAACATATTTGGAAAACTTACAAACTTCTTTACTTATAACTAGTTCTGTCTGTAGAAATTATACTGGTAGCAGAAGTTACTGGCGTGGTTTTGCTATTATCAGTTCTTAGGGGTTTTTCTCAGTTTCACCTTTAGAGCTCCAGCGGGAAAAGCAGTCCAGGTTGGGGTGGTTTCTGTGGAATCGGTGTCCTCACTCGGGGGTTTCACAGGCCCTTTGACTCTCGAGATGTGTGTCCACCCCTTCTCCAGAGTCCTAACCGCAGTATGAGTGGTGAGCAGGACTTGATATGGTCCTTCAAATCGGGGAGTAAGAGGAACATTATTCCATGATTTAATCAAAACCCAGTCACCAGGATTAATGTTATGGGTGCATACTTCTAAGGGAGGAGTCTGAGGGAGGTACCCCTTTTTCCTAAGTTGTTCTAGCGTTTTTACAATTGTTTCTAAGTACTTCCGAGAGGCTTCCTCCCCTTCTACATATTGAGCAGTACTATAAGGGGAGAGTAAAAATGGGAGGCCAAACAACATTTCATAGGGGGATACTCCGAGGTCTGCCCTAGGGCGGGTTCTTATTTGTAGTAACGCTAGAGGAAGGCACTGTACCCAATCTAGGCCCGTCTCTAGAGTTAGTTTTGTAAGGGTGGTCTTGATAGTCTTATTCATTCTTTCGACTTTGCCAGAGCTTTGGGGGTGCCACGGGGTATGTAACCTCCATCGAATGCCCAGGGCTTCAGTAATATCATGCAGAATGCGGGCTGTGAAGTGAGGGCCTTGGTCGGAGTCGATGTTATTTACTAGCCCGTATCGGGGGATAAGGTTCTCTAATAATATTTTTACCACTGTCCCTGAGGTTTCGTTGCGAGTGGGGAAAACCTCAGGCCAGTGGGTCAGATGATCTACGATTACCAAAAGGTGTTTATATCCCCTTGCTGGGGGCATCTCTGTAAAGTCAATCTGCACATTCTGGAATGGCCTCTCGGCCAGTTCTCTCCCACCTGCTATAGGTTTCCTCATTACTTTCTGGTTTACTTTTTGGCACGTTATGCAGCCCTGAGTGACAGCTCTCGCGATGTCATATACCCCTTTACACGCATAGTTTCTCAAGAAATGATCACAGAGCCCTTGGGTTCCCCAATGGGTAAGTTGGTGCATTTCAGCTAGGAGTCTCCGTGCTAGGGCCTTACATATAAACTTTCTCCCATCTGGAAGTATCCACTCCCCTTGGGGCCCTTGTTGTAATTTTAGATCTTTTATTGCTTTTTGTTCCTGCTCAGTAAATATTAGTTTTTCTTGCATGGTATTCTCTTCCCTGTTTGTCTCAGTTGCCCGGGTTAGTTTCAGGATTTTGATTGACTCCTCTGGGTCTTGAGCTGCTCTTTTTGCCGCTAAATCGGCCGCTCGGTTCCCCCTTACTTCTAAGGAATCACCTTTCCTATGTCCTCTCACATGCACTACCGCAATTTCTTCAGGCCCTTTTAATGCTTCTAGGAGGGATTGGATCATCTCCCTGTGTACTAGATCTCTTCCTTTCGAGTTCAAATAGCCCCTTTCTTCCCAAATTTTTCCGAAGGTGTGGACTATACCAAAAGCGTACCGAGAATCGGTAAAGATGGTTCCACTCTTCTTGTCTAGGAGCTCTAACCCTCTCTTTAGAGCATATATTTCACATAGCTGTGCTGACCACTGTGCTGGCAATTTCCCCTTTTCTAGAACTTCTAGATCTCCTTTACTAGATACCTGCACTATTGCATATCCTGATTTCCGTGTTCCATCTACTACTCTTGATGACCCATCACTGAAATATATTTCCCCTTGTTCTAGGGGTATATCACTTAAATCCGCTCTCACTTTCGTCTGCAGGCTAATCACCTCCATGCACTGATGTTCAAAGCCTGATGCCGGTTCACCTGACAAAAACTGGGCCGGGTTTATTAGCTTGGTGGTCGTTAGCTCTAGGTGGTCTGAGCTCATCAGCATGATTTCATACTTCAATATCCGGGCGTCTGAGAGCCACTTATGCGCCCCTTGGCTAAGGGTTCCCTTGATGTCATGGGGGGTATATGCCCTAATTTTCCCTTGAAATGTTAGTTTGTTGGCTTCTTCTACAATAAGGGCTGTGGCTGCAATGGCTTGGAGGCAAGTGGGCCATCCCCGAGCTACTGGATCTAGGAGTTTTGACAAATAAGCAATGGGCTTCTTAAAACCCGCCCAATCCTGAGTTAATACCCCATGGGCTATCCCTTCCTCTGTATTGATAAATAGATGGAATTCTTTTTTCAGATCTGGCAGTCCCAGGGCTGGTGCTGAAATAAGTGCCTGCTTGAGCCCTTCTAGCTTTTCATTATCCTCTTTTGTCCACTCTACTGGATCCGGGAGAACTAGCTTTTCATATAAAAATTTGACTTTCTGTGTGTAACCTTCTATCCATAATTTGCAGTAACCGAATAGGCCTAATAATTTTCTGATGTCTCTTTTTGTTTTTGGAGCCGGGAGGGATATAATTCCTGATATCCTTTCAGGATTTAGCTTCTTGTACCCTGGTCCAATCATGTGTCCTAGGTATATTACCTGGGGTTCCATAAACTGCAATTTATTTTTTGATACTTTTAGCCCAATTTCCCCCAAATAATTTAATAACTTTATGCTAGTCCTTCGGACCTGTTCTTGATCCTCCCCAGAGACTAGAAGGTCATCTACATATTGTAGGATCTGGACTCCTTCTTCTGGGGCAAATACTTCCAATATCTTTTCTAAAGTTTGCCCAAAAAGGTTAGGGGACTCGCAGAAGCCCTGCGGCAACCGAGTCCATCTCAGCTGCATTCTCCTACTCCCTTCGGTGTTTTCCCATTGGAAGGCAAACCAATCCCGACATTCCGGGGCTAATGGGCAGGCTCAGAAAGCATCTTTCAGATCTACCACCGTAAACCAGGCGTGGCAACAAGGAATTTTACTTAGGAGGGTGTACGGGTCTGGTACTGTAGGGTGTTTTGTGATGGTCCTCTTGTTGATCTCTCTAAGATCTTGTACTAATCGATATTTTCCTTCTGCCTTTCGGACGGCCAGAATTGGGGTGTTATGGGGTGACATGCAGGACTCTAGGATCCCTTCACTCAGCAAGGATTGAATAATGGGCTCCAGCCCCCTTCTACTTTCTAGCGATAGTGGATACTGTTTGACTTGTACGGGGGGTCCTTCTGTCATTTGTACCTTCAAGGGGGGAATGTCTAATTTCCCATACTTCCCTGTCTCCGCCCAGACTCTTTGATCTATCTTTCCCAATTCTACTTCAGTCAGCTTAAACATTTTCACTACCATTCTCCCTCCCTGGGGAATTATCCCTATTCCCAGTTGGATTTGGATGTCCCTCCCCAACAGGTTAGTATCTAGATCTGGGAGGTAGACCAGGTCTACTTGACTTATTCGTGAGTTCCCTCTTACCAGTACTTTCTCTAATACCGATGCAAAAAAAGGTCTGCTTTCCGCCCCTATGAGCTCGCATGTTTTATCCCCGATTTTTACTCCGCGTGGAACTGCATTTATGCTAGATCGATCCGCTCCAGTGTCAACTAAAAACTCAAACTCTTGAAAGTGGGGACCCACCTCTAAAGTTATCAAGGGCTCTATAGGATGGTACACGGGGTCCCCTAGAACGTAGAGCCCCTGACACCCCTAATCTTCCCCTCTTAGCACTTTTTCCAAGGCTTCCTGTTCTCTTATCATAACTTCATCTCGGGCGGCTTTCTTGCACTCCCTCCTAAAATGTCCACTCTCTCCACAGTAATAACATTTTAGATCTCTGGGCTGCCTAGGTTTCATATGGCTATGTGCTGCTGAAGTTTTATGTCCTCCAGGTGGATTCGAACTTCCCATTCCTCCTGCTGGTTCCTTCTTTATTCCTACACTTTCCTTTGTCCCCACACTTTCCCTTGCCACTGCCACCATCATACGGGCCTTATTCCTCATCTTCTCCTCCTCCCTACGCAAGTACACTTTCAAAGCCTCCTTCAACAACTCATTAATCCCTTTCTCTTGCCAGTCTTCTAACTTTTCTAGTTTCCTCCTGATATCCGGCCATGCCTTGGACACAAATTGAACTTTTAGCAGTACTTGGCCTTCTCTACTCTCTGGGTCTATGGTGGAATATTGCTGGAAACTCCTTTTCAATCTCCCTAGCCAAGCCGCTGGAGTCTCATCCTTTTCCTGGCAGCAATCGAATGCCAACTTTGAGTTGGTTCCTTTTGGCACAGCTTCCCTGATTCCCCTGATCATTAATGTCCGGTATTCCTCCATATTCCGTCTGTCCCGCTCCCTATTGGGGTCCCAGCCCGGATCATTAACTGGTAGCTTACACTCTGCAGTGACCCCGGTCTGATTCTCTCTGTCCCAAATCTTCACGGCTGCTGCCCGAACTAACTTTACCTCTTCTGGACTAAACAGGATTCTTAAAATGGAGGTGAGCTCCCCCCAGGTGTAGATGTTGGGACCCAGGAATTGATCAACCTGCTGTGCTACCCCGACCGGATCTTCTACCAAGTTACTTAACTCCTTTTTAAAACTTCTTACCTCTGAAGAGGTTAGAGGTGCATTTACATACCCTATTCCCCCGAGGACTCCCCCCATGGGTACCTCTCTCAGAGGGAATAGTCTGTCGGTCTGCAGGGTCCGAGATCGAGTATTGCAATACGGGCCCTTGTCTAAACTCTCTCCTGGGATTTCATTACAGGTCTGAGGCGGTGATGGCTCTTTAGGTTCAGTCTCGTTATTCGCTACAAGCTGAGATTTTTCCCATAGTAAGGGAGGCTTAGGGACCACCTTCGGTGAGGGGGATTGAGACATCTGCGTGGTCGATTTCGCTGATAGATGTCCAGAGTGAACTGAGGGACTCGGGGTATAAGGGGGAAGGACGGGGGTAGAGAGAGGATCGGTGACTAGGGAAGAAGCTGGGACTTGGGACTGGTCCTTAGGAGTTAGGGGAACAGAAGTTATGGGAGTGATAGGTGGTGGGGGTGAAAGATGGGGAACCTGAGAAGGGGAAGAGAACATCGGGACAAGAGTTAGAGCAAAAGGCGTCTGGGGAGCAGAAGGAATCGCCTGAGGTGGCGTAGCAGGTATTGACTGGTCAGACGGGGACGGTGAAAAATTGGGTGAAGAAGAAACATGGGTTAGGAGTGGGATCTGGGGTGGAGACAAAGGTACGGGGGTAGAGTCCGGAGGAGGGGGTAGTGGAATGGGGTTTCGGGGTCGCGAGGGAGGTTCGAGGGGAGGAGGCAAATGATCCAGAGGATCCCAGTTTCTACTTCTTTCTTCCCTTTCCCCTTCTTCTCCCTCCTTATGTTCCTTCAATTTACACATTCTTGCTGACTTCACACCAGGTCTTTCCCTTACCCAGCATTCCGCATACACTAGTTGGTCCCTATCTGGTTCGGGTTGGCTACTTAAGCCTTCCTTCAATTGATTGCACATCCAAACATCTGCTGACCCGAACCATGGCCACTCGATACCTAATTCTGGCCATATTTCCATACAGAAATGAATCATTTTAATCTTGTCTAAGTCCCGTGTCAACTCATTCCTTTCCCACTCATCTAACATTCTCCCGAGGGGGCTATCCGGGGGAATGTTCCTGACCTTCTTAGCTCTCTTTCCACGGGAAGACTTCTTACTCCCACACTGTCCCATCTTAGCAAAAAAAAAAGAAATCTAACGTGCCCCTACCCGAACGTAAAACAACTGACGGGCAACACAAATGAAACTAAACTTATTCCTTTTACAACTGATTTCCAACAGAAAAACTTATACCTCCTGTGGCCTATCACTGACCGGCCCACAGAAACTAAAAACCCGCAGTCTCCCGTCCCGGGGCCTCTTCCCTAAGGAAACTGCCTGAACTTAAATAAAACCCAGGGGTCCCTTCCCACACCCTTTTCCTCAGGCTGGGTCCCAGCGGCTACCCCTCGGTCGGGAAGTTTTTTTGGAGTGGGGTCCAAGCGGGCTAATCCCTCCCCCAGTCCGCAACCCCCCTTCCCAGAAACCCAGAGCCCGATCCCAGCGGGGTCAGCGCTACCCCCTTTCGGCCGCTCCTGGGTCCTGACCTATGAGGCCGGGTCCTAACGGAGGTCTCGGGGGCCCACCCTGGCCCCTACTCCCTCCCCGTACCTCCCGTGAGGCTCGGTCTTAGCGGGGGCCCGGGGTCCTCCCTCCCTCCACCTCACACCGTACACAGGGAAGCCACCCAGCTATCCCTGGAGGGAGACGTCTCACTCGCTTCTCTGGGCCCCGAACCGGGCCTCTTTCGCTTCCCCCCGTTCCCGGCCGGCCCCCTCGCGGGAGTCCGGAACCGCGGTACTAGGGGGTCCCACTCGCTTCGGGGGTCCGAGCTGCCGGCCCCCGTCTCATTCACTCTCACACTCGCTCGTCTCCCGTATCCCGCCGCCGGAGGGTCTCACCAGTCCGGCGCTCGTTGGTCGTCGACTCCTCCTCCGTAGGCTGTCCTCGTCGTCCGGATGGGGCCAGCTGTCCCACGAAGGCTCGAGGAGGGTGGCCAGTCCTCTCCGGTCCTCGTAGGCGTGGCCGATCCCGGACGAGCCCCCAAATTGTTGGAAATAAAGGGCCAGGAGACCTTGTGCTCCTTTTTTGACAGGCCTTTATTATAAAGAAAGCCTATGGGGGTGGGGGCTCGGGGTTCGCGACGCCGCCGCTGCTCCCAGTTGAGTCGACGTCCCGGAGGAGGGGTAGACGATCCTGTCGACTACGGCAGAATCGGAGTCTGCGCCCTCACGGGATACGTCCTGAGACTCGTTCGTAGCTCGCTGGTCTAGGGGTCTCTTTGTACTCTTGCTCTCTTAAGTTTATGGCGATCACCTTCAGAGTTCTTAAGAGTCTTCTCTAGTTCTCTGAAGGTTTCCCTACAGGTGTGTGTAGATTATTTGGTCATCTTTGTCCTTGGCTCGTTGTCAGAGTCCATTCTGTTGTGCGTAGAAGTCTGATAATTATTAGTCAACGCTCGCTTGGCCCTCTGGGAAATCGGAGGCCTCCTCTGGGAGTGGTTTGCTGGGAGCAGCTTTGGAACTACCCGACGCAGTGGGACAAGGGGTCAGAAAATGCTTTTAAACTACCAACAACAACACACCCGGTAAGTAGAAGGTCTTCATAAGGGGATTTTTAACAAAATACTTATAATAGGAGAGGGGTACAGAGACTTAAGGCGTTAACTAGGGGAATGCAATCTGGGTATAGGGGTAAATATATGAGGTAATTAACAAGGGATTTCTGAACTGTGAGGAGATAAAACAGGCAAAAGATTAGACATTAAATTTCATCTATAACAGTCCCTTGAGGTGTCCCTTCCTCCTCCTCCCTCCGTGACTCGGCTGCCCGGAGCAATGTGAGGGGAGAGCGGGCCCAGCCTGGCCCAGAGCTGAGCCCCAGCAGAGCCCTGGCAGAGCCCAGAACAGCCTCGGATCTGCAGAGTCAGCCTGGGAGGAGGCGCTCGGAGCCTTCTGGGCTGCACCCGACTCTTGGTTACAAACTGCGTGTGCTGGAAAATGCCACCGGCTCTGCCAGAGGGCAGAAGGGGCCCGGGGAAGGCCCCAGTGCTCCCTGCAAGGGAAACACCGGCCCTGGGTTTGTTATAGAGAACTATGTAGTTGGTGGCTTTTGCTCTTATGTCTTGACTTCTGCAACTTATTCTTAATCACAACGATTTTGATACAGTACAGTTTGTAATCACTTTTAACTGCTTTTGCTGTAATATAATTTGTCAGCTTTTTGTGGCCAATGCCCTGGCCCCTGTGTAGCTCATATCCTCAGAACTTCATTCATGGCTGATAGTTTAGTTTGTGCACAGTGTGAAAAACATACATACTAGTTTTGGCTTTTGCAAAATATTGAACTGGATGCCATGTGCCATGCATTAGAATGTTAACTTTTGCAGAAGTAGCTGTAGTTGTGAAATAATAACTAATGCTTTTATTTTTGTAACTAACTGACAGTAATAACTCAGAGGTATTTGTGAAACAGCCAATGTTGATTTAAATACTTGTGGAAGTAGCTAAAACCGTCTGTATGGCCAGATAACATTTAAGGAACGGGTGTGCTGAGGACCCTGCCGCTGACCCTTTGACTGTCAGGAACTGTCTCCTGCTGATGTGGAAACCCAGGTGTCCCAGGGTGAGGTTCTGGTGTTTGTATCCCCAATCGTGGGTTCTGTTCATGTTTGATATTCTGTTCTGTGCTCTCAGAACTGACTCTGAAAGTGAAGTTTGTTTTGTCTTGTTATCAGCTGGCTCACCTCCCCCCATGGTCTGTTCTCCACAAGAGGCTTGTGCGGGCTGGCTTGGCTTGCTTTTGCTGGCTTTGTTTGCTTGCTCTTGCTTCCGCTCTTGCCTTTGCTTTTTCCTGTTAGTTAGTTTAACTAGGCAGTCCAATTTTTTCCCTGGACTGTTTCTTTCCCTTTCCTTCTTCTGAATACCATCCAACCTGCTCTGGACTGGGACCTGGGAACCCTGAGGAGCACCGGGAGCCTGCGCTCTGTGATCCGCAGCAGCCATCCCCAGTGCCCAGAGCAATCCCCAGCGCCCAGACCCGGGCGACCACCCCCAGGAGAGACTTTCTGGATTTGTCATCTCTGCAGAGTGGTGAAAGAGTTTTGTTGTCATCTGGTGTTGTTCATTTTTTTTTAGTGCTGGGGAGTGTTTTGTTTGTTAAATAAACAGGTTCTTTTCCACTTCTCTCAGAGAAAATTCTTCCCAAATCAGGTGGGTGGGGAGGGGCTGTGGGGGTTTGTTTTCTGGGGGCTCCTTCCAGAGGGTTGGGGGATTTGCATTCCAAGAGCACTCAGGGTTGCGGATTGAGGTTATGCCCAAGGGGATCTGGGGTTGGACAACACAGCAGGACTGAAGGTTAAAAATGTCCAAGGGGATCTGGGGTTGGAAAACAGTAGCAACTAAAATTCTGCTGGGTTGAGAGACATCCAGGATTAAACCTGCTGGGTTGATGGATTAACATTCCATGAGCACTCAGGGTGTAGATATGTAATGTAGACTGTTTGAAAGTAAAAGGTACCTTGTTGTATGTGAGAGTGAGTGAAAAATAAAAGTGAGTAAATGTAGATTAATGGAAGTATATATAATGTAGATTGTTTATTTTGAGCTTTACTTTATCTCCTTGGAGGGAGGTGGATTGTGTTGAATGGTATTGTGAGAGAAAGGACTTTTTGAGTAGTTGAAAGAAGGTGGTATTCAGGTTGTTAGAGAAAGTGGGAAACAGAGGCAGAGGACTTGTGAAGAAATGTGAGGAATGGACTATCACATCTAAAATGGACAACACCAAAATACACCAAAGGAGTGTTGAAAAGGACTTGCATAGAAAAATCAGCAAAAAGGAGTGACAAGGGAAACAGAGGGCAAGCCTGGACTGAGCACTGTATTCACCAGCGAGAAGATCACACGTACCTGCTGTGGGCAGCAGCCCCACAGGCAGGGGAGGTGGGGGTATAAGCCATGCCAGACCTCTGTCATTCCTGTTTCTGTCTCTCATTTGTTGTCTTTTCCCTTCTGAGATAGCAGCAAGATCGTGTCACAAATGCTACAGAAAGTATCACATGGAAAGAAACCAAAGTTCCTTTTTGGTACACACACCCATGTCAACAGCCACAGACTCACCCAAACTGAGTAACTGCAGGCAAAATGGGGAAAAACTGCAGTGTACCAGAATAGGTTGGCTTTAGACTATTTATTGGCTAATGAAGGGGGTGTTTGTAGAAAGTTTAATATATCAGACTGTTGAAAATAGATGACAACGGGGAGGTCATCCTAGAAAAAAACAACCCAGACACCAATCCAAAAATTGGAAAACAGTGTTAAAAACTAACTGGTGGGGTAATGTACTGTGGCTGGGATGGTGGAAGAAATGGGGATTCTTCCTTTTATGTGTTACAACTGTTATAAATGAAAATTTGTCCAGCCAAATTAACATGAAAAAATAAAATATTTATTTTGCAATCAAATTCTATCTAGGCCAGCCACAAGGAAAGAACAGAGCCGAGCCCGGGGTCGGCCCTGGGTGTGCAACAAAGAGGTCAGCCTCAGCACAGGTTTTCCTCTAAGCCCACACACCTCCATCCTGGCACAAGCGGTTTTTATAGGGAAAATTCTGCCTGAGGCCAAGATTTTGGCAGTCAGTGTTCTCTTCAGAGTCCACATGTTAATAAGATTTTCTGCTTTGGTGATGAGGGAGAACAATTCAATGTCTGGAGTTTGTTGAATCCCTTGATGAAATTTACAGGAGGGAACACTGCATTCACCTGTGTCTGCCCAAGGATTTCCATGATATCCATCTCGGGTCCTTCAGGCAAGGATCAGCACCTGGGGTTCCTGTATCTCCCCAGCCATGGCCCATCTCCTGGGGAGCCGCACCTTCTTACTTGTAAATCAGTTTCCAATATACACCCGATCTCAACTGCGAGGGTGGGGGGGAATGCTTATACAAACGTGTAGAGTGTTAGAGTGTTCTAACAAATCTAACAAATATTCAATATCACATATATCATACTAGAAATGGCACCAATTATATCTGCTACATATAACAGTATGGTAAATGTAGCTTTGTAGATAAAATTAAGCTTTAGTAGTTAAAAGAGAAAATATGCATGTGTGTGTTGGGGGGTGGTTTAAGGAATCAGATACTCACTTCAAGGAACATGCAAATTCTCCAGAGAAGAGCAATTTATGGTTTTCTTATTAGAAGCTGATTTCTTCATGCCTTGCTCAGACTCGAAGACCCCGTGGGAATTAAAGAAAGCAGTTGACATACAACAGACAGAGTTTTTTGTTTCAAATAGAATGTATGCATAACCATGAAGGTTATATGAATATGCAACTGTGTATTGTTTTAGGGGTGATTTCTTCATTCACAAGGTACATTCCTCTTGGCTTAAGTGCCTGAGAGCATCTGGACCTCAGATATTCTTTCCTTTTTATTGTCTTGTAATTGTCCTAACTCTAAATTTTTATTAGTCTAATTATATTCCTATTTTTATCACCATTTTAATATTATTAAACTTTTAATATTCTAAAAACCAAGTGATTGGCATTTTTCACAAATTCCTATCAGGAGACAGAGAAACAATTTATAATTTCAATGGCATCATTTGATTACAAGCTGTCCTCGGAATAAGGACCAACCAGACAGCTCCAGCTCCTGACCTTCCTGCCGACCAAGCCACTGAAATGAGGAACACAACATTTCACCAGGGGATGGGATCAGATTATCTGTTAGCAGAAAAAAAAGCAGTTTGTGGAAAACTAAATTACTCAAACTGATGTTGGCAAAGAGATGACAAGGGGAAAGTGTTGAAAAAGATAATTAAGGAAATAGGAAAGCAGTTTCTGTATTGGTCCAAGCATGGAAAGGATGGGAATGGGACACGGTTTCCTGGCTCCCCGGCAGACCAGGGGTTAAACGTTGGGTGTCTCCTGGATTTTCCCCGGAAAGGGCCCATCTCTGCACCGAGCTACCTTTTTTCATTTCTAAATTAGGTCTTTCTTTCCCTGCCAACTGTGGTTTCTCCAGCCACGGCTGCAGCCACTGCTCATTTAAAACTTGAAGATTCTTTTTCTAGAGGCACAACAGACTTGATGTATATTTTTCATAAGCACAAATTATTCCATAACACATATTACAATGGGGCTGCGGAGATCCCCTGCAGGTCCATGGGGAGGCAGAGATCCCGCAGCTGGGAGCAGGGAGGCGTGGGGAAAGCTGCATTTAAGGCTCTGCACTGACTTCTCCTTCTCCTGCTCCGAGTCTTTGGAGTTTTCCGCCAGAAATCTCTCCCCTGCCCCACTCACCCACAGGGCTTGGGGCAGGTTTCCCTTTTCGGGGGAAATCAAAGCGAAGCACTGATGTGCTAACGAGGGGCAGGAGAAGTGAGGCTCCTGGGCTTCCCGCAGAGGCGGAGGCACGGGAGGCGCAGGGCCGGGAAAGCCGTGGCGGGAGGCGCGGAGAAGTTTGTTTGTGTGGGCAGCTCAATCCCGGCTCGGCCCGGGCCCGTGCCGGGGCTGTTCCTCATCTCCGGCTTTCCCCTCACGCAGCCCGGGGGCGCCGAGAGCGCGGGGCGAGGCGGGGCCGTGCGCAGAGCCCGCCCCGAGCTCGCTGCCATTGGCCGCCGGTGCCGTCAGTCGCGGTCGCGGCGCGCTGATTGGTGGGAGCGGGGCGCGGCGCGGCCCCGGCGGCGGGCTGAGAGCGGCCGTGGCCGCGCAGCGCCGCCATTGGCCGAGCGGCTGCGCGGGCCCGGCAGCGGCGGCAGCGGCCGGAGCGCGGTGAGGCGGCGGCGGCGGAGCTCGGAGGCGGCCCCGGCGCAGGTGGGAGCCGCGCTGGGCTCTGCGGGGGCTCGGGGCTGGCTGCGGGCGGAGGGGGCGGCAGGGGGCTCCGGCGGCTCGCCGGTGCCGTGTCCGGCCCGTGCCGGCCCCGGGCCGAGGGCGCTGCGGGAGCGGCTGCCCGCGGTCTCCTTCCCGCCGGGGCCGGGCAGGAGCCGCTGCCGGAGCAGCGCTGGCTCGGCCCGGCTGCTGTGGGTAGGACAGAGGGGCTGCCCCGCGGCCGGGAGCGGGCGGGGAAATTCCCGTCGCCGGAGGTTCGTGTGCCCGGAGGAGAGCGAGGAGTCCTGTCAAAGTGACTTTATTGCCGAGCAGGGGCAGAGGCCGTGGGGCATTTGCCGTGCGCTCTCTGCCGTGGCTGTAGTCCGCAGCCTCCTTTTTATCCTCATTTTCCCGGCCGCATCTCCCTCTGCCTTTGCCCACCGGCTGAGTTCCTTGGAAGGTTCCGACTTCCCGATGCGCCTGGAGCCTGTCCTCGTTAATGTGCACCCTCCTTTTGTATAACAGCCGATATTCATGGCTCTGTTAAGTCTTTGTTCTTCTCGGCGAAGTTCGGGAATGTAGCGGGACTTTGAGCAGCTCTCTGGGTCAATTTGTAACATTTATTGGAACTGATGGTTTCTCACGTTGCTTCCTTATCTACAAGTGCCCGGCCCTATCTCCAGGCAGATTCACTCCTTGACTCTGTTTTGTCCTTCCCGGGTCCTCTTTGGTTTTGGGATTATTCTCGGTGCCCTCATTCCCTGTCCTTTTGTAGCCGTTTGTGGATCAGGAGGCCTGGCTGCCACCTGCATGCCCTGGCTCAGCTGCTGGATGAGCTGCACTGCCAAGGTGTGGAGCATGGTAAAAAGATGAGAGTTGCTGCAGCACAGAAGAGGAGAAGCAGCATTCCTTTAACCCCTGGTGTTCTGGGGAGCCAGGAAAGCGTGTCCCATTCCCATCCTTTCCATGTTTGGACCAATACATAAACTGCTCTCCTATTTCCTTTGTTAGCTTTTTCACCACTTTTCCCTTCTAATTTCTTTACCAGCAGCCGTTTAAGCCATTTAGTTTTCCACAAACTGCTTTTTTTTCTGCTCACAGGTAATCTGATCCCATCCCCTGGTGAAATGTTGTGTTCCTCATTTCAGTGGCTTGGTCGACAGGAAGGTCAGGAGCTGGAGCTGTCTGGTTGGTTCTTATTCTGAGGACAGCTTGTAATCAAATGATGCCATTGTAGTGATAAATGGGTTCTCTGCCTCCTGATATGAATTGGTTTGGGTTCTCAGGGGCTGGTCCATGGTGTTGTAGGATTTTTTCTGGTGGTCCTTCAATACTTTTCCCTGTTTTTGGGTGCTCCCTTCAGTTGGGGCTGCCTCAGTTGACTGCTTTTTTCTAATTACATCATCAAATACTTGAATTCCAACTGATTTCCCTGAACTTGTTCTAGCAAAACCCCCAGTGCTCTGATACACCCTGTACAGCACAGACAGTGACAGCAGATGTTGGAGTGGGCAGAGGGATGATCCCCCCCTTATTTTAGTGAAGTTTTCACAACATTCTCCATTTGCTGTTTCCCTTTGCAGCTTCAGCCATTTCTGTTGCAGAGTCAGAGATGCTCAGCATGGGCTCTGCCTTCAGCTGTGCAGATTCCATCTGTGCAAGCAGGCAGAGCTTGGGGTGAGGGGCAGAGGGAATCAGCCAATTCCTGCCCCAGGCAAGAAGAGCCAGGTACATTGTCCCCACTTTGCCCCAGCAGTTTTAATTTGCATTTCTGAAGCTCCTCCCGGGTGCCTGGAATGCAGCTTCTCTTCCACAGCAGCCTTCAGCAGCCTCAGTTGTGCCCCCCCCACAACCTGCTGCTTTTTTGTTTTCCTTCAAATCATCTATTTATTGTTTATGAGTTAAAGGGTCACCTTTAAATCTCATCTAGTTTTGAAAATTTTGAAAAACTCTAATCACTTGGTTTTTAAAATTTTAAAAGTTTAATAGTAATAAAATGGTTATAAAAATAATAATACAATTAGAGTTAGGACAATTACAAGACAAAAAGAGCAAAGAATTACGGATGTCCAGATGCTCTCTCATGTTCTTGACACTAAGTTAAGAAAAGCTTGACTTGTGAACAAAGGAATCACCCTTAAACCAATACACTTGTTGCATATTCATACATTCTTCATGGTTATGCATACATTCTGTTCTAAACAAGAAACTCTGTTGTATGTCAACTGTTCCCTTTAATCCCCTGGCCTCTTCAAGTCTGAGCAAGGCCTGAAGAAATTAGCTTCTCCTGATAAGAAGCCATAAATTCCTCTCCTTTGGAAGATTTAGGTGTTCTTCAAAGGGAGCATCTCATTCCTAAAAAGAAAACTCCCCCCACATACATAATCTCTATTTTAACATAATGTTGTAACCTAAAACTACACTTAACACAATATGTAAGGGAATTAATACAGCATAACTTTCTAACATGACACATATAATATTCATTGTAACATTTGCGAAAAGCCAATCATAAATATGCATTTTTCACAATCCCACCTCTTACTGCTCAAGCCAAATTCTTTATAAAGAATATTTCCTGTCCTCTTGCATTCTTTGGACTCTGTTGGTAATCAAATAAAACATGGGATTAAACAAAGAAGAAATATCAAAAGACTTGTAACACATAAAAGGAAGAATCCTAATTTCTTCCACCATCCCATTCTCAATACATTACCTCACCTGCTAGTTTTTAACGTTATTTTCCCATTTTTGTACTGATACCTGGGTCATAATTTTTTTCTGATATCCTTTGTTTTTTCCAGGATGACATCCTCATTGCCATCTATTTTCAACAATCTGTACACCCCATTCTTTAGCCAATAAATAGCGTAAAGCCAACCTATTTTAATGCACTGCAGGTGATGTTTGGCTTTGCAGACTCCATATTAATTCCAATGCCTGAGCAGCTTTGTTTATTATCTTCTCTATAACTGCTTGGAGTCATTTAATATGACTCAGGATATAATTTGGGGTTAACACAGAGCTAGACTGCTGTGCTTGTTTTACCTTTTTTTTTACTAATTGTCTCTTTACCGAATCTTGGACTATATTTCTAAGATCAAATGTAAAACAAATCCATCTCTCTCCTTTTGGACATTCCATGCCCCAAGTATTACTACTTTTTCCTAAGTTCTTTGTATGTGATAATTTTCCCCCTTTTTCCTGCAGGTACTTAATTTGGATGGGTTATAACAGTGCCTGTTGACATGGGTGTGTGTGACAAAAAGGAACTTTGGTTTCTTTCCATGTGATACTTTCTGTAGCATTTGTGACACGATCTTGCTGCTATCTCAGAAGGGAAAAGACAACAAATGAGAGACAGAAACAGGAATGACAGAGGTCTGGCATGGCTTATACCCCCACCTCCCCTGCCTGTGGGGCTGCTGCCCACAGCAGGTACGTGTGATCTTCTCGCTGCTGAGTACAGTGCTCAATCCAGGCTTGCCCTCTGTTTCCCTTGTCACTCCTTTTTTACTCATTTCCAGGCAAATTGTTTTTGACACCTTTTAACTGTGGTTTTCCACCATTCCTCAGGTATCTCTCAGTCCACAGGCATTGATAATCCCCATCTACAAAAGCAGTTTATTACTTCAGTTTTTGAGGTCTTTCTGTATAGGGGATTGATTCAGTACTCAATACTTCTTGCCACAAGAACATAGATTTTGTGAGCTACAATGCCAATTATTCTCATAATTTAAACATTCACTTATAACCCAGCTGCCATGTCCAGTGTGGGGATGAATCAAATAAAGTATACAGCATAGTGTTAATGGCAATTTCCCTTCTTGCCTGTACAAGTCACAGGCTAAGGCCAGACTATCAGAACTCTTTGACTCAAACACTCCCGACCCTCCTGTTTGAAGTGGCAGTGTTCCTCTGCCAAGGAGGTGTCGGAGGCGTCTCAGGGCTTATTCAGGCAGGGCTTAGAACCAGTGATGCAAGCTTTGCCTTATTTCTCAGTTAGGTGTTATTCTTTGTACCTGCCTTGGATCATTTGGGTCTTCCCAAACCATTACCACCCAGTCCTGGTTGAAAGTTAATTTGGTATCACCCGGTTTAGATGTGATAGTCCATTCCTCACGTTTCTTCACAAATTCTTTTATTTTGCTGGCATGAATTCACCCTCTTTTCCATGGTTGGGATTGCTGCTTTAGTAGTACCTGGAAAGGACTTCTTAATAACACAGTGTTAAAAGAAAAGAAAAACAATACTGCATTAACTTTCACCATTAGTTTTCTTCAAAACTTTCTGGGTTTAACTAAAAACCTTTTCTATAGCTGCTTCTTCTTCTTGTATCCAGCTGTGCTAATTGCTGCAGAGGCCAATTCTTCTTCTTGTGAGCTATAATTAGTTAAATAAAAAAAAGACTAGCCCAAATTTAACACAAGATGTATCACATCTCTTGGTTTTTTGCTTTTTAGGCAACATCCAACTGTTTTAGTCTTACAGACCCATTCTTCAGAACAAAAGCCTCCTTTCCTTAATAACAAAAATCAGAAGGAAAAAAAAGAAGTCTTGTTTAAGAAAATAAAGCACATTGTGAGAGTCAGCTATCTCTGCTTTGATCTTATCTCTATTGGTGGTCCAGCTCTCCCTCTTTATCACAGCTTTGCCTTTGACTGTACTTCCTCACTCCCCTCCCCTTGTTGTCACTCTGTCTAGCAGGAATGGAGGAGAACTCACAGATAGCGACTGTATGGGGACTTTGGGGCGTATTTCGCTCTCCCTCTTTCTCTTTCTCTCTCTTTCCCTTTCTCTCTCTTTTTCTCTCTTTTTTTCTTTTTCTCTTTTTCTCTCTTTTTCTCTTTTTCTCTCTTTTTCTCTCTTCTCTCTTCTTCTCTCTTTTTCTCTCTTCTCTCTTTTTCTCTCTTTTTCTCTCTTTTTCTCTCTTTTTCACTCTTCTCTCTTTTTCTCTCTTTTTCTCTCTTTTTCTCTCTTTTTCTCTCTTTTTCTCTCTTTTTCTCTCTTTTTCTCTCTTTTTCTCTCTTTTTCTCTCTTTTTCTCTCTTTTTCTCTCTTTTTCTCTCTTTTTCACTCTTCTCTCTTTTTCTCTCTTTTTCTCTCTTCTTCTCTCTTCTTCTCTCTTCTTCTCTCTTCTCCCTTTCTCTCTCTTTCGCTCTCTTTTTCTCTCTTCACATTTCAACATCCACATTCCAATATCAGTCCACTTTCTAACATTAGTCCTACATCCTGGAGAGGTGAGTCTGCCAATCACCTCTCCCTCCTTTTTCAACTTCCTTACAAATTTAATTACTTTTGTTATGTGTGTTCTGCAGGCCTTTAATTCACGGCACCCTCCACCAAGGGCTACCAGCTACCCACAGCTGACAGTGCTAAAACTAAAGACTTATTTTGCTGTCACAATTTTCCATTCACAAACTTGAAAGGGTTGTAGGAACAAGGTAAACAAAAACTTACTTCTGAAGTGATCTTGCCTGCAATAAAAAATTTAAGGCAATCCTTGTTAGTGCAATATAATTTGCAAAGAAGCCAAGGTTTGATTTGGGAAGAGCATCTGAGGACACAGAGCATGAGTTTTACAAATCTATAATTTGAAGAGGGAATAGACAAAATGTGGATACAGTGGGGGAGACAGCAAGTAAGGAATTTATCTCTGCAATACTCTCTTTTTGACTGCCAGGAGACACTCTCTGAAGAGGTTCTTACAGTACAAACAATAACTGGATGGGAAGAGGCACTCTTGAATTTAAGCTTTGGTGTCAAAGTAGGAAACTGCCCCTGAGCACTGCAGTGCTGGAGCACCCTGCCTGCAAACTCACCAGAGGCAAGCCACTGCTGCCACGCTGCAGGGCTGCCTGCAGCACAGAGGGAATCATGGCCAAGCCCTCCCTGCAGGCCTGGGCAATCCACACAAGGAATCACAATTGCTTCATAGCTCTCTAACTCATTCAAGAAATAGGAAACTGTAGTAAACAGAGATCTCCCTCACCATCTTTTTCATATGTGTGTGTCACACACCCACTGTGATGCTGGAAGTAACAAATTGTTTACATTAGAAGATACTGAAACTTTTTCTTCATCTAGCTTTGTAGTTTCCCTTTTCTATATGTAGCCACCTCCCATTGTGGGAAAAAATGAGCCCTATTTTTTTACAAGTGTTTTGTATGCACAATTTTATTTGCTGTTCTAGATACACTGCAAGTAGTTAGCACTTCCAGAAAAACTAGCAAACAAACAAAACAAAAAAAACGAAGAAAGCAAAACACATTTGGGTACATGAAAAAGGACTGGTTGGAAGGAAAATTGTTTCTCATTGACCTGCCAAGCAGCTGGTGTTACCTTTAGTTTAACTTTACACACTGAGAACACTTGATTGAACAGCCTGCATTGACTCAAATTAATAGCAGGTTTTGCTATGCCACAGCTGTAAACTAGTTTTTCAATCCTAGAATACAGTAAGTTATGTATTTCAAGATAAAAATCACAAAGCAAATTGGAAGAAATTTAGTACTGCATGAGGTGTGCACACAATTAATTTACCTCTAGAAGTCAGTTTATGACTTTCCTCTACCAGGATTGCAGTAGCTGCTATAGCTTGAATACACACTGGCCAGCCTTGATTTACTGGATCCCACATCTTTGATAAATAAGCCACGGATCTCTTTACTCCTCCCCACTCTTGAAACAAAACCCTATGAGCTACCCCTTTTTTTTCATTTACATACAAATGAAAGGGTTTTGCTAGTGAAGGTGAGCTTAAAGTTGATATTGGGGCTAGTTTTAACTTCTTTTTTCTTAGTTTTTCATTATCCTTTTTGATCCATTTTATATCATCTCCCTCTGTCAGTTTTTTTTATTCAAAAATTTTACTGTCTGTGTATATCCTTCAATCCACAATCTATAATATCCCAATAATCTGAGTATCTTTCTGATTTCCCCCTTTGAAGAGGGAGGGGGAAGGGATAGAATCCCTGTGTTTCAGTCTGGGTTGAGCTTCCAACTACCCTTACTAAGCAAGTGGCCAAGATATTTTACCTCTGATTCTACAAATTGCAGCTTCCCTTTTGATACCTTTAATCCTTTTTCCCCAAGAAAATTCAAAAGCTTTATAGTAGCCTCTCTAACTTCAGCTTCAGCTTCCCCAGAAAGTAAAAGATCATCTATACATTCGTGCCGCGCTCCCAAATAACGCAACTCCACACATTAGATAACTTGTATTCCAGGGGGAGTGGGGAAAATTTGTAGTATTGTTTCTAAAGCTTGTCCAAATAAGTTTGGGGATTCTGTAAGCCCCTGTGGTAGTTTTGTCCATCTTAATTGCTGTTTTCTCCAATTAGTGGGTCCTTCCATTCAAAAGCAAAGATAACTTGCTCTCCTGGGCTAATGGGCAAGCCCAAAAGGCATCTTTAAGGTCCACTACACTAAACCACTGATGCTGGGGAGGAACTTTACTTAAAAGAGTATAAGGATTTGGTACCACTGGATAGCGGGTCTGAGTTCTTTGTTAACCTCCCTTAAGGCTTGTACCAGTCTATAGCTCCCATCAGGCTTCTTTACTGGGAGTATTGGGGTATTATGGGGAGACATACAAGGTTCTAATGTCCATCCTTTGTTAGTCCTTCTATTACCAGCTTTAAACATTCCCGTCCTTCTAAAGATACAGGATAGTGCTGTACATGTATGGGACAATTTTTTTTCCTCAATTGTAATCTTTATAGGGTCAATATTTAATCTTCCCCTATTTCCCTCCCAAGCTCAAACTTCCTTGTTAATTCTTCTTCCATCCTCCTGGCCTAGTTTTAAAGGTCTAGCTGTCATCTTCCCATCTTCTGGAACAACCCCTATTCCTAATTTCACTTGTAAATCTTGTCCCAGTAAATTGTACCTGCCCCTGGGACCAAGAAAACATCCCTCATCCAAAATTTAGTTTCTCCCTCTATTGCCACATTTTTAATAACGGGTACTGTGAAACTCTCTCCTTTTGCTCCTGTTACTTTTAGAGTATCTTTGCTTACACTATAACCTTTTGGAATATTTAACATAAAGGTTCTTTCTGCCCCTGTGTCTACCACAAATTCCAGTTCTTCTTCTTGGGGACCCACTCTTGAAATTATCTCAGCATTCCCCACCTGGACCCACCTGCGCCCCCCCTCGGCCCCATGGCCCCGCGAGGGGAATTTGGGGAGGTGGGAGTGGGGCAGCGCCAAGGCCGGGCCCCCCCGCGCTGTCCTGGCGGGAGCGGCTGCAGTGGGGACCGAGTGCGGGCGGGAGCGGCCGAGAGCCCAGCGCTGCCCCAGCCCGACCTGCCCCAGCTCCATCCCTGCCCCTGCGCTGGGATGCTGTGGGGCTGGGGGGAAGAGGGAGCCGGCAGTGGGTGCTGGGCCTGGGGGCAGGAGGAGAAGGGAAGGAGAAGCAGGCTTGAGGAACAGAATGGTCAAACGATGGATGTGGCAGGAGAAGATGGGATTGTGGAGGAGAAGGAGGAATAGCAGGAGGAAGAGGAGAGACACAGGAGGAGGAGGAGGAGGAGGAGCAGAAAGAGGAAGCAGCAGAAGGTTCCACCCCTCCCTGTGTCTGCAGCCTCCCCCCAGCCCAGGAGTGCTGCTCCCCCCACATGCAGCAGGTGACTGTGGAGGGGGATCCACGATTTTCACAGGGTGAATCTTGGTGTTTCTGAGCTTTCTTGGGCTAAATGTTGGTGCTTTGATTTTATGTGGCAGCTGAATCTTTATGTTTTGGAGGAGGATTTGCTGAGCTGTTATGTTTGGGGAGGTTTTGTACTGTGTCTTGAAGTTTGCAGGATTTTTGAGCTAAATCTTGGTGTTTTGTAGGTTCTTATAGACACAAGGTTCCCAGTGACTTCCTGAGATGAACTTGGGCAAGGAGGAACCTCCAGTACAAGGAGCTTTTCTCTTGTTTTTCTGTCAAATCAGGATTTGTCATTGCCAGGGCGTGGCTGGATGGAGGAGGAGGGAAAGTCCCGGAGATGCTGCAGGAGGAGGAGCTGCAAACCCAGCCCAGGGAGCTGTGGGGAGGAAAGAGCCCCCTGAGCCAGGAAGGCGGGCGGAGATCCAGCCAGAGCTCGGAGCTGGTGGAGAAGCCTCATGGCAGGGAGAAGCCCCACAAGTGCTTGGAATGTGGGAAGGGTTTCAGGTGGAGATCCAACCTGATTAATCACCAGAGGATCCACACTGGGGAGAGGCCCTACGAGTGTCCCCAGTGTCGGAAGAGGTTTCAGAGAAGCTCCACTCTCCTCCTCCATGAGCGGATTCACACAGAGGAGAGGCCCTTCCTCTGCCCCGACTGCGGGAAGGGCTTCAACCGCAACTCCAGCCTCACCGTGCACCGGCGCATCCACACCGGGGAGAGGCCCTACGAGTGTGGGAAGTGTGGGAAGGGCTTCAAAGACATGTCTGGCCTGATTGAGCACCAGGTGATCCACACTGGGGAACGGCCCTATGAGTGCTTGGAATGTGGGAAGAGCTTTGGGAGGAGCTCAGGCCTGCGAGCACACCAGCGCATCCACACTGGGGAGAGGCCCTACGAGTGTCCCCAGTGTGGGAAGAGGTTTCAGACCAGCTCCAATCTCCTCCTCCATGAGCGGATTCACACAGAGGAGAGGCCCTTCCACTGCCCCGACTGCGGGGAGGGCTTCAAGCAAAACTCCCACCTCACCAAGCACCGGCGCATCCACACCGGGGAGAGGCCCTACGAGTGTGGGAAGTGTGGGAAGAGCTTCTCACAGAGCTCAGCCTTGACCACACACCAACGGAGGCACCACTAAGGGAGGCCCTGTGAGTGCCCCGAGTGAGGGATGAGGGTTTGGGAAGAGCTTGGAGTGAGGGAAGAGATTGAGGGAAGAGTTTGGTGTGCTGCTGCAGGTCCATCCCCCATGGGAGGATCCGGGCTGGATGATCCCCAGTGACCCCCGTGGGGCAGAGCCCTGGTGTCCCCGTATGGGGAATAAAACAGAGAGAAAAGCAATGGAGCTGATAAAGGGGCCTGATATCTGAGGCCTGACTGAGCAGAAACTGTGGGAGACACAGACACAGTTTCAGTCTCCCTGGGCAAGAAGTGACCAGAAAAAATGGTGTGAGTCTTTGTGATAAGATAAATGTTCCCAGATTACTGGATGTCTCGAAGAATGTGTAACCAATGGGAAATTGTTACCAAAAACAGAGCCCTCTGTAAGCACCATACAAGTAAATCCCTGTATAAACACCTGGTACACTCAATAAAATTGGCTTTGGTCTAAACTCGGATGTCCCCGTCTCTCCATGGTGGATAACCCTGTTGTGGGTGATCCCCGTTGGGTGGGGGAAGGTGCTGGAGGGATTTCTTTCCCTTCTCCTGGTGCTGCCGTGGTTTGGTTGGTAATAAATTCCCTCCCTGTGCCCAGGCCGGGTCTGTTGTCCCCGTGCCGGTGCTCGGGGCGGGATCTCTCCCGTTCCTTCTCTGCACTGCCGGGCCTCTCCTCAGCCAATGAGAGAACGCGGTGGAGAAGAGTCAGCCAATCAGCGAGAGCGGGGCTGATGACTCACCAGTTGCCGGGCAGACCCGCAGCAGGCAGTGTTCCCCACCTGGACCCGCCCTCCCTGCCCAGGGCCGGCCCCGCCGTGGGGTCCCCCCAAGTCCCTCCCCAGTGCCCCCATGAACTGGGCTGGGTTTAACTGGGAAGCTTTACTGGGAACACTGGGAGCAGGGGGCAGGGGCAGAGTGACAGCAGGGCTGGGGGGACACAGGTCGCCCCCAAAATCAGCGTGGGGATGGAGCGGTGGTCCCGGCCGGGCCCGAGGTCACAGGGAGCGGCTGCGGCCGCCGGCGGCTCAGGAACTCTATGGGCAGAGAAAAGGGGGTGACACCAGGCTGGGGACCCCGGCGAGCACCCACACTCTGGGGGAGGGGGGACACGACTCACGGGACCCCCCAGACTCTCTTGCGCAGGTAGAACCCGATCCCCAGTGCCAGGAAGACAGAACCCAACTCAGGAGTCTCCAGTTCCTGTCAGCATCTTGCTGCGGCAGCATCCAGCAACATCTGGGTGGCCCACAGTGGTCAGGATCTCCCAAAAACTCTCACAGACACCCAGACCCCTCCAAGAACCCTCCTCATCGCTCCCAACCCACTCAGGATCCCCTGAAACCTCCCTCTTGATCCCTTCCTGACCTCCCCAGGACCCACCAAAGCCCCTCCTGTCCCTCTCAGGATCCCACAGCCTCCTTCCAGTTGCCCCCACTGCCCCAGGACCTCCAAATCCTCTCCCAGTCTCTTCCCAGTGCCCATCAGGACCCCCAGAACCCCATCCCACCCTCCCCAGTATCCTTCAAACCCCTTCTTAGCCCTTCCAAACCTACAACCTCCTCTCCCAGTTGAAACCAGGATCTCTCCAACTCCCTCCCAGTTGCTCCCAGCACATCCCAGTGGTTCTCCCAGCGCCCCCAATTCCTCCCCTGTATCCCAGTGCTGGCTCACTAGGTGCTCCAGGCTGTTGTGCTCCACCTGGCAGGTGGAGGTGACCCTGGCCCGGGTTGGGGTTTCCAGCAGCACCAGGAGCTGGTGGGTCCAGTCCCCATTGGGGACCATGTCGGTGGCCACCACAGAGAGCTCCTGCTGGCCCTGGAACCACCTCAGCTGGACGTGAGCAGGGTAGAAATCCACCAAGGAGCAGAGCAGGTGCCGGGGCTGGGCTGGGAGCTTGAGGGCACCAGCGAGATGGACACGGTGGGGGTCACTGGGAGAGAGCGGGGACACACTGGGATCAGCTGGGGGGAACTGGGAGAGAGAGGAGGGGTGGTGTGACCTTGGGGCAGACTGGGAATGGATTGGGAGGGACTGGGAATGCACTGGGAAAGACTGGGGTGTCACTCAGAGAGATGGGAGGGAATGGGGGGCACTGGGAAGGAACTGGGAATGAAGCGCGCGGCACTGGGAGGCCGAGTCCAGCGCGGGGCACGCGGCGCTGCGGGTCTGCCTGGCAACTGATGAGTCATCAGAGACTCGAGCTCTGATTGGCTGAGGGGCGGCAGCGCCACGCCAGGCTGAGATGGACAGCCGGGAGGCACTGGGAGAGACTGGGATGGACTGGGAGAGCCACGGGGTCAGTAATTAGTTGGTTGGTCCGTATTTGGGATGCTGCAGGCGAGGCTACAATTCTGGATGGCACTGAAGCGAGACATTTGGGATTCCTGTCACATGATCCTGTCATTGATCAAGGAATGATGAGGGGGGCTCACCCTCACAGCCTCTGGGCACGGGTTCTGGAAAGTGTAGCACAAAGATACCTGTGTGCAGATGATCTTTATATGCAGCAGACCCAGTGGAAGACTATAGAACACGGGATCCAACGTCTGAGAGAAATGGCAGTGGCAGAGATTATCTTCTCAGATGAAATAACAACTAGGAATCCAGACTTGGTACCATGTACATCTGTGATGTGGCAAAAACTTGTACGGCTTGGGCCACATGAATACGCTTCTGCTTTAGCAATAATGAAGCAGGAGGAGAGGGATGAGACCTTGCTCGACATGGCAAGGAAACTCCGAGCATATGCAGATGCTGTACATGGCCCAACCCATGCCAGAATTGCAGCAGTGCAAACACATCTGCAGAAATTAGAAGGTAAGAGGAGAATCATAAGAGACTCAGGGAGGAGATTAAGGAGGACCTTTTCCAAACCTCAGCAGTACAGATCAGAGGTTCTGGTATCCAATGTAGATGTTCCTCAGATGGTGAGAGAAGGTACACCCCAAGAGCTGAGCTGTGGTTCTTCCTGTGCGACTGCAGAGAAAACATGAGGAGATGGGACGGAAAATCTACTGCTGCTCTAGCACAACGGGTGCATGAATTGAAGGAAGGCAAGACCCAGAGAGGAAGTGCCACCAAAAGGAGAGCAGCTCCAGTTGCCCGTAGCCAAACTGCCAGGCATGATGATGATGATGACATGTCCGATCCCCTTGAAGGAACCTCTAAGACATACGCCCAAGGCAAGAAGGATAGCCAGGCTTAGAGGGGCCCTGCCTCTAGCCAGGTAGAGGTGAGGGAAAACCGTGTTTTCTGGACTGTGTGGATTCACTGGCCTGGCACATCAGAACCACAAAGATAAAAGGCTTTGGTCGATACTGGTGCACAATGCACGTTAATTCCATCAAGACACATAGGGGCAGAATCTGTCTCTATCGCCGGTGTGACAGGGGATCACAGGACTTTACCTTGCTGGAAGCTGATGTAAGTCTGGCAGGAAAGGAGTGGAAGAAACACCCTATTGTGACTGGCCCAGAGGCCCCATGTATCTTGGGCATAGATTACCTTTGAAGGGGGTATTTTAAAGACCCAAAGGGACTCAGGTGGGCATTTGGGAGAGCAGCTGTAGCGACAGAGGGCATCCAGAAATTGAACACCTTGCCTGGACTGTCTGAGAATCCAACTACAGTAGGACTTCTGAAGGGAGAAGAACAAAAGGTACCAATTGCCACTTCAACAGTGCATCGTCGACAGTACAGAACAACTCGAGATGCTGTGGTTCCCATCCATAGGATGATCTGAGAGCTGGAGAGCCAAGGGGTGGTCAGCAAAACCCACTCACCCTTCAACAGCCCCATCTGGCCTGTGCGTAAATCTGAAGGAGAATGGAGATTGACTGTAGACTATCATGCATTGAATGAAGTGACTCCAGCACTGAGCACTGCTGTACCGGACATGCTGGAACTCCAGTACGAGCTGGAGTCCAAGGCAGCAAAGTGGTATGCCACCATTGATATTGCCAATGCATTTTTATCCATTCCTCTGGCAGCAGAATGCAGGCCTCAGTTCGCTTTCACCTGGAGGGGCGTGCAGTACACCTGGAACCAACTGCCCCAGGGGTGGAAACACAGCCCCACCATCTGCCATGGACTGATCGAGGCTGCACTAGAAAAGGGTGAGGCTCCAGAACATCTACAGTATATTGATGATATCATTGTGTGGGGGAACACAGCAGCAGAAGTGTTTGAGAAAGGAGAGAAAATCATCCAAATCCTCCTGGAAGCTGGTTTTGCCATCAAGAAGAGCAAAGTCAAGGGACCTGCTCGAGAGATCCAATTTTTGGGAGTGAAGTGGCAAGATGGACGGGGTCAGATTCCTACAGATGTCATCAACAAGATCATGGCGATGTCGCTACCAACCAACAGGAAGGAGACACAAGCTTTCCTAAGTGCCATAGGCTTTTGGAGAATTCCTGAGTATAGCCAGATTGTGAGCCCTCTTTACCTGGTTACCTGCAAGAAGAAGAATTTCCCCTGGGGCCCTGAGCAGCAACAAGCCTTCACCCAGATCAAGCAGGAGATCGCTCATGCTGTAGCCCTTGGCCCAGTCAGGACAGGACCAGAGGTCAAGAATGTGCTCTACTCTGCAGCCGGGAACCATGGGTTGTCCTGGAGCCTTTGGCAGAAGGTGCCTGGGGAGACTCGAGGCCGACCACTGGGATTTTGGAGTCAGAACTACAGAGGGTCCGGAGCCAACTACACTCCCACAGAGAAGGAAATCTTGGCCACCCACGAGGGAGTCCAGGCCACCTCAGAGGTGACTGGCACGGAAACACAACTCCTCCTGGCACCCCGACTGCCGGTGCTGGGGTGGATGTTCAAAGCAAAGGTTCCCTCCACCCACCATGCCACCAGAGCTACATGGAGCAAGTGGATTGCTCTCATCACACAGCGTGCCCATATGGGTAAACTGAATCACCCTGGGATTTTGGAAATAATTACAAATTGGCCCGAAGGTGAAAGTTTTGGTGTCAGAGATGAAGAAGAAGAACCAGTGACATGGGCTGAAGAAGCTCCACCATACAACCAACTGCCAGGAGATGAAACACGCTACGCTCTCTTCACCGACGGTTCCTGTCGCATCGTAGGGATGAATCGGAAGTGGAAAGCAGCTGTATGGAGTCCCACACGACGGGTTGCAGAGGCCACTGAAGGAGAAGGTGGATCAAGCCAGCTTGCTGAACTCAAAGCTGTTCAACTGGCCCTGGACATTGCAGAAAGGGAGAAGTGGCCAAAGCTCTACCTCTACACTGATTCATGGATGGTAGCCAGTGCTCTATGAGGTGGCTGGAGAGGTGGAAAAAGGCTAACTGGCAGCATAGAGGAAAACCAATTTAGGCTGCTGAAGTGTGGAAAGATATCGCTACCCAGGTAGAGAAGCTACCTGTGAACGTTCTCCATGTAGATGCCCATGTCCCCAGAAGTAGAGCTAATGAAGAGCAGCAAAACAACCAGCAGGTAGATCAGACTGCAAAGATAGGGGTGTCAAAGATAGACCTCGATTGGGAGCACAAGGGAGAATTGTTCCTAGCACGATGGGCCCATGATGCCCCAGGTCATCAGGGCAGAGATGCCACCTACAAGTGGGCATGAGACCGAGGGGTGGCTCTAACCATGGACAGTATTTCTCAGGTGATCCATGACTGTGAGACGTGTGCTGCCATCAAACAGGCCAAGCGGATGAAGCCCCTCTGGTATGGTGGGCGGTGGTCCAAGTACAAGTATGGGGAGGCCTGGCAGATTGACCACATCACACTGCCCCAGACATGCAGGATGGTTGGAAACCTACCCTGTGCCGCATGCTACAGCCCATAACACCATCCTGGGCCTTGAAAAGCAGGTCCTGTGGAGGCATGGTACCCCTGAGAGGATTGAGTCAGACCATGGGACTCATTTCAAGAACAGCCTTATCAACACCTGGGCTAGGGAACATGGCATTGAGTGGGTGTACCACATCTCAAACCATGCACCACCTGCAGGCAGAGTGGAGAGGTACAATGGACTGTTAAAAACCACCTTAAAAGCATTGGGTGGGGGATCTTTCGAAAATTGGGAGCAACATTTAGCAAAGGCCACCTGGTTGGTTAACAGCCGAGGTTCCACCAATTGAGCAGGTCCTGCCCAGTCTGAGGCCCTGAATATAGTAGATGGAGATAAAGTCCCAGTGGCACATGTCAGAGGTTTGTTAGGGAGATCAGTGTGGATCAATTCTGCCTCGAGTACAGACAAACCCATTTGTGGGATTGAGTTTGCTCAGGGACCAGGTTGTACATGGTGGATAATGCAGAGAGATGGAGCAACACGATGTGTACCTCAGGGGGATCTGATTGTGGGGTGAGACTCGTGCAAATATCACTGTTTGCTGGGTGTTACTGCCAGTGTCTGTACATGAAAACACACAGACATGAGACAGAAAGAAATGTGTAAGTGTCAAAGGTTTGAGCAAGTGAAGTAGAAGGAAATGTGTAAATGTCAAAAGTTTGAGTAAGTGAGATGGAAGGAAATGTGTATGAGTAAGTGAAAGATGGAAGTTTTTACTTGATGGAGTTTTTACATGATGTTGAAGATATGGAGATAAGGGGTGGAATGTCCAAGGCTGACGTTATGGTGTTTGTATCTCCAATCGTGTGTTCTGTTTATGTTTGATATTCTGGTCTGTGCTTTCAGAACTAACTCAGAAAGTGAAAGTTTGTTTTGCCTTGTTATCAGCTGGCTCACCTCCCCCCATGGTCTGCTGTCTAGAAGAGGCCAGTGCTGGCTGGCTTGCTTTGCTTTGCTTGCTGGCTTTTGCTTGCTTTGCTTTGCATTTTTGCTTGCTTTTGCTTTTGCCTTTGCTTTTTAAATTAGTTTAGCTAAGCAGTCCAATTCTTTCCCTGGACTGTTTCTTTTCCCTTTCCCTTTCCTGAATACCATCCAACCTGCTCTGGACTGGGACCCTCTAAACACCGAGGAGCACCAGGAGCCTGCGCTCTGTGATCTGCAGCAGCCATCCCGTGCCCAGAGCAATCCCCAGCGCCCAGACCCGGGCGACCACCCCCAGGAGAGACTTTCTGGATTTGTCATCTCTGCAGAGTGGTGAAAGAATTCTGTTGTCACCTGGTGTTGTTCATTTTTTTAGTGCTGGGAAGGGTTTTGTTTGTTAAATAAACAGGTTCTTTTCCACTTCTCTCAGAGAAAATTCTTCCCGAATCAGGTGGGTGGGGAGGGGCTGTGGGGGATTGTTTTCTGGGTGCTCCTTCCAGAGGGTTTTCCCCAGATTTGCCCTAAACGAGGACAAATATTTTGCTGCCCATTTCGTGGCTGGAGAGAGTGAAAAAACAAACCCCATTCTAATCATATTTTGGTTCCAATTACTTTGTGTTAGTATCGAGCAGTTACTGGCTTTGTTGTTTGCATTCGTAGTGTCTTTTAGAGTGGAGGCCTGTATGTGTTTCTGGTCCCTAAATTTTTTTGAGATCTTAATCCCTCTATGGTCTCTATGTTTATTTTTTTATCCAGGAATAGCTCCAGTATTGTCCCTAATACATAGTTTTTGCAGTAGAAGGGCACTGACCAGAATATCCATCAGGCTGTGCTAGGGTGTGATGGCATCCAGGGGTTTATGAAGGTGCTGAAGTCTGTTCCAGGAATGCATGGCTCATAGTCATGGTTGTGCAGCCAGTTTGTTAGAGGGGAAGCAGGGGACGAGGCTTTTCAGCCGTTGCTTTCCTTCTTCTCCTCTGAATCTCTTAGCTCCCTATTAGAGAATGTTCCATTTCCCCTGACTGTTAAAGAGACCATCTTCCTGGTGTTTAATCTGGTAACTTTCTCTCTACAGTCTGCAGTCTCTCTAGAATGAGGGCTGAGATTTCTAGGGGGGCTGAAGAGACCCCTGACCCAGGAATAGACCCAGGTGTGAGAAATCCTGAGTGGTGTGGGAAATGGGGGGGACGGGAATTGGCACATAGACCGTTTTCCCACATTCAAATCGATTTTACTGATTTGCCTAAAGTAGGAAGGTATAAACACTTATTGGTGATAATAGATCACTTGACTCACTTTGTAGAGGCATTCCCTACCTCCAGGGCAAGTACACAAACAGTAGTAAAAATACTATTAGAAGAGATAATCCCCTGCTACAGATTAGCAGAAGTACTAGACTCAGACAGAGGGCCACACTTTGCCTCCAAAATAATTAAAGAAGTAGTTACAGCTCTAGGAACAAAGTGGCAATATCATACTCCCTGACATCCACAAAGCTATGTAAAGTGAAAAGGGTAAATGGGAAAATTAAGAAACAACTAACTAAATTTATGTATAAAACACAGTTTTCTTGGGTAAAATGTTTACCTTTAGCCTTGTTAAATATAAGAACTCTGCCCAGAACCGATATTGGAATTTCTCCATTTGAAATGCTTTCTGGGATGCCTTATGACATGGATTCTCCTATAGATCACCCTGAAATAAGTAATCAACAAATTAACCAATATGTCATGCAACTTGTGAAGGCTCAGGAAGGGCTTAGAAGAGCTGGGTTACTAGTGCAATAACCTCCTTTAGACCTAGCAATCCATAATATAAATCCAGGTGATAAGGTGTTAATAAAAACCAGGAAAGAAACCTCACTTACCCCAAATTGGGAAGCCCCTTATGTTGTTTTACTCACTACAGAAACTGCAGTCAGAACCGCCGAGGAGGGGTGGACCCATGCGAGCCAAATAAAGGGATCATTCCTGCTGCTGCCGAAGAGCCCTGGAGAATAACCAGCCAGCCCGGGGATCTTAAGGTCACATTTAAATGGACTGAGTGGACTCAGTAAAAATTGTACGAAACAGCTGGTAGAGTGAGACATTGGACTATGGATATCCTATAACTAATGATTTTAGAGTATATTGTGCAAATAAGGATAGTGATTGTTACCCTTTTGTATGCTCTATTTGTAAAATTTGCCATGAACGGTGGTGGGTCCATAGTTACAGAGGCACTCCTCCTAGGGGTATTTGTAAAGGTGTTATCAGTTAGAAAGAGAACTGACAGAGTCAGTCCTAAGGATTGGAGAAGAGGACGGGACCGTACCAAGGGAATCCCAAGAGTGGTGGGAGGTGTTTACTAAGGGGGCTAGGCCTGAAAATTGTTGTTTCCACTCCAATTCCCCTAATTGTTCAAATTATAAAAGGGAATTACCAGAAAACTTTACCTGGGATTCAGTGTGACTCACCACAAGTGAAGGATAAAAGCTGGGAATCATTCAAAAAGAGGCAACAAAAACAGAGTAAGGGTCCTCCTGAAGAATATCCTTGCTGCTGAGAAGATGGTGCGCCTCGCGGCTCAGAGCAACCGAGTCGGCGAGCGAGGCAGAGGGATGAGAAGCGGTGGAGGAAAGAGCCCTCAGACTGGGACAATTCAAAGTATTTCAAGAACTGCCTCAAGGATACTGATCTCCCAAGGGTAAAGGTGAGCCCGGCAATAACATGTCAAAACAAACACTGGGAATGGGGAGGTAATGATAATCAAATCCTGGGGCAGTTTGGACTCCACCCTTGCTGGCAAATTCTGTGCATATTAGTTATATGTTGTACCTGGCCTGGTCAAGGGGACTATGCACACTAGCCATTTAATTGGACTCTGATCAAAATAGACCAAGGGAAAGTTGTTAAGCATAATGCCACCACTGTAGCTCCCATTTTTTTTGTTACTAACAAAGACTTGGCAGACTCTATGTGGAGATGGAGTAAACCTGAACTCCGGGCTACCTATTGGTGTCCTAGTTCCAATCCTGGGAGGGGATATGGTCATTATCCTGGGAAATATCTGTGTGGGTATTGGGGCTGTGAAACTATAGCAACCGCCTTGGCTGTCACCCATCCAGGTAAATGTTTAAATGTCTCATGGTACCCTGAGGGGTGCAAAACTCCGGGGTATGGCACTCAAGGAGAAATTCTGTATAAGGGAGATTGCAGGTCCCGTAATATTGTTGTTACTAAGTTTAACTTTCAGACCTTACATTGTTAATAAAATCATAGACATTGTAAAAGGAAGATTAGAGGCAGCTCATCTAACACTTATTAGAGATAGGTAGGAAACATTGCCCAGGGACTTAGAAGTAGATGAAACCCTGGTCTTAAGCTACCAAGAGTTAAAGCGTTTTAATGAACAAATTGGTAAAGAGAAAAAGGGGGAATTGTAATAAATAAAAATTGTTTTGCTCATCAAAACGAGCGATATAGGAGATAAGAATCTGAACTGAGTAGGGAATGCAATTAGCATAGAAGACTGTGTAACTAATTATATACAAGTTAACTTTTAGGCCAAGGACAATCTGCAAGGAAGATGAGGAGCCTTCATTCCTATGACCACCAAGGGCAGAACAAAAGACCCCCCAGGAACCAATTGCACCGACGCAGAGTGCATCGAGAGAAAATGCGTCAACAGGAAATAAAAAGGGACTATAAAAAAAAAAAGGTGAAGGGGGAAGGTGCGCCGTGGCAGAGCAGAGGCTCCCTGGCCACCCAGACCTGTTCTTTTGCTTAATACCACTTGCTTAATAAATTCTTGTTAATTGATTTATCTATAATTAGCCTCCCCAATTGAATTTGTCCATAACACCCCTGGCCCAGCAGCAGGGGACAGGGGGCACGGCCTGTCCCCCTGGCCCAGCAGCAGGGGACAGGGGGCACGGCCTGTCCCCCTGGCCCAGCAGCAGCCCCGTGCCCTGCCCAAGGCGCTCCCAGCAGGGGCTGGGCCCCAGAGGCAGGGGGAGACCCCAGTCCCGGGGCAGCGTTTCTGCCCCGTCCCCTGTCCAGCCCAGCCTGCCCCGTGTGCGCAGTGACCGCTGGCACGGGCTGCCCTGGACACTGTGACCTGCTGGGGACACTGAGAGCTGCCCCGCTGTGACACTGCCCTTGGGATTGCACAGGCACCAAACAAACCGCAGCCAGCACCGCCCCTTGTCATGTCCCAGGCACCGGAGAGCATCAGAGCCAGCCCCGCTCCTGGTGATGTCCAGGCACCAGGGCACATCCCAGCCCCGCTCCTGGTGATGTCCAAGGCACCAGGGCACATCCCAGCCCTGCTCCTGGTGATGTCCCAGGCACCAGGGCACATCCCAGCCCCGCTCCTGGTGATGTCCCAGGCACCAGGGCACATCCCAGCCCTGCTCCTGGTGATGTCCAAGGCACCAGGGCACATCCCAGCCCCGCTCCTGATGATGTCCCAGGCACCAGGACACATCCCAGCTCCACTCCTGGTGATGTCCCAGGCCCCACAAGTGTCCCAGGTGTGGGAAGAGCTCATGACACGGCTCAGCCTTGACCCCAAACCAGCAGAGGCACCACGAAGGGCAGCCCTGCGAGTGCCCCAGTGTGGGAAGAGCTCCGTGCGCTTCTCCAGCTCCATCCCCCATGGGAGGATCCGTGCTGGTTGATCCCCAGTGAGCCCCAGTGGGCAGAGCCCTGGTGACCTGTGGTGCTGCTGATCCATGTTGGGAAGACACCCAGCTGGAGGGGCTCCACATCCTCCTGGCTCCCCGTGGCCTGGATTTTCTTTTCATTTCTCTTTGCCCTTTCAAAACTCTTAAAAGCAGGCAAAAATAAAGATGTTGAGCTAAGACAATGATAGGGACATGGAGGGGGGGGTCTTGCAGGGGATATGGGGGATGCTGGGTTTGAAGGACTTGGGGGTTCCTGGGAGGGACCTGGGGGTTGCTCAGGGCTTTGGGCACCCCAGGCTGAGCGGCTCCAGTTGCCCTGGGAGACCCTGGTGGAGGTTCTGGGCAGCTGGTCAAGGACCTCCTGCCCTGGAACTGTCCCCATGTGCCCCCATCCCAACACCTCATCCCCCTGCAGCGGCTGCCCCATTCCTTACTCCCCTTCCATACTCCCCTTGCCCCTGCCTGTTCCTGTGTCACCCCTGTCCCGTTCCCATCCTGCTCCCATCCCAATCCGGACCCCATTCTTTATCTTTGTACCGTATTCCCTGTCCCTGTCCCTGTCCCAGTCCTATTCCCTGTCCCCATTCCTGGTCCCTGTCCCCATTCCCTGTCTCTGTCACCACTCCCAGTCCCTGTCTCCATTCCCATTCCCCATTCCCTGTCCCCATTCCCATTCCCTGTCCCCATTCCCATTCCCTGTCCCCAATCCCGGTGAGACATTAATTTTGAAGAATTAAGAATTTTAGGAAAGTTAAGATGATAGTTAAATTAGATGTTGCTGACTTATCGGAAGTAGATAAATCGGCTTTGTTCATAGTTAACAGTAGCTGGATCTTAGATAAGATATCCAGGATCTATTAACTCATTGCTTGCCAGCTTTATGCTTGGGTAGCTGTGCTTATCATGTGAAACAGAATGTGATCAACAGATTTCAGGGACACAAAAACAGTTGCAGACTTCCCATAGTTTAGGAATCCAATAAGCACAGGAAAAACGGCAAGGATTCATTTGTCACATGTGCATGGGAAAGGCAGAAAGGTCAGAACGAGGAAGACTTATTTTACTTCCTCATTTTGGAGACCCCTCCCCAAAAAGGACCCCTGACTCATTTCAGGGAACAGAACTACACATGCTTAATTGCCTTTTTGCCAATTAGCATGTGAAGTGGATCAGAGGAAGTGACAGGGATATGAATATGCATTCATATGTTGTGTATTCAAGACTTCTGTAAATAGAAAAGCTTTGTAATACCTGTGATTTTTGCAGTGTGCATTAGGGAATTATCCCAGGTACTGCCTGGCTGTCTCAATAAACATACACTTTCTAACTTTAAACCCGTAGAGAGTTTTTGTCCATCTCAGTTGGATATCGATATTAGATTGATATTCATATTTTAGTAAATCATTGTAATAAAGAAGTCCTAGTATGTGCATTAACATGTCTTTTCTTAATATTCGAGTAATTATTCTTGCATTGCTTCAAGATAAACTGGTATGATTCCAAGAATATCCACTGAGGTACACATAGAACATTGATTTATCATAAGCAAATTGCAGTTGCAGAGATTTTCACTGACATTCTGCCACTTGTCATCATTTTAAAAGTGAAAAGTCAGCTATTAAAGTCAATAACAAAATTTCTAACTTCTAACAAAGGGAAAAAAGTATATGGTTTGCACTAGATAAAATATAAATACAGAAAATGTCTCCCAACCAAGTTCCTTGCCCTGATCAAAACATCTCCCAATCAAGTTCTTCGCCCTGAACCTGGCTGGTAAAGGCAAATATTTTCAGTAAATGTGGATGAAACGTTGCATAAGTTAATAGTATTCAAAGTCCATGTTCTGTTCCTATTATTATTTTTATACAAAGAAAAAAGGGGAAAGGGGTTGGATTGAGGGTACACCCTCCTCCCCTCTGAGTCTGTTCTCATGTTTTACAATAAATCCTACAACAGTACAATACAGCTGCCTAAAATATGGACACTGGAAACCACAGACATCATTACAAATGATCACCTGCCTCATGGACAGTTCATAGATGGATTTGATTTGTTTACAAATTACTTCTCAAGTTTGCAAACAGTTTTTCTGTTTACAGATTGTTTTCTGGAAGTTTGGTTTTCCCCCAAGGGATCAAGTGCTTAAAGGTTGTTTTTTAAAATTGGGTTTTTCTCTAAGTGTTAAATGGGCTCAGGGTTAAATAGCCTTCTGCTTTTAGAGATAAGTTGAATTTGTAACCAAGAAGCATTATGCCTGTGGCCTGAGTTCTCCCCTAACAGTTCCTGGAGGGGAATGCTGCAGCTCCAGTGTAAATTAGATGCACGCTGTCCTCTGTCACCATGTTGGCAAAGGGCCCTTGCAGATGGGTGACAGAGAACAATAAACAGAATTTTATAAAGAAAAGGAGGGTGAGGTGTTCCCATGATTGACAGGGGTCTTGACCAATCAAATATCTCCCAAAACTGCAGGCACCTCACGGGCCAGAACCTGAAGGGGCGTGGAGCTCAAACCAATGAGAGCTTCCAGGCCTGGTCTTTCAAATGCTCTGTGTAAGGGGGAGCTTGGGAAATAAAATCTCTCTGTTGCCCCATGAACTCGGGAGGAGCAGTCTTTGTCTCCTGTGCCCTCGCTGCCCCACGAGACCAAAGAGATGTTCACCAGGGCCCTCCCTGTTTGTGGCCGTCCATTGCCCAGCTGAGCAGGCAGCCAGTTGTGTTTGCAGGGAGCTGCCACAGGCAGACACACAGCAGCTGGAGATTTGAACAGCAGGGCTTGGGCCAATTCTTCTTCTTTCAGAGTGCAAGAAAGACACAAAAGCACAAGGAAACATGGCAGTGTTTCGGTGGAGTCTCTTTGTCCTGTGAAGTTCAGTAGCTGTTGGTGTTTCTGTGCTGCTGCTAATCCCCTCCATGAAAAAATCATCCCAGGAAGGAGCAACAACATTTGACACGCACCAAGTGTTGCCCCCAGTTGCTCCAGGTGCTGCTACCAATAGCCCCTGTAGGACGGAGCACAGCCCCCAGTGCACACCAGCTTTGGCTGCCCTCTGGCAGAGAAGCCCTTTTGGGGCACAGGTTTCTGGGCAGGAGACGGGCACCGGTGCTGCCAGGGCTCGGGGGAACTCTGCTTGGGCGGGGACTGTGCCTCACCTGCTGCTGTCAGCGCTGCCCGGGCCCCAGGGCTCAGAGCAGCATTCCTGCCCTGGCCCACACGTTCCCGGTCTGTGTCCCACGGCCGTGCTTATGATGGCCACCATGTGGGACGTGTCCCGAGGAGGCCGTGCCAGCTTCTGTGGAGGCCCCGTGCCCTTCCTGCCGCGGCTGCGTCGGCAGCTGCGGGGGCTCCTGCTGCTCTGAGCCCGCAGAGCAGGGCAGCGTTTGCTGATGGGCTGAGCCCTTCCTAAAGATCCTGTTGGGCTGTCTGACACACCTGGGCCAAGGCATTCCTTCCAACCTGGGCCACTCTGGGGGGCTGGGGGTGGCCCCAGGGCAGGTGGCAGTGCGTGCAAGGGCCCTTGGTGACACGGTGCAGCATGGTCACCGTGGAATGGAACGGGACAGGGGATCCAAGGGCCCTTGGTGACACGGTGCAGCATGGTCACCGTGGAATGGAACGGGACAGGGGATCCAAGGGCCCTTGGTGACACGGTGCAGCATGGTCACCGTGGAATGGAATGGGACAGGGATTCCAAGGGCCCTTTGTGACACGCAGTGGCATAGGTGTTGGTAGTGACAAGGCCACACCACAGTGCTCGGTGCACGCGACGGGACAGGACAGGACAGAGTGGTGCTGTGAGGAGCCCTCGCACAGCCACTCGTTCCTGGCTGACTCCGAGGCTTTCCCGAGGCGTTACTCCTGCAGGTGATGTCGTGGGCAGAGCAGAGCATTTGTGACCCTTGGCCTTCCCAAGGCATCTCTTCTGCAGCTGCCCTCGAGGGCAGACTGTGGCATTTGCTTTGCACCATCCTTGACAGGAGTCTCCTGTCCTTGTGGCTGGAGCCCCCAAGAGCAGAGTGCAGGACTTGCTGACTTGGACCTTTTCCGAGCCACCTTCTCCTACAAGTAGCCATGAATCCAGGTAGTGACGTAGAGCACAGACCTACAACTGTGCCCAGGGTGGCCTGGGGCAAGGAAAAGAAAGAAGGCCCTGGAGCTGCCCCAGCACAGCAGCCTGAAGAAGTGAAGCAGTTCCAGCCACGGCAGAAGGGTGAGTGGCAGAGCCAGGCCACTTGGACACAGAAAGCTTGGTCCCATCCTATCCCATCCCATCCCATCCCATCCCATCCCCTGGGGACGTGCCCATAGACAGGACAGAAGAGGGCCTGGGCAGACACCCCGCAGTGCCCGTGCTACATGCCCTGGGGCATCCCGGGTCTGTCCCTGCCTGGGCAGCGCAGGGCTGGGCTGTGTTCTCCGGCCTCTCCCGCAGCCCCTCAGCTCGGGCTGCGCTCGCTCTTTGCCAGGTGCAGCCGTGCAGCGCACACGAGAGCAGGAACGCACCCGTGGCCGCTTCCGCAGAACAGCGCAGGTACCTGCAGCCATCCCCACCTGGGCTGGGCCTGCTGGCACTGCTCAGCTCAGCAACACACCTGCAGCACTCCATGGCTTCTTGCCCTTCTCCTACAGCTCGTTTGCAAATTCATCAAGAGAATTCGGCAGGAAGAGACCAGCGCCATGGGCCCTGGGCTCAGAGCCTACTCAGAGCTCCTCGGACATGAGACCAGTGCCGCCCTGCTGGATTTGCTTGTGCAGAGGGGTGTTTCCAGAGCAGAGCAAGTAGGCAGCTGTGGCCAGGCTTCAATTCCCCCATGAGTCACATGGCTTCCCAAGCCACAGTGCTGGGCCCTGTGAGCCTTTGAGGCCATCGCAGTGTGGTGGGAAGGGAAACACTTCTCTGGGGACACTGGGAACACTGCTCCCTCTGGCAGCTTTCCAAGTCTCCCTGTGCCTTCTCCAGGTGCCTGCCATGGTGAGGTACATCCACCAGTGGCTCATGGCCAATGATTCTGCAGAGCACAGGCTGGACAACGCCCTGCTGTATCTCACAGAAGCGCAGCCAAATGACGCAGTAATGACACTCCTGCGTGTGGCCCCATCCTGTGACAGGTACGGGGCCCACCTGCCCAGAGGGCTCAGGGCTCAACCCAACCCATCGCCCTGCACAGCCTGTCCCAGGTGTCTGACCCACAGAGAGTCCCAGGGCCCTCTGGCTGCTCCCTTTCCCAGCCCTGGCACGTCAGCCCCCGAGCCTGCTGCCATTCTCCCTTGCTGCCCCACAGGGGCCTGTCCCCACAGGGCTGGGCTGCCTGGCTGCTGCTGGAGAGAGGCAGTGGGCAGAGGCAGAGCCGTCGGTCAACCCAGGCCCCTAGAGATGCCCAGGCCACGGTGCTGTGTCTGAGATCCCCTGACACAGAGCTCTAACTCCACAGAGCTGCCATGGCCATGTGGAAGACCATCATGTGCACGCCCTGGACTGCAGAGCTGGCACAGCAGATACTCCTGGATGTGCTGGGGAGCTGGCCAGAGCACAGCACGTGCACCTCCGATGGGGACAAAATGGGTGTCTTTGTCCTCACTCTGAGTTTCTGCCAGTGGCCTTTGCTGGCCCCAAGGTCACCTGTCCAGCAGCTCTCCATCCTCCTTCCCCCACTGCATCTCCCTGCCTCAGGCGCTGGGCTAAAACCTGGCCTTGGGGCAGCTCCAGGGCCACCAGGCCCGGTGCTCCCCCTGTGGCTCTCCGGGCCTCTCCCTCCCGTGCTCGGGCCCTGCCACACAAACACCTCGGCACTGAGCCCTGTCTCAGGGGGCTGTGTCCTTTGCAGGCAACTGTGGTGATATGGAAGATCCTCCAGGAGTCCTGTGTCCCAGATATAGTGATGGAGCATTTCCCACAGTTATTTTTGCATCTGCTCTTCCAAGTGCTCTTCAGAACCAAAGAGATGCCAGAGGAGGTCGATACCTTCTGGAAGGGATTCCAGGAAGAACACGGCCTTGCCACTAGCCCCAAATAGTGCTCCATCCCAGTCCTTCTGTCCCTGCCACATGGCCAGGGCAGGAGCCAGTGTTCCCAGTGTGACCCGGGCTTTGCTCTGCACTCAGGTTTGCAGTGAGGACCCTGAAGTCCCTGCTGTGCCAAATGGACTATGAGGATGTGGTGTTGTCAATGGAACGCAAGCGTGGCTGGGACACGCTGCTCTGTGCTGACACCCACATTTATGCCGTGGGTCTGCTGGCCAGGTGAGACCCCCTTCTCCCCATTGCTCCCGGCATTTGTGCTCTGTGTCTGGGGTATCCCACTCAGTCCCCGTGGCTGTGGGCCAGAGGCACGAGGGATGGCCAAGCAGACTGGGAAAGGCTGGGAGAGGAGGGTGCCCAGTAGCAGCCACATCTCAAAGGGCCCAAGTCCCCCTGCAGGGTGGGGGGTAAAGACAAGAACTGCATCAGTCTGTCCTAGGAGGGGCTTCCCCCCCCGGCTCAGGGTCTTAGTGTCGTAGGAGCAGGCCCCCAGCCGGGTAATCATTATCACTGACTCCATGTATTGCAGAAGTCTGATCAATAATTAACTTTATTAGGAAACCCATTGTTCTTATAGATAGTTATGATATAGGTAGATTTAATTGGTTTTCTAGTCTAAACACTATCACCATTAGTTAATTAAGAAAGAACCCTTTGGTAGACAAATCTCCATAACATATACCACATGTTCACAATACGAGGTGCAGCATGTTAAGATAAGAATGTTTTTTCTTTCTTTCCTCTGATCTTCTCAGACTTTCTCAGGCGATGCCTGGGAAGGTTGTCTGTTTCTCTCTGAGGCCAGAGAGCTGCTGCCACATCTTAGTGCCATTTTCCTCCTTGCAGAGAGATGCACAATGAATCCATCTGCTTGTGCAAAAGCATCTCATGATGTCTCCTTGAGTTGCTCAGCAAAGAGATGCCATACTGGAACTTCCCTGCCCTGGCATTCCTTGTGGAGGTGAGTTTGAAGGCCGGCACTGCCTCCCAGCTCTCTGCCCTCTCGTAGCCGCAGCTGCCTGGGACGGTGCCCACGCCCTGCGCTGCTGCCTGGTCCCCGCCCTGTGCGGTTCTGGGCTCCTGCCGGCCGGGTCCCCTGTCACTGCCCTGTGCCTTTCAGGTCCTGCATTGCCTGGACTTGAGCGCATGCAGTGACAGCATCATGGATCTCTTGTCGAGGCACTTGCTGAGTGAGTGCACAGAGATGCGCCGCCAGGTTCTGAGGGCCCTCCTCTTGCTCAGGGATAATCCCTCGCTGGTAAGGAGGGGCAGCAGCTGAAGCCGTGCAGGCAGCGTGGGGCTGGGGAACGCAGTCGCTGGAACTTGGCTGGGCTTCAGGCACTGGGGCAGCCGCTCCCAGCTCTCCTGCCTCCCACTTCAGCTGCCCGAGTGCCGCGGGACAGGCCTTTGGCCTCTGGGCCCTGTGGCAGCAGGGTGGCCTTTCACACACCTTTGCTCCGCACAGGCCAAAAGAATGTGGAGCCTGACCGAAAGCCTCGGAGAGCTCCTGCAGGAAAATGATAGTGATGTGGTCAGGATGGCCATTGTTCTAGTTAGTGATTTGTTCCTGGACAATGACGCCCCAATACCCAGCCTCATCACCCTGCAGCTGGCTAAGGTGCTCCTGCCACTCTTTGACCACGTAAGGCTCTGTGCCCTCAGCCATGGCCACTGGCTGCTGCCCAGACACTTGGTGCCCTGTGGAGATGCAGGCCTGCACCAACGTGGGCCAGAATCAGCTGATGCCAAGGTCTTGTTTCCTTCCTGTTCCACAGGATGATAGCCACGTGCAGCAGCTCTCCATGTCTGTCTTTCGTACCTTGCTGTCTGCTGTAGCAGAAGAAGGAAAAAAGCCCCTGATGACACAAGTGTGTAAGAGCCTGCTGCCACTCTTCTTCCACTGCCATGATGAGAATCAGTGTGTGGCAGAGGTGAGGACTCGCGGGCTGCTGCTGTTCCCCTGGGAGGGGGCTCGGCTGCCTCCTGCCCTGGCGCCTTGCGGGCTGCAGCCTCCTCCTGGCCCTGGCACAGGGATGCTGATCCTGGGCCCTGGGCTGTGGGGCCATTTCCGTGTCTCTATTGCTCTCCAGTCTTCTCAGGAAACCCTGCTTTGTTTGGCCAAATTCCTGAATAGGAGAGACCTTGAAAAATCTGTAAAGAAGGAGAAACTGTGGAGGTTCATTAAGATCCTGGTAAGGAGGGCCGGGAAGCTGCAGCCCCAGCCTGGAGCAGCCCCTGAGCGCGGTGCTCGGTGTGCGGGCTGGCAGCTGTGCCCCTGCCCGCTGCTGCAGCCCGAGGCCACGCGGGCTCTGCTCCAGGCTGTGCTGTCAGTGTCACATCACAGACATGTCAGTGTGACATCACAGAGATGACCGTGTGACACCACAGAGAGCTTCATGGTATCATTGAGATGTCAGTGTCACATCACAGAGAGCTGTGTGAAATCACAGAGATGTCTCTGTGACATCACAGGAGCTTGCATGACATCACAAAGATGTAAGTGTGACATCACAGACAGCTGTCTGTGTGACATCACAGACATATCATTGTGACATCACAGAGATGTCAATGTGACATCACAGAGAGCTGTGTGACATCACAGGGATGTCAGAGTGACATCACAGAGATGTCTAGGTGACATCAAGTGGAGCTTGTGTGACATCACAAAGATGACCTTGTGGCATGACAGAGAACAGTGTGACATGACAGAGAGTTGTGTGACATCAAAGAGATGTCCATGTGACATCACAAAAAATTGTGTGACATCACAGAAATGTCAGTGTGACATCACAGATGTGACCGCGTGACATGACAGAGAGATGTGTGACATCAAAGGGATGCCAATGTAATATCACAGTATTTTGTGCAACATCACGGATATGCCAGTGTTACATCACAGAGATGTCCGTGTGACATCACAAAAAGTTGTGTGACACCACAGAGAGCTGTGTGACTTTAAAGAGAGTTGTGTGACATCACAGAAATGTCAGTGTGACATCAAAGAGAGTTGTGTGACATTAGAGAGATGTCTGTGTGACATCACAAAATACTGTGTGACATCACAGAGATGACTGTGTGACATCACAGGAGGTTGAGTGACATCACTGAGATATCAGTGTGACATAACAGAGATGACCGTGTGACATCACAGAGAGTTTTGTGACATCACAGTGAGTCAATGTGACATCACAGAGATGTCCATGTGACATCACAGATATCTGTGTGACATCACAAAGAGCTGTGTGACATCATAGAGATCTCCATGTGACATGACAGAAATGTTTCTGTGACATCACAGGAGGTTGTGTGACATCACAAAGGTGTCCATGTGACATCACAGAGAGTGGTATGACACCACAGAGATGTCATTATGACATCACAGAGTGTGTGAAATCACAGGGAAGTCAATGTGACATCACAGAGAGCTGTGTGACATCACAGAGATGTCAGTGTGACATCACAGAGATGTCATCTTGACATCACAGAGATGTTCATGTGACATCACAGGAGGCTGTGTGACATCACAGAGATGTCCATGTGATGTCACAGAGAGCTATGTGACATCACAGATATGTCAGTGTGACCTCACAGATATGTCTCTGTGACATCACAGGAAGTTGTGTGACATAACAGAGATGTCAGTGTGACCTCACAGAGAGCTTTGTGACATCACAGGGTTAGTGTGAAATCACAGAGAGCTGTGCCACGTCACAAAGGTTTCAGTGTGACATCATAGAGATGTCATTGTGACATCATAGGAGGTTGTATGACATCACTGAGCTGATCGTGTGGCATCACAGAGAGCTGTGTGACATCACAGAGATGTCAGAGTGACCTCACACAGATGTCTTTGTGACATCAAGTGGAGATTGTGTGACATGACAAAGATGATCTTGTGACAAGACAGAGAGCAGTGTGACATCACAGAGATGTCCATGTGACATCACAAAAAGCTGTGTGACATCACAGAGAGCTATGTGACATTAAAGACAGTTGTGTGACATCACAGAAATGTCAGTGTGACATCAAAGAGAGTTGTGTGTCTGTGTGACCTCACAAAAAGATGTGTGACATCACAGAGTTGATTGTGTGACATCACAGGAGGTTGTGTGATATCACTGAGATCTCAGTGTGACGTCACAATGAGCTGTGTGATGTCACAGACATATCAGTGTGACATCAAAGAGAGTTGTATGACATCACAGAGATGTCCGTGTGACATCACAGAGAGCTGTCTGACATTAGAGAGATGTCAGTGTGACATCACAAAAATGTCTCTGTGACATCAGAGGAGGATGTGTGAGAGCACAGCGATGTCCATGTGACATCACATAGAGCTTTGTGGCGTCACAGATTTGTCTGTGTACATCACAAGAGATATTGTGACATCAGAAAGATGTCCCTGTGAAATCACAGAGAGCTGTGTGACATAACAGAGATGTCAGTGTGACATCACAGGAAGTTGTATGATATCACAGAAATGTTTGTGGGACATCACAGAGGGCTTTGTGACATCACATAGCTGTCACTGTGACATCACAAACAGCTATGTGACCTCACAGTTTCAGTGTGACATCACAGAGATGTCCGTGTGACATCACAGAGAGGCCGAAGGCCTTTCCCAAAGCACTGGGGCAGGTGAGGCAGGAGAGCTGGGAGCAGCTGCCTCAGCTCCTGAAGCCCTGACAGACCAAGGGGCTGCTTTGCCCAGTGCAGCTTCAGCCACTGCCCGCTTCTCACCATCCAAGGATCCTTGGTGAGCAGTGCGAGGCTTCGGTCAGGCTCCACATTCTTTTGGCCTGTGCGGAGCAAAGGTGTGTGAAAGGCCACCCTGCTGCCACAGGGCCCAGAGGCCAAAGGCCTGTCCCGCAGCACTCGGGCAGCTGAAGTGGGAGGCAGGAGAGCTGGGAGCGGCTGCCCCAGTGCCTGAAGCCCAGCCAAGTTCCAGCGACTGCGTTCCCCAGCCCCACGCTGCCTGCACAGCTTCAGCTGCTGCCCCTCCTTACCAGCGAGGGATTATCCCTGAGCAAGAGGAGGGCCCTCAGAACCTGGCGGCGCATCTCTGTGCACTCACTCAGCAAGTGCCTCGACAAGAGATCCATGATGCTGTCACTGCATGCTCTCAAGTCCAGGCAATGCAGGACCTGAAAGGCACAGGGCAGTGACAGGGGACCCGGCCAGCAGGAGCCCAGAACCGCACAGGGCGGGGACCAGGCAGCAGCGCAGGGCGTGGGCACCATCCCAGGCAGCTGCGGCTACGAGAGGGCAGAGAGCTGGGAGGCAGCGCCGGCCTTCAGACTCACCTCCACAAGGAATGCCAGGGCAGGGAAGTGCCAGTATGGCATCTCTTTGCGGAGCAACTGAAGGAGACAGCATGAGATGCTTTTGCACAAGCAGGTGGATTCATTGCGCATCTCTCTGCAAGGAGGAAAATGGCACTAAGATGTGGCAGCAGCTCTCTGGCCTCAGAGAGAAACAGACAACTTTCCCAGGCATTGCCTGAGAAAGTCTGAGAAGATCAGAGGAAAGAAAGAAAAAACATTCTTATCTTAACATGCTGCACCTCGTATTGTGAACATATGGAATATGTTACGGAGATTTGTCTAACAAAGGGTGCTTTCTTAATTAACTAATGGTGATAGTGTTTAGACTAGAAAACCAATTAAATCTACCTATATCATAACTATCTATAAGAACAATGGGTTTCCTAATAAAGTTAATTATTGATCAGACTTCTGCAATACCTGGAGTCAGTGATAATGATTACCCGTCTGGGGGCCTGCTCCTACGACACTAAGACCCTGAGCCAGGGTGGGGGGAAGCCCCTCCCAGGACAGACTGATGCAGTTCTTGTCTTTACCCCCCACCCTGCAGGGGGACTTGGGCCCTTTGAGATGTGTCTGCTACTGGGCACCCTCCTCTCCCAGCCTTTCCCAGTCTGCTTGGCCGTCCCTCGTCCCTCTGGCCCACAGCCACGGGGACTGAGTGGGATACCCCAGACACAGAGCAGAAATGCCGAGAGCAGTGGGGAGAAGGGGGTCTCATCTAGCCTGCAGACCCACGGCATAATGGTGGGTGTCAGAACAGAGCAGCATGTCCCAGCCACGCTTGCGTTCCATGGCCACCACCACATCCTCATAGTCTATTCGGCACAGCAGGGACTTCAGGGTCCTCACTGCAAACCTGAGTGCAGAGCAAAGCCCGGGTCACACTGGGAACACTGGCTCCTGCCCTGGCTGTGTGTCAGGGACAGAAGGACTGGGATGGAGCACTATCTGGGGCTGGTGGCAAGGCCGTGTCCTTCGTGGCATCCCTTCCAGAAGGTACCAACCGCCTCTGGCATCTCTTTGGTGCTGAAGAACACTTGGAAGAGCAGATGCAAAAATAACTGTGGGAAATGCTCCATCACTATATCTGGGACACAGGGCTCCTGGAGGATCTTCCATATCACCACAGTTGCCTGCAAAGGACAAAGCCCCCTGAGACAGGGCTCAGTGCCGAGGTGTTTGTGTGGCAGAGCCCGAGCATGGGACGGAGAGGCCCAGAGAGCCACAGCGGGAGCACCGGGCCTGGTGGCCCTGCAGCTGTCCCTAGGCCAGCTTTCAGCCCAGTGCCTGAGGCAGGGAGACGCTGTGGGGGAGGGAGGATGGAGAACTGCTGGAGAGGTGGCCTTGGGGCCAGCAAAGTCCACTGGCAGAAACTCACAGCCAGGACAAAGACACCCGTTTTGTCCCCATCAGAGGTGCACGTGCTGTGCTCTGGCCAGCTCCCCAGCACATCCAGGAGTATCTGCTGTGCCAGCTCTGCAGTCCAGGGCGTGCACATGATGGTCTTCCACATGGCCATGGCAGCTCTGTGGGGTTAGAGATCTGTCTCAGGGGATCTCAGACACAGCACCGTGGCCTGGGCATCTCTAGGGGCCTGGGTTGACCGACGGCTCTGCCTTTGCCCACTGCCTCTCTCCAGCAGCAGCCAGGCAGCCCAGCCCTGTGGGGACAGGCCCCTGTGGGGCAGCGAGGGAGCATGGCAGCAGGCTTGGGGCTGACATGCCAGGGCCTGGAAAGGGAGCAGCCAGAGGGCCCTGGGACTCTCTGTTGGTCAGAAACCTGGCCCAGGCTGTACAGGGCGATGGGTTGGGGTGAGCCCTGAGCCCTCTGGGCAGATGGGCCCCGTACCTGTCACAGGATGGGGCCACACGCAGGAGTGTCATTACTGCGTCATTTGGCTGCGCTTCTGTGAGATACAGCAGGGCGTTGTCCAGCCTGTGCTCTGCAGAATCATTGGCCATGAGCCACTGGTGGATGTACCTCACCATGGCAGGCACCTGGAGAAGGCACAGGGAGACTTGGAAAGCTGCCAGAGGGAGCAGTGTTCCCAGGGTCCCCAGAGAAGTGCTTCCCTTCCCACCACACTGCGATGGCCTCAAAGGCTCACAGGGCCCAGCACTGTGGCTTGGGAAGCCGTGTGAATCATGGGGGAATTGAAGCCTGGCCACAGCTGCCTACTTGCTCTGCTCTGGAAACACCCCTCTGCACAAGCAAATCCAGCAGGGCGGCACTGGTCTCATGTCCGAGGAGCTCTGAGTAGGCTCTGAGCCCAGGGCCCATGGCGCTGGTCTCTTCCTGCCGAATTCTCTTGATGAATTTGCAAACGAGCTGTAGGAGAAGGGCAAGAAGCCATGGAGTGCTGCAGGTGTGTTGCTGAGCTGAGCAGTGCCAGCAGGCCCAGCCCAGGTGGGGATGGCTGCAGGTACCTGCGCTGTTCTGCGGAAGCGGCCACGGGTGCGTTCCTGCTCTCGTGTGCGCTGCACGGCTGCACCTGGCAAAGAGCGAGCGCAGCCCGAGCTGAGGGGCTGCGGGAGAAGCCGGAGAACACAGCCCAGCCCTGCGCTGCCCAGGCAGGGAGAGCCCCAGGATGCCCCACGGCATGTAGCACGGGCACTGCAGGGTGTCTGACCTGTAGTAGATAGGGACAGGCGAACGGAAGATTTCGGGATGTGATGGAAAGAAAGACCCCCATCCCCCTCTCACCCTGCAACATGTTATCCATTACCCCAAAGAATGTAACCACACCTAACCCAGTAGTTTTCCACTCCTGACTAACCCTAGAGACCCTGCCAACCCCCCCTGACGTAGCAGAGTCCCCCAAGACTATTTAAACCCATGAGATAAGATAATAAAGGCTTTTTGACCGTCCACCACATTGGTGTCCTGCATGTGTCGTTAGCCCGAGTGGACCAGGGAAGACTGGCTGCCGTGCTGTTCCTTGCAACCAGGTCGCCGTTGCCTCCCATGAAGGCAACACTGCCCGGGCCGCTCTTCCGTCCTGTCCATGGACATGTCACCAGAGGATGGGATGTGACGGGATGGGATGGGATGGGATGGGATGGGATGGGATGGGATGGGATGGGATGGGATTGGGCCAAGCTGGCTGAAGGCACCGGCCTTGCAGCCTGGCTCTGCCACTCACCCTCCTGTGGTGGATGGAACAGCACCACCTCTTCAGTTTCCTGTGCTGGGGCAGCTGCAGGGTCGCCTTCTTCCTCCTCCATCCAGGTCAGCTTGGGCACTCTCAGGGCTCCCTGCCCCATGTCACTGACCGGATTTCTGGCTACCCTCAGGAGAGATGCCTTGGAAAACTCTGGGCTACCAAGTCCCACGCTCTGCCCTCAAGGGCACCTGCAGAATTGAAGTCTCAGAAGGCCGCAGGTTACTGAGTCCTGTGGTCTGGCCTCGAGGTCAGCTGCAGGAATAATGCCTCAGAAAAGCTCCGGGTAGGGCAGGAACGAGCGCGCTGTGCGGGGGCTCCTCACAGCACCGCTCTGTCCCGTCCTGTCCCTTTGCCTGCTCTGTGCACTGTGGCGTGCTCTTGCCACTTCCAGCTCCTATGCCAGCATGTGTCACAAAGGGCCCTTGGAAACCCAGCTCCATTCCATGCTGCACCGTGTCAGCAAGGGCCCTTGGACACCGGGCTCCATTCCATGCTGCATGTGTCACAAAGGGCCCTTGGAAATACTGCCCCTGCACTGGGGCTGCCCCCTGCCCACCCAAAGTGGTCCAGGTTGGAAGGAATCCCTGGCCTCAAGTGTCTGAGACAGCCCAGCAGGATCTTTAGGAAGGGCTCAGACCATCAGCAAACGCTGCCCTGCTCTGCAGGCTCAGGGCAGCAGAAGGAGCCCCCAGGGCTGCCGACGCAGCCGCGCTGGGAAGGGCACAGGGTCTTCCACAGAAGCTGCCACGGCCTCCTCGGGACACATCCCGGCTCGTGGCCATCCCAAACCCGCAAGTGTGACACGGACAAGGAACTGTGGGCCAGGGCAGGAATGCTGCTCTGAGCCCTGGGGCCCAGGGAGCGCTGACACCAGCAGGTGAGGCAGAGTCCCTGCCCAAGCAGACCTGTCAGCCCCGAAGCCCTGGCAGGGCTGGTGCCATCTCCTGCCCCAGAGACCTTTGCACCCGGGGGCTTCTGTGCCAGAGGGAGCCAAAGCCCAGGGGCACTGGGGGCTGTGCTCCTGCCTGCAGGGGCTGTTGGCAGGAACACCTGGAGCAACTGCTGGCAACAATGAGTAGATGGCAAAATGGTTAACCCTGCCCCGGGATAGAGATCTAAGTGGCCATTAGAGTACAGCTCTCCCCTCTTGTTCCCTGCAGCAGAATCAGGACCATGAACAAAAGCAGTCACAGATATTCTTTCTGGGCCCTATAAGCAAAGCTGTGCAAAACCACAGATGCTGCCTTCAAACAGACTCAAATTCCAGCCTAGACCTCTCACCTCCCAGACAACTCATTCTCCAACACACCTTCAACACCAACAGCCTGCAAACACCACACAGAAGCCCTCAACATCCCGCCAGGACCCCCAGCTGTCCCTGTCCCTGTCCCGGTCCCTGTCACTGTACCTGTCCCTGTCCCTGTCCCTGTCCTTGTCCCTGTCCCTTTCCCACCTTCCCACAGATGCCCCGGTTCCCTGCACGTGCCGTGGGATGGCACTCAGGAGGATCTGCTCCAAGGCCTTCCCCGGCAGCAAGCTCAGGCTGCCAGGCCTATGGATCCTGGATCATCCTTCCCACCGAGCCTTCCATTGGCACGGCTCTTCCATTGGCACATCTGCGCTCAGCTGGGACTACTCCGCTCACCCAGGGCTCCTGGTAAAGGATGGAGAGCAGCCTGGCAAGCTCTTTCTCCAGCTCCCTCTGTGCTCTTGGGGAAGGTAGAACCTTCCACAGGAAAGCAACTGCTGCCACAAGGAGTGGGTGGCATCAGGCACCTCTGGGGAAGCCCCTCAGGAATGCTGTATCCTGAGGGAACACTGTTGGCCTTGACCTGTTGGCACCTGCAAAAGCTTCAAATCAGCTGCCTCAGCTCCCAGGGCCTCTCTTGGCCAGCATCCTGACGTGGATGCAGGACGGCTGCCAGGCACTGCTGGGACCCAGCGGGACAGGACCGGCTGTCTCGTGTCCACGCAGCAGCCCTGACACAGCCAGGGCCATCCCGAGAGCAGACAGACGCTCACGGGCCAGCAGAGAGGAGCAAGGAGCCCTGGGCTCCTCTCAGGGTACCTCAGCTGGGCTCGCTCCACAACACGCCCCCATTGGAAGGCCTGCTGATGCCCAGCTGCCAGAAATGCCTACCTTGTGCTCTCCAAGATGCACAGGGAGAGCCAGTGAGCAGGACACCTTGGCAGGCAAACCTTCCAAGCCTTTTCTGAGGCCTGGCACACACCAAGATCAGCCAAGACTCTCCACCACACTGCCTGGCCCACCCAGCCCAGCTCTGTGCTGGCCCTGGGCCACAGCAGCTCCCAGTAAGCAGGAGGCAAATCTTGCCAAGAGTTGAAACACAGCAGACAGGGAAGATGTGAAAAGTGAGTGTGTAAAGGCCTTTTAATTCACAGCTCCCACAGAGAGCTTTGGGGCTCACAGATGGACAGAGATGGTTCTGCTCACCCCTCTGTCCAAAGGGGGGTAACACACGCTGCTGCAGGTGCTTGGGTTGGTTCCTGCAGGTCCAGGTGGATGCCAAACCTGCTCTTCACAGGCTTCTCCCTTGCCCTGCCCCTCTGCCAGGTTCTCTAAAAACCCTACAGCCCTGCCTTTGCCCTGTCTTTTGGGGGTAAGAAATGGATTCTGGAGCTTTGTGAAACCAAGCCCCATCTCGTTTGTTCCTGGCACCCGCAGCTGCACGCTCCCTGGACACCATGAACTCAACTTCTGGAGGATTTGTGGGTTCTGGGGGAATTTTGGGCAGTGTTCTCCATCTCTTTGCACTCCAAAAGCCAAGAGGGATGAATTTGTCACCACAAAACCACTCAATCCCACTAAAAACAACTGAATTTTTACCTATAAAGGCACAATCCCACCTCAAATTCCATGTTCTGACCTCAAAAAAACTCAATCCCACAGAAAGCTCACTTGATTCCACAGCTGCCAGGGTGAGATGGGGTTGGGAGGAGATTGGGAGAAGTGGGATCCCAGTTTGGAGTGGTGGGATGTATTTGATAGCAAAGAAAACTTTCAGAGTTACTGATTTATGTCCCCTTCATTTTCAGTCAGTTCTGTTTGTAGAGTGGCTCCTTCTCAGCTGATTAAATTCCTATAAAAATCATTTTTTTAAAATCAGCTGGCCCAAACAATCCAAAAACCAACATTCATATAAAACCACCCATCTGCAATTATATTTTTTAAAACTATTTAAATTTTTTTAGAGTGTTTAAGGGTGCTATTAAAGTTTAATTGTTTGGTTAAATTGTATGAGACATTATAGTGGTGTTTGGTTTCGTGTTTAGTATATTTGTAGTGTGAATTGTTTCACTAAGGTGTGTTCGATTGTATGTTTAGATTGGCCGGTGCTGCGAGAGGCGCTGGGCTCTGCCTGGCAACTGATGAGTCAGAGCCGTCCCGGGCGCTGATTGGCTGAAAATCGCCGGGCGGGACCAGCGCCGAGTTCCTGCCCGGGAACTGAATCGTCATCAACGCCGCGCGCTCTGATTGGCCAGGATCTGCTTCGGGGCGGGGCCGGGAGGAACTGGGGACCCCCAGGAGCCCCCCGGGTTTGGGGGTTTCCATCCCCCCTCGGCCCCCGGGGCGGCCTTGGGGCCACCCCAACACCCCCAAAATGGGGAGGGTCCCCGGAGCCGCTTGGAAGCCCCAAAAATGGGCTGGAAGCGGCAGGAGCCGCCCCAAGAAGGGATTGAAGGGTCCGGTCCGGGAATGGCTCCGATCCGGATTGGGGCGGGCTGGGATTGAGGGAGGGTCCGGTCAGCGGCTGCGGAGGGGCTGGGATTGGGGAGGGGTCCGGGATTGAGGGGATGGGTCCATTCCTGGACTGGAGCAGGATCGCTCCCTGGGGGTGGGCTCCATTATTGAGTCAGGGTCTCTCCCCTTCCCGATCCCAATCCCGTTCCCTGATCCTGTTCCCGATCCCAATCCCATTCCCATTTCTGTTCCCGTTCCCGGGCCAGTTCCCGATCTCATTCCCAACCCCATTACACTCCCATTCCCGATCCCGATCCCATTCCCGTTCCTGTTCTCGATCCCGATCCCACCGCTGTTTCCAGGGAATGGCTCCTATCCCAACCCCGACCCCAAACCCGGGGGGTCAAACACTGGGGTCAAACACCCCAAATCCCAACACTGGGAGGGGGAAGGTCAAACAGCCCCAAACCCAAACTCTGGGATGTCAACCTCCCCCCTGCCCCAAACCCCCCAAATCCCAGATCCTGGGGTGTCAAACACTCCCCAGTTCCCAAAAGATGGTGTTAAATCCTCTTGACCCGAAATCCTGGGGTTCAAAATATTTGGGGTGTCCAACACCCCCAATTCCCAAAGTCTGGGGTTAAATACCCCAAATCCCAAATCCTGATGTGTCAAACACCTCCATCCCCCAAAGTTTGGGGTTAAAACCCCCAAGACCCGACTCCTGGGGTTTGAAATATCTGGGTTGTCCAACCCTCCTCCTCGTCAAAGTTTGGGGTCAAACCCCTCAATTCCCAAACTTTGGGATCAATCCCCCCCAATCCCAAACCCTGGGGTGTCAAATCCCCCTGATCTCCCCCACTTTGAGGTTAAATCCCCCAAAATCAGTTGGTCAACCCCCCAAGTTTCCAAATTTTTGGGTCTAAACCCCCAAACCCCAAATCCTGGGGGTTGAAACACCTGGTTTGCCAACCACCCTGACCCAAACATTTGGGGATGAAACCCCCTGATTCCCAAATCTTGGGAAAAAAAAAAAACAAGATCCCAAACCCTGGGGTGTCAAGCTCCCCCAGTTCCCAAAGTTTGGGATCAAAAACTCCCAAACCCAGAGGTGTCAAACCCCCCTAAACCCCAAATTTTAGGATCAATCCTCCCAGTCCCCAAAGTTTGGGGTCATGACCCCCCCCCCCTCCCCCCACAAATGTGGGGCCTGTGGGACCGAGGGACCATTGTGACACCACAGGGCCTCAGGGAACCATGGAGACCATTATGACTCTTTGGGGTGTCATGGGACCAAGGGACCATTGTGATATGGCGAGACCCCAGGGAGCCAATGGTCCATTGTGACATTACAAGGCCTCATGGAGTCATGGAGACACCATTAAGAGACTGCACAACCTCATGGAACCAAGGGGCCATTGTGCCTCTGTGGGGCACCATGGAACCAAGGATTCCATTGTGACACTGAGGGGACTCATGGGATCATGGAAACCATTGGGACACTATGAGCCCCCATGGAATAAGGAAAGCATTGTGACACTGTGAGGCCTCATGGCACCGGTGAGACCATTGTGACCCTGGGGGTCCCCACAGAACCAAGAGGACCATTGTGACACTGTGGGGCCTCGTGAAACCAAGAGGCCTTTGTGGCACTGCAGGGCTGTGGAACCAAAGGTCCATTGTGACACTGCAGGGCCTCATGTCATCAGTGTTCCACTGTGACCCTGTGGAGCCAAAGGAGACCATTGTGACACCACAAACCCCCAGGGTCCAAAGGTCCATTGTGACATTGTGGCCTCATGGAACAGAGGAGTCCCGTGACACTGTGGGGCCTGGGAACCACGGAGACCACTGGGACACTGTGGGGCCCCAAGGAACCAAGGGAACATGGAGCAGGTCTGGCTGGTTTGGCCTCCAGGGGCTGCCTGACAGCTTGGCACCTGCAGGGTCTCTTCTCATCTGCTATTGAAGCACTGGGGCTCGGGGCTTTCTTTCCTATGGAAAAGAACTCTCCTTCTCCTCCAGGTGTCCATGGCCAGAATTCAGATTTCATCTCTATTTCCTTATATCCAGGGATTGTTCCCATGGACATATTGCCAGGAAAAATCAGGCTGGCAGTCATTTCTTAAGGGTCACTGCTTACCTGTCCACAAAAGACTAGGGAAGGCTCCATGCTTTCCCTCCTATGGGGAAGAACTGTCCTGCTTCTCCAGGTGCCCATGGGCAAAATTTGGATTCTGTCTCCAAAATTCCCTATATCCAGAGACTGCCCCCAGACAAAATCTGCCATTCCTGCCAAGTCTGGCTGGCCTTGGCCTAATGAGGCTCTCACCTGACTTCCTATGCACTAGGGCTCTATGCTTTCCTTCCTATGGAAAAGAACTGTCCCTCTCCTGCAGGTGGTCATGGCCAGAATTGGAATTTCACCTCCAAGTGCAGATTGTGACAGACTGGAGGTGATTGTTGGCTGGAAACATTTCATGTGTGAGGGAGGAAAGGGCAGGTCCACCCTTGCCCTGCCCTGGAACCCCAGCCCTGCCCTGCCCTGGAACCCCAATCCTCCCAGAGCCTCTATCCCAGCCCAGCAGTGTCTGCCAGTCCCTGGCACAGCACAGGCAATGCTGCACAGCCACCTCTGGAGCCCCAGCCCAGCTCCTGAGTGACCAAATGACCCCAAGTCCCACCTGGGGGAAGGGCCCAGGAAGACCAAGGGGTATTTAAGGCTGACCACAAGGCAAGCACACATCTTGACCTTACCTCCTCTTGGAATTTCCATCTGAACACTGCTGGAATCCAGGAGTTGGTAGATGAGTGTGTGCTTCTCTCTGTGTATCTTATTTTTCTCTCTTTCTGTATCTACTTCTTCTATTTCTGTACTCTTGCAAATATTGATTAACTTAAAATTGAACAGGCTTAGAGTTTGTGAAGCTGAGTGGGCCAAGTTAATGCTTTGAGAAGTTTTGTTGTTGTTGTTGTTGTTGTTGATTGAATGCTATATTAAAACGTTTGCCAAAGTTTCTCTGATTTTCTAAATTTCCCAGTAAAAGCTGGTTTGTTGTTTAGAGCTCCTGAGAAACTCTTGATAATATTGCTTCAGTACATCCAAATCAGAGGACACAGATTATTGTCATTCCTTTTAAATGTCTCCATTAGAGAGTTAAATGTCTCCTTGGTGCCACAGGGTCACACTGGCCCCTTGTTTCCATGGGGCCCTGCAGTGTCACACTGGTGGTGTCATATTGGATCCTTGGTTCCATGAGGCCCAGATGTGTCACGCTGGCCTCTTGTTTCCATGGGGCTCCATAGTGTCACAATGGTCCCTTGCTTCCATGAGGCCTTGCAGGGTCACAGGGGTCTCCTTGGGGCCACAGGGTCACAATGGACCCTTGGTTCCATGGGCACTCACAGTGTCAGAAGGGTCTCCTTGGCTCCATGGGGCCCTGCAGAGCCCCTTGATTCAACGAGGCCTCAAAGTGTCAGAATGGCTTCCAGGATTCCAATGGGCCCCACAATGTCACAATGGACCTTTGGTTCTGTGGGGTCCCACACTGTTCCATGAATCCTTAGTTCCATGGAGCCCTGCAGCTCCTTGGTTCCATGGTGCCATTCAGTGTGACAACTGCCCCTTGGCCTGCCAACACTCCATAGTGTCACAATGGCCCCTCGGTTCAATGGGGCCTTGTGGTGTCACAATGGCTCAGTGAGGCCTTTAGTGTCACAAGAGTGTCCCTGATTCCATGAGTGTTGGAACCCTGGATGCTGAGAATGTTAAACTTGCTGTGCTGAAAGGCACAGACTTGCAAGAGAACACTGCATTTGACCTGAGGCTGTGAAGAAGGCTTCCAAAATTGATTAATAGCACTGGGGTTACAGGTGTGCAGTTGGTTAGACGTGTATACAACCACAGGGTGGAAAAGTTAGAGTTTGGGGGTTTAGAACATAGTAATAAATATGAAGCAAGATGGAGGTTTTAGGGTGGAGACAGGTTCTTCTCATTTACCTTCTTCTTACCTCCTTCTTCATGGGTTTGGGTGATATTTTGTGATTGGACAGAAAAGTCTGCACTGCTGGCTTCGAGGGATCAGTTATTGGGTCAAAAGGGAAAATAATTTCGGTGTAATTTCTTGATTGGATAGTTTTAAAAGACCTTGTAACAAGAGATATTTGGCCATTTTGTGACTTGCTAATGAAAGACTGCAGAACTCAGTTGTGAGGCTGCAACACTGATAAGAAACAAGAAGAACCTGAGTCTGAACACGAACTATTGTCTCAAGTACCTTCAATCCTGATCACAACACAGGTAGAAAAAACAAGCAGAGCACCCACACCTAAGGCCTGGCAGTGTGACAACAGACCATTGGTTTCACTGAGCCCCACAGTGTCACGATGGTCCCCTTGGCCCCATGAGGCTCTGCAGTGCCACAGAGGCCCTTTGGTTTCACAAGGCCTCAAAATGTAGAAATGGTCTCCATGGTCCCATGAGGCCCTGCTGGGTCACAATGGACCTTTGGTTCCAGGATGCCCCAGAGTGACACAATGGTGACACAATGGTTCCATTGGACCCTTCATCCCATGGAGACCCACAGTGTTCACTGCAGTCCCCTTGGTTCCATGAGGCCCTGCCATGCTCTAATGGACCCCTGGTTCCAGTGGGTCCCAAAGTGTCAGAACAGTCTCCATTGTTCCATGAGGCCCCACAAAGTCACTGTGCTCCCCTTGGTTCCACAGGGCCCCACAGTGTCACAATGGACTCTTGGCTCCATGAGGTGCCACGCTGTGTCACAATGGCTCATGGTTCCATGAGGCCACACAGTTTAACAATGGTCCCTTGGTTCCATGAGGCCTCGCTGTGTCACAATGGACTTGGGGTTCCATGAGCTTTCCTACTGCCAAAACCAGTCTCCCTGGTTCCACAGTGTCACCATGGTCCCGTTGTTCCATGAGGTTCCATGGCAGAACCTTGGTTCCATGGCCACCTTGGTTCCGTGTGACCTTGCAGTGTCACCATGGACCTGTGGTTCCACGAGGCCTTGCTGTGTCAGAATGGCCACTTGGTTCCAAGAGGTTTCTCAGGGTCACAATGGTCTCCTTGGATCCGTGGTATCACAGTGGGCCATTGGTTCAATGTGGCCCCAGTGTGCCAAAATGGATTTTGGCTCCATGGGGTTCCGCTGTGACACCATGGACCCTTCGTTCCATGAGTTTGCACAGAGTCACAGCTGACTCCTGGGTTCTGTGAGGCCCCATGGCCACCAAATCTCTGAAATATCAGAATAAGACTCCTTAACACTAATTTGCTATTTAAGAGGGGATCATTTATTCAGGCCTTGGGTCTAGTGAGGGATAACTCCTAACCTTATATGGACATGAAACTCTACCAGTGTGTTGCTTATACACAGTCGCTAAATGTGTATTACAATTTACCCATTTCCATAAAACCCACCCCAAGTTCCCAGGTTCAGTCCTTGCTTTTTGTATCACTGCACCCTTGAGCCAGATGTCTTCTACACTTCCAACTGTCCTTGCTGGAAAAGCAGCTCCTGCACACCCTGTTCCTGTGTTAAAAGTTCCCAGGCAAGGTAAAAATGGAATAAACCCTTTTGGTATCAGCCCAAGGCTTTGTGTGGCCAGGCAGGGGCAGCAGGAGGCAGAGCTGCCAGCAAAGGAAGGGCCAGCGAGGTGGGGCAGCCGGGGGTGACGACAGCCTGCAGGGACAGAGGCGCAGGGCAGGGACACCGTGGGACAGCCTGGGCTGCAGAGGGCTCAGGGATGTGCAGCAGCTGCAAGGCCCTGACAGAGCCAACCTGTGCAGCCCTTTGGCCATGGCTGCTGGCCCTGGGCCTGAGGCCACCAGGGGACAAGTGACCCTTGCAGCCCTGGGGCCTCAGTGCCTCCTTGTCCCTGCTCAGCAGCCTGGCAGGGGCCGCCCCATGGTCCTGCCCTTAGCACTGCCCATCCCCACATGCCAGTGCCCATCCCGGGAAGAGCCCTGAGCAATGAGGGAGGGACAGGATCTGCCTTGCCAGGGGCTGGGGCTCAGGCCTGGGCCCTTTGCATTCCTGAAACACATCCAGGTTTGCTCAGCACCAGAGCCACCTTCCCCTTGCTTGTCCCCAGCTGTCATCACTGCCTCCAGTGTTCTGCTCTGACTGGAACCTGGGGACACTTTCTCAGTCCTGTTCCTCAGTGGGAACCATTAAAACTTCAAGAAACTTTGGAGTTTAAATTTAGCTTTGAGTTCTTGAGAAGTTTTTTGAAGACACTCTCAGGGACTGAGTCTGATGTAAACAACACCAAAGCCCTGAGAGGGTCATTAAAGTTTTCCTATTCCAGTTGTGGAGAAAGATTTCAAAGAGCTTGTAAGAAATACACATTCCTGTTTTAAAGGGTGTATTTTATTACATTTCTCTTTAGATCAGAGGCGATTGCAGCATTCTGTGATTGATATTGAGCCAGGGTCTCCCCTCAGGAGCTCTGGCCTGCTCAGAGAAGCTGTGCCCTGAGCTCTGGCCCAGCGTGGACAACCTTGCTCCACATTGCCCCAGCCCATCCTGTGTGTCCTCACTCACCTGGGACCTGCTGTGCCTGCAGAGCTGGCTGCACCCAGCCTAAGAGGGGCTTTCCCTTTTTCTATGTTTGGAACAATCTAAAACCCCTGAGTTTCCCCATGGAAACAGACACCCTCCTCAGGTGTGTGCCAGCCCAAGGTGCCACCAAAACCACTCCAGACCGGCCCTGGGCCAGCTGTGAGGGTGGATCATCAGCCCCAACTGCACTGGGCACTGCAAGGGGCTGTGGCCATGGGCACTGCACTGACCCCACTGCTGGGTTTGGCTGCCACGGCAGCCCTGAGAAATGAAGCTGTCCTTGGAAACATTGGGGAGGACTGGGACATAGTGGGGAATACTGGGAATGCTGTGGGAGACACTGGGACATACTGGGAGTGATGCTGTGGAGGGCTGGGACAGCCTGGGAACATGAGGAATGCTGAGGGGGAATCTGGGTGGGCTGGGATGGACTTGGGGGTACACTGGGACACACTGGGACATACTGGGAGTGAAACTGGGAGTGAAACTGGGGGATACTGGGACAAACTAGGGACATTGCGGGGAAGACTGGGCAACACTGGGGCATACTGTGGATGACATTGGGAGGAACTGCGAGGGCCTGGGAATAAACTCAGGTGTATTGGGAGGGAGTGGGTTGTACTGGGAGGGATTGGAGGGGCACTTGGTCTGCACTGGGAATGGGCTGTTCCCGCCCCCGCCGCCTCCCATTTGCCGAAGCTCCCGCACATCATCACAGCCCCAACCAATCAGCGACAGGCATCATGGCTTTGGGGGCGGTGCCTGAAGTCAGCGCCATCTTTTCTTTTGCCTACATCTCCCATCATGCACCGCAGCCCAATAGAGCCCCATTAGGGCCGGGACTACAACGCCCGTCATGCCCCGCGCTCCACAGAACCCCGGTACCGCCCCCATCTCTCCCGTCAGTGCCCCCCAGACCCTCCGGGATCCCCAAGTGCCCCTCAGCGCCCATTCGGGAGCCCCCAAAAGCGTCCTCGGATCTCCTGAGTGCTCCCAGCCCCACAGATGCCCGGTACAGCCACTTCTGGGAATTCCTCTCCTCTCATCCCCCGCGGCCCCAGAGCCCCTCCGAACACAGTTCTGCGCCTAAAATTCTTGCCGTGCCCTGTGCCCTAAGGAACCTGGTTAAATCTCCCCAAGCTCCCCCGAGTGCCCCAGAGCCCCCGAGGACCTCAAGTCGCGGCTCGGATGCAAAAGTGTCTTCCGAGGGCCTTCCCGGGCCCCAAACGCCTTGTCCGAGCCACTTCCGGGACTACAGCTCCCATCATGCTCCGCGGCGCACGGCCAGCGCTGTTCCAGCCGTGACTTCATCTCCCGTCATGCACCGCGCCCCACCGAGAGCCGCTGTAGGTGTTCTAGAACTCCCGTGATGCTCCGCGGCCCCGTTGCACCGCATTGTACCCGCGCCTACAACTCCCATCAGCCACCGCGCCCAGCGATTCCCGCCCGAGCCCCCCGAGTGCTCCCCCGGACCCCGAAGGGCCCCAAATTCCCCTCGCTGACCTCCAGGGCCCCGGACCCCCGAGTGCTCCCCCGGACCCCGAACTGCCCCTCAGGATCCCTGAGTGCCCCTCCAAGCGCCCGCCCGGCTCCCCCAGGGGTCCCCCAGACCCTCAAGTTCTCTCTGAATTCCCTCCACAGACACAAAACTGCCCCAAATGTGCCCCAGAAATGTCTCCGTGGGCCCCAAAGTGGCCGCTTTTACCCTGTCTGTGAAAATGGTAGAAATTGATGACAAAAATAATACAAATAAAGGAAAATACAATAAAGGGGCAAAATCAATTGCCAATAGTGGTCAATGAATTAATGAAGGGTATTGTGTTACTTAGAACCAATGACCAATGATTTCTTGGTTGCAAAACCCATATAGAGATTTTTTTTATACAAACATTAAAATAAAATAATAAAGTAATGAATAATATTTTTATGCATAAGCAAAATAAAATTTAAACTGTTATTCAGCTAAAATTAATTTATTAAATTAATTTAATTAAAATATAACTACATTTTAATTATGAAGAAGAATGCATAATTTTCTAAAAATGTATTGGTATGTCAGTCCCAGGTGGGCAATATCTGGGGGTAAGGGGCATGTGGTAAATGGATGTGATTCATGCTGAAGGCAATATGTATTCAATTGCCATCTGTTAGAGGTTGGTTCACTGTATTGTTTATTTTATCTTTTTATTTTCTTCCCTCATAAAGAACTGTTATTCCTGCTCCCATATTTTTGCCTGAGAGCCCCCCTTAACTTCAAATTTACAGCAATTCAGAGGGAGGGGATCTACATTTTTTTTCCCATTTCAGGGGAGGCTCCTGCCTTCCTTAGCAGACTCCTGTCTTTGCAAACCAAGACAGATTTTGGCACCCAACGTGCGGCTCGAGGGCACAGGAACAAAAAAGGGAATAACAGTTCTTGAGTAATCCAATTTTTGTGTGCTGCTACAGAAACCTCATTCAGCGGCACCCTGTGCTCCAGCCTGCCCTGGTTTGGGTGGCACGGAACCGTGGCTGCATTTCTCCATTTGCAGGCCCTGATCTAAACACGGCTCCTACAGCCAAGGCTGCTGTGGCTGTTCTCCGGTTTGTTTTATGGGTGAATAAGGGGAAGAATTCAGGATCTTTAACTTCCTCTGGGAAGCAGGCACATGGATTCACAGCTATCACACACTAACTGTGTGCTTTTGGGGTTACTTTAATAATGGCACCTACTGTGAGGAAATGAGACAGGGGGAAATTTTCTCCCAAGCCTTTAACCATCTCTTTGGGGCTGCCCCACCAGTTTGTGAAGGGCTCAGATCCACTCCAAATACCAATGATATCATACAGAGGCTGTGTTGCTGTTAGCCCTGTTCTATTTGGCACTGAGAGACAAGGGAAGATTAACCTGGAAAACCACCCTGACACCCAGCCCAGAACCTGACACGGCCCCAGAGACCAGGGATGCTGCTGCCCCAGAGCCTGACCCTGCCCCACAGCCACCCCAGATATGAACCACCCAGACTGGGTGGGGGTCTGGTGAGGGAGATGCAGGAGATGCTGAAGGAGTGCATTTCCCCAGCTGGTGAGAAGCCCTCCCCCTGCCTCGAAAAAGGAGAGTCTGATGGTGCAGCAGTGGAACCCACAGATGTTAGAACTGTCCAGGTTCCAGCTGAGCCACAAAGGCAGCCACAGCCAGCAGCAGTCGCCCCTGTAGAAACAAGGAGGTCTAAGATGGAATCAGAGCACCCAGATAAGGGAAGGCCCTCACAACCCACAGGGGAGCCAGAGGTTGCGATCATCACCGAGTCCCTGACGTACAAAAGTCTCTGTAACCTGCACAAGGACATTGTACGACGGAGACGTGAGGCTTATACAACCTGACTACTTCAAGACTGAGACCTCATGGGTACAGGTGCCCAGCTGGATGGTGGTGAGGCAAGGAATTTGGGACCCTTGACTGAGGACTCAGGTATGAATCAGATTTTTGTAAGGGAGCCAGGGTCCCTTTCCCTCTGGGAGCGGATTTTAATGAGTGCCAGAGAGAGGTTTGTCCACAGGGAGAGAATGCAGGAGCACCAGCATAGAACGTGCTGGAAAACCTTGAGGAAGGGATCCAACAGCTGAGGGAAGTGGCAGCATTGGAGGTACTCTTTGGGAGGGATGGACAGCATGATAATGACCCCGACAAGGTCAGGTGCACAGGGCAAATGCTGTGGAGTCTGGCAAGGCTGGGGCCGTCTCAGTACACCACCTTCATTGCCACGATCAATGCCGATAACAGCCGAGAGACAGTGGGCTCTGCTGCCAACAGCTGAGAAATTGTGAGAGTATGATCCATGGCCCAGTGCAGGCTCATGGCTCTGCTGTGGGCAAGGAACTCAAAGAGGAGATGAGGGAGATGAGGGTGGAGGTGAGGAGGAACAGTTCCCACATTGCCCCAGTGCGAGTCACAGGCCCCAAAGTCAGAGCCCAACGTTCCCCAGCCAGAGTGAGAGGGTACGCCCCACGGGCTGGCCTGGGGTTCTTTCTGTGTGACCATGGGGAAGACATGGGAAGGTGGGATGGGAAACCCATTTCTGTCCTGGCAGCGTGGTTGTGTCAGCTCAAGGAGGGAAGCACTGACCAAGGGAATTCCAGTGAAGTGAAGGTAGCCTCAACCTCCCATGCCCGAGCTGCCGAGTAGGATCTGTCAGATCCGCTTTAACTTGCCTCCACCATGTATACCTAGAAAAGAAATAATGACCCGGGCTAGAGGGCCCCTGTCTCTAGCCAGGGAGAGGCATTGGAAAACCATAACCTTTGGATGTTGTGGATCCAATGTCCTGGCACATCAGAGCCACAGAAATATGAAGCTTTAGCTGATACTCATGCACAGTGTACCCCAATGCCATCGGGGCATGTGGGGCAGAACCTGTTTCCATTGCTGGGGTGACAGGGGGATTGCAGCAATTGACCCTGTTGGGAGCCGAGGTGAGCCTGGCTGGGAAGGAGCGGCAGAAACATCCATTGTGACCGGCCCAGAGGCCCCGTGTGTTCTGGGCATAGACTTCCTCCAGAACGGCTGTTACAGAGGCCCAAAGGGACTCAGGCGGGTTTTTGGCATAGCTGCTGTAAAGGCAGAGGACATTAAGCAATTGAACACCTTGCCTGGACTGTCAGAGAACCCATCTGCAGTAGGACTCCTGAGGGTGGAAGAGCAACGAGTGCCAATTGCCACCTCGACAGTGCAGGGCCAGCAGTATTGAACGAATCGGGATGCCGTGATCCCCATCCACAGAATGATCCGTGAGCTGGAGAGCCAAGGGGTGGTCAGTAAGGCCCACTCACCCTTCCACAGCCCCATCTGGCCTGTGCACAACTCTGACAGAGAATGGAGGTTGACTGTGGACTATTGTGTATTAAATGAAGTGACTCCACTGCTGAGCGCTGCTGTGCCGGACGTGCTGGAGCTCCAGCATAAGCTGGAGTCCAAGGCAGCAAAGTGGTACGCCACTATTGACATTGCTAACGCGTTTTTCTCCATTCCTCTGGCAGCAGAATGCAGGCCTCAGTTTCTTTTCACCTGGCGTGCAGTACACCTGGAACCAACTGCCCCAGGGTGGAAGCACAGCCCCACCATCTGCCATGGACTGATCCAGGCTGCACTGGAAAAGGGTGAGGCTCCAGAACACCTGCAGTACATCGATGGCATCGTTGTGTGGGGGAACATGGCAATGGAAGTGTTTGAGAGAGGTGAGAGGATCATCCAGATACTACTAGAAGCTGGCTTCGCCATCAAGAAGAGCAAAGTCAAGGGACCTGCCCGAGAGATCCAGTTCCTGGGATTTAAATGGAAAGACGGACTGCGCCAGATTCCCACTGAGGTCATCAACAAGATCACAGCTATGTGCCCACCAACCAGCAAAAAGGAAACACAAGCTTTCCTGGGTGCCATAGGTTTTTGAAGAATGCACATTCCTTAGTATAGCCAGATTGTGAGCCCTCTCTACCTGGTTACCAGTAAGAAGAATGATTTCCACTGGGGCCCTGAACAGCAACAAGCCTTCACCCAGATCAAGCAGAAGATCGCTCATACTGTAGCCCTTGGCCCAGTCAGGACAGGACCAGAGGTGAAGAATGTGCTTTACTCTGCAGCCAGAACAATGGCTTGTCCTGGAGCCTTTGACAGAAGGTGCCTTGGGAGACTGAGGCCGACCTCTGGGATTCTGGATCCAAAGCTAGAGAGGGTCCGAAGCCAAGTACGCTCCCACAGAGAAGGAAATCTTGGCTGCCTTTGAAGGAGTTCAAGCCGCCTTGGAGGTAATTGGCACAGAAGCACAAGTCCTCCTGGCACCCCGACTACCAGTGCTGGGGTGGATGTTTAAAGGAAAGGTTCCCTCCACCCACCATGCCACTGACACCACATGGAGCAAATGGATTGCCCTCATCACTCAACGCGCCCGTATTGGAAACCTGAATCGCCCTGGGATTTTGGAGATAATTACAGACTGGATGGAAAGTGAAAACTTTGGTCTCACAAAGAGGAGCAGGGAGAAGTGACACAGGCTGAAGAAGCTCCACCATACAATCAACTGCCAGCAGAGGAAACACGCTATGCTCTTTTTACTGATGGTTCCTGTTGCATCGTAGGGATGAACTGGAAGTGGAAAGCAGCTGCATGGAGTCCCATATGATGGGTTGCAGAGGACACTGAAGGAGAAGGTGGATCAAGCCAGCTTGCTGAACTCAAAGCCATTCAACATTGCAGAAAGGGAGAAGTGGCCCAAGCTCTACCTCTACACTGATTCATGGATGGTAGCCAGTGCTCTATGGGGGTGGCTAGAGAGGTAGAAAGAGGCTAACTGGCAGCATAGAGGAAAACCAATTTGGACTGCTGAAGAGTGGAAAGATATCGCTACCTGGGTAGAGAAGCTACCTGTGAAGGTTCACCATGTAGATGCCCATGTCCCCAGAAGCAGAGCTAATGAAGAGCAGCAAAACAATCAGCAGGTAGATCAGACTGCAAAGATAGGGGTATCAAAGATAGACCTCGATTGGGAACACAAGGGGGAGTTGTTCCTGGCACGATGGGCTCATGATGCCTCAGGCCATCAGGGCAGAGATGCCACCTACAAGTGGGCATGAGACCGAGGGGTGGCTCTAACCATGGACAGTATTTCTCAGGTGATCCATGACTGTGAGACGTGTGCTGCCATCAAACAGGCCAAGCAGGTGAAGCCCCTCTGGTATGGTGGGCGGTGGTCCAAGTACAAGTATGGGGAGGCCTGGCAGATTGACTACATCACACTGCCCCAGACACGCCAAGGCAAGCGCTACATGCTCACAATGGTAAAAGCCACCACTGGATGGTTGGAAACCTACCCTGTGTCTCATGCTACAGCCCGTAACACCATCCTGGGCCTTGAAAAGCAGGTCCTTTGGAGGCATGGTACCCCTGAGAGGATTGAGTCAGAAAATGGGATTCATTTCAAGAACAGCCTTATCAACACCTGGGCTAGGGAACATGGCATTGAGTGGGCGTACCACATCCCAAACCATGCACCAGCTGCAGGCAAAGTGGAGAGGTACAATGGACTGTTAAAAATCACCTTAAAAGCATTGGGTGGGGGATCTTTCAAAAATTGGGAGCAACATTTAGCAAAGGCCACCTGGTTAGTTAACAGCCAAGGTTCCACCAATCGAGCAGGTCCTGCCCAGTCTGAGCCCCTGAATATAGTAGATGGAGATAAAGTCCCAGTGGCACATGCCAGAGGTTTGTTAGGGAAATCAGTGTGGATCAATTCTGCCTCGAGTACTGACAAACCCATTTGTGGGATTGTCTTTGCTCAGGGACCAGGTTGTACATGGTGGATAATGCAGAGAGATGGAGCAACACGATGTGTACCTCAGGAAGATCTGACTGTGGGGTGAGACTCAAATGCAAATATCACTGTTTGCTGGATGTTACTGCCAGTGTCTGTACACAAAAACACACAGACATGAGACAGAAGGAAATGTGTGTCAAAGGTTTGAGTAAGTGAGATGGAAGGAAATGTTTATGAGTAAGTGAAAGATGGAAGTTTTAACTTGATATAGTTTTTAACATGATGTTAAAGATATGGAGATAAGGGGTGGAATGTCCAAGGGTGACATTATGGTGTTTGTATCCTCAGTCGTGTGTTCTGTTTATGTTTGATATTCTGTTCTCTGCTCTCAGAACTGACTCAGAAAGTGAAGGTTTGTTTTGCCTTGTTATCAGCTGGCTCACCTCCCCCCATGGTCTGCTGTCTAGAAGAGGCCAGTGCTGGCTGGCTTGCTTTGCTTTGCTTGCTGGCTTTTGCTTGCTTTGCTTTGCTTTTTTGCTTGCTTTTGCTTTTGCCTTTGCTTTTTAAATTAGTATAGCTAAGCAGTCCAATTCTTTCCCTGGACTGTTTCTTTTCCCTTTCCCTTTCCTGAATACCATCCAACCTGCTCTGGACTGGGACCCTCTAAACACCGAGGAGCACCGGGAGCCTGCGCTCTGTGATCTGCAGCAGCCATCCCCAGTGCCCAGAGCAATCCCCAGCGCCCAGACCCGGGCGACCACCCCCAGGAGAGACTTCCAGGATTTGTCATCTCTTCAGAATGGTGAAAGAGTTTTGTTGTCATCTGGTGTTGTTCATTTTTTTAGTGCTGGGAAGGGTTTTGTTTGTTAAATAAACAGGTTCTTTTCCACTTCTCTCAGAGAAAATTCTTCCTGAATCAGGTGGGTGGGGATGGGCCGTGTGGTTTGTTTTCTGGGGGCTCCTTCCAGAGGTTTTTCTCCCAAATTTGTCCCAAACTAGGACAAATATTTTGCTGCCCATCTCGTGGCTGGAGAGAATGAAAAAAAAAAACAACCCAGTTCTAATCATATTTTGGTTCCATTACTTTGTGTTAGTATGGAGCAGTTACTGGCTTTGTTGTTTGAATTCATAGTGTCTTTTAGAGTGGAGGCCTGTATGTGTTCCTGGTCCCTAGGATTTTTTTTGAGATCTTAATCCCTCTATGGTCCCTAGGTTTATTTTTTTATCCAGGAATAGCTCCAGTATTGTCCCTAATACGTAGTTTTTGCAGTAGAAGGGCACTGACCAGAATATCCATCAGGCTGTGCCAGGGTGTGATGGCATCCAGGGGGTTTATGAAGGTGCTGAGGTCTGTTCCAGGAATGCATGGCTCATAGTCATGGTTGTGCAGCCAGTTAGTTAGAGGGGAAGCAGGGGATGAGGCTTTTCAGCCTTTGCTTTCCTTCTTCTCCTCTGAATCTCTTAGCTCCCTATTAGAGAATGTTCCGTTTCCCCTGACTGTTAAAGAGACCATCTTCCTGGTGTTTAATCTGGTAAGCTTTCTCTACACAGTCTGCAGTCTCTCTAGAATGAGGGCTGAGATTTCTAGGGGGGCTGAAGAGACCCCTGACCCAGGAATAGACCCAGGTGTGAGAAATCCTGAGTGGTGTGGGAAATGGGGGAGACGGGAATTGGCACATAGACCATTTTCCCACATTCAAATCGATTTTACTGATATGCCTAAAGTAGGAAGGTATAAACACTTATTGGTGATAATAGATCACTTGACTCACTTTGTAGAGACATTCCCTACCTCCAGGACAACTACACAAACAGTAGTAAAAATACTATTAGAAGAGATAATCCCCCTCTATGAACTAGCAGAAGTAATAGACTCAGACAGAGGGCCACACTTTGCCTCCAAAATAATTAAACAAGTAGTTACAGCTCTAGGAACAAAGTGGCAATATCATACTCCCTGGCATCCACAAAGCTATGTAAAGTGAAAAGGGTAAATGGGAAAATTACGAAACAACTAACTAAATTGATGTATGAAACACAATTATCTTGGGTAAAATGTTTACCTTTAGCCTTGTTAAATATAAAAACTCAGCCCAGAACCGATATTGGAATTTCTCCATTTGAAATGCTTTACGGGATGCCTTATGACATGGATTCTCCTATAGATCACCCTGAAATAAGTAATCAACAAATTAACCAATATGTCATGCAACTTGTGAAGGCTCGGGAAGGGCTTAGAAGAGCTGGGTTACTAGTGCAACAACCTCCTTTAGACCTAGCAATCCATAATATAAATCCAGGTGATAAGGTGTTAATAAAAAACCTGGAAAAAAACCTCACTAACGCCAAACTGGGAAGCCCCCTATGTTGCTTTACTCACTAGAGAAACTGCAGTCAGAACCACCGAGAAGGGGTGGACCCATGCGAGCCAAATAAAGGGAGCGATTCCTGCTGCTGCCGAAGAGCCCTGGAGAAAAACCAGCCAGCCCGGGGATCTTAAGGTCACATTTAAATGGACTGAATGGACTCAGTAAGAATTGTACGAACCAGCTGGTATAGTGAGATATTGGACTATGGATATCCTATAACTAATGATTTTAGAGTATATTGTACTAATAAGGATTGTAATTGTTACCCTTTTGTATGCTCTATTTGTAAAATTTGCCGGAACAGTGGTGGGTCCATAGTTACAGAGGCACTCCTCCTAGGGGTATTTGTAAAGGTGTTATCAGTTAGAAAGAGTACTGACAGAGTCAGTTCTAAAGATTGGAGTAGTGAACGGGACCCTACCAAGGGAATCCCAAGAGTGGTGGGAGGTGTTTACTAAGGGGGCTAGGCCTGAAAATTGTTGTTTCCACTCCAATTCCCCTAATTGTTCAAATTATAAAAGGGAATTACCAGAAAACTTTACCTGGGATTCAGTGTGACTCACCACAAGTGAAGGATAAAAGCTGGGAATCATTCAAAAAGAGGCAACAAAAACAGAGTAAGGGTCCTCCTGAAGAATATCCTTGTTCCGAGAAGATGGTGCGCCTCGCGGCTCAGAGCAACCGAGTCGGCGAGAGAGGCAGAGGGATAAGAAGCGGTGGAGGAAAGAGCCCTCAGACTGGGACAATTCAAAGTATTTCAAGAACTGCCTCAAGGATACTGATCTCCCAAGGGTAAAGGTGAGCCCGGCAATAACATGTCAAAACAAACACTGGGAATGGGGAGGTAATGATAATCAAATCCTGGGGCAGTTTGGACTCCACCCTTGCTGGCAAATTCTGTGCATATTAGTTATATGTTGTACCTGGCCTGGTCAAGGGGACTATGCACACCAGCCATTTAATTGGACTCTGATCAAAATAGACCAAGGGAAAGTTGTTAAGCATAATGCCACCACTGTAGCTCCCATTTTTTTTGTTACTAACAAAGACTTGGCAGACTCTATGTGGAGATGGAGTAAACCTGAACTCTGGGCTACCTATTGGTGTCCTAGTTCCAATCCTGGGAGGGGATATGGTCATTATCCTGGGGAATATCTGTGTGGGTATTGGGGCTGTGAAACTATAGCAACCGCCTTGGCTGTCACCCATCCAGGTAAATTTTTAAAGACCTCATGGTACCCTGAGGGGTGCAAAACTCCGGGGTATGGCACTCAAGGAGAAATTCTGTATAAGGGGGATTGCAGGTCCCGTAATATTGTTGTTACTAAGTTTAACTTTCAGACCTTACATTGTTAATAAAATCATAGACATTGTAAAAGGAAGACTAGAGGCAGCTCATCTAACACTTAATAGAGATAGGTAGGAAACATTGCCCAGGGACTTAGAAGTAGATGAAACCCTGGTCTTAAGCTACCAAGAGTTAAAGCGTTTTAATGAACAAATTGGTAAAGAGAAAAAGGGGGAATTGTAATAAATAAAAATTGTTTTGCTCATCAAAACGAGCGATATAGGAGATAAGAATCTGAACTGAGTAGGGAATGCAATTAGCATAGAAGACTGTGTAACTAATTATATACAAGTTAACTTTTAGGCCAAGGACAATCTGCAAGGAAGATGAGGAGCCTTCATTCCTATGACCACCAAGGGCAGAACAAAAGACCCCCCAGGAACCAATTGCACCGACGCAGAGTGCATCGAGAGAAAATGCGTCAACAGGAAATAAAAAGGGACTATAAAAAAAAAAAGGTGAAGGGGGAAGGTGCGCCGTGGCAGAGCAGAGGCTCCCTGGCCACCCAGACCTGTTCTTTTGCTTAATACCACTTGCTTAATAAATTCTTGTTAATTGATTTATCTATAATTAGCCTCCCCAATTGAATTTGTCCATAACACCCCGGGCCCAGCAGCAGGGGACAGGGGGCACGGCCTGTCCCCCTGGCCCAGCAGCAGGGGACAGGGGGCACGGCCTGTCCCCCTGGCCCAGCGGCAGGGGACAGGGGGCACGGCCTGTCCCTTGGCCCAGCAGCAGGGGACAGGGGGCACGGCCTGTCCCCCTGGCCCAGCAGCAGCCCCGTGCCCTGCCCAAGGCACTCCCAGCAGGGGCTGGGCCCCAGAGGCAGGGGGAGACCCCAGTCCCGGGGCAGCGTTTCTGCCCCGTCCCCTGTCCAGCCCAGCCTGCCCCGTGTGCACAGTGACCGCTGGCACGGGCTGCCCTGGACACTGTGACCTGCTGGGGACACTGAGAGCTGCCCCGCTGTGACACTGCCCTTGGGATTGCACAGGCACCAAACAAACCCCAGCCAGCACCGCCCCTTGTCATGTCCCAGGCACCGGAGAGCATCAGAGCCAGCCCCGCTCCTGGTGATGTCCAGGCACCAGGGCACATCCCAGCCCTGCTCCTGGTGATGTCCAAGGCACCAGGGCACATCCCAGCCCCGCTCCTGATGATGTCCCAGGCACCAGGACACATCCCAGCCCCACTCCTGGTGATGTCCCAGGCCCCACAAGTGTCCCAGGTGTGGGAAGAGCTCATGACACGGCTCAGCCTTGACCCCAAACCAGCAGAGGCACCACGAAGGGCAGCCCTGCGAGTGCCCCAGTGTGGGAAGAGCTCCGTGTGCTTCTCCAGCTCCATCCCCCATGGGAGGATCCGTGCTGGTTGATCCCCAGTGAGCCCCAGTGGGCAGAGCCCTGGTGACCTGTGGTGCTGCTGATCCATGTTGGGAAGACACCCAGCTGGAGGGGCTCCACATCCTCCTGGCTCCCCGTGGCCTGGATTTTCTTTTCATTTCTCTTTGCCCTTTCAAAACTCTTAAAAGCAGGCAAAAATAAAGATGTTGAGCTAAGACAATGATAGGGACATGGAGGGGGGGGTCTTGCAGGGGATATGGGGGATGCTGGGTTTGAAGGACTTGGGGGTTCCTGGGAGGGACCTGGGGGTTGCTCAGGGCTTTGGGCACCCCAGGCTGAGCGGCTCCAGTTGCCCTGGGAGACCCTGGTGGAGGTTCTGGGCAGCTGGTCAAGGACCTCCTGCCCTGGAACTGTCCCCATGTGCCCCCATCCCAACACCTCATCCCCCTGCAGCGGCTGCCCCATTCCTTACTCCCCTTCCATACTCCCCTTGCCCCTGCCTGTTCCTGTGTCACCCCTGTCCCGTTCCCATCCTGCTCCCATCCCAATCCGGACCCCATTCTTTATCTTTGTACCGTATTCCCTGTCCCTGTCCCTGTCCCAGTCCTATTCCCTGTCCCCATTCCTGGTCCCTGTCCCCATTCCCTGTCTCTGTCACCACTCCCAGTCCCTGTCTCCATTCCCATTCCCCATTCCCTGTCCCCATTCCCATTCCCTGTCCCCATTCCCATTCCCTGTCCCCAATCCCGGTGAGACATTAATTTTGAAGAATTAAGAATTTTAGGAAAGTTAAGATGATAGTTAAATTAGATGTTGCTGACTTATCGGAAGTAGATAAATCGGCTTTGTTCATAGTTAACAGTAGCTGGATCTTAGATAAGATATCCAGGATCTATTAACTCATTGCTTGCCAGCTTTATGCTTGGGTAGCTGTGCTTATCATGTGAAACAGAATGTGATCAACAGATTTCAGGGACACAAAAACAGTTGCAGACTTCCCATAGTTTAGGAATCCAATAAGCACAGGAAAAACGGCAAGGATTCATTTGTCACATGTGCATGGGAAAGGCAGAAAGGTCAGAACGAGGAAGACTTATTTTACTTCCTCATTTTGGAGACCCCTCCCCAAAAAGGACCCCTGACTCATTTCAGGGAACAGAACTACACATGCTTAATTGCCTTTTTGCCAATTAGCATGTGAAGTGGATCAGAGGAAGTGACAGGGATATGAATATGCATTCATATGTTGTGTATTCAAGACTTCTGTAAATAGAAAAGCTTTGTAATACCTGTGATTTTTGCAGTGTGCATTAGGGAATTATCCCAGGTACTGCCTGGCTGTCTCAATAAACATACACTTTCTAACTTTAAACCCGTAGAGAGTTTTTGTCCATCTCAGTTGGATATCGATATTAGATTGATATTCATATTTTAGTAAATCATTGTAATAAAGAAGTCCTAGTATGTGCATTAACATGTCTTTTCTTAATATTCGAGTAATTATTCTTGCATTGCTTCAAGATAAACTGGTATGATTCCAAGAATATCCACTGAGGTACACATAGAACATTGATTTATCATAAGCAAATTGCAGTTGCAGAGATTTTCACTGACATTCTGCCACTTGTCATCATTTTAAAAGTGAAAAGTCAGCTATTAAAGTCAATAACAAAATTTCTAACTTCTAACAAAGGGAAAAAAGTATATGGTTTGCACTAGATAAAATATAAATACAGAAAATGTCTCCCAACCAAGTTCCTTGCCCTGATCAAAACATCTCCCAATCAAGTTCTTCGCCCTGAACCTGGCTGGTAAAGGCAAATATTTTCAGTAAATGTGGATGAAACGTTGCATAAGTTAATAGTATTCAAAGTCCATGTTCTGTTCCTATTATTATTTTTATACAAAGAAAAAAGGGGAAAGGGGTTGGATTGAGGGTACACCCTCCTCCCCTCTGAGTCTGTTCTCATGTTTTACAATAAATCCTACAACAGTACAATACAGCTGCCTAAAATATGGACACTGGAAACCACAGACATCATTACAAATGATCACCTGCCTCATGGACAGTTCATAGATGGATTTGATTTGTTTACAAATTACTTCTCAAGTTTGCAAACAGTTTTTCTGTTTACAGATTGTTTTCTGGAAGTTTGGTTTTCCCCCAAGGGATCAAGTGCTTAAAGGTTGTTTTTTAAAATTGGGTTTTTCTCTAAGTGTTAAATGGGCTCAGGGTTAAATAGCCTTCTGCTTTTAGAGATAAGTTGAATTTGTAACCAAGAAGCATTATGCCTGTGGCCTGAGTTCTCCCCTAACAGTTCCTGGAGGGGAATGCTGCAGCTCCAGTGTAAATTAGATGCACGCTGTCCTCTGTCACCATGTTGGCAAAGGGCCCTTGCAGATGGGTGACAGAGAACAATAAACAGAATTTTATAAAGAAAAGGAGGGTGAGGTGTTCCCATGATTGACAGGGGTCTTGACCAATCAAATATCTCCCAAAACTGCAGGCACCTCACGGGCCAGAACCTGAAGGGGCGTGGAGCTCAAACCAATGAGAGCTTCCAGGCCTGGTCTTTCAAATGCTCTGTGTAAGGGGGAGCTTGGGAAATAAAATCTCTCTGTTGCCCCATGAACTCGGGAGGAGCAGTCTTTGTCTCCTGTGCCCTCGCTGCCCCACGAGACCAAAGAGATGTTCACCAGGGCCCTCCCTGTTTGTGGCCGTCCATTGCCCAGCTGAGCAGGCAGCCAGTTGTGTTTGCAGGGAGCTGCCACAGGCAGACACACAGCAGCTGGAGATTTGAACAGCAGGGCTTGGGCCAATTCTTCTTCTTTCAGAGTGCAAGAAAGACACAAAAGCACAAGGAAACATGGCAGTGTTTCGGTGGAGTCTCTTTGTCCTGTGAAGTTCAGTAGCTGTTGGTGTTTCTGTGCTGCTGCTAATCCCCTCCATGAAAAAATCATCCCAGGAAGGAGCAACAACATTTGACACGCACCAAGTGTTGCCCCCAGTTGCTCCAGGTGCTGCTCCCAACAGCCCCTGTAGGACGGAGCACAGCCCCCAGTGCACACCAGCTTTGGCTGCCCTCTGGCAGAGAAGCCCTTTTGGGGCACAGGTTTCTGGGGCAGGAGACGGGCACCGGTGCTGCCAGGGCTCGGGGGAACTCTGCTTGGGCGGGGACTGTGCCTCACCTGCTGCTGTCAGCGCTGCCCGGGCCCCAGGGCTCAGAGCAGCATTCCTGCCCTGGCCCACACGTTCCTGGTCTGTGTCCCACGGCCGTGCTCAGGATGGCCACCATGTGGGACGTGTCCCGAGGAGGCCGTGCCAGCTTCTGTGGAGGCCCCGTGCCCTTCCCACCGCGGCTGCGTTGGCAGCTGCGGGGGCTCCTGCTGCTCTGAGCCCACAGAGCAGGGCAGCGTTTGCTGATGGGCTGAGCCCTTCCTAAAGATCCTGTTGGGCTGTCTGACACACCTGGGCCAAGGCATTCCTTCCACCCTGGGCCACTCTGGGGGGCTGGGGGTGGCCCCAGGGCAGGTGGCAGTGCGTGCAAGGGCCCTTGGTGACACGGTGCAGCATGGTCACCGTGGAATGGAACGGGACAGGGGATCCAAGGGCCCTTGGTGACACGGTGCAGCATGGTCACCGTGGAATGGAACGGGGCAGGGATTCCAAGGGCCCTTGGTGACACGCTCTGGCAGAGGTGTTGGCAGTTACAAGTTACAGTTACACTCCACAGTGCTCGGTGCACACGACGAGAGAGGACGCAAGAGAGCGGTGCTGTGAGGAGCCCTCGCACAGCCACTCGTTCCTTGCTGACCCAGAGCTTTCCTGAGGTATTACTCCTGCAGGTGAGCTCGTGGCCAGACCAGAGCACTTGGTGACCCCTGGCCTTCCCGAGGCATCTCTTCTGCAGCTGCCCTCGAGGACAGACCGTGGCATTTGCTTTTCACTGCCCTTGACAGGAGTCTCCTTTCCTTGTGGCTGGAGCCCCCAGGACCAGAGTGCAGGACTTGCCGTCCTGTAGCCTTGCCAAGTCTTCACTCTTGCAGGTGCCCTCAAGGCACGACTGCAGCACTTGCTGACTTGGACCTTTTCCTTTTTACCTTCTGCAAGCAGCCATGAATCCAGGCAGTGACGTAGAGCACAGACCTGCGAGCGTGCCCACACTGGCCTGGGGGAAGGAGGAGAAAGAAGGCCCTGGAGCTGCCCCAGCACAGCAGCCTGAAAAGCTGGAGCAGTTCCAGCCACGGCAGAAGGGTGAGTGGCAGAGCTGGGCCACAGGGCTGGTGCCTGCAGCCAGCTTGGCCCCATGCCATGCCATGCCATGCCATGCCATGCCATGCCATGCCATGCCATGCCATGCCATCCCATCTTCTGGGGCCATGCCCATGGACAGGATGGAATAGGGGCCGGGCAGACACCCCACAGCCGTGCTCCGTGCCCTGGGCCGTCGCGGGGCTGTCCCTGCCTGGGCAGCGCAGGGCTGGGCTGTGTTCTCCGGCCTCTCCTGCAGCCCCTCAGCTCGGGCTGCGCTCGCTCTTTGCCAGGTGCAGCCGTGCAGCGCACACGAGAGCAGGAACGCAGCCGTGGCCGCTTCCGCAGAACAGCACAGGTACCTGCAGCCATCCCCACCTGGGCTGGGCCTGCTGGCACTGCTCAGCCCAGCACTGTGCTCGGAGCACTCCATGCAGCATCCCGGGCTTCTTGCCCTTCTGCTGCAGATGGTTTGCAAATTCATGAAGAGGATTCGGGAGGAAGAGAGCAGCGCCATGGGCACCGTGCTCAGAGCGTACTCTCCCATCTTCAAAACCAAGACCAGCGCTGCCCTGCTGGATATGCTTGTAGAGGAGGGTCCTTCCAGCCCAAAGCAAGTAAGCAGCCTGTGGCCTGGCTATTCTTCTCCCAGCAATTGCTTGGCCTCCCAAGCCACGCCTGCTGCTCCCTGGGAGCCTTTGAGGCCATGGCAGTGTGGTGGCAAGGGAAGCACTTCTCTGGGGCAGCTGGGCACATTCCTTCCTCCAGTAGCTTTCCAAGTCTCCCCTGCCTTCTCCAGGTGCCGGCCATGGTGAGGTTCATCCACCAGTGGCTCATGGCCAATGAGTTTCCTGAGTACAATCTGTACAGGCCCCTTCTGGATCTGACAGAGGCACAGCCCTCTGACGTGGTGATGGCTCTCCTGCGTGTGGCCCCATTGTGTGACAGGTACGGGGCCCACCTGCCCAGGGGGCTCGGGGCTCAGCAGCCCTTCCCCCTGTGCAGCCTGTCCCAGGTGTCTGACACAGAGAATTCCAGGGCCCTCTGGCTGCTCCCTTTGCCAGCCCTGGCCCCTGCCAGCCCCCCAGCGTGCTGCCATGCTTCCCCCCTGCCCCTCAGGGGCCAGTGCCCACAGGGCTGGGCTGCCTGCGTGCTGCCAGTGAGGGGCAGTGGGCAGAGGCAGGGCTGGCAGAGCAGCTCAGCTCCCCGCTGCCGCCCAGGCCACGCTGCTGTGTCCCAGACTCCTCTGAGACAGAGTTCTGACCCCACAGAGCTGCTCTGGCCATGTGGAAGAGCATCATGTGCTCGCTGAGGACTGCAGAGCCGGCCATGCTCGTGCTCCTGGATGTGCTGGGGAGCTGGCCAGAGCACAGCACGTGCACCTGCGATGGGGACCACACGGCTGTCCTTGCCCTGGCTGTGAGTTTCTGCCTTTGCTGGCCCCAAGGCCACCTCTCCAGCAGCTCTCCATCCTCCCTCCCCCTCGGCGTTTCCCTGCCTCAGGCGCTGGGCTGAAACCTGGCCTCGGGGCAGCTCCAGGGCCACCAGGCCCGGTGCTCCCCCTGTGTCTCTCCGGGCCTCTCCCTCCCGTGCTCGGGCTCTACCACACGGACACCTCGGCACTGAGCGCTGTCTCGGGCTGCTCTGTCCTTTGCAGGCAACTGTGGTGATGTGGAAGATCCTCCAGCTGCCCTGTGTGCCACATGTAGTCACCATGCATTTCCCCGGCCTCTTTGTGCATCTGCTCTTCCAAGTGCTCTTCAGCACTCTGGATGTGCCAGAGGAGGTCAATACCTTCTGGAAGGGATGCCAGCAGCAACACGGCCTTGCCACCAGCCCCAGCAGGTGCTCCATGCCAGTCCTCCTGTCCCTGCCATGTGCCCAGGGCAGGGCCAGTGCTCCCAGCGTGACCTGGGCTTTGCTCTGTGCACAGCTTTGCAGAGCAGACCCTGAAGGCCCTGCTCTGCCGACTGCACTATGAGGATGTGGTGGTGGCCATGGAAGACAAGCGTGGCTGGGACACACTGCTCTGTGCTGACACCCACCACTGTGCTGTGGGCGTGCTGGCCAGGTGAGACCCCCTGCTCCCCAGCTGTCCCCGGCATGTGTGCCCTGTGCCCGAGGTGCCCCACACAGTCCCTGTGGCCGTGGGCCAGAAGGCCTTGTCACCAATGGATGGCCAAGGAGGCTGCAAAAGGCTGGGAGAGGAGCGTGCCCAAGAGCAGCAACCTCCCAGAGGGCTCAGCTGCCCCTTGCAGGGTGGTGGAGAAAGGCCAGAGCTCTGTGAGGCAGTCCTGGGAGAGGTTTGCCCCCGCTGGCTGAGGGCTTTGACTAGTGTTTCCTCCTGTCAGAGAAATGCACCGCGCATCCGAAGCCGCGTGTTCTGCCATTGCATTCCACCTGCTCGGGCTGCTCAGCAAGGACACGCCGTGCCGGGATTTGGCCGCCCTGGCGTTCCTTGTGGAGGTGAGCCTGAAGGCCGGCGCTGCCTCGCTGAGCTGCCTCCCGGCTCTCTGCCCTCTCTTGGCCGCAGTGCCTGGGACGGAGCCCGCGCCCTGTGCTGCTGCCTGGGCCCGGCCCTGGGCGGTTCTGGGCTCCCGCCGGCCGCTCCCCCGTCACCGGCCTGTGCCTTTCAGATCCTGGAGCACCTGAATGTGAGTGAGTGCCGTGACAGCGTCCTGCAGTTCCTGTCCAAGCACCTGCAGGGCGAGTGCAGGGGGAGGCGTCGCTTGGCACTCCGAGGCCTCGTGGCGCTCGGCACCACCAGTGTCTCGGTGAGAAGAGCGCAGGGGCTGAAGCCGTGCTGCCAGTGTGGGGCTGGGGAAGGCAGTCCCTGGGGCTTGGCTGGCCTTGGGGCACTGGGGCAGCTGCTGCCAGCTCTCCTGCCTCCTGCTGCAGCTGCCCCAGGGCTTTGGCACAGGCCTGTGGCCCCTGGGCCCTGTGGCAGCAGGATGTGTTTCACACACTTGTGTTCCACAAGTAGATGGCCATAAGGATGTGGAGCCTGCATGAAAGGCTTGTGGAGCTCCTGAAGGAAGATGACAGCGTCATGCTCAGGATGACCACGGTTCTCCTCAGAGCGTTATTTTTCTGCAATGGTGCCCCAGTAACCAGCGCCCTCGCCCTGCAGCTGGCTGAGGCACTCCTGCCACTCTTTGATAACGTAAGGCTCTGAGCCTCCAGCCACGGCCAGCGGGTGCTGCCCGCACACTTTGTGCCCTGTGCACTCACAGGCTGTGCCCAGGTGGGCCTGAAGCAGCTGACACTGAGGTCTTTCTTCCTTCCTTTCATACAGGAGGACAGCCAGGTGCAGTTGTGCTCCCTGTTTATCTTCCGAGAGATGCTGGATTTTTTTCCGGAAGAGGAAAAAAAGGTCCTCAAGGCACACGTGCGCCAGAGCCTGGTACCACTCTTCTTCCACTGCCACGATGAGAACCAGCGAGTGGCAGAGGTGAGGACTCGGCAGCTGCCGCTGGCCCCTGGCAGGGGCTGGGCTGGCCCTGCCCTGGCGCCTCGCAGGCTGCAGCTCCTGCTGGCCTTGGCACAGGGACGGGGTCCTGCGCCCTGGGCTGTGGGGCCATCTCCGCGTCTCTGCTGCTCTCCAGGCTTCTCAGGAAACACTGCTTTGTGCGACCGAGTTCCTCAAGAGGCGGGATCTTGGACAGCTGGTACAGAACCAGAAGCTGTGCCAATTCACCGAGTGCCTGGTAAGGAGGGCCGGGAAGCCGCAGCCCCAGCCTGGAGCAGCCCCTGAGCGCGGTGCTCGGTGTGCGGGCTGGCAGCTGTGCCCCTGCCCGCTGCTGCAGCCCGAGGCCGCGCGGGCTCTGCTCCAGGCTCCTGCGGCCCCAGCCGGGTGCCCATGGAGCCCCGGCCCGGGGGGCTGCGGGACCAACCCTTCCCTCCTGCCGCTCTCTCCAGCTGGCAGAGGACAGCAGCAGCGTGGCCGAGCACCTGCGCCGGGCCCTGCCCTACCTGCAGAGCCCACAGGAGCCCCTGCGAGAGGCGGCCGTCAGGTTCATGGGTGAGCCACGAGCCGGGCCAGGAGGGCGTGTGGGCACAGGGCTGGCGGCGCCGCTGGCAGGGAGCTGTGCCCTGGGCCTGACAGGCTCTGTGTTCCCAGGGACGGCCGGGCGGCACCTGAGGGGGAGGAAGGAAGAGCTCCAGCTCCTCTCTGAGGGTGACCAAGGGCAGCGGGCTGCCAGCGGGGGCTGCCGGGGGAGCTGTGAGCCCTGCCCCGGCTGCGGAGGGCTCTGCTCCCTGTGTGGACCAGGGCCAGCGTGGGCAGAGCACACAGAGCTTTCAGGGCACCTGGGGGATTCGTGGCCAGCAGCTTCGGGCTGATCCAGCTGGTCCCTGCTCCCTGCTGGCCATGGCCAGAGCCGGCTGGGATGGCCCTGGCACAGAGTCCCCTCGGGTCCCCTCAGATGTGGGAACTGACCATGGCTCTGTTCCTCTCTCTTTCAGCCCTTGAAGGCACAGCCAATGACATCAGTGACGCCGTCGCAAGCCTGGCAGTTCAAACACCGTACATCGTCCAGGAAGCAGAGAGAGCTCCATATTCCATCTTTGACAGCCTGCGTGATCGGCTCTGCGAGGCATGGAGGAGACGGCCTCGTCTGTCGGGGCTCGGCTGGCTGCGCTGCTGGAGCTCTGCAGAGAGCTGATTCCAGAGGCTCTGTCTGCTGGGGCCACCTGAGCCAGCAGGAATGTTTTGTTTCGTTAGGATTGTTCTTTTCTTTCTTTTTGTTTTTTTTTAGCATGTTAATATAGGATGTGTTGCTATAGACAGACTCCCAGGATCTTTCTTTTGCTGCCCAGGCTCTGCAGGGCCAAGGGGAAGAGGGAGAAAAGGGTTCCTGGGCTCAGCAAGCTGCCCAGGCTTGCAGGGTTGCAGGGAAAATGGCCAGAAGCCCCTTGGCCTTTGGTGGCTCTGATGAAGCCCTTGTGCTGCCCACAGAGCAGATGGGCAGGGGCTGGAGCTGTGGGGATCTCTGTGAAAGCGGTGCCTGGAGATGGCCACAAGCCCTGTCCCAGGCAGGAAGCGCCATCCGTGTCCTCCTGCCCGTGTGTTCCTGGCTGGATTGCTGAGGGCTCCCAGGTGCCTCTTGGTGGAGCTCCTCTGGAGCTCCTGTGGGGCTGTGGCGCTGCTGCCGGGCAGGTTGGCCGGGCTGGGGAGACCCTGAGGGGACGGGCCCACGAAGGGATGAGGGGCTGCGGAAGCCCTGACAGGACAAGGCAGTGGGAAGGCACGAGGGGGACGTGTGACGGAGAAGGTAACGTTGGCTCAGGGAGGAAAGTGGGTTGGAGCCAAAGAGACCACTCACCCTGATGTTTGTGTGGCAAACAGAGCACGTTTATTCTCAAGCCCTTCCTTCTAAAGGGCCTTTGAAAACCCGGTCTGGATGATTTCACTGCTCTGATCTCTGTGCCCCTTCAGATTCTGGCCTGGGCAATGCCTGCAGCCTTGGGAGAGATGTGATGGGCCCGGCCCCTGTCAGTCAAACCAGGGCTGGTACATTCACCCCGTACAAGCCAGCCTGCACGGTGACACGGCAACAGAGTGCGAGGCACAGCTCCGGGAGCTCCCCGTGAACCTCAGCTCTGGGACCACTGTCTGCCCCAAGCTTCAGGGGCTGCAGTGGGAGCCCGGCTGGGCTCTGCCCTGGGGCCATCCTGCAGGGACAGCTGCAAACAGGGAGCATTCCCTGCCACAAAGAGCCAAGGCAGGGCTGCAGGGCAGCTGCTCCAGCCCCGACTGCACTGCTGAGTGCTGTGCTCTGGGGCTGGGGCTCCCCGCACAGGAGACTGCACTGGTGTGCCAGAGGAGACAGAGAAGCTGCAGCTTCAGCCTAACTGAGGTGGGTGCGTGGGCTGGAAAGAGTGGGGAGGTTCCAGGGGATTCACAGAGCTCATCCTGCTGCAAGGACGAGGAAAAGGGAGCAGGAACTCAGCAGTGAGGAGAGCTGGGGGCTGGAGAGAAGCTCTGAATGACACTAAAATCCCACCGGACCTCTGAGACATTGCTGCTCCTCAGCCAGTGACAGGATGAGTCCCTAAGCCTGGGGCTCAGCCTTCCTCATGGGGAGGGGCAACAAGGAACGCAACAGTGTGATGGAGACTGGAATGGGCTGGGAACTCACTGGGGGAAAAGAGGGAGCAGCTGGGAAGTAAAAGGCAGGTGGGGGAGAGAACAGTTCAGAGAAGGGCTGAGCTACAGCTTGAGCAAGCTGCAAAAAGTCATTTGGGGTCATCCCAGATTGATTTCATTTCAGAAGTTATTGAACAAGTTTATTTTTTGGGTGGCTGCATGTTTTCTTGAGCTGTATTGCTAAAATGCTCAAGCCAGTCTGTGCTGCAGGGCACCTCATTTCTCCTTTGGCTGATTGCAGCCCGGTGCTGAGCTCCAGCAGGGCCCTGGCAGAGCCCAGAGCAGCCTCAGCACCCGCAGAGCCCGGCTGCAAGGAGAGAAACCAGAAAGCCCCATCAGCTGAAGGCTCCTGTCCCCTTGTCCCAGCCGCCCGCGGTGCCCAGGCCATGCTGGCCGTGCCAGAGCTGTGCCCAGAGCTGCCCATCACTGCTGCCTTTGGGAGCAGAGCAGGAGGGCAGGACATGTGCCCAGCCTGCAGCCGGCCACAGCACCTCCAGCCCTCAGCAGCTGCCCAGAGCAGGACGCTCCTGTGCTCGCTGCCATCTCCCCAGAGCTCTGATCCCACCATCCCCAGCAGACAGGACCCACCTCACGCCATCCCCCGCTGGAAGAAAAGCTGCTCCCAAACGATGCCCTCAGCCTTCTCCAAGGGCACGGCCCATCCACGCTGCAGCTGCTCCCAAGCACGTCCTGATCCAGACTGGACTCCACCTGAAACGCTTCCTCTAGAAAAACAAACATCAAATTATGGAAAATAGGTTACAGACAAAAAGGGGAACAAGAAAAAAGGTCAAAAATCTTACCTCTGTCAGGGCCTTAAGGAAGGCCCAACCCCTGCATGCCAGGGAAAAACCCTCCATGGGTGAGGGAATCCCAGGCTTTCTCCCTTCCCCTGCACTGCCCCCATGGTGATCCCAAAGCAAACAAGGGCAGTGGAGCAGCCCAAGCCCTTCCTTGCCTGCAAAGCAAAGCAGCCCCTGCACAGGGTCTGGAGTCCCACCTCTGCTCCCACCATGGGGGTTTGTTTGTGTCAGGCTGGCTGCCCCAGCCCAGCCCCAGCTCGGGGCACGGTGGGTGCTGGGGGCTGTTGGCAGGGCCAGGAGCCCACTCCCATTTCGTACCCACCCCAGCCCATGTCCCCAGCCCTGCCAAAAGCAGCCTGGCAGCCGACTGAAGGATCAGCTGCATCCGCCCCAGCAAAGGGGGAACCTTTGGTTCCCAGACAGGCTGCACAATGCCCAAATCTGGGAGCATCCCCCTGTGTGTGGACTCATCTGCAAATTCCCTGTGGAACCTGGCTTTGGAGAAGGTGTCAGAATCAAAGTCCACCATCTTCAGCCTGCCAGACACCAGGTGGAGCAAGAGGTTGTCATCCTTGACGTCATCCTCACTGTCCCCAGCAGCAGCAGCCCCACCTGGGACAGCTTCTCCAGGGGCTCCTTCTCCTTCCCTGGGCCAGACCAGGCTGTCAGGGCTCTGCCCAGGGCCCCAGCCATCCATGAACCATGGCAAGCAAAACCAGGGGGATGGTGGGCCCCAGTGCTTGCCACACCAGGTCTCCAGCTCAGCTCCAGCCCATGAGCTGCGTCTTCCCTTCTGCTGATCCCTGCTCAGAGCTACAGGCAGGACAAAACCTGTCTGGTTGGCTTTGCTACTGAGTGCCAAGAGATGTGTGGAGCTGTTATCTGCCAGGCCCCTGGATCCAACTGTGCACTTGGATCTCTCCCATCTTCTAGGGCAGAGGAACACCCTGCACCCAAGGATCACGGAAAATCTCTTCTAAGGATGGCCTGTTCAAGGGCTGCATGGACAAACCCCTCTTAATGACATCCTGGCACTCTGGGGAGAGAAACCAGAAATCACCAGTCATTTGGAGAAGTTGCCCCCTGTTTCCGTGCCCACGCCATGCTGTGTGTGCCCAGAGCTGGGCCTAAACTTCCCCATGGATTCTCTGTTTGGAGGAGAGCAGGAGAACAGGACATGTGCCACCTCCTCAGCAGCTACCAGAGCAGGATGCGCATGAGCTGCTGCTGTCTCCCCGCCCTGGCTTTGCCCCTGTGCCCAGAGATGAGGATCCACCTTGAGAAAGCCATCCTGGGAACAAGATCTGCTCCCAGATATCTCCTGGCCCCTCCTGAACGGGTGCTTCCCCATGACCAGGTGGTGCAGCAGGAGGCCCAGGGACCAGATCGTCGCTGCCTCGCCATGGTAGTGTTGGTGGTGGATCCACTCTGGTGGGCTGTAGGACAGGGCTCCTGTGGAACACAGATACATTCATCAGGGGGATGCTGCTGCTCCCAGAGCCTGGCCCCAGTACCCCTGGGCATGTGGGGGCTGCCCCAGTGGCACACGGTGTGACTGCTGCCCTCTCGCCAGCACCTGGGACTTGTGTACAGACTCAGGCCTGGAAAAGAAGCCACTGGTGCTGGAAGAGGGCAGTAGAAGCCCTGGGAAGGCACAACCATGACACACAAAAGAAACTCACCCAGTGGTGGAGAAAACCCCCTCTCCTCCGTGCTTGCATGGCCCCACAAAATGTTAATAAGCCAAGGCAAACAAGGGGAGCAGAGCAGTCCAAGCCCTTTCTCACCTGCACACCAAACTGTCTGGGGCACGGGGTCAGACCCCCCTCTCTGCTACCTCCATGGGGGTTTTTGTCGGGCTGGCTGCCCCAGCTCCAGCCCCAGCCCAGGGCACAGTGGGTGCTGAAGGCTGTCGGCAGGGATGGGAGTTGGCCCCCTCACACCCCACTCAAATCAACCTGGCTCCAGCATTAATCCCATCCTGGCTGCAATAGGGGAAGCCCGGGTGCTGCACCTCGGCTGGGCCATGAGATGCCCAGAAGCATCCCCTGGCAGGGCTCACCTGCAAACTGGGTGTAGGCTGTGTCTTGGAGGAAAGTGCCACAGCCAAATTTGATCAGTGTCAGCTGCCCGGTGGCCAGGTCGAGCAGGATGTCCCCTGGTTTGATGTCCCTGTGCAGGACCCCGCAGCTGGGGCAGCGCCGCACGGCCTCCAGCACCTGGAGGAGCAGCCCCCGCGCCTCCTCCTCCGGCAGGAACCCCCGCTCCGCCAGGGAACCCGACAGGTCCTGGCACCGCTCCGGATGCTCCAGCACCAGCACAAAGCTGTCGGGGAGCTGAAGCCACTCCAGGAGCTGAATGACACCAGCACAGCCAGAGGAGACCTTGTCCAGCAGCGCGATCTCCAGGGCTGCGCTGGTGCCGTGGGGCTGCGGGAGGAGCACGATGCCGTCAGTGGGGCTGATGCCGTGCCGGGGGTCGGGAACCCCTCAGCCAGCCCGGGATGCTCTGCGCCCTGCGCTGGCCCCACGCCCGCTCTCCCTCCAGGTGTCCTGGCAGCTCCCACCCTGCCGGGCCCCGGCTCAGCCCCGCCCGGCACGGCCCGGCTTCTGCCGCTGGCCCCGCTCACTCACCAGCTCGCCCCAGTTCCGGATGCTTTCGCTGCTTTCGCTGCTTTCGCTGCTTTCGCTGCTGCTGCTGCCGCTGCAGCTTAAGCTCGATGTCCCTGTGTCCCCGTGTCCGTGTGTCCATGTCCATGTGTCCCCGTGTCCGTGTGTCCCCGTGTCCGTGTGTCCATGTCCATGTGTCCCCATGTCCGTGTGTCCCCGTGTCCGTGTGTCCCCGTGTCTGTGTGTCCCCGTGTCTGTGTTTCCCCGTGTCCGTGTGTCCCTGTATCCATCTGTCCCGTGTCCGTGTGTCCCCCTGTCTGTGTGTCCGCTGCCCGCTCGCCCCCGCGCCCAGCCCCGCGCTCCCCGGGGCAGCCCCTGAGCCTGTCCAAACACGGGAACTTTGCCATGTCCAGCCCAGACCCAGAGTCTGGAGTCCTGCCCAGGGGCACAGGAATCCCCTCGGTCACGGCTGTGCATTGTCCCTGCTGAGGGTCAAACACTCTTGGAGCACATTCCCTGAATGCTGAATTTGTACCTGACCCAAGCACTGCACTTAGTCCCCAGCACTGATATCAAAAAAAAAAAAAAAACACAACCTCAAAACTTGTCTAAAACTTGCCACGTCGTGGATTATAAAAGTGAGATCCATTTGCAATTAGTGGGAAGGAGAAGTAGTGAAAGATAGAAAAGGGTAGCATAAAAATAAACAGAGAAAAACATCTTGGATTTTTTCTTTCCATTTTCATTTCATTTCTTAAAAGCTGTTTCAGTTTTCCTAGAATATTCTACACAGTCCTGTTTGCTGTTTCCAAGAACCTTGGCTGGAAAACGAGGAAGGTTTGAGCAGCTTCTGTCACAAGATGTGCCACCAGCTGCAGCTTCTCTTGCCTTTCCACACCGTGTGTGCAGCTCAACTCTTGCAGAAAAGCGGGACAAATAGTTGAAAAATTTTACAATTTGTTCTTTCTTTTCCTTGTGGGCTGGGCAGTTGGGCCATTGGTGAGATTTTCACTGTTATTGTTCTACCCTAAGAAAACATGATGGGCTACCAGGAATTGTCAGGGAATGCAAGCCTGACTGAATGCAGAGAAAGAATCTCCAGAGCCTGCAGCCAGAAATGGAGAGCTGTGTGATAATCATTCCAACATCCCCATGGACAGCTTGAAAGTGATGTAGAAGATGAAAATGGACTGACAGAGGGAGTTTGTTTCTGTGTTCATTTTAGAAGCTTCCACATCTCATGCACTGATATATATCAAGACTTCAATCAGTTCATGAAAAGCACCAGAACAATCTGGACCTTTCAGGAGATGACTGTAGGTATCTGAAAAGGAGAAATGCAGGCAATGACTTGGTGGACTTTGTCTGGAAGAAGGGTCACTTTTCCCAAATAATTTCTAATCCATCTCCTCTGCATTTGTCTTTCTGAAAAAGGCCATTTTTATCCCAGATTCACCATGAAATGGGAACCCTGAGCTTGTGGAAGTGCCTGAAAGATGCCCTGTTCCTCTGCAGGGACACTCGGGCTGAGACAGGAGCCAGAGCCCTCTCTGGGGAAGCCTCCTCCGAGCTGGAATTTGTGCCGTGCTGGGAGAGGAGGAGGAGGGGAGAAGGCTGGCGCTGTGTGGCAGGAGCAGGAGGTTTGGGCCACAGGACATTCCGTCTGCGCCGCTGCCCCGCAATGGGCAGGAACACTGTGGGGAAGGCTGGGGGACACTGGAGCGGGATATGGATGGAACTGGGGGGAACTGGGAGGGCCTGGGAATGAACTCAGGTGTATTGGGAGGGACTGGGCTGTACTGGGAGGGACTGGAGGGGCACTGGGGCTGTACTGGGCTGTACTGGGGATGAACTGGGCTGTGCTGGGAGGGACTGGAGGGGTTGAATGGCTGTTCCCACCCGCACTGCCTCCCATTGGCCGAGGCTCCCGCCTATCACGATTCCAACCAATCAGCGCGTGGGATCGCAGCTTTGGGGGCGGGGCCTAAGGCCTGCGCCATCTTTTCTTTTGCCTACAACTCCCGTCATGCTCTGCGGCCCCATAGAGCCCCATTAAAGCCGGGACTACAACGCCCGTCATGCCCCGCGCTCCACAGAACCCCGGTACCGCCCCCATCTCTCCCATCAGTGTCCCCCAGACCCTCCGGGACCCCCAAGTGCCCTCAGCGCCCATTCGGGACCCCCAAAATTTTACTGGCAAAGTACAAAAGAACAAGGAACTTTGGAAAAGTATGTAATACAAATCCAATCCAACTTAAATCACTTGTCACAGCTGTAACTTCATTCCCTCAGCCCATTTAACCTGGAAACCCCTAAACACTGAAGTTGTTCAGGTACCCACAAATGTTCCATATAAAGAGCATTAGAAGGAGAGGAAAGAGAGAGAGGCAGGAAGACAGAAGCTCCACAGAAAGACACACATGTGGCTCCCAGCTCCTGGGGCTCCAGTGTGGGTGAGACACAAACCCCAGGAGAAGGCAGAGTCCATACCAGGGGCTGACCTTGTGCTCCTTGGTTTTAAGCCCCTGGGCCTTCGTGGGCCTCCCCCCAGCTGGGACTTCTGATATCTCAGGTGTTCAGAGCTGGGTCAGCACTGTCCCAGCAGAGTGACTGATTGACAGCTCAGCCCAAGGTGTCTGGGGACATTGATCTCATCCAGCCTCTGACAGTGACCACGGTGACACTGGGGAACCTCATGGAGCCTCATGGAGCCATGGGTCAGTTGTGACAAGGCAGGTCCAAGGACACCCTGGTGACACTGGGGAACCTCATCGAGCCATGGATCAGTTGTGACACTGTGGGGACCTTGTGGAATCAGAGGAGACCATTGGGAAGCTCCCATGGATCCAAGGGCCCAGGGTGACACTGTGGAGCCCAGAGTGTCATGGAGGAGCCATTTTAACACTGTGTGTCCCCATGGAAGCAAGGGAACATGGGACAGGCTGATGCCTTAAGTTTTAGCTTCCATATTTTCCCAATTCTGTGCTGTATCAGTCTGTAATCTGAACTTCATACAGAGTGTCAGCAAGTTCTCTTACAGTGTAGTCAGACAAAACAATCCTTTTCCTGCCTGAGAACCATAGACACCGCTGCAGCTTCGGGCCCAAAACATGAAAACACCAGCGAATTGAGGAGAGCAGACTGGGAGGGTGGGGCTGCATAACCTGAAGGTATAATTGGACAATTAACCCCAATATGGAAATGAACCAAATCTTACAAAAGTATGTAAACACGTGACCTGGCGTCCATCCTGGGTGTACCCTCAGCCAGGCCCTTGTACTGCCCAGGTGAATCCTTTGAAGGCCTTTTTAATAAATCCCCACTTTACTCCTGTAACACTGTCCAGCCTCTGCTCTAGGTGGCTTCTCAAGGCATCAAGGCCTGGCTGGCTGGGCCACCTGGGGGCCACCTGACAGGTCCAGCTGACCTTGGCATGTCCAGGGCTGCTGCTCATCTGCCCCTGGAGCACTGGGGCTCGGTGCTCTCCTTCCTGTGGAAAGAACTGTCCTTCTCTTCCAGGTGCCCATGGCCAAAATTTGGATTCCTCTTCTTAGTTTGCTTCTATGCAAAGATTGTTCCCAGATGAAACCTGCCAGGACAGACAGACCTGGCTGGCTTGCGCACCCAGGGGCCACCTCTCATCTTCCTGTGAAACACTGGGACCCTGTGCTTTTCTTTATTATGGGAAAAAAGCACCTTTCACATCCAGGCACCCATGGCCAAAGTTGGGAATCCGCCTCCAGGATTCCCTATATCCAGTGATTTCTCCCAGGTGAAAGCTTCCAGGAGAGACAAGTCTGGCTGGCCTTGGTCTCCAAAGAGCTGATTTTTATCTGCCTTTGAAACACTGGGGCTTTGTGCCTTCCTTTATGATGAAAAGAACTCTTCTTCCTGCCCAGGTGCCCATGGCCAGAACTGAGATTCCACCTTCAAAATTCTGAATATCCAAGGATTTCCCCCAGATGAAAGGTGCCAGAGAGACAGGACTGGCTCTCTTGGCCTATGGTGACCACCTCTCATCTCCTTCCAAAACACCTGGGCTCCACGCTTCTCTTTCCTATGGGAAAAACCATCCATCTCGACCAGATGCCCATGGCCAAAGTTTGGAATCCTCCTCCAGAATTCCCTAGGTCCAAGGATTTCTCAGTGACAAAAGCTGCCAGGACAAACAGGTCTGGCTGGCCTGGCCTCCCAGGAGCCTTCTCTCTCTGCTTCTGCCCCTGCAACACGGGGGCTCTGGGCTTTCCTTCCTATGGAAAAGAACCATCCTTCTTAACAATGCAGAAATGGCTGAAACTGGGGTTCCACCTCCCAAATTCCCTATATCCAAGGGTTGCTCTCAGACAAAAAAATACCAGAACAGAGAGCTCTGGCTGCCCTTGGCCTCTGATGGTCACCTTTCATCTGCCCCTGAAACACCGGTGTTCTGTGCTTGTCTTCCTATGGAAAAGAACTGTCCTTCTCCTCCAGGCAGCCAGGTCTGAAACTGGCATTCCACCTCTAAAATTCCCTATATCCAAGGACAAAATCTGCCAGCACCATCTGATCTGGCTGCCTTTGGCCTCTGGTGGCTGTGGCTCATCTGCCCCTGCAGCACTGGGGCTGGGTTGTTCCCTTCCTGTGGAGACCACGGTGGCACGGTGAGGACCTGGTGGAACCATGGAGTCCATTGTGACACTCTGGGGCCACGGTGACACCGCGGGGCTCCCTGGAACCCAGAGACCACCATGAATCTGTGGGGCCTTGTGGAACCATGGAGACCATTCCGACCCTTCAGGGCCTGGCGTCACCAAGGGGGCATTGTGACACCTCAGGGCCTTCTGGAAACAAGGGACCAGGTCCATGGAATGAGGGGAACAGGGAACAGGTCTGGCAGGCTTGGCCTCCCAGGGACCACCTGACAGATCTGGCTGATCTTGGAATGTCAAGGGCTGCTTCTCATCTGCCCATGAACCACTGGGGCTCTGTGCTTTCCTTGCTATGGAAAAGAACTGTCCCTCTTTTCAGACACCCATGGACAAAATTGGTACTTCCCCTAAAAAATTTCCTGTATGCAAGGGTATCTGCCAGAAAAAAACCTTCCAGCTCTGGCTGGCCTTGGCCTCTGATGGTCGCATCTCAGTTGCCTCAGAAGCACTGGGGCTCTGTGCCTTCCTTCCTGCAGAAAAGAACTGACCCTCTTGTGCAGGGGCCATGGCAGGAACTGGAATGTGGCCGCCAAAATTCCATCTATCCTAGGATTGCTCCCAGACAAAAGCTGCCAGGACATACAGTTCTGCCTGGCCTTGGCCTCTGGTGATATGAGCAGAAGGTTTTCCTTTGCAAACACCTTGGAGAGGGCCGAGAGATCTCCCGAGCTGGGTTTTGCAGGCCTCAAGAACATAACCCATGTATGGAGGCTGATGTGCCTGGGCTCAGCTGTGAAGAGACTGAGGACAGATCAGGAGTGGCCTGGCAGGGCTTGAAGGGTGGATGTGGAAATGGTGGAGCTTTTCTCCATAGTGGGAATCAGGCAGGGAGAGAAATTATGCCACAAATGCAGCTGGGGAAGGACAGACTGGACACAGGAGAAGGGAATTTCCCTCCCAGGGCAGGGCTGTGGTGCAGCACGTCCCCAGCAGGAGCCTGGAGCAGCCCAAGGCTTTGTGTGGCCAGGCAGGGGCAGCAGGAGGCAGAGCTGCCAGCAAAGGAAGGGCCAGAGAGGTGGGGCAGCCGGGGGTGACGACAGCCTGCAGGGACAGAGGCGCAGGGCAGGGACACCGTGGGACAGCCTGGGCTGCAGAGGGCTCAGGGATGTGCAGCAGCTGCAAGGCCCTGACAGAGCCAACCTGTGCAGCCCTTTGGCCATGGCTGCTGGCCCTGGGCCTGAGGCCACGAGGGGACAAGTGACCCTTGCAGCCCTGGGGCCTCAGTGCCTCCTTGTCCCTGCTCAGCAGCCTGGCAGGGGCCACCCCATGGTCCTGCCCTTGGCACTGCACATCCCCACATGCCAGTGCCCATCCCGGGAAGAGCCCTGAGCAATGAGGGAGGGACAGGATTTGCCTTGCCAGGGGCTGGGGCACAGGCCTGGGCCCTTTGCATTCCTGAAACACATCGAGGTTTGCTCAGCACCAGAGACACCTTCCCCTTGCTTGTCCCTTGCTGTCATCTCTGCTCCAGCATTATGCTCTACTTGGGGACACTTTCTCAGTCGTGTCCCTCAGTGGGACCCATTAAAAGTCCAAGAAACTTCAGTGTTTCAATCACACTTTGAGTTCTTGAGAAGTTTTTTGAGCACACTCTCTGGGAATGAGACTAATGAAAACAACAGCAGCCCCTGAGACGGTCATTAAAGTCCTTGTGCTCTGTCTGTGCTGCTGAGCTGGGCCGGGCTCCTGGCACAGAGGGTGATGCTGGTAACCAAGCAGAGCTTCAAAAGCACATTTCTCTTGCTGAGCAGCTCTTCTCCCAGCCTAGCAGGGCTGGGGCACTGCCTGCAGCCAGCCTGAGCACAGCACAGAGGCACAGAGAGCTTCAATCAGTCAGGGCTGGGAAGGGGCTGAGAAGTGCCTGGGGCAGAATCACTGCCAGCCCTTGGCACAGGAACCTCTGGCTGCAGGACAATGCAGCTGCAGCTCCTGCAGTGATCTCCTAAAGCTGGAACATCCCAATGCCCACAGATCCTGTGAGTACTGAGTATTTCTGGTGCAAGGGAGGTGAAATGCTCATGAAGCTCTGACATACTGAGGGCTTCTGATTAGTCATATAATATTTCCAAGACAAGGATTTTGATAAAAATGTGGAAATTTCCTAAGTATTTGTAGTCAGCTGTCTACTATTGAAGAGTGGCAGGGAAAGAAGGATAAATATTAAAGGTTGATTATGAATATTGACAAGTGCATGAGACGTCTGAACTGTTACTTTTAGTGATCAGTAGGTTCACAGGTGATCCCTATTGTGCTTTCAGCCACTCTGCCCATGGACAGCAGCAGCATCACCTTTGCTGGAGCCATCTGGCTCAGTCTGAGCTGTCTTTTCTCCCAGCTGCAAACAGAACCTGCCCTCAGCCTGTGCCCTGAAAACAGGCAGGGTTCTGTCAGGCCAAGGAGAGTGCACAGATATTTGGGGTGTGGGAATGCTGGCAGGGAGAGATGAGGCACAGGGAAACACCTGCAGGAGGAAAATCTCCCGGAAGCAGAGAGAAGATCAGGGAAGGAGAGAAAACAAAACCCAGAAATGCTGAGGCAGAGAGGGTTTAGAGATGTCCAGAGGATCCCCTCCAGTGCAGCCCCTCCCTCTGCACAAGCCCCCTCCCTCCTGTGCCCCAGCCAAGCCTCTGCCCTCAGGGCCGGGGCTCCAAGGCCTGCAGCCCCTCCTGTGCAGGCAGAGCTGCAGCAGAGCCGTGGGGCAGCTCTGCAGCCCGGGCCCAGTTCCCTCTGCAGAGCACAGGGCTGGGAGCAGCTGTCCAGCACTGGGGGCTCTGGCAGGGGGCACAGCTGGCTCAGGATGACACAGCTGTCCCCAGTGCCCGGCTCTGGGCAATGCTGGCAGTGCAACCAGGGATGGAGCTGCATCTCCCTTCATCCAGTGCCATCAGAGGGACACTTGGAAGTGTCCCTGAGATTTCAGTCCAAGCTGGGAGCTTCAATGCAGGGTGCCAACCTGTCTTAGAGCATCTCTGAGTTATAAGATTGATGGGGAAAGGTAGAGGTGTTGTGACACTGAAAATGCTGCTGGGTTGGTGAAATGAGCAAAGTGAGTTCTTGGCTATAAATGTGGAGCGAGCTGTGGTGGATCCATCTGCTCTTACCTGTACCTCGGGGTTTGTAAGAGAAACATGGGAGTGTGACCATCCTTCATGTGAGAAAAATGAAAGCCAAGCGAAGCTCCAAACATAATGAATAATCATCTCCTCTCAGTCTCCACTCATCATCTTTCCTCAGAAAACTCACTGTATTCATCAATGGGATGGAGATATGCTGAGGGTTTCTGATATCCAGGAATACCAGGAGAAACATGGAGGCAGCATAAAAAGAAAACCACAAAACTCTCAAATACAGAAGTGTATACATCTGTGTTACAGAGGAGGGTGTATGGGAAATGGCGTTAACTTTAATTACAGGCATCTCCTCTAACTCTTCACTGTCCCTTTCGCCATGAGCAGGTGCCCATGGGCAGCCACAGCAGATGTCCAACAGCAGCTCCATCAGCCACTTCCTCCTGCTGGCACTGGCAGACACGCGGCAGCTGCAGCTCCTGCACTTCTGCCTCTTCCTGGGCATCTCCCTGGCTGCCCTCCTGGGCAACGGCCTCATCATCAGCGCCGTAGCCTGCGGCCACCACCTGCACACACCCATGTTCTTCTTCCTGCTCAACCTGGCCCTCAGCGACCTGGGCTCCATCTGCACCACTGTCCCCAAAGCCCTGCACAATTCCCTCTGGGACACCAGGAACATCTCCTACACAGGATGTGCTGCTCAGCTCTTTTTTTTTGTCTTTTTCATGTCTGCAGAGTTTTCTCTCCTGACCATCATGTGCTACGACCGCTACGTGTCCATCTGCAAACCCCTGCACTACGGGACCCTCCTGGGCAGCAGAGCTTGTGCCCACATGGCAGCAGCTGCCTGGGCCAGTGCCTTTCTCAATGCTCTCATGCACACAGCCAATACATTTTCCCTGCCCCTGTGCCATGGCAATGCCCTGGGCCAGTTATTCTGTGAAATCCCACAGATCCTCAAGCTCTCCTGCTCCAATTCCCACCTCTGGGAACTTGGGCTTCTTGTGGTTACTAGCAGTTTATCATTTTGTTGTTTTGTGTTCATTGTTTTCTCCTATGTACAGATCGTCAGGGCTGTGCTGAGGTTCCCTTCTGAGCAGGGACGGCACAAAGCCTTTTCCACCTGCCTCCCTCACCTGGCTGTAGTCTCTCTCTTTGTCAGCACTGCAGAATTTGCTCACCTGAAGCCTGCCTCGATGTCCTCCCCATCCCTGGATCTGGCCCTGTCAGTTCTGCGCGATGAAATCCTGCTCAGCGTGGGCAACTGAGCCCTTGAAAAACTTAGTGTCAGGTCAAGGCTTGCTTTCCCTCCCAAAGGCTTCCCTTGGCCGCCTTGGGCAGGGGATTCATCCTCCCTCCCTCCTCCTTCCCACAGACCTGCTCGGAACCACTCTGTGGGCACGTTCCATTCTCTGTGTCCGTCCTCAAGTGCAGTGCCAACCTGGGTCAGTCCTGGCCCTGTCCTGAGATCCCAAGAGCTCGCAGGCTGAGATGGCAACGCTCAGCCACACCAGGGCCCTGCCCCTCCAAGCAGCACCCCCACAAGCAGCAGCAGCAGCAGCAGCAGCAGCAGCAGCAGCAGCAGCAGCTGCAGTCTCCTCTCAGCTGTTGGTGCCCCTGCACTGCAGCCCCTCCCGCTGGCACCAACGTTCCCTTGTGGCCTTGGAGACAGTCATGAATCCATCCATGGGGTCACAGAGTCATGGAATCCCAGAGTTCCAGGTTCCTGGAATCCTAGAGTCATTGAATCTTGAGAACCACACACAGAGGAGGAGGAGGACGAGGAGGAGGAGAGGGAGGAGGAAGAGGAGGAGGAGGATGAGGAAAATGAGGAGGAGGAGGATAAGGAGGAGGAGGAGGAGGAAGAGGAAGAGGAGGAGGAAGAGGAGGAGGCGGAGAAGGAGGAGGAGGAGGAGGAGGAGGAAGAGGAGGAGGATGAGGAGGATGAGGAGGAGGACGAGGAAAAGGACGAGGAGGAGGACGAGGAGGACGATGACGAAGAGGAGGTGTAAGATGAGGAGGAGGAATAGGAGGAGGAAAAGAGAGAACAAGGACAAGGCGGATGAGGAGGAGGAGGTGGAGAACGAGGAGGAATAGGAGAATGAGGATGAGGAGGAGGAGGAGGAGGAGGACAATGACAAGGAGGATGAGGAGGGGGAGGAGAAAGAGGAGGAGCAGGAGGAGGAAGAGGAGGAGGTGGAAGACGACAAGGACTGGGGCAAGCACAAGGAAGATGACGAGGAGGAGGAGGACAAGGAAGAGGAGGAGGCAGAGAAGCATGAAGAGGAGGAATAGAAGGAGGAAGAGAGAGGACAAGGACAAGGAGAATGATGAGGATGAGGAGGAGGAGGACAACAAAGAGGAGGAGGAGGAGAAGAAGGATGAGGACGAGGACGAGGGGGAGAAGGATGAGGATGAGAAAAAGGATGAAGATGCAGAGGACAAGTAGGAGGAGGAGGAGGACAAGGTGGAGAATAAACAGGAGGAGGACAAGGATGAGGAGGACCAGGAGGAGAAGGACGAGAAGGATGAGAATGAGCAGGATGGGGAGGACGAGGAGGAGGAAGAGGAGGAGGATGAGGAGGAGGAGAATGAGGAGAATGAGGATGAGGAGGACAATGAGGAGGATGAGGAGGATAAGGTTGCGGAGGATAAGGAGGAGGAGGATGAGGAGGAGGACAAGGATGAGGAAAAGGACAAGGATGAGGAGGATAAGGAGGACGAGGAGGACAAGGAGGAAAAGGAGGAGGAGGACGAGGAAGATGAGGAGGAGGAGGAGAAATAGGAGGATAAAGAGGATGAGAATGAGGATGTGGAGGAGGACGAGGAGGAGGACGAGGAAGACGAGGAGGAGGAGGAGAAGGAGGACGACGAGGAGAATGAGGAGGACGAGGAGGAGGACGAGGAGGAGGACGAGGAGGACGATGAGGAGGAGACGAGGAGGAGGATGAGGAGGAGGACGACGAGGAGGACGACGAGGACGAGGAGAACGAGGAGGACGAGGAGGAGGACGATGACAAGGACGAGGATGAAGACGAGGACGAGGAGGAGGACGAGGACGAGGAGGAGGGGGATGAGGAGGAGAAGGAGGAGGAGGACGAGGAGGAGGAGGAGGAGGAGGACAAGGAGGACGAGGAGGACGAGGAGGAGGACGAGGAGGACGAGGAGGAAGAGAACGAGGACAAGGACTAGGACGAGGAGGAGGAGAAGGAGTAGGAGGTCGAGGAGAAGGACAAGGAGGAAGAGGGGGACGAGGAGGAGGAGAAGGAGGACGAGGAGGAGGACAAGGACAAGGACGAGGACGAGGACGAGGAGGACGATGAGGAGGAGGACGAGGAGGAGGACGAGGAGGACAAGGAGGAAGAGGACGAGGACGAGGACAAGGAGGAAGAGGAGGACGAGGAGGACGAGGAGGATGAGGAGGACGAGGAGGACGAGGAGGAGGAGGAGGACGAGGATGAGGACGAGGACGAGTACGAGGAGGAGGAGGAGGATGAGGAGGAGGAGGAGGAGGAGGAGGAGGATGAGGAGGACGAGGAGGACGAGGAGGAGGACGAGGAGGAAAAGGAGGAGGACGAGGAGGAGGACGATGAGGACGAGGAGGACAAGGAGGAGGAGGAGGACGAGGATGAGGACGAGGATGAGTACGAGGAGGAGGAGGAGGACGAGGAGGAGGAGGACGAGGAGGAGGAGGAGGAGGAGGACGAGGACGATGAGGAGGAGGAGGAGGAGGACGAGGAGGACAAGGAGGAGGACGACGACGACGAAGAGGAGGTGGAAGATGAGGAGGTGAAATAGGAGGAGGAAGAGAGAGAACAAGGACACAGAGGATGATGAGGAGGAGGAGGAGAACAAGGAGGAAGAGGAGAATGAGGATGAGGAGGAGGAGGAGGACAATGACAACTAGGATGAGGAGGGGGAGGAGAAAGAGGAGGAGCAGGAGGAGGAAGAGGAGGAGGTGGAAGACGACAAGGACTAGGGCAAGCACAAGGAAGATGAGGAGGAGGAGGAGGACAAGGAAGAGGAGGAGGCAGAGAAGCATGAAGTGGAGGAATAGGAGGAGGAAGAGAGAGGACAAGGACAAGGAGGATGATGAGGATGAGGAGGAGGAGGACAATGAGGAGGAGGAGGAGGAGAAGAAGGATGAGGACGAGGAGGAGAAGGATGAGAATGAGGAAACGGATGAAGACGCAGAGGACAAGGAGGATGTTCTCGTCCTTGTCCTCCTCCTTATCCTCCTCCTCCTCTTCGTCCTCCTCGTCCTCCTCCTCTTCCTCCTCCTCCTCCTCGTCCTCCTCATCCTCATCATCCTCCTCGTTCCTCCTCCTCCTCCTCCTCCTCCTTCTCCTCCTCATTGTCCTCCTCCACATCCTCATTCTCATCCTCTTTATTCTATTCCTCCTCCTCCTCCTCGTCTTCCTCGTCCTCCTCGTCTTCCTCGTCCTCGTCCTCCTTGTCCTACTTATCCTCTTCGTCCTCCTTGTCCTCCTCATCCTCATCCTTTTCCTCATCCTTGTCCTCATCCTCCTCCTCCTCCTCCTTATCCTCTGCATCATTATCCTCCTCATCCTCCTCATTGTCCTCCTTATTCTCATTCTCCTCCTTCTCCTCCTCCTCATCTTCCTCCTCTTCCTCCTCCTCGTCCTCCCCATCCTGCTCATCCTCATCCTCCTCGTCCTTCTCATCCTGGTCCTCCTCATCCTTGTCCTCCTCCTCTTTATTCTCCACCTTGTCCTCCTCCTCCTCCTCCTGTTCATCTTCCTTCTCCTCCTCCTCCTCCTCCTCCTTGTCCTCTTCATCTTCATCCTTTTCCTCATCCTCATCCTTCTCCTCCTCCTCCTCCTCCTCCTCGTCATCCTCCTTGTCCTTGTCCTCTCTCTTCCTCCTCCTATTCCTCCTCTTCCTGCTTCTCTGCCTCCTCCTCTTCCTTGTCCTCCTCCACCTCCTCATCTTCCTTGTGCCTGCCCTAGTCCTTGTCGTCTTCCTCCTCCTCCTCTTCCTCCTCCTGCTCCTCCTCTTTCTCCTCCCCATCCTCATCCTCTTTGTCATTGTCCTCCTCCTCCTCCTCATCCTCATTCTCCTCTTCCTCCTCGTTCTCCTCCTCCTCCTCCTCATCATCCTCCTTGTCCTCGTTCTCTCTCTTCCTCCTCCTATTCCTCCTCATCTTCCACCTCCTCTTCGTCGTCGTCCTCCTCGTCGTCCTCCTTGTCCTCCTCCTCATCCTTCTCCTCGTCCTCCTCCTCGTCCTCCTCCTCATCATCCTCCTCCTCCTCTTCATCCTCCTCGTCCTCATCGTCCTCCTCCTCGTCCCCATCCTCCTCCTCTTCCTCCTCCTCCTCCTCTTCCTCCTTCCCCTTGTCCTCCTCGTCCTCCTCATCCTCCTCATCCTCCTCGTCCTCGTCCTCATCGTCTTCATCCTCCTTCTCCTCCTCGTCTTCCTCCTCGTCGTCCTCGTCGTCCTCCTTGTCCTCCTCCTCATCCTCCTCCTTGTCCTCCTCCTCCTCCTCGTCCTCCTCATCCTCGTCATTGTCCTCCTCCACATCCTCATTCTCATCCTCTTTATCCTCCTATTCCTCCTCCTCCTCCTCATCTTCCTTGCCCTCCTCCTCCTTGTCCTCCTCCACATCCTCATTCTCATCCTCTTTATCCTCCTATTCCTCCTCCTCCTCCTCGTCTTCCTCATCCTCCTCCTCCTTGTCCTCCTTGTCCTCCTCGTCCTCCTCATCCTCGTCCTTTTCCTCATCCTTGTCCTCCTCCTCATCCTCCTCCTCCTTATCCTCCACATCCTTATCCTCGTCATCCTCATTGTCCTCCTCATCCTCATTCTCCTCCTTCTCCTCCTCCTAATCTTCCTCCTCTTCCTCCTCCTCATCCTCCCCATCCTGCTCATCCTCCTTGTCCTTCTCCTCCTGGTCCTCCTCATCCTTGTACTCCTTTTGTTTATTCTCCACCTTGTCCTCCTCCTCCTCCTTTTCATCTTCCTTCTCCTCCTCCTCCTCCTCCTACTTTTCCTCTGCATCTTCATCCTTTTCCTCATCCTCATCCTTCTCCTCTTCATCCTCGTCCTCATCCTTCTTCTCCTCCTCCTTCTCCTCGCTGTCCTCCTCCTCCTCATCCTCCTCATCCTCCTTGTCCTTGTCCTCTCTCTTCCTCCTCCTATACCTCCTCTTCATGCTTCTCTGCTTCCTCCTCTTCCTTGTCCTCCTCCTCCTCCTCCTCATCTTCCTTGTGCTTGCCCTAGTCCTTGTCATCTTCCTCCTCCTCCTCTTCCTCCTCCTGCTCCTCCTCTTTCTCCTACCCATCCTCATCCTCTTTGTCATTGTCCTCCTCCTCCTCATCCTCATTCTCCTCTTCATCCTCGTTCTCCTCCTCCTCCTCATCATCCTCCTTGTCCTAGTTCTCTCTCTTCCTCCTCCTATTCCTCCTCCTCATCTTCCACCTCGTCTTCGTCGTCATTGTCGTCATCGTCGTCCTCCTCCTCCTCCTTGTCCTCCTCCTCGTTCTCCTCCTCGTCCTCCTCCTCGTCCTCCTCCTCGTCGTCCTCCTCGTCCTCGTCCTCGTCCTCCTCCTCGTCCTCATCCTCGTCCTCCTCCTCCTCCTGTTCATCCTCGTCCTCCTCGTCCTCCTTGTCCTCCTCCTTGTCCTCCTTGTCCTCCTTCTCGTCCTCCTAGTCCTCCTCGTCCTTCTCCTCCTCGTCCTCCTCCTCCTCCTCTTCCTCCTCCTCGTCCTTCCCATCCTGCTCATTCTCATCCTCCTCGTCCTTCTCCTTCTGGTCCTCCTCATCCTTGTCCTCATCCTCTTTATTCTCCTCCTTTTCCTCGTCCTCCTCCTGTTAATCTTCCTTCTCTTCCTCCTCCTCCTCCTCCTTCTCGTCCTCCTTGTCCTCTTCATCTTCATCCTTTTTCTCATCGTCATCCTTCTCCTCCTCGTCCTCATCCTTCTTCTCCTCCTCCTCCTTCTCATTGTCCTCCTCCTCCTCATCCTCGTCATCCTCCTTGTCCTTGTCCTCTCTCTTCCTCCTCCTATTCCTCCTCTTCCTGCTTCTCTGCCTCCTCCTCTTCCTTGTCCTCCTCCACCTCCTCATCTTCCTTGTGCTTGCCCTAGTCCTTGTCGTCGTCCTCCTCCTCCTCTTCCTCCTCCTGCTCCTCCTCATTCTCCTCCCCCTCCTCATCCTCCTTGTCATTGTCCTCCTCCTCCTCCTCCTCCTCCTCCTCATCCTCATTCTCCTCTTCCTCCTCGTTGTCCTCCTCCTCCTCATCATCCTCCTTGTCCTCGTTCTCTCTCTTCCTCCTCCTGTTCCTCCTCCTCATCTTCCACCTCCTCTTCGTCCTCGTCGTCGTCGTCGTCGTCATCGTTGTCGTTGTCCTCGTCCTCCTCCTCGTCCTCCTCCTTCTCCTCCTCCATCTCCTCGTCCTCCTCGTTCTCCTCCTCGTCCTCCTCGTCCTCCTCCTCATCTTCCTTCTCGTCCTCCTCCTCGTCCTCCTCGTCCTCCTCGTCCTCCTCGTCGTCGTCGTCGTCCTCCTCCTCCTCCTCATCGTCTTCCTCGTCCTCCTCCTCCTTGTCCTCCTCCACATCCTCATTCTCATCCTCTTTATCCTCCTATTCCTCCTCTTCCTCCTCGTCTTCCTCATCCTCCTCCTCCTTGTCCTCTTCGTCCTCCTCATCCTCCTTGTCCTCCTCTTCCTCATCCTTTTCCTCATCTTTGTCCTACTCCTCATCCTCCTCCTCCTTATCCTCCGCATCCTTATCCTCCTCATCCTCCTCATTGTCCTCCTCATCCTCATTCTCCTCCTCCTCCTCCTCCTCATCTTCCTTGTGCTTGCCCTAGTCCTTGTCATCTTTCTCCTCCTCCTCTTCCTCCTCCTGCTCCTCCTCATTCTCCTCCCCCTCCTCATCCTCCTTGTCATTGTTCTCCTCCTCCTCCTCTTCCTCATTCTCATTCTCCTCTTCCTCCTCGTTCTCCTCCTCCTCATCATCATCCTCCTTGTCCTCGTTCTCTCTCTTCCTCCTCCTATTCCTCCTCCTCATCTTCCACCTTTTCTTCGTCTTCGTCCTCCTCGTCCTCCTCCTCGTCCTTCTCGTTGTCCTCGTCCTCGTCCTCATCCTCGTCCTTGTCCTCGTCCTCGTCCTCATCCTCGTCCTCGTCCTCGACCTCCTCCTCCTCGTCCTCCTTGTCCTCTGCATCTTCATCCTTTTCCTCATCTTCATCCTTCTCCTCCTCGTCCTCGTCCTCATCCTTCTTCTCCTCCTCCTCCTCCTTGTTGCCCTCCTCCTTCTCATCCTCATCATCTTCCTTGTCCTTGTCTGAAGAGAAGTTGGCAGTGGAATGGTTGTACAACAGGGGACATGATGCTGTAAAATTAATCCAAATAGGGAGGGCTACATGACTGCTGCAAGGTTCGCATGACCCTGAAGAGCAGATGGTGTGCAGAAAGCAGGATATTGAAACTGCCTGGTATGTAGAAATAGATAGAGAAGAACAAAGAAGTGCTAAGCCCTTCTAACTGCAAGGCCAGCTGGACAGGCAAGTATCAAACGCAAAGATAGTTTTAAGATAACAATACAAGTCACATAGCAACCAATCATGAGCTTGGCTTTTGCAATATGTATGAGCTAATTAATGAACATATATAAACTGTGTAATCTGTCACAATAAACTGAGACTTGATGATCATGATAGCATGAGTCTTGTCTCCAATGGCATCCCTCCAACACAAGTGCCCCGGCAGTGGGAACCACAACTCATCAGGTTTGTGTCCTTTGGGCTCAGGGACTGGTGACACTCGGAGGCACAGAAAGGTTTCTTGCCAACAAACACAAGTTGAACATTTGAACAGTTTAATAACCATCACAGCTCTTCCCTCAGCTCTCTGGGATGTCCCTGCAGCATCTGACATGTCCCCCACACCCAAGGCATTTCTGTACAGGAACAGCTTCGGATAAAGACATAAGAAAAGGTAGTTCTTTGATATATATAAGCACAATAAGGATGTTGACTGATATGGTATTTATATTAACCTCTGAAAGACTGGGCAACTTCTGGAAGCTCAAAGCATGAAGCCAGTCAGTTGAGAGGCACTTTAATGACCAGAAACCATCTGGTGAAGGAAATCTGGGAGCAGCAGGAAGGACATAAATCCAGATGGACTAGTGATGACCTTAGACATGGCCATTTAAACAGGAGAGCTGGAAACACCTGAAGGAAGAGGGAGAGGAAATAATAAACTGAATATTGGTGACACAAGTAGAAGGCAATGTCAGTATTTCTCCTCCTGCCAACACTACACTTCTAGGAAATTCCTGTTCCAGGTGGGAAAACTCTGCCATTTCTTAAAAGTACTGAAGTAACCCAGATAATAAAAATTTGATTCCATAACATGAAATGTACGAGTATTAACACCTGGGCCCCTTTCCAGGCAGACATCAGCTGTGTGCCCATGAACAGGCAGTGCCACTTGTGCCCTGAGGTGCCAAGCTGGGACTGGATCTCTCAGAGAGGAGCTGAGGGAGAGCAGAGCACCTTGCAAGCTGCAGGTCCCTGCCAGCCCCGCAGGGCTCCTGTGCCATCAACATCTGCTCTGCTCCAGTCTGGAACAGGGCCCAGCACGGTGCCGGGACCATCAGAGAGCTGAGGTGTGTGCTGGAATTCCATGCCCTCCCCATGGCACAGCAGCCATGCATTTCCCTGCTCCAGCCTTGGTCTCCAGCAGAGCCATGGAGGCTCTTTGGGCTCCTGAGTGTTCCTGCAGCCCCCAAGGGCAGCTGAGCTCTGCCTTGGGCACAGGCAGCCCTGGCCAGCGCAGGCCATGCTCAGCAATTCCTTGTCTGTGCCCGGCCTTGCTGCCAGCCCCGGCAGCGGCTGCGTGGCCCCTTTGTGGCCCTGTGCTGGCCCAGCCATGGTGCCACAGCCCCTGTGCAGCCCAGCCCAGGACAGGAGCATTGCGGCTGGGAACGGCCCCTGTGCCGTGGGGCCCTGGGCAGCCTTGGGGCTCTGTGCCCCATGGCCTCCCTGCTGGGCAGCCTCTGCCAGCTCCTGCCGAGCCCGTGGCACCTGTGGGGCTGCACAGACAGCCCTGCCCGGGCTCTGCCGGCCTCGGGGCCAGCAGAGAGGCGGCCAGGGCTGGCCATGGCCGGGAACAGGCCCTGAGCCCCGCAGGAGGATGGAGATGGGCCACAGCCAAACTCAGCCCAGGGCAGAGCTGGGCTCAGCAGCCAGGGCTGCCCAGGGCTGGCACAGACAGAGGCTGGCACTGACAAATGTCCTGGGCCCCTCCCTGCTCTGTCCATGCCCCAAGGGCACAGAGCAGCCTCCTCTCTGGGGCTCTTGCCTGTTTTCAATGCCTGCCCAGGCACTGGCCCTGCCCCACAAGGCCTGGGCTGAGTCCTGCCCCTGCCCGCTCAGCCAGGCTGAGATGGACACTGATGGTTTCTGTGCCAGGCTCTCCCAGCCCAGCCCAGCTCCCTGCCAGCTCTGCCAGCTGCCCTGAGCTCTGGGCAGCACCAAGGGCCTCTCCCCAGCACAGCCCAGCCGGCTCTGGCCCCACAGCTCTGCTCAGCCCAGGCTGCTCTGGGCACTGCCCCATGGCCTCAGCCCCTGCCAAGGGCACAGCAGCAGCTGCAGCTCAGCCAGGACTCAGCCCCACCATGGGGGAAGGGGCTTGGCCAAGGCCAAAGGAGCTCCCTGGCTGCCCTGCTCCCCTCTGCCTGAGGTGCTGAGAGCTCTGCAGCCCCTCCTGCCATCCCATCTGCCCAGGCCAGCACAAGAGCCCCGGCCCTGGGGCCCTCCAGAGCTGCTCCTGCTCCAGGCCCAGGGCCCATCCCAGAGCTGGGGCAGCCACAGAGCTGTGCTCATTTCTGCTCATTGCTGCTCTGATGGGGATGGATCCTCAGGCACTTGGAGGTAGCTGACGGATTTTACTGCTCCAGAGTCCTCTTCTTTCTTGAGCTCTTCAGTTCAGGATTTCAAAGGGGAAAGCTCATATACATTTGTTTAAAACGCCCAAACAAGAAAATCACCTGGGAATAATTGAAGTTGTCAACTCTTCTGTGGCTAATAAGACAGATTTCAGAAGTGTATTCAAAGATAATGTACATTGAAAACAATGAAGTGATAATGGTTTTGTCCTGTTTTCTTTTCTTGTTTATCGATTGATATAATCAATGTCCAATTGATATTGATCCCCAGCACCTTCTAATGCAGTCTAAACATATATGAGAATCAAGACTCTTGGTGACTGACATTCAATCACTCTTTTGTCCCCACCCCCTCGCCACATTTCCGTCTTTCATACCCTGGCACTCCTAGGGATCAGGAATGGTGTGGCCAGCAGGAGCAGGGCACTGATTCTTCCCCTGTGTTCGGCACTGGTTGGGCAGCACCTCGAGTGCTGTGTCCAGTTCTGGGCCCCCAGTTTTGGAAGGACCTGGAGGGCTGGTGTAGAGAGCTTGGCAGAAGAATGGTTAAATAGCAAGGGACATGAAACTGTAAAATTAGTCAAAGTATGAAGGGCTACGTGACTGCTGTAAGGTCTCCATGACCCTGAAAGCAGGTGGTGTGCAGAAATCAGGATGATTGAAACTGCTTGGTATGTATAAAAGATAAAGAGGAACAAAGAAGTACTAACTACAAGGACAGTAGAGCAAGATAGTAGCACAAGTCACATAGCAACCAATCATGAGCTCGGCTTTTGCAATATGTATGAGCTAATTAATGAACATATATAAACTGTGTAATCTGTCACAATAAACTGAGACTTGATGATCATGATAGCATGAGTCTTGTCTCCCGCGGCACCCCCCAACAGGCTGGAATGTGTCCAGAGAAGGGCAGCAAGGCTGGTGAGGGGTCTGCAGCACAAGTCCTGTGAGAAGCGGCTGAGAGAACTGGGATTTTATCCTGGTGACACTGTGAGGCCCAAGGATCCAAGGGACTTCGTGACATCAAGGGGTCCCATGGAACCAAAGGGACATTGTGACACTGGGAGGCCTCATGGAATCATGGACACCATTGGGACACTCTGGGCCTCATGGAATCAAGGTGACACCAAGTTGGCTGCGAGTATTGATCTGCTGGAGGGTAGGTAGGCTCTACACAGGGCCCTGGACAGGCTGGATCCAGGGCCCAAATCAAACAAGGTGAGGTTTAACAAGTCCAAGTGCCGGGTCCTGCACTTTGGCCACAACAACCCCTGCAGTGCTACAGGCTGGGGACAGAGGGGCTGGACAGCAGCCAGGCAGAAAGGGACCTGCAGGGACTGATGGACAGCAGGCTGGACATGAGCCAGCAGTGTGCCCAGGTGGCCAAGAAGGCCAATGGCTCCTGGCTTGGATCAGGAATGGTGTGGCCAGCAGGAGCAGAGCTGCTGTGCCAGCCCTGATCTGCCCCAGCTCTGCACACAGACATTGCTGCTGCAGCTCCAGAGAAGGCAACAAAATGACATCTTTGCAGAAATCTTTCCTGGAAGATCCTCTAGTTCCTTGAAAACTACTAAAAATTAAAAATGGCACAAACAATGACATTTATTGTGGACAATATGAAAAAAGTAAAACAGAGGGTAAAACAATCCATAACCAAACTATAAAAAATTATCAAAGATTACTTTTATTACAAGTGATGGCAGAAATTGGACAGCAGTTGAATGTTCCTGAAAGCATCCAGTCATCAGTCTACACACTGCAGCCTTGAGCTCCTGGTTCCTCAGGCTGTAGATGAGGGGGTTCAGGACTGGAGGCACCACTGAGTACAGAACTGACAGGGACAGATCCAGAGATGGGGAAGAGATGGAGGGGGTCTTCAGGTGAGCAAATATGCCAGTGCTGAGGAACAGAGAGACCACGGCCAGGTGAGGGAGGCAGGTGGAAAAGGCTTTGTGCCGTCCCTGCTCAGAGGGGATCCTCAGCACGGCCCTGAAGATCTGCACATAGGAGAAAACAATGAACACAAAACATCCGAAGAGCAAACATGCAGTAACAGCAATGAGCCCAAGTTCCTTGAGGTGGGAATTGGAGCAGAAGAGCTTGAGGATCTGTGGGATATCACAGAAGAACTGGCCCAGGGCATTGCCATGGCACAGGAATAGGGAAAATGTATTGGCCGTGTGCAGCAGAGCATTGAGAAAGGCACTGGCCCAGACAGCTGCTGCCATGTGGGCACAAGCTCTGCTGCCCAGGAGGGTCCCGTAGTGCAGGGGTTTGCAGATGGACACGTAGCGGGCGTAGCACATGATGGTCAGGAGGAAATACTCTGATCCAAGGAAGAAGAATTTCAGAAAGACTTGAGCAGCACATCCGTTGTAGGAGATGGTGGTGGTGTTCCAGAGGGAATTGTGCATGGCTTTGGGGACAGTGGTGCAGATGGAGCCCAGGTCGCTGAGGGCCAGGTTGAGCAGGAAGAAGAACATGGGCGTGTGCAGGTGGTGGCCGCAGGCTACGGCGCTGATGATGAGGCCGTTGCCCAGGAGGGCAGCCAGGGAGATGCCCAGGAAGAGGCAGAAGTGCAGGAGCTGCAGCTGCCGCGTGTCTGCCAGTGCCAGCAGGAGGAAGTGGTTGATGGAGCTGCTGTTGGACATTTGTTGTGGCTGCACATGGGCACCTGTTCATGGAGAAAGGACAGGGACCAGTCAGGAGAGGCTGCTTGGAGCCAAACCTGGGCCATTCCCTGCAGCCTGTCCTGCTGGGACTCACCCACCCTTGTTCCTGCTCTGGGAAAACCTTCACCCAGGTCCCTGCCTGAGCTCCAGTTGTGCTGGCTGAGTGTGCCAGGAGCAGCAAGGACTGTGTGTGGGGGCTCTCGAGGAGCCATCCCTGCCCTGCTGCCCTGGGTTTGTGGCCCTGTGGCAGAGGGACAAGGCTGGATATTCAGGATTTGTCAGGGGAATCACTCCTACTGCAGCAAGTCTTGGTACCATCTGCACTTACACTTCTAAGAGAAATTGATGTCAGGGGTTGGATTTAGGAATTGATTTCCTACCCACACACAATTCCTGTCTCTTTGAGGTCAGAAATCCCCAGAATTCCTGCTGCACCCAGAGTTTGCCACTGAGAGATGTGAGAGGCAAAGGATTCCCTGTGGCTGAGGGAAGGTGAGGGGCTGGATGGGCTTGTTCCCCCAGCACTGCTCTGCTCAGCCCCCTCTGCTTCCCTGAGCATCTCCCTGGGCCTGGACATCCCCTCCTGAGAGGTGCCTTGTCCCTGCCAGGGCTCACAGAGCCCATCCCACCCTGTGTGCCCTCGGCCCGGCCCTACAGAAACCTGCCTGTGTGCAGGGCCCTGGCTGGGGCAGGCTCTGTGTGCAGCTGGGCAAGGGCAGCTCAGGAGAGCCCTGCTGGGCCCTGCAGAGGTGATGCTGCTGCTGCCCAGGGCTGAGGAGTGGCTGAAGGCCCTTTGGGAGGCTCCCAGCAGAGACACTGACCACCCAAAGTCACAGTTCTGGAGTGTCTGTAAATGTTCAAACATTCCTTTGATGATCCTGTGTGTCCCTTTCAACTCAGATTTTTCTGTGATTCTGGGATTACAATTCCTGTTCTGCTTCTCTCATCCCCCTGTTGTCTATAATCAAGAGGAAAAAAACAACCCTTGCAACAGTGTTAGAACAGTGAAGTTAAAAACAGACCTTTATTGGAAGCTTCCAGGTGTCCCAGTGGGGATGAGGCCCACCCAGCCCCTGTTTTCAACAATTTGTTAATGTTGATTATTTAGGATATTTGACAGGAACATCCAATGGGAGATTCAGTACCCAGCTACACACCCCTGGCTCAACCCACTGGAATAAGTCCAGGGCCTTCTTTGTCCCAGTTTTTCTTGTCACTGCTCACATTCAAAACCCAAAATACTCTTCTTGTGGGTTCTTTCTCTGATAAAAAGATTACATAGCACTTTAAAAATGTATTTAGACAGGTTATAGTTCTAAAATCTAAGAGAATGTAAGGAAACATACGGGAGTTAATTAAGGATCATAATTACATTAAATATATAATAGTAGTTAAAAAGAGTTATTTAAGAGTTTAATAGAGTTAGTTAAGGATTATAATTTTAAAACTACGTAACTGTAATTTACAGAACTATGAATATATGAAAAATATATAAAAAGCAAAAATATTTTTACCATCATCACAACTTCATCATCTTTCTCCAAGCAGAAAATTGAAAACACTCTCAGGAAAGCTCCTGACCTTTACAGCAATCCTAGGCTTACCTTCTTTGGGAAGTGTCCCCCGGAGCTGTGCCCAGGCTGGTCTGGAGCTGGGAGCAGCCCTGCCCCAGCCAGCCCCTCTCAGCAGCAGCACCTGCCCTGCTCAGGGTGGCTCCTTCCCCTCACAGCTCCTGGCCAGCGCTGGGAGCAGCTCCAGGGCCGGCTGAGAGCTGTCCCTGGCAGGCAGCAGAGTCCCTGGCCCAGCACAGCGCCCTGGGCTGCAGAACCCTGCTCTGCAGGACAGCCCTGGGCACCCCTGGCTGCTCTGCACAGGAGATGAGCAGAGAATGCACTCACAGGGTCTGTGGGCATTGGCATGTTCCAGCTTTAGGAGATCTCTCCAGGAGCTGCAGCTACATTGTCCTGCATCCAGAGGTTCCTGTGCCAAGGGCTGGCAGTGATTCTGCCCCAGGCACTTCTCAGCCCCTTCCCAGCCCTGACTGATTGAAGCTCTCTGTGCCTCTGTGCTGTGCCCAGGCTGGCTGCAGGCAGTGCCCCAGCCCTGCTGGGCTGGGAGAAGAGCTGCTCAGCAAGAGAAATGTGCTTTTGAAGCTCTGCTTGCTTACCAGCATCACCCTCTGTGCCAGGAGCCCGGCCCAGCTCAGCAGCACAGACACAGCACAAGGACTTTAATGACCCTCTGGGGCTTTGTGCTCAGGCCCTGAGAGGGAGCTGCAGAAACCTCTCCAGAACTCCAAGTCAGAATCCAACTCCAAAGTTTCTTGGACTTTTAATGGGTCCCACTGAGGGACACAACTGAGAAAGTGTCCCCAGGCCCCAGGCAGAGCAGAGAACTGGAGGCACTGATGGCAGGTGGGGACAAAGAGGAGCCAAGTCTTGGTGCCCTGGGGCACAGCAGGGTCTGTGCCACCAAGGGCTGTGAGGAGACACCTTGTCCTGAGGCTCTGGGGCCTCCTGGCACAGCCCCAGCCAGGCTGGGCACTGTCAGCCCCTGGTCCTGCCCTCAGCATCCCTCCCTAGCCCACATCCCAGTGGCCTCAAGGATCTGCTGGAAGGAGTCCCCGGGGAGCCTTGGTCAGGAATGGCCCCGGGGGCTCCTTCATGCTTCCAGGGACTGCAGGTTTTTCAAAGGACTTTGGCTTTTGCTTTTGCCTTGGAGTCTCTAAGAGGTTTCTGCAATTATGGCCTCCAATATTCTGCTGTAATTAGTCCCTGGAGAGGCTTTGTCAGGAACAACACTCAGTGGGACTCATTAATTCTTCAAGGTACTGCAGTTATTTTAAGGTATTTCGTGATTCCCTTTTGATACAGACTCTGTGAGAGGTTTGTGCAATCATGACCTCCAATTATCTGCTTTAATGAGTTCCTTGAGAGCATTATACTGACACGCAGGGGGCTCATTAATACTTTGAGATACTCAAGGTTTTTAAGGTACTTTGGATTCTCCTTTCCACACTGAGTCTCTGAGAGTTTTTTGTGCCATCCTGGCCTCCAATTCTCTCCTCCAAGGAGTCCATGAGGAGCCTGTGTTAGGGATGGACCTCAGTGGGTCCCATTAATGCCTTGTGACACTTTGGGTGTTTCCTCTGACTCCAGGAAAGGTTTGTGCAATCTCCTCTCAGGCCCTGAGGTTCCAGGGCTCAGCTCCAAATACACCACGGGGCTCCTTAGGATCAAGCAAGTCCTAACAAACCATGGCTCTGCCTTGATTTCTCTCTTGTCTGGGGCAGTTCATCAGGAAGTTTCTTTAGATGTTTTGGTTCACCAGTTTGAGATTTCTCGGTCAATGCATTAGTTAGTGTGGTTGGTTCAGTGCTGGTTAATTACCAGTACATTCACTAGAATATACTTATGAATTTCCTGCTCTAAGATCGGATTAGGAGAAAGGCAAAGTGGACTAAAATTTTAAGAGGATAAAGAAAAGTTTGTTAACAATAACTAAAAGAAAGAGTAATAAAGATCAGAACAAAACTTTCAGAACAGTTCTCCTCCTCTTCATGCAACCACTTCTTCCTTAGTGACCATTTAAAGAGTCAAAACTTAAAATTTTCAGTCAGTTTACCACGTCTAGGATAGTCTTTCTTCAGTTCACTTAGGGAGAGAAGTTCCTCTTCTTAATGTTATGGAGACTTCTCCACAAGAAACCATTTATCTTATGGCTTTTCATTTCCATGAATAACAGCTACCTGGAAAGATCTGCAATCATTATGTCCATGCCATTTTTTCACAGTTTTCCCACAGCTGTGTTTAGGGGCCATATCAATTTATGGTGTATTAGTTTAAAGATCAGCTGTTTAAGAGCAAAAGTTCCCTTCATCTCTTTCTGAAATCATCTCTGGGAACGGAGATCTTCTCACGCTGAGGGCACAGGGTCTCATCACTCTACTCTTTGGCTGTTCAAACTTCTCATGGGATCACAGCTACTGCAACATTTGCTTACTTTAGCATGGAGGCCTTTGCTGAACTAGTCATCTCCCCATACTTTTCAATGCCTTATAGAGAAAAGGAGAGTCTGATGTATCAATGACATCCTTCTCCATAGCTTTAGCAGAGGATTTAAGCCCCAAGATCAAGGCATCCCCTCATCCCTCCTATCTGGAACTCACCTTCCCCTTCAGTTACCTTGGTGTCTTCATGTTGCTCTTCTGTGTGCCTGCCCTGTGTCCTTTTCTCTCACTGGAGGGAGGATGGCAGCACTGGCAGAGTCAATATCTCCCGGGGCCTGCAGACGGTTCCATGACCCTGGCCGGGCTCGGTGGCCAATTCTAATTTTGGCCATGGTTCCTGAACATGAAGACCAGTTCTTTTCCATAGGAATGAAGGAACAGAGCCCCACTGTTTTAGGGGCAGAAGAGGCCTGACCACCAGAGGACAAGGGCAGCCAGAGCTGCCAGATTTTATTCTGAGAGATGCTCTTGAATATAGGGCATGTTTTAGGCAGAATGTCAGTATTGGCTATGGGCATCTGAAAAGATGGAGAATTCTTTTCCATAGCAAGAAATGCACAGATCTCCAGTGCTCCAGGAGCTGATGAGAGGCAGCCCTTGACATCCCAAGATCACCCAGACAAGTCAGGTGGCCCCTGGCAGGCCAAGCCAGTCAGACCTGGTCCATGTTCCCTCGCTTCCATGGGGCCCCACAGTGTCCCAATGGTCCCTTGCTTCCAGGAGGACCTGAAGTGTCACAATGCCCCCTTGGTGACACCAGGCCCTGAAGGGTCGGAATGGTCTCCATGGTTCCATCAGGCCCCACAGAGTCATAATGGTCTCTGGGTCCATGATGCCCCGCGGTGTCACCATGGCCCCTTGGTTCCATGGGCTCCAGTGGTGCCACAATGATCCCCTTGGTTCCATGAGGTGCCACAGCGTCACAGTGATCTCCATGGGAAGGGAAGAACCGAGCCCCAGTGTGGCAGGGGCAGCCAGCAGAAGCCAAGGCCAGCTAGATTTGTCAGTACTGGCAGATTTTGTCTGGGAGGAACCCTTGGATATAGGGAATTTTAGACATGGAATCCCAATTTCATATATGAACACTTGGAGGAGAAGGGCTGTTCTCTGCATGGGAAGAAAAGTACAGAACAATGGTGTTTGAAGGGCAGATGAAAGGTGGCCACCAGAGCCCTAAGGCAGCCAGACCTCTCTGTTCTGGTAGCTTTTGTCTGGAAGCAACTCTTGGATATAGGGAATTTGGGAAGTGGAACTGCAAGTACGGCCATTTCTGTGTAGATAAGAAGGACGGTTCTTTTCCATAGGAAGGAAAGCACAGAGCTCCAGTGTTTCAAAAGCAGGTGAGAGGCAGCCCGTGTGTTTCAGAAGAGACCAAGGGCAGCCAGACCTTTCTGTCCTGGCTGCTTTCACTTGGGAGCATCCTTGGATGTACAGAGTTTTGGACGTGGAATCCCAGTTTTGGCCATGGGCACCTAGACAGGATGAATTATTTTTTCCTATAAGAAAAAGAAGTGTGAAGTCCAAGTGTCCTGGAAGATGATGAGAGGTGGCCCGCCTTAGGCCAAGCCAGCCAGACCTTGGCACCTTTCGTCTAGGGGCTATCCTTGGACACAGGGCATTTTAGAGGGCAAATCTCAATTTTGGCTGTGGGCACCTGGACATGAAGAAGAGTTCTTTTCATGAGGAAGGAAAGCACAGAGCCTCAGTGTTTCAGAGGCACATGAGTGCCAGCCCTCAGAAGCCAAGGCCAGCCAGACATGTCTCTGACCTATCTTAGCAGCTTTTGTCTGGGAGCTATCATTGGATATAGGAAATTCTGGAGGCAGATCCCAAATTTCATCCATGGGTGCATAGTTGAGATGGATGATTTCTTCCCATAAGAAAGAAAAGCACATGGTCCAAGAGTTTCAAAGGCAGATGAGAGATGGTCCCCAGGTGGCCAAGGCAGCCAGACCTGTCTCTCCTGGCAGATTTCATCTAAAAACAATCCTTGCAATATAAGAAAATTTGGAGAAGGAATCCTGGTTTTGGCCCTGGGTCCCTGGAAGAGCAGGACAGTTCTCTCCCAGAGGAAGGAAAGCCCAGAGCCCCAGTGCTTCAGGGACAGATGAGAAGCAGCCCTCGACATGACAAGGTCAGCCAGACCTGTCAGGTGGTCCCCAGGAGGCCCAGACAGACAGACCCGTTCCATGTTCCCTTGGTTCTGTGGGACCCCACAGTGTCACAATGGTCTCCTTGGTTCCATCAGGCCCTGGAGTGTCACAATGTTCCCCTTGCTTCTGCAGTGTCACAATGGCCCCATGCTTCCATGAGGCCTTGGAATGTCACAATGGCTTCGTGGTTCCACAGAGCCCTGATGTGTCACTATGTCCCCTCGACTCCGTGTGCCCTCCCTGTGTCACAACGGCTCCTCTGTGACACTGCGGCTGCACAAGGTCGCCATGGACCCTTGGTTTCTTGTGGTCTCTGAAGTCCACAATGGTCTCCTTGATTCCATGAGGCAGCACAGTGTCACCATGGCCCCTTGGTTCCATGAGGTTCCCCAGTGTCCCCGTGGTCGCTGTCAGAGGCTGGATGAGGTCGATGTCCCGAGACACCTTGGGATGCTCGGAATGCCCGTGTGGGGCCGGGGGCGGGTCAGGCCTTGGTTTGTGGTGGGACAGAGCCCCGCCCCCAGCCTGGCCTGGCAGAGCTGTCAATCACACAGCAGGGGCGGTGCTGATTGGCTGAGCTGTCAACCAATCACACACCAGCAGCTGGTGCCTACTCTGGCTCTGATTGGGCAATCACCTGGCAGTCCCACCCCAGGGGCGGGCCCATGGAGGCCCAGGGGGTTAAAAGCCGGAGCACGAGGCCAGCCCATGGTCTGGATCCTGCCTTCTCCTGGGGTTCCTCTGTTAGCGACACTGGAACCTGGCAGTTGGTGCCTGTGTGTGTGTCTTTTTATAGATCAGCTGCCTTTCTGCTGTTCTCTATTTCTTCTCCTTCTAATCCTGCTTACCTGGAACATTTTTTGGTAATTTAACATCTTAAGGGTTAAAGGTTTTTAGGTAAAGTGGGCAAAGTTAATGAAGTTAATGCTATGATAAGAGTTTTATGTTGAAGTGGATGTTGTATGAAACCCTTTGCTCAAGCTCCTTGATTGTCTATATTTTGCCAGTAAAAATTTGTGTCATTTTGACCTCTTAGCTCTGTTGGTTGGAGCATGGTGCCGGTATCGCCCGGGTTGTGGGTTTAATCCCAGTTTGGGTCATTCACTTAAGAGCTGAACTTGATGATCCTTGTGGGTCCCGTCCTACCAAAAGATTCTTTGCATCTGGCCATGATGAGAATATCTGGCTGGTGTTTCTCTTGTGCAACAAAATCAAGTAAAGGAACCTTTGGTGACCCCAAAGTGTTCTGGGGTGTTACAGCCCTGCAGACTCACAATGGCCTCTTGTTTCCATGGGGCCCCACAGTGTCACATTGGCCCCTTGGTTCCATGAGGATCTGCAGGGTCACACAGGTTTGTGACATTTGTCCCTGCTGCCCCTCACATCCCCCTGCCCCACAAATAGCCCCGAGCCACCCCTGAGGGACGGGCCCTGCTGTGCCAGGCTGGGCTCAGGGCTTGGCCTTTCTGCTTCCCCCAGCCAGCCCAGGCCTTGCTCAGCATTGCAGTTCCCTGCTCTGAGCCTTGGACTCCCTGCAATCCTGGCCTCAAGGATCTGCTCTCACCAGTCCCTGGGAGCCTTTGGCAGTCCCTGCCCTCAGTGGGGCCCAGTGATGTTCCAAGGGACTTGGAATTTTGCTTCTGACTCCTTGAGCAGCTTCTTCAGCCTTCTCTCAGTGTCTCAGCGTCCTGGACTCAGTCCCAAAACCACGGTGGGGATCATCAAAATACAGAAAGCCCTCAGGGGCGGTTTGTCTTCATTCCATTGTCTGCAAGCCTCCAGGGCTTGTGCAGCTGATTGGAGTCAGTCTGCAGTTCTGTTAGGGAGGAAGATTTCCAAGTGCACGTCATGACCTTTTATTCTTCAATCAAATTAGTGTTTTTTTTAAATTTCCCAGTTTGGAGAAGAGCGGATAGAAGCATTCCCCAGATGATCCTGACACTGAAGTTCTCCTGAGGAGGTCTGGGCATGTAGAAGAATGAGCCCCCTGAGGGCTGACCCTGTTTGGACAAGCTGCTCCTCACCCCCAGCCTCACCTTGTCTGACATCGCCCACCTGGCACTGACATCCCTGTGCCCTGCAGCAGAACCTTGTCCCTGAGCTCTGCAGCTCCATGTCCCAGCCCATTGCACCATGTCCCACCTGCTCTCCTCAGGGCTCTGCCTGCACACAGGCCCAGGAGAAGCTTTCCTCTTGGGAAAGAAAGAACTGAAAAGCCTGAGCAGATTTCCTAAACAACAAACCCAACTCAGGAGCCACCTGCTCAGTACAGGCTGCCTGGAATGGTGTCACCTTTCTACAAGGGACAGTGTGGCCAGAAATGATCTCTGGAAGCAGAATTCTCTGAGTCTCCCAGCTGAATTCTCTGTCCCTGTCCTTTCCCTGGATCTCTGTTGCAGATGGAAGCTGCTGGTGCCATCCTCACGTTTTACCTCTCTTTGGAATGCAAACAGATGTTCCCAGCTATGTTAAGCAGGATTTGCTCAATGTTTCTATAAATCTTTTGTGTTCCCCATGGAACGAAGTGGCCATTTTGGCACCGAGGAGTTGACATGGAAGCAAGGAGTCAATTGTGACCCTGGGGTCCCATGGAACCAAGGGGCCATGGTGACACAGCAGGGCCACGTGGATCCAGTGGTCCATTGTGACACTGTGGATCCAAGGAGACCATGGAGACACCCCCAGAACCTCATGGAACCAAGGAGTCCATGGTGACCCAGCGGGGCTGCATGGAGCCAATGGTCCATGGTGACACTGCCCATCCAAGGAGGCCATTTGGACATTGTGGAAGCTCATGGAGTGAGGTGGCCATTGTGACACTGAAGAACTTCATGACACCAAATATCCATGGGGACACAGCAGGGCATCATGGAACCCAGGAACCGCTGTTGGAAGTGCAGAAACTTATGGAACCAGGGGTTGTTGTGACACTGCAGAACCAACACAGCTGCTGCACCTTGTCCCCTGCCCTGCACAGCTCCTTGGGAAGCACGGCAGGAGCAGCACCCTAGGAGCCTCAGGAATGCCCCTCTGGGATCCATGGCACATGCTCCCAGGGGCTGGAATTCCAGTTCCCAGCCAGGAAAAGATGTTCCTGTTCTTGAAGGCAAAGCTCTTATGGAAGAGCCAAAAGCCAAGTGGAGCAAGATCTTAAAGTGACATTTCACTGTCAGCCTTCATAACTTCACCCATGGTTGTTGTAGTTCCTGCACTCGGAATGAAATCAGGGCAGGGTCTTTGGAGGGAGCTGCCCTGGGTCAAGGGAGGCAATGAGAGAGAAACAGAGCAGGGAAAGGAAGGCAGGAGAGAAAGGAGGTGTTTTGGTTTGGAAACACAGTTTCTGCTAAGAAAGGCACGGGCCCCCACTGAATTGGAAAAATGTAGACTCTTTCTTTCAGAATTGTTATCAATTTGAAATTAAGGACGGCTGTCAGGTAAAAATATGGAAGCAGGAATAACAGTTTTTTAATAGGGAAGAAAATAAAAAGATAAAAGAAACAATTAAGTGAACTAAAACAACACTGACAGGGTCAGAATACAACCTGACACTCTGTTGGACAGGATGTTGGCCGCAGTCCAATTGGAATTGTGGCTGCAGTCCTCCAGGAGTGTCAGGTGTGTTTCTTGCCTACTGGATTCCCAGAGGACAAGAGCTCCATAACCACCACTGGACCTTCAGAGGAAGACCAGACCCTTCTACAGGATCACTGCTTTGACAGAATCACGTTCATCACTCCAGCTGGACTGCAGCCACCATTTCATAAGACAGCTACCACCACCCTGAGCAACGGGGTGTCAGGTTATATCCTGACTCTGTCAGATTAAACCAGTGTTTCTGTATCATTGCCTTAATCCTATTTTTTTTACTCAATTGTAATGCTGGCTTAGACTCTCCCACTGGTTTACCTTCAAACCAGTACAAAACTCAATGTACTCATCCCTTGTTTTCCTCCCAAAACAGGATTTTCCATACCCAAACGTTTGCCAGATGGAGGAGAAGGTTGTGAGGAAGAGGAAGATGCCCTGGGACCCTGAGTCAGGTAAGGAGGAAGTCAGTTCCCCTTTCTCCCTCTCTCCTGCTCCATCTCCCAGCCCAGCCTGGCCCCTGGCTGCAGGACAGCCCCGCTGCTGGTGCCCTCTTGCCAGGGATGCTCTGGGGGGATCTCCTTGCCCTTCCCTGTGGCACGGAGGCAAATCGCATCCTCTCCCTGTCCTTCCGTTCCCAGAGCAGGATCTGAGGATGGAGAGCAGGGAGGAAAAATCCCTGCAGCAGAACCTCATGGAAGAGGCTGTTTTGAGCGGCTCCACGGTGCAGGAATCCAACGAGAAGGAAAAGCCCTGGAGATCCCACAGGAGGAGGGGCTGCAAGGACAGCCCAAGGTGCTCTGAGGAGGAAAGGCCCACTCTGGGCCAGGAAGGTGGGCAGAGCTCCAGCCAGAACTTGGAGCTGTTGGTCACTGGGCAGCATAATGGTGGGGAGAAGCCCTCCAAGTGCTTGGAGTGTGGAAAGAGCTTCAGGCACAGCAAAACCCTGATTCGCCACCAGATGATCCACACCGGGGAATGGCCCTACAAGTGTGGGGAGTGTGGGAGGAGCTTCAGCTGCAGCTCTGCCCTTGCCACCCACCAACGTATCCACACTGGGGAGAGGCCCTATGAGTGTCCTGACTGTCAGAAGAGGTTTCACACCAGCTCCAATCTCTTTGTACATCATCGGATTCACACGGATGAGAGGGCCTTCCTCTGCCCTGACTGTGGGAAGGGCTTCAAGCACAGCTCCAACCTTGTCAGGCACCGGCGCATCCACTCTGGGGAGAGGCCCTACGAGTGTCCCCAGTGTGGGAAGAGCTTCTCAGACCGCTCGTTCTTTAACCGGCACCAGCGGAGGCACCAGTAAAGGAAGCCCTGTGAGAACCCCGCCTGCAGGAAGAGCTTCGTGTGCTGCTCCAGCTCCATCCCCATCAGAGGACCCACCCTGATAAGCTCTCTGGTGACCACATTCCATGTGGCTAATGTTCCTTTTATTTTTGCTCCAGTTATCGTTTATCTTCCTCCATTCAAAACACAGAAAATTGGGGTTTAAATTAACAAATGCATCAAACACATCTAAAGCCTCACATCTTAGTTGTGTTTTGGGGAATCTTGGATTCTGGGAGATATGAGGGAGTTTGGGGGCTATTTGGTTTATTTTTCTTTATTTCTTGGCTCTCCAAAAAATGAGAGGGACTGATCTGTCAGCTGAAAACCACTCAGTGCCACTAAAAACTACTGAATCCCACCCCAAAATTACTCAATTCCACTGCCTCTCAGGGTGAAATTGGGTTGCAAGGGGATTGGGCAAAGCAGGATGCAAATCAGGATGGGCATTGGGTGGGGTGGGATGGGGATTGGGAGGTGTGAAATGGGGGAGGTACAGCTTGAGAAGGGATGATGATGTCCAGGAGGAGTGGGATGGGTTGGGATAGGGATTAGGGATGTGGTCTGTGGTCTGGAATGAGACAGCAAAAATTTGGGGATGATTAAGATAGGGGGAGCCCACTACTGGGTGAGTTTTTTAATAGTCTCCATTAATGAAGAGATGCTGGGGTATCTCACATTCCTGAGGCAGTTTTTGGGCACTCCCCAACTCTTGGAGGGTTTCCTGAGAGCAGCTCCATGGAGCCCCATGGCCAGGGGTGGTTGCCACGGGCATGAGCTCAGAGGTGTGCCAAAGTCCATTGCCTTGGTGCTGGAGAGCAGAGAAATGATGAACGGCTCCAGACATCTCCAGTGTGTGTGTGTGGAGGCCTGTGAGCTTACTGGGGAAAGAACAGTGGCAATCCCCTGGAGAGATGCACTTCAGGCTCTGGACATTCCTCACAGCTCAGGGTGAGGAAACAATCTTCCCCCATGGTGCTCTGCAGCACTGTGTCAATTTGTCCCAGTTCTGTGCTCCCCATTGGCTCGTTGGCCTTCCCAACCCTTTTAACCTTACCTGTTCAAGTTCTAGTGAGTTCTCCCTTCCCTGTTTTCCCATTCGTTTATGTCCCTAACAATGAACCCTGGCATTCCCTATTGGTCCCTTCCCTGTCTACCACCCATGAGCCTTCCAACCATTGCATCCCTGATGTTCTTCTCTACCCCCTCTTTTCCTGTATTTGATCCAGTTCAGGGAGAGCCTGAGCTCTTTTGTGGCTCTAGGCAGGAAGATGCTCAGGATCTCCCAGAGAGGCTCAGCAGGCAGTAGGATTGTGCCTGCATCTCGCTCTGGACATGCCAGTGGCTCAAGTGAGAGCTGTGGGAATGATTTAGAATGCACTGAGAGGGGCCACAGTCCTGCAAGGCTCTTACATCAGGAGCAAAGAGCAGCCTGGAGGCTGGGGAAGGCTGGCGCTGTACCACTGTGTGCTCATCCCTCACCTTCATGGGGAGCTGCCCCCAGAGTTGCTATGTATCACTTTGATGGTTCTCCCGTTGGGTGTATTTTGGAGCAGCTGTTATCTGTGGCTTTTTATGGCGATCCCGTGGAAAGCAGCCACTTGCCTGCTATGATGAATTCAAAACTAATACTAATTCCTTATTCCCTTTGGTTTTATTTGGATTTTTAAATCTATTTGTTTGATTGGTTTGCGTGGGTTTGTTTGTTTCTGGGTTTGTCGGTTTTGGTTTGAGTTTTTTGTTTGCTATTTTATAAGACTCAGTTACTGAGGCACTGGCCCAGGTTGTGGATGCCCCATCCTTGGGAACAGGGCTCTGAGCACCATGCTCTGGGGGAATGTTGCTAAGCATGGAACCAAAGGCTCTCTAGCTCAATGGTCATGTCACAATCCATGTCCCATCTGGAACTGCCAGCAGCCAGCAAGCAGCACAACACAACCGCTGGCCCTGGGCTCAGCACACGCTGCACGCTGCTCCTGCTGCTCCTGCTGCTCCTGTCACCCTTCTTGTTCCTGCCCCGATACCTCAGAGCATCAGTCTCCAAAGCTGCCTAAGGCCTGCAGGATGCTGACATTTGTCCTGAGGAAGGTACGGTGCCATTCCATGGAGGTGGATCCCCCCAGCTGCCCAGGTGTGGGCTGGAGTTCTGGGGGGATGGGGTGGGACAGGGACCCCACTCTGAGGTTTTGCTACCTCTGCAGGCTGTTGCAGGTAGAGAAGACAAGATGGAGGTGGACAGACAGACTGATAGAGAGGAGAAGATGGAAGTGGAGGGAGAAAAGAAAGGAGAGGAAGAGATGGAGGTGGACACACCAATTGATAAGGAGGAGGAGATGGAGGTGGATGGAGAGCAGACTGGAGAGGAAGAGATGGAGGTGGATGTGGATGTGGAAGAGGAAATGGATGTGGACATGGAAGAGTACACCGAGGACATGGATGTTGATTAAAACGATGAAGAGGAGGCCATGGTCCTGCGATGAAGACCAATGCCAGCAGCAGGACAGGCATGTGGTCCCCACAAGCAGAGTGGGTTCCCTGCAGCCAGGCTGGGGCGGGGCTGGGCTGGGTGGTCTCTGCTCAGGCCCGTGGTACCCAGTGCATTGGATTCTGGTGGCCATGCCCAGCCTGTCCTGTGCTTGCTTTGGGCCACACAAGCCCCATGGCAGTGCCTGGGGCCCAGCCCCCAGACCCAGCCAGCCTCAGCTCTGGCAGCAGAGTCCCGCTGTGCCAGCCTGGGGACACACGGAAGAGCCCTCTGTGCCTGACTGCAGTGACCATGGCACCTGCTTTTCTTCCTGGAGTGATGGAGATCCCGGACAGAGATGGCACCTTTTGTACATAGTTTTTAGAGTTTGTTGTTGCCTTTAGGATATAAGTTTTAGGGCTTTGTTTTTTCTTCTGTAAATACATTTCAAATACTGTTGTTAGATATGTTCTTAGGTATATACCTTCTATAAACTGTTGTTATTACAAATATTCTTACAAATCTAAATGTGTTCTGTGTTTTCATTGCTGTTCTTCTGTAAATAAACAACTGTGATTTTGCCCAACCCAGTTCTCTTTCCATTTGCTTCAGGCACAGGCAGTATTGGCCAAGTTGCGGTTTCCACTTGCTCCATGTTCCCAGGGCTGGAGGTTCATGGGGGAGCTGGCACAGCCACCCCAGCAGTGGTTGTCCCACTCAGAGGGTTCCGCTGACAGAGGTCACTGTCTCCTTGCTGTCTCTCTGGACACACTGGGGAGCTGCAGGGGCGAATCCCAGCGTGCCCTGTCCCACGGGATCCCATGTTGGGACTCAATGTCCCAGCCAGGGTGAGCACTGCTTGTGGCCCTGGGCTCAGCATGGCAGGCCTGGTGCTCACGCCAGTGCAGACTTCAAGCTGGCCATGCACAGCTCCGTGTTTCTCCCAAAAATATAACTGCTGCAGCACCTGGGATTCCCCAGTGCTTGGCTTTTTATCCCCACTGCATGGATGATCACATGGCAGGGCAAAGGATGGATCCCATGTGGCATCCAACCTGCCCTGATCCAGGCTGGGCACAGCCTGATGAACGATGAACACATCTCGCAGGGACATGGAAACCTTCCCTGAAAACCCAGTTCAGGGAGAGCCTGAGCTCTTTTGTGGCTCTAGGCAGGAAGATGCTGAGGATCTCCCAGAGAGGCTCAGCAGGCAGTAGGATTGTGCCTGCATCTCGCTCTGGAGAAGCCAGTGGCTCAGTGAGAGCTGTGGGAATGATTTAGAATGCACTGAGAGGGGCCACAGTCCTGCAAGGCTCTTACATCAGGAGCAAAGAGCAGCCTGGAGGCTGGGGAAGGCTGGAGCTGTACCACTGTGTGCTCATCCCTCACCTTCATGGGGAGCTGCCCCCAGAGTTGCTATGTATGACTTTGATGGTTCTCCCGTTGGGTGTATTTTGGAGCAGCTGTTATCTGTGTTTTTTTATGGTGATCCCGTGGAAAGCAGCCACTTGCCTGCTGTGATGAACTCAAAACTAATACTAACTCCTCATTCCCTTTGGTTTTATTTGGATTTTTAAAATCTATTTGTTTGATTGGTTTGCGTGGGTTTGTTTGTTTCTGGGTTTTGTTGGTTTCGGTTTGAGTTTTTTGTTTGCTTTATTATAAGACTCAGGTGAAGTTGGCATAGCCAAACTCAAGAAAATGTACACTGTTGCCTTCATGGAAGACAACGGCGGCCTGGTTGTAAGGAACAGCACGGCAGCCCAGTCTCCCCTGGGCCACTCGGGCTAACGACACACGCAGGACACCAATGTGGTGGACGGTCGAAAGCGTTTATTATCTTATCTCATGGGTTTAAATAGTCTTGGGGGACTCTGCTACGTCAGGGGGGGGTTGGCAGGGTCTCTAGGGTTAGTCAGGAGTGGAAGACTACTGGATTATGTGTGGTTACATTCTTTGGGGTAATGGATAACATGTTGCAGGGTGAGAGGGGGATGGGGGTCTTTCTTTCCATCACGTCCCGAAATCTTCCGTTCACCTTTCCCTATCTACTACATCTCCCCCCTCCTTTTCATAATAAAAATGAGGTAGTCGTAGATATAGGCACTGGAGTGAGGTACAAACTTGTAAGGAAAAAGGGGTTTGGTAAACCTGAGTAAATCTCGCAAGGTGAGTTTTGAAGGCTTTTGCAACTGACTGTGTTCGCAGTTTTTGGTTTACAGCATTTGTTGCTGGCCCACAAACAGAATGTTCGCCCGTTCTAGACGGGCCTGAACAAACGAGACTAGTTTGTTCTGCAGGCATGGCCCTATGGTAACAGCTGAAAGCAGTATTGCCAGTGGACCTACTAGGGCGGAAATTAAGGTGGTGAGCCAAGGTGATTGATTGAACCAGGATTCGAACCAGCTCTGCTGGGTTTCCCTGTCTCTTTCTCTGAGCCAGTCTATCTCGGAGTTCTGCCATGGAGTCTTTAACGACTCCCGTATGATCTGCATAAAAGCAGCATTCCTCTTTCAGAGCTGCACACAGTCCTCCTTGTTGCATGAACAAGAGGTCCAGTCCTCGCCTATTCTGTAAAACTACTTCTGAAAGCAAAGAGACTGATTTCTCTAGATAGGAGATGGATTTCTCGATCCTCTGCAGGTCTTCATCAATGGTCATTTGCAGCTGAGAGAGTCCGTGCTGTTGGGTTGCGATGGCTGAGACACCTGTGGCTGTACCAGCTGCTCCCAGGCCGAGCAGCATTGCGATAGTTAAACCTGTGATTATTTCTCTTTTGTGGAGTCTGTCAGGTTCTTCAAAAAGGTGGTACACTTCTTCATCTGAGTGGTACAGGACCCTAGGAACAATCAGAACTTGGACACAGAAGTCAATAGAGTCATTAAATTTGGCAAGGAACACACAAGGACTCACTCCGGATCGCTGGCAAACCCACATCCCAGATGAGGATGGGACCACCCACTTATTGGTCTTTCTGTTGGGCTTGACAACTTTAGTGCAGAAGTTGCCTTTCTGCTTTGCTAAAGTTGCATTGCTAAAATACTTGCTTTGTCTTGTGATTTGACTCAGGGTGATTCCTCTGCGGGGAGTGTCCCATCTGCACTGGTGGGGGGCACTGGCTGTGGAGTAACTGAAGGGGGTGTCTAAAGCAATGCCTTCGTAGAAAGGGGGTTTAACATCATAACAAAGCCAACAGGAGTTAGTCAGGTTCGGTTTGGTTTCGTTTAGGGTTAGAAAGGTAGCTTCTAGCATACGAAAAATTGGGTTTGGATCGGACTCGGCTGTGCGGCTTATCTGGAATACATCTGCATGGCCAGCCGGGGTGTCGGTGACTTTTGGGGGCAAGGTTTTGGGGTGGGTTGTGTTTTTCCCTTTTATTTCTCCCCAGTCGGTAAACTGGGCTGGTTCGTATTGTGACTGCTTTTCAGTGCAGCTTAAAGCTTTACTTGGTTTTGTTTTAAATTGCGTTAGCTCTGTTCCCTTCGTCTTAGAGTCCCAGCCGGATCCCGGCAGCTCGGAAGAGCTGCCGGAGCTGCTGCCGGACTCCGAGTCAGAAGTCGAATGCCAGCAAACTTCCGGGGCTCGGTGCCGTTTTGTGTGGCTCCGACCCCGCTCCTCCCCCCGGGGGTGGCGCCGCTGCCGCCCCCCGGGCTCGCCCTGCCTCCTGCAGAGGGGGGTTTCTCCCTTACATGGTGGCGGCGTCAGGCGCGGCTGCCGATCGGCTCCGAGCCCTCTGCCGCTCTCCTCCTCTTTCTCCCGCACACGCGCATTAGCAAAACTCCGCGCCTCTGGGCTCTTCGCACCGAGAATGCCCGCGCCCCGCCCCTCCCCTTGGCTGCCGGCGCCATTTTCAAAGGGGTATGGAGGTGGCGTGGGTAGGATCTCCTCCCGAGCCGCGGCCTCCACGCCTCTGGCTTTCCTCGCCAGCCTCCGCCAACAGAACCCCGCGCGCCGCTGCACTTCTGGCAGCGGGTCACTGACTGGCGGCGGTGGGGCGGATGGGGAAGCCGCAGATTTTTGGGAAGGTTCCGTGGGGGGATTTGGGCTTTGGTCCGGGGAGGGGGGTGACGCGCTGGGCCCCCCCGGATCCCCGCTCCCGGGCTGTTTGCGTTGCCGCTCCTACGCCTAGCTTGGGTGTAACTAATAAACACGTACGCGCTGCGCTCCATGTCTCTTGCTCTTCTATTGCTTTGCATAGGGCTTTCTCGACTTTGCCCCATGCCTTAAGGCATTTGCTGCTGCCTGAGGATTTCGTGTCCTCGGCCAGCATGGCTGTGCATTTTTCCCATATCTCCGGATGCAAAACATCCACAGGGCGTTCAATTGCCCCAAGCTCAAGCAGCCTTGCTATAGCAAGATAAAAGTCTTTGAGCTTACACTCAATTCCCCATTGCTTATGAACCTCACTTACGACCCTGGCGATGGTGTCTATGACGATCGTGGGTCCAGGGACGTCTCCCCCGCCGAGAACACGGTTTCACCGGTTTGGCCGCTGCTCTTGTCCAGGCGACACCCGCTACCCGAGCGAATTTTTCCCGGGTTTTGGCACCAGATATCTTGCCTTCATGGGAGGCAACAGCGACCTGGTTGCAAGGAACAGCACGGCAGCCCAGTCTCCCCTGGTCCACTCAGGCTAACAACACGCGCTGGACACCAATGTGGTGGACGGTCGAAAAGCCTTTATTATCTTATCTCATGGGTTTAAATAGTCTTGGGGGACTCTGCTACGTCAGGGCAGGTTGGTAGGGTCTCTAGGGTTAGTCAGGAGTGGAAGACTACTGGATTAGGTGTGGTTACATTCTTTGGGGTAATGGAAAACATGTTGCAGGGTGAGAGGGGGATGGGGGTCTTTCTTTCTGTCACATCCCGAAATCTTCCGTTCACCTGTCCCTATCTACTACAGGGCCACACTTAAGAAGCAAGCAGAACATTGGGACACTGCAGAGCTCCATGAAACCAAGGGAACATGGAACAGGTCTGTCTGGCTTGTCCTCCCAGGGGCCACCTGACAGGTCCAGCTGATCTTGGAACGTTGAGGGCTGCCTCTCATCAGCCCCTGGAGAACTGGGGCTCTGTGCTTTCCTTCCTATGGAAAAGAACCATCCACCTTTCCAGGTGCTCATGGCCAAAATGCATAATCCTCCTGAAAAATTCCATATATGCAAGGGTAATCCCACCCAAAATCTGCCAGGACAGACAGCTCTGTCTGGCCTTGGCCTCTGGTGGTCACGTCTCATCTCAAGGAAGCCCTGAGGAAAGTATTTGAACAGGTTTGGCAGCTGGAACTTCAATGAGTCTCTTGTCCCCTGAAAAATTCAGATGCTCTTTTGATCCTATGTGTGGTTTTTTACTCATTGTGCATCATGCATGAAATACAATTTCCAGTTAAAAAATATTATTCTTATCACTCCCCCAGTTTTATCTGGCACAAAACACCTTGTCTAGTGGATGTAGGTCACCTGTGTCTGCAAACCCAAGAAAGAGTCCAGCAGGAATTATTTGTCTCTGCTCCCATCTGTCACATCTCCTCTGGAGTTGGAGGTGCAGCCCCAGCACTTGGGAGGGCTCAGGGGGTCACAAGCTCAGCTCCCACACAGAGAACTTGTGGACCTTGGATGATCTTCCCGCCCCTGCCCGCTCAGCCAGGCTGAGATGGACACTGATGGTTCCTGTGCCAGGCTCTCCCAGCCCAGCCCAGCTCCCTGCCAGCTCTGCCAGCTGCCCTGAGCTCTGGGCAGCACCAAGGGCCTCTCCCCAGCACAGCCCAGCCGGCTCTGGCCCCACAGCTCTGCTCAGCCCAGGCTGCTCTGGGCACTGCCCCACGGCCTCAGCCCCTGCCAAGGGCACAGCAGCAGCTGCAGCTCAGCCAGGACTCAGCCCCACCATGGGGAAGGGGCTTGGCCAAGGCCAAAGGAGCTCCCTGGCTGCCCTGCTCTCCTCTGCCTGAGGTGCTGAGAGCTCTGCAGCCCCTCCTGCCATCCCATCTGCCCAGGCCAGCACAAGAGCCCCGGCCCTGGGGCCCTCCAGAGCTGCTCCTGCTCCAGGCCCAGAGCCCATCCCAGAGCTGGGGCAGCCACAAAGCTGTGCCCATTTCTGGTCCAATCGCCACCACTGGAGTGGGAACCACAACTCATCAGGTTTGTGTCCTTTGGGGGCCAGGAACTGGTGAGACTCAGCGACACAGAAAGTTTCTCTTCGTGGCCAACTGACCATAGTTGAACAGGACAGAATTTAATAACAATCACGGTCTTCCCTGAGCTAAGTGCAATTAGACTCAGCAGAGTCTAATGAGTCCACCATCCACAAGTGATTTTCATGCTAGAATGAATTTCAGACAAACGTGGTTCTGTGATAGATATAAACACAGTTAGGTTCTTGTATCAGGATGCTCATCCTGGAGTGTGGGCAAAAACATCTCAAACAATTCCTGATGTGAAAAGCTGTCAGTGGTGGATGGAGAAGGGAGGTCAGGCTGATTTTGGTGTTGAGGAAATGCAGAAACCAGCCTGACTCATTTCATTTCCTCCTGGCCTGGCTGATCTCCCCTCCTTCCCCTTCCACCCACTGGCTTTTGTGTCCCACCAGGCCCCCTGGTGAAGAGCCTGGCTCTGTGTTCTCCTTCCCCTCCTCACTGGCACTGCCAGGCTGGGATGAGGAGCCTCTCAGTCTTCCCTGCTCCAGGCTGGACAAGCCCATCTCCCTCAGCCTCTGCTCACAGCCCAAGGGCTCCTGCCCCACCTTGGAGGCCCTTCCCTAACCCTGCTCCAGCTGCCAGACATCTTTCCTGCCCTGGGGAACCCCACCCAGGCCACAGGGACCTGGATAATCCACGTCCTTGATGTCCTGGTCACACAGCCCTGGCCCCTTTTCTCCATGTCAGGCTCAGGGGTGGATCCTGTGGAACATCCTTTGGTGGAGGCTGTGGCTCCAGGGGGACTGGGGGGATACCAGGGGACAGGGACCCTGCTGGGCATGAAGAGCATTGGACTTGTTGGGAGAAACTGTGAGGGGGAGCTGGGGCAGAGTGACCAACCCAGTGACCTCACAGAGCCCTCCTGGGATGTCACACAGCCCCTCTGAGATGTCACAGCCCATTCTGTAATGTCACACAGCTGGTCTCTGATATCACAGACAACTCTGTGATATCAAAGCCTACTCTGTGATATAACAGAGATGGCCTATGATATCACAACTTCTTGATAGCCTCACATAAACCACTCTATGATGTCATGGACCATTCTGTCATAGATCACTCCTGTGATGTCATAGATCACTCTGTGACCTCATATTTCCAGATGATAAATTGTCTCCACCAGGTGAGCTGACACCTGGAGCTTGTTCTCCAAACTCCAGGCCTATGGAAACCACACAATGCCCACTGCGGGAGAAGGGAAACTGGAAGTTCACCAGCCTCAGTGTCCTGCCAGCTCAGCCAGACCCATGGGAACACTGGGGTCCACGACCACCAGAAACCAACAGAGAGACCCCCAGGACAGAAGAACACATGGGTAAAGGGGAGGGGAAATATGTTAATGATTCTGGGCAAATTATTATCAGATGTGTGTTTAGTCCAGCACAATCAATGAATTAAGTGTGCAAAATACAGAAAATGAACAGAAACTTTCCTGCACTCAGCATTCTCAGCTTTGGGAGGAGCTATCCCCCGCGCATCCGGCTGAATAAAGAATGCTGCTTCTTAATACTGCACTGGTGTTAAGGAGTTTTTTGTTTTAGCGAATTTTTGGTAACACTCCACTCCCAAGGAAAGCTCTGTCTGCTGCTGCTCACAAACAGAGAAGGGCTGGTGGCAGATGTGGGGGTCAGAGGCTGCCTGGGGCACAGTGACCATGAAATAATCAAGTTTTCAATGATCTGTGAAAGAAGGAGGGGCAGCAACAAAACTTCCACACTGGAATTAGGAAGGGCAGACTTTGGCCTATTTAGGATGCTGATTTGGGGAGTACCAAATCAGGTACCGATATTTTTCAGGGAAACAGCTCTTAAAGGGATCCAGGGAGGATCCAGGGAGGATGGATACATTTCAGTAAAGTAATCTTAAGGGGGAAGGAGCAGCCTGTCCCAGTGTGGCAAAAGATGAGCTGGTGAGGAAAATCACTGTCCTGAATGCCCATGGAGCTTTTGTGGAAAATCAAGGGAAAAAAAGAGGGTTCATCAACTTTGGACAGAAGGTCAGGCAACTTAGGAATTGTTTAAGGATGGTGTTAGGTCATGGAGAATGAAAAGCTGACAGGTGAAATCTCAATTAGAGATTAACCTGGCCACTTCTGTGAAAAATAATAGAAAAAATGTCTATAAATAAATTAGTAGTAAAACATGGGATAAGGACACCCTCTAGTATTTATTGGTTGCAGTAGAAAATATAGTAACTAAAGATAAGGAAAAGATTGAGCTACTTAACATCTTGTTTGTATCAATTTTAAATATATGGAGAGGTGGTCCTCTGTACAAGAGTTCTCCTGAGCTGGTAGATGGGAACAGGGAGCAGAACAGGCCCCTGTAATCCAGGAGGAAGCAGCTGGTGTCCTGCTGAGACACTCAGATGATCACAGGTGGAGGGGATCAGATGCTAGGGGGATGAGGGAGCTGGTGGATGAGCTCCCCAAGCTGCTCCCCATCATTCACCATCAGTCCTGGCTCACCAGGGAGGTCCCAGAGCACTGGAAGTGCCAGTGTGAGCCCATCCCCAAGAAGGGCTGGAAGGAGGATCTGGGGAGCTCCAGGCCTGTCAGCCTGACCTCGGTGCCCGGCAAGGTTATGGAACAGATCACCTTGAGAGCCACCACAGGGCACCCACAGGATGGCCGAGGGGTCAGAGCCAGCCAGCGTGGATTTAAGAGGGGCAGGTCCTGCCTGAGCAACCTGATCTCCTTTTTTGACCAGGTGACCCACCTGTGGATGTGGGAAAGGCTGTGGATGTGTCCATGTGGGCTTCAGCAAAGCCTTGGACACTGTCTCTGACAGCATTCCCTGGAAAAGCTGCAGCCCATGGCTGGGGCAGGTTCCCTCCTGGCTGGGAGATGGAAGAGCTGGCTGGAGGCTGGGCCCAGAGAGGGGTGGGGATGGTGCTGCACCCAGCTGGTGTCCAGTCCCTGGTGCTGTCCCCAGGGATCTGTGTTGGGCCCAGTCCTGTTTAACATCTTCACCGATGATCTGGGTGAAGGGATCGAGTCCAACATCCCCAAATTTGCAGGTGACACCAAGCTGGGTGTGAGTGTGGATCTGCTGGAGGGCAGGACAAGAAGACACAGCCTCCAGCTGCACCAGGGGAGGATTAGGCTGGACAAGAGGAAGAAGTTCTTCACAGAAAGGGTGAGTGGGCATTGGAATGGGCAGGCCAGGGGGGAGGTGGCAGAGTCACTGTCCCTCTCCAGTGGCACTCAGTGGCATGGTCTGGGTGACAAGGTGGTATTAGGGCATTGGTTGGACTTGATGATCTCAAAGGTCTTTTCCAGCCTATTTGATTCTGTCATTCTGTGATGATTGGGACACTCTGGAGCCATTGTGACCCTGCAGGGCCTCGTGGAACTAAGAGGACTATGGTGACTCTGTGCAGCCCCATAGAACCAGGGCTCCATTGTGGTGCTCTGGGGCCAAATGGAACCAGGGAGTCCCCGTGACACTGGGTCCTGGTGGAACCACAGAGGCCATTGTGACACTGCGGGGCCTCGTGTGACCGAGGGGTTTCACCACTGTGACACTGCCAAACCAAGGAGACCATTGGGAGAGTCCAGGGCCCAGGGGAACCAAGGGGTCCTTCTGACACTGCGGGGCCTCATGGAACCAAGGGGACATTGTGACACTGCAGGACCTTGTGTAACCAAGGGGCCCCTGTGACACTCTGGGGCCTCAGGGAATCTGGAAGGCTATTGTGACACTGTGGCCTCGTAGAAACAAGGAGTCCATTGTCACATTTTGGGGCCCCATGGAACCAAGGAGACCAGTGGGACAGTGCAGGGCCTGGTGTAACCAAAGGGACATTGTGACACTGAGGGGCCCCTTGGAACCAAGGACATCTTTGCAGATGACACCAAGCTGGATGTGCATGTTCATCTGCTGGAGGGTAGGAGGGCTCTGCACAGGGCCCTGCACAGGCTGGATCCAGGGCCCAAATCCAACAAGGTGAGGTTTAACAAGTCCAATTGCTGGGTCCTGCACTTTGGCCACAACAACCCCTGCAGTGCTACAGGCTGGGACAGAGGGGCTGGACAGCAGCCAGGCAGAAAGGGACCTGGGGGACTGATGGACAGCAGGCTGGACATGAGCCAGCCGTGTGCCCAGGTGGCCAAGAAGGGCAATGGCTCCTGGCCTGGATCAGGAATGGTGTGGCCAGCAGGAGCAGAGCTGCTGTGCCAGCACTGATCTGCCCCAGCTCTGCACACAGACGTTGCTGCTACAGCTCCAGAGAAGGGAACAAAAGGGCATCTCTGCAGAAAACTCTGCTGGGAGATCCTTTAGTTCCTTTAAAGCCACTGAGGGCACAGCCCCTCATTGACACAGTCTGGCACAGGGAAGGTGGAGAAAAGCAAAATGAGAAATGGCTCAAAAAATTACATTAATTGTGGAAAATATGAAAAAAGAAAAACAAAGGAAAAAAATCTCCACATCTAAACCAACAAGAAATACCAAAGATGACTTTTATTACAAGTGATTTGCATAAATTGACCAGCAGTTTAATGTCCCTGAAAGCATCCAGTCATCAGGCTCCTCACTGCAGCCTTGAGCTCCTGGTTCCTCAGGCTGTAGATGAGGGGGTTCAGTGCTGGAGGCACCACCGAGTACAGAACTGTCAGGACCAGATCCAGGGGTGGGGAAGACATCGAGGGGGGCTTCAGGTAGGCAAATATGGCAGAGCTGAGGAAGAGGAAGACCACAGCCAGGTGAGGGAGGCGGGTGGAAAAGGCTTTGTGCCGTCCCTGCTCAGAGGGGATCCTCAGCACAGCCCTGAAGATCTGCACATAGGAGAAAACAATGAACACAAAACAACCAAACGCCAAACACACACTAACTGCAATGAGCCCAAGTTCCCTGAGGTAGGATTTGGAGCAGGAGAGCTTGAGAATCTGTGGGATTTCACAGAAGAACTGGCCCAGGGCATTGCCGTGGCACAGGGGCAGGGAAAATGTATTGGCTGTTTGCATGAGCGCATTGAGAAAGGCACTGGCCCAGGCAGTTGCTGCCATGTGGGCACAAGCTCTGCTGCCCAGGAGGGTCCCGTAGTGCAGGGGTTTGCAGATGGACACGTAGCGGTCGTAGCACATGATGGTCAGGACATAGAACTCTGCTGAGATGAAGAACAGAAAGAAAAAGAGCTGTGCAGCACATCCTGTGTAGGAGATGTCCCTTGTGTCCCAGAGGTAATTGTGCATGGCTTTGGGGACAGTGGTGCAGATGGAGCCCAGGTCGCTGAGGGCCAGCTGGAGCAGGAAGAAGAACATGGGCGTGTGCAGGTGGTGGCCGCAGGCTACGGCGCTGATGATGAGGCCGTTGCCCAGGAGGGCAGCCAGGGAGATGCCCAGGAAGAGGCAGAAGTGCAGGAGCTGCAGCTGCCGCGTGTCTGCCAGTGCCAGCAGGAGGAAGTGGCTGATGGAGCTGCTGTTGGACATTTGCTGTGGCTCACCTGGGCACCTGTTCATGGAGAAAGGACAGTGAAGAATTAGAGGAGATACTTGTAACCAACATCGAAGCCGTTTCCCATGCACTCTTTTCTGGAGCACACTCAGACTCTGGAGCACACATTTTTATTTAAGAGTATGTATTTGTTTATAAGGTCCACAATATTTGTCACAGTATTTCTGGATATCAAGATCTCTGCATTTCTAGTTCCCCCAGGGAGAACAAAGCAAGTTCTCTGAAACAAAGTGAGGAGTGGAGAATGAGGGGAGGTGATCTCTCGGTCTGACCTGTTCAGATTTCTCTGGGCTTTAATTTCTCTCACCTTGAGGGTGATCACCTTCCCATGCGTCCCCTAAAATGTCACCAGGTACTGCTGAGAGCAGATGGATCCACCACAGCCCAGCTCCACATTTGGAGCTAAGGACTCACGTTGTTTATTTCACAAACCCAACAGCATTTGCAGTGTCACAACACCTCTGTCTTTCCCCATCAAACTTAAAACTCAAACATTCTCTAAGATAGGTTTGCACCCTGCATTGAAGCCCCCAGCTTGGATTGAAATCTCAGGGACACTTCCACGTCTCCTTCTGATGGCACTGGATGAAGGGAGGTGCAGCTCCTTCCCTGGCTGCACTGTCAGCACTGCCCAGAGCCAGGCACTGGGGACAGCTGTGTCACCCTGAGCCAGCTGTGCCCCTGCCAGAGCCCCCAGTGCCGGGCAGCTGCTCCCAGCCCTGTGCTCTGCAGAGGGAACTGGGCCCGGGGCTGCAGAGCTGCCCCACGGCTCTGCTGCAGCTCTGCCTGCACAGGAGGGGCTGCACGCCTTGGAGCCCCGGCCCTGAGGGCAGAGGCTTGGCTGGGGCACAGGAGGGAGGGGGCTTGTGCAGAGGGAGGGGCTGCACTGGAGGGGATCCTCTGGACATCTATAAACTCTCCCTGCCTCAGCATTTCTGGGTTTTGTTTTCTCTCCTTCCCTGATCTTCTCTCTGCTTCCGGGAGATTTTCCTCCTGCAGGTGTTTCCCTGTGCCTCATCTCTCCCTGCCAGCATTCCCACACCCCAAATATCTGTGCACTCTCCTTGGCCTGACAGAACCCTGCCTGTTTGCAGGGCACTGGCTGGGGCAGGTTCTGTTTGCAGCTGGGAGAAAGGACAGCTCAGACTGAGCCTGATGTCTCCAGCAAAGGTGATGCTGGTGCTGTCCATGGGCAGAGTGGCTGAAAGCACAATAGGGATCTCCTGTGAATCTATAGATCACTAAAAGTAACAGTTCAGATGTCTCATGCACTAGTCAATATTCATAATCAACCTTTAATATTTATCCTTCTTTCCCTGCCACTCTTCAATAGTAGACAGCTGACTACAAATTCTTAGGAAATTTCCACATTTTTATCAAAATCCTTGTCTTGAAAATATTCTATGACTAATCAGAAGCCCTCAGTATGTCAGAGCTTCATGAGCATTTCACCTGCCCCTGCACCAGAAACACTCAGTACTCACAGGGTCTGTGGGCATTGGCATGTTCCAGCTTTAGGAGATCTCTCCAGGAGCTGCAGCTGCATTGTCCTGCAGCCAGAGGTTCCTGTGCCAAGGGCTGGCAGTGATTCTGTCCCAGGCACTTCTCAGCCCCTTCCCAGCCCTGACTGATTGAAGCTCTCTGTGCCTCTGTGCTGTGCCCGGGCTGGCTGCAGGCAGTGCCCCAGCCTAGCTGGGCTGGGAGAAGAGCTGCTCAGCAAGAGAAATGTGCTTTTGAAGCTCTGCTTGGTTACCAGGATCACCCTCTATGCCAGGAGCCCGGCCCAGCTCAGCAGCACAGACACAGCACAAGGACTTTAATGACCGTCTCAGGGGCTGCTGTTGTTTTCATTAGTCTCATTCCCAGAGAGTGTGCTCAAAAAACTTCTCAAGAACTCAATGTATGATTGAAACACTGAAGTTTCTTGGACTTTTAATGGGTCCCACTGAGGGACACGACTGAGAAAGTGTCCCCAAGTAGAGCATAATGCTGGAGCAGAGATAACAGCAAGGGACAAGCAAGGGGAAGGTGTCTCTGGTGCTGAGCAAACCTGGATGTGTTTCAGGAATGCAAAGGGCCCAGGCCTGAGCCCCAGCCCCTGGCAAGGCAGATCCTGTCCCTCCCTCATTGCTCAGGGCTCTTCCCGGGATGGGCACTGGCATGTGGGGATGTGCAGTGCCAAGGGCAGGACCATGGGGTGGCCCCTGCCAGGCTGCTGAGCAGGGACAAGGAGGCACTGAGGCCCCAGGGCTGCAAGGGTCACTTGTCCCCTCGTGGCCTCAGGCCCAGGGCCAGCAGCCATGGCCAAAGGGCTGCACAGGTTGGCTCTGTCAGGGCCTTGCAGCAGCTGCACATCCCTGAGCCCTCTGCAGCCCAGGCTGTCCCACGGTGTCCCTGCCCTGCGCCTCTGTCCCTGCAGGCTGTCGTCACCCCCGGCTGCCCCACCTCGCTGGCCCTTCCTTTGCTGGCAGCTCTGCCTCCTGCTGCCCCTGCCTGGCCACACAAAGCCTTGGGCTGCTCCAGGCTCCTGCTGGGGACGTGTTGCACCACAGCCCTGCCCTGGGAGGGAAATTCCTTTCTCCTGGTGTCCAGTCTGGACTTCCCCAGCTGCATTTGTGGCATAATTTCTCTCCCTGCCTGATTCCCACTATGGAGAAAAGCTCCACCATTTCCACATCCACCCTTCAAGCCCTCCCAGGCCACTCCTGATCTGTCCTCAGTCTCTTCACAGCTGAGCCCAGGCACATCAGCCTCCATACATGGGTTATGTTCTTGAGGCCTGCAAAACCCAGCTTGGGAGATCTCTGGGCCCTGTCCAAGGTGTTTGCAAAGGAAAACCTTCTGCTCATATCACCAGAGGCCAAGGCCAGGCAGAACTGTCCTTCCTGGCAGCTTTTGTCTGGGAGCAATCCTAGGATAGATGGAATTTTGGCAGCCACATTCCAGTTCGTGCCATGGCCCATGGACAAGAGGGTCAGTCCTTTTCTGCAGGAAGGAAGGCACAGAGCCCCAGTGCTTCTGAGGCAACTGAGATGCGACCATCAGAGGCCAAGGCCAGCCAGAGCTGGCAGGTTTTTTTCTGGCAGATACCCTTGCATACAGGAAATTTTTTAGGGGAAGTACCAATTTTGTCCATGGTTGTCGAAAAAGAGGGACAGTTCTTTTCCATAGCAAGGAAAGCACAGAGCCCCAGTGGTTCATGGGCAGATGAGAAGCAGCCCTGGACATTCCAAGATCAGCCAGACCTGTCAGGTGGCCCCTGGGAGGCCAAGCCAGCCAGACCTGTTCCCTGTTCCCCTCATTCCATGAAGCCTGGTCCCTTGTTTCCAGAAGGCCCTGAGGTGTCACAATGCCCCCTTGGTGACACCAGGCCCTGAAGGGTCGGAATGGTCTCCATGGTTCCACAAGGCCTCACAGAGTCATGGTGGTCTCTGGGTTCCATGGAGCTCCGCGGTGTCACCATGGCCCCAGAGTGTCACAATGGACTCCATGGTTCCACCAGGTCCTCACCGTGCCACCGTGGTCTCCACAGGAAGGGAACAACCCAGCCCCAGTGCTGCAGGGGCAGATGAACCACAGCCACCAGAGGCCAAAGGCAGCCAGATCAGATGGTGCTGGCAGATTTTGTCCTTGGATATAGGGAATTTTAGAGGTGGAACCCCAGTTTCAGACCTGGCTGCCTGGAGGAGAAGGACGGTTCTTTTCCATAGGAAGACAAGCACAGAACACCGGTGTTTCAGGGGCAGATGAAAGGTGACCATCAGAGGCCAAGGGCAGCCAGACCTCTCTGATGTGGTATTTTTTTGTCTGAAAGCAACCCTTGCATATAGGGAATTTGGGAGGTGGAACCCCAGTTTCAGCCATTTCTGCATTGTTAAGAAGGATGGTTCTTTTCCATAGGAAGGAAAGCCCAGAGCCCCACTGTTGCAGGGGCAGAAGCAGAGAGAGAAGGCTCCTGGGAGGCCGAGCCAGCCAGACCTGTTTGTCCTGGCAGCTTTTGTCACTGAGAAATCCTTGGACCTAGGGAATTCTGGAGGAGGATTCCAAACTTTGGCCATGGGCATCTGGTCGAGATGGATGGTTTTTCCCATAGGAAAGAGAAGCGTGGAGCCCAGGTGTTTTGGAAGGAGATGAGAGGTGGTCACCATAGGCCAAGAGAGCCAGTCCTGTCTCTCTGGCACCTTTCATCTGGGGGAAATCCTTGGATATTCAGAATTTTGAAGGTGGAATCTCAGTTTTGGCCATGGGCACCTGGGCAGGAAGAAGAGTTCTTTTCATCATAAAGGAAGGCACAAAGCTCCAGTGTTTCAAAGGCAGATAAGGATCAGCTCTTTGGAGACCAAGGCCAGCCAGACTTGTCTCTCCTGGAAGCTTTCACCTGGGAGAAATCCCTGGATATAGGGAATTCTGGAGGCGGATTCCCAACTTTGGCCATGGGTGCCTGGATGTGAAAGGTGCTTTTTTCCCATAAGAAAGAAAAGCACAGGGTCCCAGTGTTTCACAGGATGATGAGAGGTGGCCCCTGGGTGGCCAAGCCAGCCAGGTCTGTCTGTCCTGGCAAATTTCGTCTGGGAACAATCTTTGCATAGAAGCAAACTAAGAAGAGGAATCCAAATTTTGGCCATGGGCACCTGGAAGAGAAGGACAGTTCTTTTCACAGGAAGGAGAGCACCGAGCCCCAGTGCTCCAGGGGCAGATGAGCAGCAGCCCTGGACATGCCAAGGTCAGCTGGACCTGTCAGGTGGCCCCCAGGTGGCCCAGCCAGCCAGGCCTTGATGCCTTGAGAGGCCACCTAGAGCAGAGGCTGGACAGTGTTACAGGAGTAAAGTGGGGATTTATTAAAAAGGCCTTCAAAGGATTCACCTGGGCAGTACAAGGGCATGGCTGAGGGTACACCCAGGATGGACGCCAGGTCACGTGTTTACACACTTTTGTAAGATTTGGTTCATTTCCATATTGGGGTTAATTGTCCAATTATACCTTCAGATTATGCAGCCCCACCCTCTCAGTCTGCTCTCCTCAATTTGCTGCTGTTTTCAATTTTTGGGCCTGAAGCTTCAGCGGTGTCTATGGTTCTCGGGCAGGAAAAGGATTGTTTTGTCTGACTACACTGTAAGAGAACTTGCTGACACTCTGCATGAAGTTCAGAGTTACAGACTGATACAGCACAGAATCGGGAAAATATGGAAGCTAAAACTTAAGGCATCAGCCTGTCCCATGTTCCCTTGCTTCCATGGGGACACACAGTGTTAAAATGGCTCCTCCATGACACTCTGGGCTCCACAGTGTCACCCTGGGCCCTTGGATCCATGGGAGCTTCCCAATGGTCCCCTCTGATTCCACAAGGTCCCCACAGTGTCACAACTGATCCATGGCTCCATGAGGTTCCCCAGTGTCACCACGGTGTCCTTGGACCTGCCTTGTCCCAACTCACCCATCGTCCCATGAGGGTCCCCAGTGTCACCAGGGTGTCCTTCGACCTGCCTTGTCACAACTGACCCATGGCTCCATGAGGCTCCATGAGGTTCCCCAGTGTCACCGTGGTCGCTGTCAGAGGCTGGATGAGATCAGTGTCCCCAGACACCTTGGGCTGAGCTGTCAATCAGTCACACAGATGGGACAGCACTCACCCAGCTCTGAACACCTGAGATATCAGAAGTCCCAGCTGGGGGGAGGCCCACGAAGGCCCAGGGGCTTAAAACCAAGGAGCACAAGGTCAGCCCCTGGTATGGACTCTGCCTTCTCCTGGGGTTTGTGTCATGCCCACACTGGAGCCCCAGGAGCTGGGAGCCACATGTGTGTCTTTCTGTGGAGCTTCTGTCTTCCTGCCTCTCTCTCTTTCCTCTCCTTCTAATGCTCTTTATATGGAACATTTTTGGGTACCTGAACAACTTCAGTGTTTAGGGCTTTCCAGGCTAAATGGGCTGAGTTAATGAAGTTACAGCTGTGAAAAATGATTTAAGTTGGATTGGATTTGTATTAAACGCTTTTCCAAAGTTCCTTGTTCTTTTGTACTTTGCCAGTAAAATTTTGGGGGTCCCGAATGGGCGCTGAGGGGCACTTGGGGGTCCCGGAGGGTCTAGGGGACACTGATGGGACAGATGGGGGCGGTACCGGGGTTCTGTGGAGCGCGGGGCATGACGGGCGTTGTAGTCCCGGCATTATTGGGGCTCTATGGGGCCGCAGAGCATGACGGGAGTTGTAGGCAAAAGAAAAGATGGCGCAAGCCTCAGGCCCCGCCCCCAAAACCATGATCCATGTCTCTGATTGGTTGGGGCTGTGATGGGCGGGAGCCTCGGCCAATGGGAGGCAGTGCGGGTGGGAACAGCCATTCAACCCCTCCAGTCCCTCCCAGTACAGCCCAGTTCATCCCCAGTACAGCCCAGTACAGCCCCAGTGTCCCTCCAGTCCCTCCCAGTACAGCCCAGTCCCTCCCAATACACCTGACTTCATTCCCAGGCCCTCCCAGATCCCCCCAGTGCCATCCATATCCCGCTCCAGTGTCCCCCAGTCTTCCCCACAGCGTTCCCGCCCATTGCGGGGCAGCGGCGCAGACGGAATGTCCTGCGGCCCAAACCTCCTGCTCCTGCCACACAGCGCCAGCCTTCTCCCCTCCTCCTCCTCTCCCAGCACGGCACAAATTGCAGCTCGGAGGAGGCTTCCCCAGAGAGGGCTCCGGCTCCTGTCTCAGCCCGAGTGTCCCTGCAGAGGAACAGGGCATCCTTCAGGCACTTCCACAAGCTCAGGGTTCCCATTTCCTGGCGAATCTGGGATGCCGGGGGAGAACGCCGGGGCATGGCCGGCCCGGGGCGCTCGGGCGGCGCTCGGGGCCGCTCCTGGCCCGGGCCGAGCGCTGACAGCCGCGTCCCGCCCGCAGGGAAGGCGCAGGAGGCCCGGCAGGAGCGGCCCCGGCGGGTTCGCTGCTGGGCAGCGGCGGCTGCGGCGGCGGCTGCGCGGCCACGCGGCTCTCGGACGGCGCCCGGGGAGCGGCGGGGCCGGCGGCGGGCACGGAGGAGGGGAAGGAGGAGGAGGAGGGAGAGAAGGAGAAGGAGGAGAAGGATGGGGCTGTGCGGGGCAGGCGGCGAGCTCAGCCCGCTGCTGCCCTCGGCTCGCAGGTGGCCATCAAAAGGGTGCCAGGGAACCGGGTCCGGCACCGGGGCGAGCTGGTGATGAGCGGGGCCAGCGGCAGAAGCCGGGCCGTGCTGGGCGGGGCTGAGCCGGGGCCCGGCAGGGTGGGAGCTGCCAGGACGCCTGGAGGGAGAGCGGGCGTGGGGCCAGCGCAGGGCGCAGAGCATCCCGGGCTGGCCGAGGGGTTCCCGACCCCCGGCACGGCATCAGCCCCACTGACGGCATCGTGCTCCTCCCGCAGCCCCACGGCACCAGCGCAGCCCTGGAGATCGCGCTGCTGGACAAGGTCTCCTCTGGCTATGCTGGTGTCACTCAGCTCCAGGAGTGGCCTCAGCTCCCCGACAGCTTTGTGCTGGTGCTGGAGCATCCGGAGCGGTGCCAGGACCTGTCGGGTTTCCTGGCGGAGCGGGGGTTCCTGCCGGAGGAGGAGGCACGGGGGCTGCTCCTCCAGGTGCTGGAGGCTGCAGCATCCCCCTGATGAACTGTGTCTGTGTTCCACAGGAACCCTGTCCTACAGCCCACCAGAGTGGATCCACCAGCAAGGCTACCACGGCGAGGCAGCGACGATCTGATCCCTGGGCCTCCTGCTGCACCACCTGGTCACGGGGAAGCTCCCATTCAGGAGGGGCCAGGAGATATCTGGGGTCAGATCTTGTTCCCACCATGGCTCTCTCAAGGTGGATCCTCATCTCTGGCCTCGGGAGCAATACCAGTGCTGGGAGACAGCAGCAGCTCATGGGCATTCTGGTCTGGCAGCTGCTGAGGAGGTGGCACATGTCCTGCTCTCCTGCTCTCCTCCAAACAGAAAATCCATGGGGAAGTTTAGGCCAACCTCTAAGCACACCCAGCATGGCCTGGGCACGGGAAAAGGGGGCAACTTCTCCAAATGACTGGTGATTTCTGGTTTCTCTCCCCAGAGTGCCAGGATGTCATTAAGAGGTGTTTGTCCATGCAGCCCTTGGACAGGCCATCCTTAGAAGAGATTTTCCGTGATCCATGTTCCTCTGCCCTAGAAGATGGGAGAGATCCACATGCACAGTTGGATCCAGGGGCCTGGCAGGTAACAGCTCCACACATCTCTTGGCACTAAGTAGCAAAGCCAACCAGACAGGTTTTGTCCTGCCTGTAGCTCTGAGCAGGGGTCAGCAGGAGGGAACACGCAGCTCATGGGCTGGAGCTGAGCTGGAGACCTGGTGTGGCAAGCACTGGTGGCCAACATCCCCCTGGTTTTGCCTGCCATGGCTCATGGATGGCTGGGGCCCTGGGCAGAGCCCTGACAGCCTGGTCTGGCCCAGGGAAGAAGGAGCCCCTGGAGAAGCTGTCCCAGGTGGGGCTGCTGCTGGGGACAGTGAGGACACAGGGGAATGCTCCCAGATTTAGGCATTGCACAGCCTGGCTGGGAACCAAAGGTTCCCCCTTTGCTGGGGCGGATGCAGCTGATCCTTCAGTCGGCTGCCAGGCTGCTTCTGGCAGGGCTGGGGGCATGGGCTGGGGTGGGTACGAAATGGGAGTGGGCTCCTGGCCCTGCCAACAGCCCCCAGCACCCACTGTGCCCCGGACTGGGGCTGGGCTGGGGCAGCCAGCCTGACACAAACAAACCCCCATGGTGGGAGCAGAGGTGGGACTCCAGACCCTGTGCAGGGGCTGCTTTGCTTTGCAGGCAAGGAAGGGCTTGGGCTGCTCCACTGCCCTTGTTTGCTTTGGGATCACCATGGGGGCAGTGCAGGGGAAGGGAGAAAGCCTGGGATTCCCTCCCCCATGGTGGGTTTTTCCCTGGCACGCAGGGGTTGGGCCTTCCTTAGGGCCCTGACAGAGATAAGATCTTTGACCTTTTTTCTTGTTCCCCTTTTTCTCTGTAACCTATTTTCCATAATTTGATGTTTGTCTTTCTAGAGGAAGCGTTTCAGGTGGAGTCCAGTCTGGATCAGGACGTGCTTGGGAGCAGCTGCAGTGTGGATGGGCTGTGCCCTTGGAGAAGGCTGAGGGCATCGTTTGGGACCAGCTTTTCTTCCAGCGGGGGATGGCGTGAGGTGGGTCCTGTCTGCTGGGGATGGTGGGATCAGAGCTCTGGGGAGATGGCAGCGAGCACAGGAGCGTCCTGCTCTGGGCAGCTGCTGAGGGCTGGAGGTGCTGTGGCCGGCTGCAGGCTGGGCACATGTCCTGCCCTCCTGCTCTGCTCCCAAAGGCAGCAGTGATGGGCAGCTCTGGGCACAGCTCTGGCACGGCCAGCATGGCCTGGGCACCGCGGGCGGCTGGGACAAGGGGACAGGAGCCTTCAGCTGACGGGGCTTTCTGGTTTCTCTCCTTGCAGCCGGGCTCTGCGGGTGCTGAGGCTGCTCTGGGCTCTGCCAGGGCCCTGCTGGAGCTCAGCACGGGGCTGCAATCAGCCAAAGGAGAAATGGGGTGCCCTGCAGCACAGACTGGCTTGAGCATTTTAGCAATACAGCTCAAGAAAACATGCAGCCACCCAAAAAATAAACTTGTTCAATAACTTCTGAAATGAAATCAATCTGGGATGACCCCAAATGACTTTTTGCAGCTTGCTCAAGCAGTAGCTCAGTCCTTCTCTGAACTGTTCTCTCTTCTCCCTGCCTTTTACATCCCAACTGCTTCCTCTTTTCCCCCAGTGAGTTCCCAGCCTATTCCAGTCTCCATCACACTGTTCCCTTCCTTGGTGCCCCTCGCCATGAGGAAGGCCAAGCCCCAGGCTAAGGGACTCATCCTGTCACTGGCTGAGGAGCAGCAATGTCTCAGAGGTCCGGTGGGATTTTAGTGTCATTCAGAGCTGCTCTCCAGCCCCCAGCTCTCCTCACTGCTGAGTTCCCGCTCCTTTTTCCTCGTCCTTGCAGCAGAATGAGCTCTGTGAATCCCCTTGAGCCTCCCCACTCTTCCCAGCCCACGCACCCACCTCAGTTAGGCTGAAGCTGCAGCTTCTCTGTCTCCTCTGGCACACCAGTGCAGTCCCCTGTGCGGGGAGCCCCAGCCCCAGAGCACAGCACTCAGCAGTGCAGTCGGGGCTGGAGCAGCTGCCCTGCAGCCCTGCCTTGGCTCTTTGTGGCAGGGAATGCTCCTTGTTTGCAGCTGTCCCTGCAGGATGGCCCCAGGGCAGAGCCCAGCCAGGCTCCCACTGCAGCCCCTGAAGCTTGGGGCAGACAGTGGTCCCAGAGCTGAGGTTCCCGGGGAGCTCCCGGAGCTGTGCCTCGCACTCTGTTGCTGTGTGTCACCGTGCAGGCTGGCTTGTACGGGGTGAATGTACCAGCCCTGGTTTGACTGACAGGGGCCGGGCCCATCACATCTCTCCCAAGGCTGCAGGCATTGCCCAGGCCAGAATCTGAAGGGGCACAGAGATCAGAGCAGTGAAATAATCCAGACCGGGTTTTCAAAGGCCCTTTAGAAGGAAGGGCTTGAGAATAAACGTGCTCTGTTTGCCACACAAACATAAGGGTGAGTGGTCTCTTTGGCTCCAACCCACTTTCCTCCCCGAGCCAACGTTACCCTCTCCCTCACATGTCCCCTCCGTGCCTTCCCACTGCCTTGTCCTGTCAGGGCTCCCGCAGCCCCTCATCCCTTCATGGCCCCGTCCCCTCAGGGTCTCCCCAGCCGGGCCAGCCTGCCCGGCAGCAGCGCCACAGCCCCACAGGAGCTCCAGAGGAGCCCCACCAAGAGGCACCTGGGAGCCCTCAGCAATCCAGCCAGGAACACACGGGCAGGAGGACACGGATGGCGCTTCCTGCCTGGGACAGGGCTTGTGGCCATCTCCAGGCACCGCTCTCACAGAGATCCCCACAGCTCCAGCCCCTGCCCATCTGCTCTGTGGGCAGCACAAGGGCTTCATCAGAGCCACCAAAGGCCAAGGGGCTTCTGGCCATTTTCCCTGCAACCCTGCAAGCCTGGGCAGCTTGCTGAGCCCAGGAACCCTTTTCTCCCTCTTCCCCTCAGCCCTGCAGAGCCTGGACAGCCAAAGAAAGATCCTGGGAGTCTGTCTATAGCAACACATCCTATATTAACATGCTAAAGAAAAACAAAAAGAAAGAAAAGAACAATCTTAACGAAACAAAACATTCCTGCTGGCTCAGGTGGCCCCAGCAGACAGAGCCTCTGGAATCAGCTCTGTGCAGAGCTCCAGCAGCGCAGCCAGCCGAGCCTCGACAGACGAGGCCGTCTCCTCCATGCCCTGCAGAGCCGATCACGCAGGCTGTCAAAGATGGAATATGGAGCTCTCTCTGCTTCCTGGACGATGTATGGTGTTTGAACTGCCAGGCTTGCGACGTCGACACTGATGTCATTTTCCATGCCTTCAAGGGCTGAAAGAGAGAGGAACAGAGCCATGGTCAGTTCCCACATCTGAGGGGACCCGAGGGGACTCTGTGCCAGGGCCATCCCAGCTGGCTCTGGCCATGGCCAGCAGGGAGCAGGGACCAGCTGGATCAGCCCAAAGCTGCTGGCCACGAATCCCCCAGGTGCCCTGAAAGCTCTGTGTGCTCTGCCCACGCCGGCCCTGGTCCGCACAGGGAGCAGAGCCCTCCGCAGCCGGAGCAGGGCTCGCAGCTCCCCCGGCAGCCCCCGCTGGCAGCCCGCTGCCCTCACTCACCCTCAGAGAGGAGCTGGAGCTCTTCCTTCCTCCCCCTCAGGTGCCGCCCGGCCGTCCCTGGGAACACAGAGCCTGTCAGGCCCAGGGCACAGCTCCCTGCCAGCGGCGCCGCCAGCCCTGTGCCCACACGCCCTCCTGGCCCGGCTCGTGGCTCACCCATGAACCTGACGGCCGCCTCTCGCAGGGGCTCCTGTGGGCTCTGCAGGTAGGGCAGGGCCTGGCGCAGGTGCTCGGCCACGCTGCTCCTGTCCTCTGCCAGCTGGAGAGAGCGGCAGGAGGGAAGGGTTGGCCCCGCAGCCCCCCGGGCCGGGGCTCCATGGGCACCCGGCTGGGGCCGCAGGAGCCTGGAGCAGAGCCCGCGCGGCCTCGGGCTGCAGCAGCGGGCAGGGGCACAGCTGCCAGCCCGCACACCGAGCACCGCGCTCAGGGGCTGCTCCAGGCTGGGGCTGCGGCTTCCCGGCCCTCCTTACCAGGCACTCGGTGAATTGGCACAGCTTCTGGTTCTGCACCAGCTGTCCAAGATCCCTCCTCCTGAGGAACTCGGCCGCACAGAGCAGCGTTTCCTGAGAAGCCTGGAGAGCAGCAGAGACGCGGAGATGGCCCCACAGCCCAGGGCGCAGGACCCCGTCCCTGTGCCAAGGCCAGCAGGAGCTGCAGCCTGCGAGGCGCCAGGGCAGTGCCAGCCCAGCCCCTGCCAGGGGCCAGCGGCAGCTGCCGAGTCCTCACCTCTGCCACTCTCTGGTTCTCATCGTGGCAGTGGAAGAAGAGTGGTACCAGGCTCTGGCGCACATGTGCCTTCAGGACCTTTTTTTCCTCTTCTGGAAAAACATCCAGCATCTCCTTGAAGATAAACATGGAGCACAACTGCACCTCGCTGTCCTCCTGTATGGACGGGAGGAAGAAAGGCCTCAGCATCAGCTGCTTCAGGCCCACCTGGGCACAGCCTGTGAGTGCACAGGGCACAAAGTGTGCGGGCAGCACCCGCTGGCCGTGGCTGGAGGCTCAGAGCCTTACGTTGTCAAAGAGTGGCAGGACCGCCTCAGCCAGCTGCAGGGCGAGGGTGCTGGTTACTGGGGCACCATTGCACAGGAACAAACCCCTGAGGAGAACCGTGGTCATCCTGAGCATGACGCTGTCATCCTCCTTCAGGAGCTCCACGAGCCTTTCATGCAGGCTCCACATCCTTATGGCCATCTACTTGTGGAACACAAGTGTGTGAAACACATCCTGCTGCCACAGGGCCCAGGGGCCACAGGCCTGTGCCAAAGCCCTGGGGCAGCTGCAGCAGGAGGCAGGAGAGCTGGCAGCAGCTGCCCCAGTGCCCCAAGGCCAGCCAAGCCCCAGGGACTGCCTTCCCCAGCCCCACACTGGCAGCACGGCTTCAGCCCCTGCGCTCTTCTCACCGAGACACTGGTGGTGCCGAGCGCCACGAGGCCTCGGAGTGCCAAGCGACGCCTCCCCCTGCACTCGCCCTGCAGGTGCTTGGACAGGAACTGCAGGACGCTGTCCCGGCACTCACTCAAGTTCAGGTGCTCCAGGATCTGAAAGGCACAGGCCGGTGATGGGGGAGCGGCCGGCGGGAGCCCAGAACCGCCCAGGGCCGGGCCCAGGCAGCAGCACAGGGCACGGGCTCCGTCCCAGGCACTGCGGCCAAGAGAGGGCAGAGAGCCAGGAGGCAGCTCAGCGAGGCAGCGCCGGCCTTCAGGCTCACCTCCACAAGGAACGCCAGGGTGGCCAAATCCCGGCACGGCGTGTCCTTGCTGAGCAGCCCGAGCAGGTGGAACGCAATCCCGGAACACGCGGCTTCGGATGCGCAGTGCATTTCTCTGACAGGAGGAAACACGAGTCAAAGCCCTGAGCCAGCAGGGGCAAACCTCTCCCAGGACTGCCTCACAGAGGTCTGGCCTTTCTCCACCACCCTGCAAGGGGCAGCTGAGCCCTCTGGGAGGTTGCTGCTCTTGGGCACGCTCCTCTCCCAGCCTTTTGCAGCCTCCTTGGCCGTCCCTTGGTGACAAGGCCTTCTGGCCCACGGCCACAGGGACTGTGTGGGGCACCTCGGGCACAGGGCACACATGCCGGGGACAGCTGGGGAGCAGGGGGTCTCACCTGGCCAGCACGCCCACAGCACAGTGGTGGGTGTCAGCACAGAGCAGTGTGTCCCAGCCACGCTTGTCTTCCATGGCCACCACCACATCCTCATAGTGAAGTTGGCAGAGCAGGGCCTTGAGGGTCTGCTCTGCAAAGCTGTGCACAGAGCAAAGCTGAGGTTACACTGGGAGCACTGGCCCCTGCCCTGGGCACATGGCAGGGACAGGAGGACTGGCATGGAGCACCTGCTGGGGCTGGTGGCAAGACCGTGTTGCTGCTGGCATCCCTTCCAGAAGGTATCGACCTCCTCTGGCACATCCAGAGTGCTGAAGAGCACTTGGAAGAGCAGATGCACAAAGAGGCCGGGGAAATGCACGGTGACTACATGTGGCACACAGGGCAGCTGGAGGATCTTCCACATCACCACGGTTGCCTGCAAAGGACAGAGCAGCCTGAGACAGCGCTCAGTGCCGAGGTGTCCGTGTGGCAGGGCCCGAGCACAGGAGGGAGATGCCCGGAGAGACACAGGGGGAGCACCGGGCCTGGTGGCCCTGGAGCTGCCCCGAGGCCAGGTTTCAGCCCAGCGCCTGAGGCAGGGAGACGCCGTGGGGGAGGGAGGATGGAGAGCTGCTGGAAAGGTGGCCTTGGGGCCAGCAAAGGCAGAAACTCACAGCCAGGGCAAGGACAGCCGCGTGGTCCCCATCGGAGGTGCACGTGCTGTGCTCTGGCCAGCTCCCCAGCACATCCAGGAGCACGAGCATGGCCGGCTCTGCAGTCCTCAGCGAGCACATGATGTTCTTCCACATGGCCAGAGCAGCTCTGTGGGGTCAGAGCTCTGTCTCAGAGGAGTCTGGGACACAGCAGCGTGGCCTGGGCGGCAGCGGGGAGCTGAGCTGCTCTGCCAGCCCTGCCTCTGCCCACTGCCCCTCACTGGCAGCACGCAGGCAGCCCAGCCCTGTGGGCACTGGCCCCTGAGGGGCAGGGGGAAAGCATGGCAGCCCTGGCAGGGGCCAGGGCTGGCAAAGGGAGCAGCCAGAGGGCCTTGGAATTCTCTGTGTCAGACACCTGGGACAGGCTGCACAGGGGGAAGGGCTGCTGAGCCCCGAGCCCTCTGGGCAGGTGGGCCCCGTACCTGTCACACAATGGGGCCACACGCAGGAGAGCCATCACCACGTCAGAGGGCTGTGCCTCTGTCAGATCCAGAAGGGGCCTGTACAGATTGTATTCAGGAAACTCATTGGCCACGAGCCACTGGTGGATGAACCTCACCATGGCGGGCACCTGGAGAAGGAAGGGGAGACTTGGAAAGCTGCCGGAGGAAGGAATGTGCCCAGCTGCCCCAGAGAAGTGCTTCCCTTGCCTCCACACTGCCATGGCCTCAAAGGCTCCCAGGGAGCAGCAGGTGTGGCTTGGGAGGCCAAGCAATTGCTGGGAGAAGAATAGCCAGGCCACAGGCTGCTTACTTGCTTTGGGCTGGAAGGACCCTCCTCCACAAGCATATCCAGCAGGGCAGCGCTGGTCTTGGTTTTGAAGATGGGAGAGTACGCTCTGAGCACGGTGCCCATGGCGCTGCTCTCTTCCTCCCGAATCCTCTTCATGAATTTGCAAACCATCTGCAGCAGAAGGGCAAGAAGCCCGGGATGCTGCATGGAGTGCTCCGAGCACAGTGCTGGGCTGAGCAGTGCCAGCAGGCCCAGCCCAGGTGGGGATGGCTGCAGGTACCTGCGCTGTTCTGCGGAAGCGGCCACGGGTGCGTTCCTGCTCTCGTGTGCGCTGCACGGCTGCACCTGGCAAAGAGCGAGCGCAGCCCGAGCTGAGGGGCTGCGGGAGAGGCCGGAGAACACAGCCCAGCCCTGCGCTGCCCAGGCAGGGACAGCCCCGCGACGGCCCAGGGCACGGAGCACGGCTGTGGGGTGTCTGCCCGGCCCCTATTCCAACCTGTCCATGGGCATGGCCCCAGGGGATGGGATGGCATGGCATGGCATGGCATGGCATGGCATGGCATGGCATGGCATGGCATGGCATGGCATGGCATGGCATGGGGCCAAGCTGGCTGCAGGCACCAGCCCTGTGGCCCAGCTCTGCCACTCACCCTTCTGCCGTGGCTGGAACTGCTCCACCTCTTTAGGCTGCTCTGCTGGGGCAGATCCAGGGCCTTCTTTCTCCTCCTTCCCCCAGGCCAGCTTGGGCACGCTCGCAGGTCTGTGCTCTACGACACTGCCTGGATTCATGGCTGCTTGCAGAAGGTGAAAAGGAAAAGGTCCAAGTCAGCAAGTGCTGCAGTCGTGCCTTGAGGGCACCTGCAAGAGTGAAGTCTTGGCAAGGCTACAGGACAGCAAGTCCTGCACTCTGGTCCTGGGGGCTCCAGCCACAAGGACAGGAGACTCCTGTCAAGGGCAGTGAAAAGCAAATGCCACGGTCTGCCCTCGAGGGCAGCTGCAGAAGAGATGCCTCGGGAAGGCCAGGGGTCACCAAGTGCTCTGGGCTGGCCACGAGCTCACCTGCAGGAGTAATACCTCAGGAAAGCTCTGGGTCAGCAAGGAACGAGTGTCTGTGTGAGGGCTCCTCACAGCACCGCTCTCTCGCGTCCTCTCTCGTCGTGTGCACCGAGCACTGTGGAGTGTAACTGTAACTTGTAACTGCCAACACCTCTGCCAGAGCGTGTCACCAAGGGCCCTTGGAATCCCTGTCCCGTTCCATTCCACGGTGACCATGCTGCACCGTGTCACCAAGGGCCCTTGGATCCCCTGTCCCGTTCCATTCCACGGTGACCATGCTGCACCGTGTCACCAAGGGCCCTTGCACGCACTTCCACCTGCCCTGGGGCCACCCGCAGCCCCCCAGAGTGGCCCAGGGTGGAAGGAATGCCTTGCCCCAGGTGTGTCAGACAGCCCAACAGGATCTTTAGGAAGGGCTCAGCCCATCAGCAAACGCTGCCCTGCTCTGCGGGCTCAGAGCAGCAGGAGCCCCCGCAGCTGCCGACGCAGCCGCGGCGGGAAGGGCACGGGGCCTCCACAGAAGCTGGCACGGCCTCCTCGGGACGCGTCCCACATGGTGGCCATCCTAAGCACGGCCGTGGGACACAGACCAGGAACGTGTGGGCCAGGGCAGGAATGCTGCTCTGAGCCCTGGGGCCCGGGCAGCGCTGACAGCAGCAGGTGAGGCACAGTCCCCGCCCAAGCAGAGTTCCCCCGAGCCCTGGCAGCACCGGTGCCCGTCTCCTGCCCCAGAAACCTGTGCCCCAAAAGGGCTTCTCTGCCAGAGGGCAGCCAAAGCTGGTGTGCACTGGGGACTGTGCTCCGTCCTACAGGGGCTGTTGGTAGCAGCACCTGCAGCATCTGGGGGCAACATTTGGTGCGTGTCAGATGTTGTTGCTCCTTCCTGGGATGATTTTTTCATGGAAGGGATTAGCAGCAGCACAGAAACACCAACAGCTACTGAACTTCACAGGACAAAGAGACACCACCGAAACACTGCCATGTTTCCTTGTGCTTTTGTGTCTTTCTTGCACTCTGAAAGAAAAAGAATTGGCCCAAGCCCTGCTATTCAAATCTCCAGCTGCTGTGTGTCTTCCTGTGGCAGCTCACTGCAAACACAACTGGCTGCCTGCTCAGCTGGGCAATGGACAGCCACAAACAGGGAGGGCCCTGGTGAACATCTCTTTGGTCTCGTGGGGCAGCGAGGGCACAGGAGACAAAGACTGCTCCTCCAGAGTTCATGGGGCAACAGAGAGATTTTATTTCCCAAGCCCCCCCTTACACAGGGCATTTGAAAGACCAGGCCTGGAAGCTCTCATTGGTTTGAGCTCCATGCCCCTTCAGGTTCTGGCCCGTGAGGTGCCTGCAGTTTTGGGAGATATTTGATTGGTCAAGACCCCTGTCAATCATGGGAACACCTCCCCCTTCTTTTCTGTATCAAATTCTGTGTATTGTTCTCTGTCACCCATCTGCAAGGGCCCTTTGCCAACATGGTGACAGAGGACAGCGTGCATCTAATTTGCACTGGAGCTGCAGCATTCCCCTCCAGGAACTGTTAGGGGAGAACTCAGGCCACAGGCATAATGCTTCTTGGTTACAAATTGAACTTATCTCTAAAAGCAGAAAGCTATTTAACCCTGAGCCCATTTAACCCTTAGAGAAAAACCCAATTTTAAAAAACAACCTTTAAGCACTTGATCCCTTGGGGAAAAACTGAACTCCCAGAAAACAATCTGTAAACAGAATAACTGTTTGCAAACTTGAGAAATAATTTGTAAACAAGTAAAGTCCTTATATGAACTGTCCATGAGGCAGGTGATCATTTGTAATGCTGTCTGTGGTTTCCAGTGTCCATATTTTAGGCAGCTGTATTGTACTGTTGTAGGATTTATTGTAAAACATGAGAACAGACTCAGAGGGGAGGAAGGTGTACCCTCAATCCAACCCCTTTCCCCTTTTTTCTTTGTCTAAGAAATAATAATAGGATTAGAACATGGATTTTGAATACTATTAACTTATGCAAAATTTCATCCACGTTTACTGATAATATTTTTCTTTACCAGCCAGGTTCACAGTGAAGAACTTGATTGGGAGATGTTTTGATCAGGGCAAGGAACTTGATTGGGAGACATTTTCTGTATTTCTATTTTTTCTAGTGCAAACCATATACTTTTTTCCCTTTGTTCAAAGTTAGAAATTTTGTTGTTGACTTTAATAGCTGACTTTTAAAATGATGACAAGTGGCAGAATTTCAGTGAAAAAACTTTGCAACTGCCATTTGCTTATGATAAATCGATGTTCTATGTGTACCTCAGTGGATATTCTTTGAATCATACCAGTTTATCTTGAAACAATGCAAGAATAATTACTAGAATATTAAGAAAAGACATGTTAATACACATACTAGGACATCTTTAAGACAATGATTTACTGAAATATGAGTATCAATTTAATATCGATATCCAACTGAGATGGACAAAAACTCTCTAAGGGTTTAAAGTTAGAAAGTGTATGTTTATTGAGACAGCCGGGCAGTACATGGGATAATTCCCTAATGCACACTGCAAAAATCACAGGTATTACAAAGCTTTTTTATTTGCAGAAGTCTTGAATACACAAATATGAATGCATATTCATATCCCTGTCACTTCCTCTGCTCCGCTTCATGTGCTAATTGGCAAAAAGGCAATTAAGCATGTGTAGTTCTGTTCCCTGAAATGAGTTGGGGGTCCATTTTGGGGAGGGGTCTCCAAAATGAAGAAGCAAAATAAGTCTTCCTCGTTCTGACCTTTCTGCCTTTCCCATGCATACGTGACAAATGAATCCTTGCCGTTTTCCTGTGCTTAATGGATCCCTAAAGTATGGGAAGTCTGCAACTGTTTTTGTGCCCCTGAAATCTATCACCAGGAACGGGGCTGGGATGTGCCCTGGTGCCTGGGACATCACCAGGAGCGGGGCTGGGATGTGCCCTGGTGCCTGGACATCACCAGGAGCGGGGCTGGCTCTGATGCTCTCCGGTGCCTGGGACATGACAAGGGGCTGTGCTGGCTGGGGTTTGTTTGGTGCCTGTGCAATCCCAAGGGCAGTGTCACAGCGGGGCAGCTCTCAGTGTCCCCAGCAGGTCACAGTGTCCAAGGCAGCCCGTGCCAGCGGTCACTGCGCACACGGGGCAGGCTGGGCTGGACAGGGGACGGGTCAGAAACGCTGCCCTGGGACTGGGGTCTCCCCCTGCCTCTGGGGCCCAGCCCCTGCTGGGAGCGCCTTTGGCAGGGCACGGGGCTGCTGCTGGGCCGGGGGGACAGGCCGTGCCCCCTGTCCCCTGCTGCTGGGCCAGGGGGACAGGCCGTGCCCCCTGTCCCCTGCTGCTGGGCCAGGGGGACAGGCCGTGCCCCCTGTCCCCTGCTGCTGGGCCAGGGGGACAGGCCGTGCCCCCTGTCCCCTGCTGCTGGGCCAGGGAACAGGCCGTGCCCCCTGCCAGCTGCCCAGGCCCCTCTGATGCCTGTCCCTCGTCCCTGTGGCTTCTCTCCCCACCACTCCCCACCACCTTCACTCCCTCTGTCAAAGCCCCACTCAACCCCTTCACAGTGACCTCTGGAAAGAAAGAATGAATGAAGGAAAGGAAGTGTTGTCTGTTCACCCTGGCTGGATGTCAGGCACCCACCAAAGCTGCTCTCTCACTCCCCTCCAGAGATGGACAGGAGGGAGAAAACAGAATGAAGGCTTCATGGGTTGAGCTAAGGACTGCGACAGATCACTCAGCAAATGCCATCATGGGCAAACTATTTTCAAAATTGGAGATATTAATGGAATTTTTGCTATCTGGATCAGGGCAGGATAGTGAGAAGTAAAACAAAGCTTTAAAAACACCTTCTGCCCTTTCCTCCCTCCTTCCCAGCTCTACCTCCCCCCCCAGTGGGTGCAGGGAGACAGGGAATGGGGGCTCTGGTCAGTTCATCCCCGGTTGTTTCTCCTGCTGCTTGGGGAGAGGAGTCATTCCCCTGCTGTGCCAGGGGTCCCTCCTGGAGACACTTCTCCATGAACTTCTCCACGGTGAGTTCATCCCACGGACAGCAGTTCTCCACAAGCTGCTGCAGCGTGGCTCGCTCCTCCATGGGCTCACAAGTCCTGGCAGGGCCCTGCTCCAGCGTGGGCTCCTCTCCAGGGGTTTACAGGTCCCTGCCAGGTCCCTGCTCCAGCACAGGTTTCTCATGGGGTCACAGCCTCCGCTCAGGCATCCCCCTGCTCCAGCACGGGCTCCTCCAGGCGCTGCAGGTGCATCTCTGCCCTCCGTGCCCTCCATAGGCTGCAGGGCCCAGCTGCCTCCCCAGGGACTGACCAGGGAATCTCAGGGCAATCAGCTCCAGCAGCTGGAGCAGCTCCTGCCCCTCCTGCCCTGCCCTGCCCTGGGGGTGTGCAGAGCTGTTCCCCTCACAGGTCCTCACCCTGTTCCTCCCTGCTCACAGCCACAATTCCAGGATCACCCATTTCCTTAAATCTCTTATTCCAAAGGTGTTACCACCATTTCTAACTGGGCCAGCCTTGTCCAGCAGCCAGTCTGTCCTGGAGCCAGCTGGAATTGACTCTGTGGGACATGGAGGAACAGCTGCTCTCACAGAAGCTGCTCCTAGATCCCCTGCCTTACCAAAACCTGGCCATGCAAACCTGGTATAAGTATGGTAGGGTTTTTATTACCACTATTAATTCTTATTATTTCTATTCTCTCAATTTTTTGCTATTAATGGTACAGTTGTTATTATTATTACTAGTATTTTTAGTCTTTTGGACTCTATATTAATAGTGGCTAGATTAGAACTGGAAACAAAGGTACTTCATTGCAAGTAGCAGTTAGAGTTTTGTCAGCCTCTTGCCCTGCCCTGTTCTCTGTCATTGCTGTGTGTGAAGCTGCTGCTGCCAGGCCTCCCTATTTCCCTGGTTTGAGAAATTCCATGGCATTGCTCACATGTCAGAGAGGGCTTATTCCATTCAAACACATGCTCTTAGCTCTTCGAGTCCCATTGTTGGAAGCTTGTTTTCTAACATTGTTGACTTTCTCAGCTTCTGTTAATATTTGTGATTTTGTAACAAAATGTTCTTGGATGTGATTGTGCAAGATTCTCTAATCAGCTTTCAGTTTGCTCTTGGGTTTCTTACCGGTGTGTCCAAGCTGAAGGCAGCATTTTGGGTGGGAGGCTTCAGTGGGAGCTGGGATTGCCTCGGCAGCAGCTGGTTTTGCAATGTGAGCAGCGCTGACAGAGATTCCGTGCGCTGAATATTCCCCCTGGTTGGAGCCGCAGTGCCCGGCTGGAGGGAGCCGCGCCGGGCGCTGCGGGTTGTGCCGGGCCGGGCAGCGGCCGCAGCCCCGGCAGGGCCCGGCCGTGGACACGGAGCCTTTGCTGGGCAGGGCTCGGCCCTGCGGCGCCGGGCGGGCGGTGCCGCTCCCGCCGGGAGCCTGCGGGAGCCGGGACAGCGAGAGAGCCCGGGCCGAGCATCAGCCCCGGGGCACGGCCCGGGAGGGGGCACAGCCCGGGGGTCCCGCAGAGCCTCCCTGCTCCAGAGCCGCGCCTGCCGCAGCGGGGCAGCTGCGGCACCTGCGGGGCACGGAGGAGCCGCAGGCGGCGTTCCGAGCGCTCCTTCGGGGCAGGATTTTGTCCCGCTGCGGGGAATTCCCGCGGGCCGGGCGGGCCGGGGCCGCTGCCGAGCGCCGCCGCCTTTCCCGGGAGCCGCCGGGCAGAGCTCTCTGCTCGGGGCTGGGAAAAACACCTTCACTGCCCTGGGAACATTTAAAAAGTTTAATACAGGACAAGAGGAGACAAGGCCATAGAGCAAAGGTTCTTACGGCCGGGTGCATCTCGGCACTGAGCCAAGAGCACACGGTTATCTCCGGAGATACCTCTTGAATACCTTTTCCCTTACACCAGCCTGTTGCATATTCATAGTCCCTTATGCATAGTAAACTTTTTCCCAAGCTAGTTTACATATTCCAAGAACTCTTCAGCATGGCTCCTCCTCGGTTCCACCTTTTTAGGGCATGTGTATTCCTTGGTTGTGGTTTTGGTCCTTTTTTATCATCATCTTCAGTTTTGGCCCCGGCCCACACTGCCTTCAGACGGTGAGTGCTGATGGTTGGCAGATCTGTACAGGTGTCCTCATCCTGTGCTCACGGGATGTTATCCCATCCAAGCAGGAATTTTAACACAAGCATGCTTCTATCAGCTATGGCACTACTATGTCTGAGCGTAATCAATGAACAACAGAAATAAAAACTATATAACAAAGTTATTGTAACACCACACATATAAAATCCAATGGAATATTTGCAAAAAGCCAATATTATAATATGTATCTATGACAGGGCCAAGGGCCGGGTGCCCGCTCGGTGGCCCCGGGACAGCAGAATTTTGGGGTCCCGGTGCTGGCTGCCGGCAGAGCCCCGGCGCTGGGCCGGGGATGCGTGGGACCCTCCCGCGGTGGGGTTGGGCTGCCCGGGGCAGGCGCTGCATCGTCAGCCCGGAGCCACCGGGGATCGCCCGGTACCGGCGGGGCGGGGCTGGGGAGCGGAGAAGGGCGGCACCGGAGCGGGGGGACCCTCTGCAGCCTGCGGGGTCGGACATACCGATAAGGGGGTCCCCGGGAGCCTGGAACGTTGTGAAAAAGGCCAATCACTTGGTTTTTAAAATTTTAAACGTTTAATAATAATAAAATGGTTATAAAAATAGTAACACAATGAGACTAATCAAATTTAGAGTTAGGACAATTACAAGACAATAAAAAGCAAAAAATTATAGATGTCCAGATGCTCTCAGACACTTAAGCCAGGACAAGCATGCCTTGTGAACAAAGGAATAACCTTAAAAGCAATAGCCTATTGCATATTCATGTATCTCATACATGATGCATAAATTCCTTGCAAATTAGGAACTTTTCTGGATTTTGTCAACTTCTTTCCCTTAATCCTGGTGCTTCCATAAAGATGGAGACAAGATGGAAGAATGTTTGTCTTTTCTGATAAGGAGGTTGTAACTCTTTATGTGCCCCAAGTCACCGCCATCCCTGTGTGAAGATTTTATTGATTATCTCATCTCTTGCTTGAGCAAGTAAAAAAATCCTACATCGCAGAGTTTCTATTTTAATATTATGTTGTTACCTAAAACTCTATTTAACACACTACTTAAGAGAATGAATACAGCATAACTTTCTAACATTACACATATAATATTCATTGTAACATTTGTGAAAAGCCAATCATAAAATAAGCATTCTTCACAGAAAGTGTTGAAATGGTAAAACCAGTCAAAACCCCTTAGGAATTGGAAGGAAAACCAGAGGCAGTGGCAGCTAACACCTCAGAAACCCGTGGCTTTTGCTCCTCTCTTTGACCTGAGAGCTTCCTGGGCAGGGGCGACTCTTCAATTGCATCAGCGTGGCCATGGCTGGGAAGGGCAGCGAGCAGATGGGTTGAGCTTCTCCTGCCAGCCCCTGAAGTGCCAGCTGTCATTTGTGTGCGCTGAGGATTCCCTTCAGGCTCGGAGCTGGCGCAGCTGCTCCTGGGCGCTGCTCGCCCGCGGGCGCAGCGGTGCTGCAGCCGCTGTCCCGCACACAGGGAGGGCTCTGGAGCCTCCCAGGGCACCAAGGAGCGGAGCAGGGAACGTGCCGGGATCTGCTGCAGGACCGTGGGGCTGTGGGGGATCCTTCGGTCTCTTGGATGGGGCAGGGAGGGGGCAAATGGAATCAAGGTGAGACAGGATCAGGCAGCCCCACGCCAGGCAGCGTTTTCTCCTCTGAGAGCTCCTCTGAGCTGAGCGAGCTGGTGAATCCTGCGGAGCAAATGAGACCCGGGAGCGAGGGAAAGGCTGGCTGGGAAGGAGTCAGATAAACCCAGTGGGTATTTCCCTTTCCAAGGGGCTTCTGGGGAGACAGAGGAGACAAGAAGGATTCCCCATCTCATGACATTCCCTTTTTTCCTTCAGTAGCCCTATTGCAGTCACTGCATACAAGAGTTTAGTTGATCCCTTTGATGCCAGGGAGAACCCAGAACTTGAACCTCGCTGGATCCAGCCCTGTCTGCCTATCACCGAGCAGAGGGAAAAGATAAAGAACCTGGGTGGGGGTTGAGCCAAAATGGCATTTTGCCACTTCTGATCTGCTCCCAGCTTTTGCAGCAGGGCACCAACCCCATCGCTGCAAACCACTCCCTTTTGCAAGGCACACGTGGACCTCGCTGGTAGCTCAGGGCTCCTGAAGGAGCTGCTGCAGTTGGCAACTGGAGCTGTTGTTGAACTTTTCACATTGCTTACCCCCCCCCATCCAAATGCCATCAACTGTCTGAGGAAGGACACAAAAATATTACCCTGGAGGGGCCAAAAACTTGGAAAAGGATGAAAGAAATGTTCTGATGATGACAATGACAATGACAAAAAAACACAATTTATTTTTGACAGCAAATGAGTACCCACAGCCCTCCAGCCCTCCCAGACTGGCAGCCGCGTGGGGCCGTTTCCATGGCATGAGGAGCTGGCAGCCTGCAGAGAGAAACCAGAGAGCCACGGTCAGTCACAGAAGGCTCCTGTGCCCCTGTCCCACCACGGCCTGTGCCTGGGCCAGGCTGTTGTGTGCTCAGAGCCCAAACCTCCTGACCCATTCTCCGTTTTTAGAGAAGGGCAGAGTGGTAAGCCACATTCCATCTCCTCTGCTGAAGCACAGCCCAGCAGCCTCCTCAGCAGCTGCAAGAGCAGGGTGCCCGTGTGCCTGGTTTCCAGGCTCCCCGGCAGATCAGGGGTTAAACATTGGGTGTCTCCTGGATTGTTCCCGGAAAGAGCCCATCTCTGCACCCAGGTACCTTTTTTCATTTGTAAATTAGGTCTTTCTTTCTCTGCCAACAGTGGTTTCTCCAGCCCCGGCTGCAGCCACTGGTCATTTAAAACTTTAAGAATCTTTTTCTACAAGCACAACTGACTTGATGTATATTTTACAAAATCACGAATTGTGCCATAACATATATTACAATGGGGCTGCAGAGATCCCCCTGCAGGTCCATGGGGAGGCAGAGATCCCCTGCAGGTCCATGGGGATGCAGAGATCCCCTGCAGGTCCATGGGGATGCAGAGATCCCCCTGCAGGTCCATGGGGATGCAGAGATCCCCTGCAGGTCCATGGGGATGCAGAGATCCCCCTGCAGGTCCATGGGGATGCGGAGATCCCCTGCAGCCCCTGGAGGAGCCGGGCTGGAGCTCGGCGATGCCCGAGAGGAGGCTGTGAGCCCGCGGGCAGAGGGGCCCCGCTGGAGCAGCCTGTCCTGGCAGGACTGAGCCTGTGGCACAGTGACCCACGCTGCAGCACTCGGAGGGGGCTGTGCCCAGGGGATGGACTCCGCTCCGAGAAGTTCCTGGAGAAGTCTCGGCCGGGAGAGAGCGCAGGGTGCAGCAGGGAACGACTCCTGTCCCTGAGCAGAGGGAGAAGCCCCGGGGGATGAGCTGAGCATGGCCCCATTCCCTGTCTCCTGCCCTGCCGGGGGAGGAGGTGCAGCTGGGAGCAGGGAGGCGTGGGGAAAGCTGCATTTAAGGCTCTGCACTGACTTCTCCTGCTCCTGCTCCGAGTCTTTGGAGTTTTCTGCCAGAAATCTCTCTCTTCCCCCACCCACCCACAGGGCATTGGGCAGGTTTCCCTTTTCGGGGGAAATCAAAGCGAAGCTCTGATGCGCTAACGAGGGGCAGGAGAAGTGAGGCTCCTGGGCTTCCCGCAGAGGCGGAGGCACGGGAGGCGCAGGGCCGGGAAAGCCGTGGCGGGAGGCGCGGAGAAGTTTGTTTGTGTGGGCAGCTCAATCCCGGCTCGGGCCGGGCCCGTGCCGGGGCTGTTCCTCATCTCCGGCTTTCCCCTCACGCAGCCCGGGGGCGCCGAGAGCGCGGGGCGAGGCGGGGCCGTGCGCAGAGCCCGCCCCGAGCTCGCTGCCATTGGCCGCCGGTGCCGTCAGTCGCGGTGGCGGCGCGCTGATTGGTGGGAGCGGGGCGCGGCGCGGCCCCGGCGGCGGGCTGAGGGCGGCCGTGGCCGCGCAGCGCCGCCATTGGCCGAGCGGCTGCGCGGGCCCGGCAGCGGCGGCAGCGGCCGGAGCGCGGTGAGGCGGCGGCGGCGGAGCTCGGAGGCGGCCCCGGCGCAGGTGGGAGCCGCGCTGGGCTCTGCGGGGGCTCGGGGCCGGCTGCGGGCGGAGGGGGCGGCAGGGGGCTCCGGCGGCTCGCCGGTGCCGTGTCCGGCCCGTGCCGGCCCCGGGCCGAGGGCGCTGCGGGAGCGGCTCCCCGCGGTCTCCTTCCCGCCGGGGCCGGGCAGGAGCCGCTGCCGGAGCAGCGCTGGCTCGGCCCGGCTGCTGTGGGTAGGACAGAGGGGCTGCCCCGCGGCCGGCAGCGGGCGGGGAAATTCCCGTCGCCGGAGGTTCGTGTGCCCGGCGGAGAGCGAGGAGTCCTGTCAAAGTGACTTTATTGCCGAGCAGGGGCAGAGGCCGTGGGGCATTTGCCGTGCGCTCTCTGCCGTGGCTGTAGTCCGCAGCCTCCTTTTTATCCTCATTTTCCCGGCCGCATCTCCCTCTGCCTTTGCCCACCGGCTGAGTTCCTTGGAAGGTTCCGACTTCCCGATGCGCCTGGAGCCTGTCCTCGTTAATGTGCACCCTCCTTTTGTAGAACAGCCGATATTCATGGCTCTGTTAAGTCTTTGTTCTTCTCCTCGAAGTTCAGGAATGTAGCGGGACTTTGAGCAGCTCTCTGGGTCAATTTGTACCATTTATTGGAACTGATGGTTTCTCCCCTTATCTACATGTGCCTGGCCCTATCTCCAGGCAGATTCACTCCTTGACTCTGTTTTGTCCTTCCCGGGTCCTCTTTGGTTTTGGGATTATTCTCGGTGCCCTCATTCCCTGTCCTTTTGTAGCCGTTTGTGGATCAGGAGGCCTGGCTGCCACCTGCATGCCCTGGCTCAGCTGCTGGATGAGCTGCACTGCCAAGGTGTGGAGCATGGTAAAAAGATGAGAGTTGCTGCAGCACAGAAGAGGAGAAGCAGCATTCGTTTGACCCCTGGTCTGCTGGGGAGCCGGGGAACCGTGTCCCATTCCCATCCTTTCCATGTTTGGACCAGTACATAAACTGCTCTCCTATTTCCTTTGTTAGCTTTTTTAGCAGTTTTCTCTTGTCATCTCTTTGCCAATATAAGTTTGAGTCATTTGGTTTTCCACAAACTCCTGTTTTTTCTGCACACAGATAATCTGATCCCATCCCCGTGTGAAATGTTTTGTTCCTCATTTTAGTGGCTTGGTCGGCAGGAAGGTCAGGAGCTGGAGCTGTCTGGTTGGTCCTTATTCTGAGGACAGCTTGTAATCAAATTATGCCATTCAAATGAAAAATGGGTTCTCTGTCTCCTGATATGAATTTGTGAGAAACGCCAGTCACTTGGTTTTTAAAATGTTAGAAGTTTAATACTAGTAAAATGGTTAAAAAAAAAAGGAATACAAGTAGACTAATAAAAATTTAGAGTTAGGACAATTGCATGACAATAAAAAGCAAAGACTTACAGATGTCTGGATGCTCTCTTGGGCACTTAAGCCACAACAAGCATACCTTGTGAATAAAGGAATCACCCCTAAAAAAATACACTATTGCATATTCATATATCCTTCATGGTTATGCATACATTTTATTTAAAACAAGTAACTCTGTCTGTTGTATGTCAGCTGTTTTTTTTAATCCCTGTGGCATCCTCCAGAAATTAACTAGAAATTAACTTCTAGTAAGAAAACCATAAATTCCTCTTGTCTGGAAAATTTATGTGTTCCTAGAGTGAATTTAGTTGTTCTCATTCCTTAAAGCTACATTTACCATACTGTTAAAATGTTAATACAGCACAACTAATCAATATAACATAATACATATAGTAACTGTCTGCACAGAGCCATATAACATGCATTTTCCACAAAATAATTTTGGTTCCCAGGGCCTGGTCCATGGTGTTGTAGGATTTGTTCTGGTGCCCCTTCATCTTTTCCCCATGTTTGGGCGCTCCCTCAAACTGGGGCTGCACCAAATGACCATTTTTTTTCTTACTCCTGAACTTGCTATAGCAAAACCTCCGGTGCTCTGATACACCCTGTACAGCACAGACAGTGACAGCAGATGTTGGAGTGGGCAGAGGGATGATCCCCCCCTTATTTTAGTGAAGTTTTCCCAACATTCTCCATTTGCTGTTTCCCTTTGCAGCTTCAGCCATTTCTGTTGCAGAGTCAGAGATCCTCAGCATGGGCTCTGCCTTCAGCTGTGCAGATTCCATCTGTGCAAGCAGGCAGAGCTGGGGGTGAGGGGCAGAGGGAATCAGCCAATTCCTGCCCCAGGCAAGAAGAGCCAGGTACATTGTCCCCAGTTTGCCCCAGCAGTGTTAATTTGCATTTCTGAAGCTCCTCCTGGGTGCCTGGAATGCAGCTTCTCTTCCACAGCAGCCTTCAGCAGCCTCAGTTGTGCCCCCCCCACAACCTGCTGCTTTTTTTTTCCCCTTCAAATCATCTATTTATTGTTTATGAGTTAAAGGGTCACTTTTAAATCTCATCTAGTTTTGTAAATTTTGAAAAATTTCAATCATTTTGTTTTTAAAATTTTATAAGTATCATAATAATAAAATGGTTATAAAAATAATAATACAATTAGAGTAATACATTTTGGAGTTAGGACAATTACAAGACAATAAAAAGCAAAGAATTACAGACGTCCCAAGAAAAGCATGACTTGTGAACAAAGGAATCACCCTTAAACCAATACACTTGTTGCATAGTCATACATCCTTCATGGTTATGCACACATTCTATTCTAAACAAGAAACTCTGTTGTATGTCAACTGTTTCCTTTAATCCCCTGGTGTCTTCAAGTCTGAGCAAGGCCTGAAGAAATTAGCTTCTCCTGATAAGAAGCCATAAATTCCTCTCCTTTGGAAGATTTAGGTGTTCTTGGAAGGGAGCATCTCATTCCTAAAAAGAAAACTCCCCCCACATACATAATCTCTATTTTAACATTATGTTGTAACCTAAAACTACACTTAACACAATACGTAAGGGAATTAATACAGCATAACTTTCTAACATTACATATATATTATTCATTGTAACATTTGCGAAAAGCCAATCTTAAATATGCATTTTTCACAATCCCACCTCTTAATCATTATAATTCATTTGGTTTGAGCAATATTTCTTATCCTCTTGCATTCTTTGGACTCTGTTGGTAATCAAATAAAACATGGGATTAAACAAAGAAGAAATATCAAAACACTTGTAACACATAAAAGGAAGAATCCTAATTTCTTCCACCATCCCATTCTCAATACATTACCCCACCTGCTAGTTTTTAACGTTATTTTCCCATTTTTGGACTGATACCTGGGTCATAATTTTTTTCTGATATCCTTTGTTTTTTCCAGGATGACATCCTCATTGCCATCTATTTTCAACAATCTGTACACCCCATTCTTTAGCCAATAACTAGCGTAAAGCCAACCTATTTTAATGCATTGCAGGTGATGTTTGGCTTTGCAGACTCAATATTAATTCCAATTCCTGGGCAGCTTTGTTTATTATCTTCTCTATAGCTGCTTGGAGTAATTTAATATGATTCAGGATATAATTTGGGTTAACACAGAGCTAGACTGCTGTGCTTGTTTTACCTTTTTTTTTACTAATTGTCTCTTTACCGAATCTTGGACTATATTTCTAAGATCAAATGTAAAACAAATCCATCTCTCTCCTTTTGGACATTCCATGCCCCAAGTATTACTACTTTTTCCTAAGTTCTTTGTAATGTGATAATTTTCCCCCTTTTTCCTGCAGATACTCAATTTGGATGGGTTATAACAGTGGCTGTTGACATGGGTGTGTGTACCAAAAAGGAACTTTGGTTTCTTTCCATGTGATACTTTCTGTAGCATTTGTGACACGATCTTGCTGCTATCTCAGAAGGGAAAAGACAACAAATGAGAGACAGAAACAGGAATGACAGAGGTCTGGCGTGGCTTATACCCCCACCTCCCCTGCCTGGGGGCCTGCTGCCCACAGCAGGTACGTGTGATCTTCTCGCTGGTGAGTACAGTGCTCAGTCCAGGCTTGCCCTCTGTTTCCCTTGTCACTCCTTTTTCACTCATTTCCAGGCAAATTATTTTTGACACCTTTTAACTGTGGTTTTCCACCATTCCTCAGGTATCTCTCAGTCCACAGGCATTGATAATCCCCATCTACAAAAGCAATTTATTACTTCAGTTTTTGAGGTCTTTCTGTATAGGGGATTGATTCAGTACTCAATACTTCTTGCCACGAGAACATAGATTTTGTGAGCTACAATGCCAATTATTCTCATAATTTAAACATTCACTTATAACCCAGCTGCCATGTCCAATATGGGGATGAATCAAATAAAGTATACAGCATAGTGTTAATGGCAATTTCCCTTCTTGCCTGTACAAGTCACAGGCTAAGGCCAGACTATCAGAACTCTTGACTCAAACACTCCCGATCCTCCTGTTTGAAGTGGCAGTGTTCCTCTGCCAAGGAGGTGTCGGAGGCATCTCAGGGCTTATTCAGGCAGGGCTTAGAACCAGTGATGCAAGCTTTGCCTTATTTCTCAGTTAGGTGTTATTCTTTGTACCTGCCTTGGATCATTTGGGTCTTCCTAAACCATTACCACCCAGTCCTGGGTGAAAGTTAATTTGGTATCACCTGGTTTAGATGTGATAGTCCATTCCTCACGTTTCTTCACAAATTCTTTTATTTTGCTGGCATGAATTCACCCTCTTTTCCATGGTTGGGATTGCTGCTTTAGTAGTACCTGGAAAGGACTTCTTAATAACACAGTGTTAAAAGAAAAACAATACTGCATTAACTTTCACCATTAGTTTTCTTCAAAACTTTCTGGGTTTAACTAAAAACTTTTTCTATAGCTGCTTCTTCTTCTTGTATCCAGCTGTGCTAATTTCTGCAGAGGCCAATTCTTCTTCTTGTGAGCTATAATTAGTTAAATAAAAAAAAACTAGCCCAAATTTAACACAAGATGTATCACATCTCTTGGTTTTTTGCTTTTTAGGCAACATCCAACTGTTTTAGTCTTACAGACCCATTCTTCAGAACAAAAGCCTCCTTTCCTTAACAACAAAAATCAGAAGGAAAGAAAAGAAGTCTTGTTTAAAAAAATAAAGCACATTGTGAGAGTCAGCTATGTCTGCTTTGATCTTATCTCTATTGGTGGTCCAGCTCTCCCTCTTTATCACAGCTTTGCCTTTGACTGTACTTCCTCACTCCCCTCCCCTTGTTGTCACTCTGTCTAGCAGGAATGGGGGAGAACTTACAAATAGCTGCGGTATGGGGACTTTGGGGCGTATTTCGCTCTTCCTCTTTCTCTTTCTCTCTCTTTCCCTTTCTCTCTCTTTCTCTTTTTCTCTCTTTTTCTCTCTTCTTCTCTCTTCTCCCTTTCTCTCTCTTTCGCTCTCTTTTTCTCTCTTCACATTTCAACATCCACATTCCAATATCAGTCCACTTTCTAACATTAGTCCTACATCCTGGAGAGGTGAGTCTGCCAATCACCTCTCCCTCCTTTTTCAACTTCCTTACAAATTTAATTACTTTTGTTATGTGTGTTCTGCAGGCTTGTAATTCACGACACCCTCCACCAAGGGCTACCAGCTACCCACAGCTGACAGTGCTAAAACTAAAGATTTATTTTGCTGTCACAATTTTCCATTCACAAGCTTGAAAGGGTTGTAGGAACAAGGTAAACAAAAACTTACTTCTGAAGTGATCTTGCCTGCAATAAAAAATTTAAGGCAATCCTTGTTAGTGCAATATAATTTGCAAAGAAGCCAAGGTTTGAATTGGGAAGGGCGTCTGAGGACACAGAGCATGAGTTTTACAAATCTATAATTTGAAGAGGGAATAGACAAAATGTGGATACAGTGGGGGAGACAGCACGTAAGGAATTTATCTCTGCAATACTCTCTTTTTGACTGCCAGGAGACACTCTCTGAAGAGGTTCTTACAGTACAAACAATAACTGGATGGGAAGAGGCACTCTTGAATTTAAGCTTTGGTGTCAAAATAGGAAACTGCCCCTGAGCACTGCAGTGCTGGAGCACCCTGCCTGCAAACTCACCAGAGGCAAGCCACTGCTGCCACGCTGCAGGGCTGCCTGCAGCACAGAGGGAACCATGGCCAAGCCCTCCCTGCAGGCCTGGGCAATCCACACAAGGAATCACAATTGCTTCATAGCTCTCTAACTCATTCAAGAAATAGGAAACTGTAGTAAACAGAGATCTCCCTCACCATCTTTTTCATATGTGTGTGTCACACACCCACTGTGATGCTGGAAGTAACAAATTGTTTACATTAGAAGATACTGAAACTTTTTCTTCATTTAGCCTTGTAGTTTCCCTTTTCTATATGTAGCCACCTCCCATTGTGGGAAAAAATGAGCCCTGTTTTTTTACAAGTGTTTTGTATGCACAATTTTAATTTCTGTTCTAGATACACTGCAAGTAGCTAGCACTTCCAGAAAAACTAACAAACAAACAAAACAAAAAAAACTAAGAAAGCAAAATACATTTGGGTACTTGAAAAAGGACTGGTTGGAAGGAAAAATGTTTCTCATTGACCTACCAAGCAGCTGGTGTTACCTTTATTTTAACTTTACACACTGAGAACACTTGATTGAACAGCCTGCATTGACTCAAATTAATAGTAGGTTTTTCTATGTCACAGCTGTAAACTAGTTTTTCAATCCTAGAGTACAGTAAATTATGTATTTCAAGATAAAAATCACAATGCAAATTGGAAGAAATTTAGTACACAATTAATTTACCTCCAAAAGTCAGTTTATGACTTTCCTCTACCAGGATTGCAGTAGCTGCTATAGCTTGAATACACACTGGCCAGCCTTGAGTTACTGGATGCCACATCTTTGATAAATAAGCCACGGGTCTCTTTACTCCTCCCCACTCTGGAAACAAAACCCTATGAGCTACCCCCTTTTCTTCATTTACATACAGATGAAAGGGTTTTGCTAGTGCAGGTAAGCTTAAAGTTGATATTGGGGCTAGTTTTAACTTCATTTTTCTTAATTTTTCATTATCCTTTTTGGTCCATTTTATATCATTTCCCTCTGTCAATTTTTTTATTCAAAAATTTTACTGCCTGTGTATATCCTTCAATCCACAATTTATAATATCCAAATAATCTGAGTAGCTTTCTTATTTCCCCCTTTGAAGGGGGAGGGGGAAGGGATAGAATCCCTGTGTTTCATTCTGGGTTGAGCTTTCAACTACCCTTCCTAATCAAGTGTCCAAGATATTTTACCTCTGATTCTACAAATTGCAGCTTCCCTTTTGATACCTTTAATCCTTTTTCCCCAAGAAAATTCAAAAGCTTTATAGTAGCCTCTCTAACTTCAGCTTCAGCTTTCCCAGAAAGTAAAAGATCATCTATGCATTAGATAACTTGTATTCCAGGGGGAGTGGGGAATGTTTGTAGTATTGTTTCTAAAGCTTGTCCAAATAAGTTTGAGGATTCTGTAAACCTCTGTGGTAGTTTTGTCCATCTTAATTTCTGTTTTCTCCCAGTTAGTGGGTCCTTCCATTCAAAAGCAAAGATAACTTGCTCTCCTGGGCTAATGGGCAAGCCCAAAAGGCATCTTTAAGGTCCACTACACTAAACCACTGATGCTGGGGAGGAACTTTTACTGAAAAGAGTGTAAGGATTTGGTACCACTGGATAGCGGGTCTGAGTTCTTTGTTAACCTCCCTTAAGGCTTGTACCAGTCTATAGCTCCCATCAGGCTTCTTTACTGGGAGTATTGGGGTATTATGGGGAGACATACAAGGTTCTAATGTCCCATCCTTTGTTAGTCCTTCTATTACTGGCTTTAAACATTCCCGTCCTTCTAAAGATACAGGATACTGCCGTACATGTATGGCACAATTTTTTTTTCCTCAATTGTAATCTTTATGGGGTCAATATTTAATCTTCCCCTATTTCCCTCCCCAGCCCAAACTTCCTTGTTAATTCTTCTTCCATCCTCCTGGCCTAGTTTTAAAAGTCTAGCTGTCATCTTCCCATCTTTTGGAACAACCCCTATTCCTAATTTCACTTGTAAATCTCGTCCCAATAAATTGCTACCTGCCCCTGGGACCAAGAAATTATCCCTCATCCAAAATCTAGTTTCTCCCTCTATTGCCACATTTTTAATAATGGGTACTGTGAAACTCTCTCCTTTTGGTCCTGTTACTTTTACAGTATCTTTGCTTACACTATAACCTTTTGGAATATTTAACATAAAGGTTTTTTGCCCCTGTGTCTACCACAAATTCCAATTCTTCTTCTTGGGGACCCACTCTTAAAGTTATCTCAGCATTCCCCACCTGGACCCCACCTGTGCCCCCCCTCGGCCCCATGGCCCCGCGAGGGGAATTTGGGGAGGTGGGAGTGGGGCAGCGCCAAGGCCGGGCCCCCCCGCGCTGTCCTGGCGGGAGCGGCTGCAGTGGGGACCGAGTGCGGGCGGGAGCGGCCGAGAGCCCAGCGCTGCCCCAGCCCGACCTGCCCCAGCTCCATCCCTGCCCCTGCGCTGGGATGCTGTGGGGCTGGGGAGAAGAGGGAGCCGGCAGTGGGTGCTGGGGCTGGGGGCAGGAGGAGAAGGGAAGGAGAAGCAGGCTTGAGGAACAGAATGGTCAAAGGATGCAGGTGGCAGGAGAAGGTGGGATTGTGCAGGAGAAGGAGGAATAGCAAGAGGAAGAGGAGTGTGAGGAAGAGTAGAGACACAGGAGGAGGAGGAGGAGCAGAAAGAGGAAGGACCACAAGGTTCCACCCCTCCCTGTGTCTGCAGCCTCCCCCCAGCCCCAGGAGCGCTGCTCCCCCCACATGCAGCAGGTGACTGTGGAGGGGGATCCACAATTTTCACGGGGTGAATCTTGGTGTTTCTGAGCTTTCTTGGGCTAAATGTTGGTGCTTTGGTTTTATGTGGGAACTGAATCTTTATCTTGTAGAGGAGGTTTTTGCTGACTTGTGATGTTCAGGGAGTTTTTGATTTGTGTCTTGAAGTTTGTGGGACTTTTGGGCTGAATCTTGGTGTTTTGGAGGTTCTTACAGATACAAGATTCCCAATGACTTCCAGGGATGGACTTGGGCAAGGCGGAACCTCCAGTCCAAGCAGCTCTTCTCTTGTTTTTCCCTCTAACCAGGATTTGTCATTTCCAGGGTGTGGCTGGATGGAGGAGGAGGAAAAGCCCCGGAGATGCTGCAGGAGGAGGAGCTGCAAACCCAGCCCAGGGAGCTGCGGGGAGGAAAGAGCCCCCCTGAGCCAGGAAGGCGGGCAGAGATCCACCCAGAGCTCAGAGCTGGTGGAGAAGCCTCATGGCAGGGAGAAGCCCCACAAGTGCTTGGAATGTGGGAAGGGTTTCAGGTGGAGCTCCAGCCTCATCCGGCACCAGAGGATCCACACTGGGGAACGGCCCTACGAGTGTGGGGAGTGTGGGAAGAGGTTTCAGAGAAGCTCCAGTCTCCTCAGACACGAGCGGAGTCACACAGAGGAGAGGCCCTACCGCTGCCCCGACTGCGGGAAGGGCTTCAAGCACAACTCCGACCTCACCGTGCACCGGCGCATCCACACAGGGGAGAGGCCCTACGAGTGTGGGAAGTGTCGGAAGAGCTTCATACAGAGGTCTAGCCTGTTCGAACACCAGGTGATCCACACTGGGGAACGGCCCTATGAGTGCTTGGAATGTGGGAAGAGCTTTGGGTGGAGATCCCAACTGAAAGCACACCAGCGCATCCACACTGGGGAGAGGCCCTACAAGTGTCCCCAGTGTGGGAAGAGGTTTCATACCAGCTCCAATCTCCTCCTTCATGAGCGGATTCACACAGAGGAGAGTCCCTTCCGCTGCCCCGACTGCGGGAAGGGCTTCAAGCAAAACTCCAGCCTCACCGTGCACCGGCGCATCCACACTGGGGAGAGGCCCTACGAGTGTGGGAAGTGTGGGAAGAGCTTCTCCAGGAGCTCAGACTTGACCCAGCACCAACGGAGGCACCACTGAGTGCCCCGAGTGAGGGAAGGGCTTGGAGTGAGGGAAGAGAGTAAGGGAAGAGCTTGGTGAGCTGCTGCAGCTCCATCCCCCATGGGAGGATCCGGGCTGGATGATCCCCAGTGACCCCCGTTGGGCAGAGCCCTGGTGCCCCGGTATGGGGAATAAAACAGAGAGTAAAGCAATGGAGCTGATAAAGGGGCCCGATATCTGAGGCCTGACTGAGCAGAAACTGTGGGAGACACAGACACAGTTTTAAGTCTCCCTTGGCAAGAACACTGACCAGGCAATATGGTGTGAGACTTTTTGATAAGGTAATGTTACCAGGTGATGTGATGTCATGAAGAATGTGTAACCAGTGGGAAATTGTTACCAAAAACAGAGCCCTCTATAAGCCCCATACAAGTCAATCCCTGTATAAACACCTGGTACACTCAGTAAAATTGGCTTTGGTCTAAACTCGGATGTCCCCGTCTCTCCATGGTGGATAACTCTGTTGTGGGTGATCCCCGTTGGGTGGGGGAAGGTGCTGGAGGGATTTCTTTCCCTTCTCCTGGTGCTGCCGTGGTTTGGTTGGTAATAAATTCCCTCCCTGTGCCCAGGCCGGGTCTGTTGTCCCCGTGCCGGTGCTCGGGGCGGGATCTCTCCCGTTCCTTCTCTGCACTGCCGGGCCTCTCCTCAGCCAATGAGAGAACGCGGTGGAGAAGAGTCAGCCAATCAGCGAGAGCGGGGCTGATGACTCACCAGTTGCCGGGCAGACCCGCAGCAGGCAGTGTTCCCCACCTGGACCCGCCCTCCCTGCCCAGGGCCGGCCCCGCCGTGGGGTCCCCCCAAGTCCCTCCCCAGTGCCCCCATGAACTGGGCTGGGTTTAACTGGGAAGCTTTACTGGGAACACTGGGAGCAGGCGGGCAGGGTCAGAGTGACAGCAGGGCTGGGGGGACACTCGACCCCCCCAAAATCAGCGTGGGGATGGAGCGGGGGGTCCCGACCGGGCCCGAGGTCACAGGGAGCGGCTGCGGCCGCCGGCGGCTCAGGAGCTCTGTGGGCAGAGAAAAGGGGGTGACACCGGGCTGGGGGCCCCGGGGGAGCATTCACACTCCAGGGGAGGGGGGACACGACCTCTGGGACCCCCCTTTCCTGTGCATGTAAACTCGATCCCCAGTGCCAGGAAGACGAAGCCCAACTCGGGAGTCCCCAGTTCTTGTCAGCATCTTGCTGCGGCAGCATCCAGCAGCATCTCTGGGTGGTCCGCAGGGGTCAGGATCTCCCAAAAACTCTCACAGACACCCAAGCCCCTCCAAGCACTTTCCTGGTCGCTTCCAGCCCACTCAGGATCCCCTGAAACCTCCCTCTTCATTCTGTCCTAACCTCCCCAGGACCCACTAAAGCCCCTCCTGTCCCTCTCAGGATCCCACAGCCTCCTTCTAGTCGTCCCCTACTGCCTCAGGACCCCTAAAGCCTATCCCAGTCCTTTCCCAGCCCCACCAGGACTCACCCATAGCCCTCCCAGTCTCTTCCCAGCACAACCAACCTCATCCCAATCTCTGCTTTTCCATCCCCAATCTCCATCCAGCTCCTTCAGGCTCACTCTATTCCCTCCCACTTAAACCTAGTGCACCCAAACTCCCTCCCAGTGCCCAACAGGACCTCCAGAACCTCATCCCACCCTTCCCAGTATTCTCCAAATCCCTTCTTAGCCCTTCTAAACCCCCAACCTCCTCTCCCAGTTGAAACCAGGCTCTCTCCAGCTCCCTCCCAGTTGCTCCCAGCACATCCCAGTTGCTCCCAGCACCCCCAGTTCCTCCCCCATACCCCAGTTCCGGCTCACAGGTTGTTCCAGGCTGATGTTGTTGGCAGGTGGAGGTGAGCCCAGCCTGGGTTGGGGTTTCCAGCAGCACCAGGAGCTGGTGGGTCCAGTCCCTGTTGGGGACCACGTCGGTGGCCACCACAGAGAGCTCCTGCTGGCCCTGGAACCACCTCAGCTGGATGGGAACAGGCGGCCGGGGCCGGGCCGGGAGCTCGAGGGCAGCAGAGAGATGGACACGTTGGGGGGCAGTGGGAGAGAGTGGGTGTAATAAATACAAAGGTCGTTGTTCATCAAAATGAGTGTTAAAGGAGACAAGAATTTGAACTGAGTAGGGAATGCAACTAGCATAGAAGACTGTGTAACTAATTATATACAAGTTGACTTTTAGGCCAAGGACAATCTGCAAGGAAGATGAGGAGCCTTCATTCCTGCGACCTCCAAGGGCAGAAAAAAAGACCCCCGGCAACCAATTGAACCAGCGCAGAGTGCATAGAGAGAAAATACGTCAACCGGGACGTATAAAACCAAAAAGGTCAAAGGGGGAAGGTGCTCCGTGGCAGAGCAGAGGCTCCCCGGCTGCCCAGCGCTGTTCTTTTGCTTAATACCGCTTGCTTAATAAATTCTTGTTAATTGATTTATCGATAATTAGCCTCCCCAATTGAATTTGTCCATAGCAAATTTGGTGCCGTGACTCGGATAAGGGCGACCGGGTGGGAATTCCTAATCAGGGAGGCGCCCCGCTGCCTCTGCAGCGGCCCTGGTGCAGGCTTTTCCTTCCCAGACCCTTACCGACGAACCCAAATTCGGTATTGAGCACAAGGGATACCAGTAACCCCGTAATCTTTGTGCACGAAGCCGGGCGAAGACGCAGGACAGCGTGAGTATAAAAGTGGGGATCCGCTGGGTTGGGCTGGGATCCCAGGACATAACGCGTGAGACGTCCTTGTAGGACGAGGCACGGGCAGAGCTCTGAGTAGTGCGGTTTGCAGAGCCCGCGAGGGGCTGGGCACCAACAGGGGCCGCGAGTGTGTGTGTGCCTGAAGGTGTCCTGGAAGATGGGACAGAGGAAAAGCAAGCCCTCTGCTTCCATGGGGACGGGGACCCCGGTAACGCTTCCCCAGATCCCCCCTGACAGTCCGTTAGGTCTAATGATAAAATCTTGGGATGAATATCCTTCAAGGAAAGGGAAGGCTAGGGCAAAAATGATACATTATTGTATAAAAGAATGGGGAGGAAAACAAATCTGTAGTGATAATTTATTTTGGCCAGTGTTTGGAAACTTCGAGGACTGGATTTGCCAGGCATTAAACATTTATGTAAACTCTAAAGAACCTTTTGATATGGAAGAGAGCAAGTATGCTGCTCTCTGGATAGTGGGGGAAGCAAGAGCAAAACTTTTTGCCTGAAGCACCCAGGGAGGGAAAAAGAAAAATAAAAAGCCTGAGGAAGTTCCAACTGCACCCCCTCTACCATACATACCTCCTCCTCCTCCACCCCGACCAGCACCACCCGCAGTCTACCCCGATTTAGATCAAGGGGGAGATTTTGATAACCAAGAGGTAGAAATCCCAGAGCCGGTCCCCGAGGAAAATTGCTGTGTTACTCATAGTCTAACAAGGGGGGAAAGAGAAAGGGAAGGGCAAGCTCTATATCCATTAAGAGAAGTAGTTTTGGGATCATTGCAGCAAGCTGGGCCCTGGCATGTGCTTATCACACCCTGCTAGATACTGTAGGGCAGCAGATAGAGGAAGGGGGGCAGGGAGATAAATCAGCAGCGATCCCAGTCACTCAGGCTGCAGCCAACAGCCCCGGCTTGAAGCCAGCAGCTAAACCAGACAGGGATCCTAAGCCAGCAGCTAAACCAGACAGGGAGCCTAAGCCAGCAACTAAACCAGACACTGAGCCTAAGTCAGCAGCTAAACCAGACTGTGAGCCTCAACCAGTGGCTGTTGCTATGAGCACAATGGGCCAGTGATACCTCAGGTCATCAGGGCAGAGATGCCACCTACAAGTGGGCACGAGACCGAGGGATGGATCTAACCATGGACAGTATTTCTCAGGTGATCCATGACTGTGAGACCTGTGCTGCCATCAAACAGGCCAAGCGGGTGAAGCCCCTCTGGTATGGTGGGCAGTGGTCCAAGTACAAGTATGGGGAGGCCTGGCAGATTGACCACATCACACTGCCCCAGACACGCCAAGGCAAGCGCTACGTGCTCACCATGGTGGAAGCCACCACTGGGTGGTTGGAAACCGACCCTGTGTCTCATGCTACAGCCCATAACACCATCCTGGGCCTTGAAAAGCAGGTACTTTGGAGGCATGGTACCCCTGAGAGGATTGAGTCAGAAAATGGGATTCATTTCAAGAACAGCCTTATCAACACCTGGGCTAGGGAACATGGCATTGAGTGGGTGTACCACATCCCAAACCATGCACCAGCTGCAGGCAAAGTGGAGAGGTCAAATGGACTGTTAAAAACCACCTTAAAAGCATTGGGTGGAGGATCTTTCAAAAATTGGGAGCAACATTTAGCAAAGGCCACCTGGTTAGTTAACAGCTGAGGTTCCACCAATCGAGCAGGTCCTGCCCAGTCTGAGCCCCTGAATATAGTAGATGGAGATAAAGTCCCAGTGGCACATGCCAGAGGTTTGTTAGGGAAATCAGTGTGGATCAATTCTGCCTCGAGTACAGACAAACCCATTTGTGGGATTGTCTTTGCTCAGGGACCAGGTTGTACATGGTGGATAATGCAGAGAGATGGAGCAACACGATGTGTACCTCAGGGAGATCTGATTGTGGGGTGAGACTCATGTGCAAATATCACTGTTTGCTGGATGTTACTGCCAGCGTCTGTACATGAAAACACACAGACATGAGACAGAAAGAAATGTGTAAGTGGCAAAGGTTTGAGCAAGTGAAATAGAAGGAAATGTGTAAGTGTTGAAGGTTTGAATAAGTGAAAGATGGAAGTTTTAACTTGATGGAGTTTTTACATGATGTTGAAGATATGGAGGTAAGGGGTGGAATGTCCGAGGGTGATGTTATGGTGTTTGTATCTCCAGTCATGTGTTCTGTTTATGTTTGATATTCTGGTCTGTGCTTTCAGAACTGACTCAGAAAGTGAAGGTTTGTTTTGCCTTGTTATCAGCCGGCTCACCTCCCCCCATGGTCTGCTGTCTAGAAGAGGCCAGTGCTGGCTGGCTTGCTTGGCTTTGCTTGCTGGCTTTTCCTTGATTTGCTTTGCTTTTTTTCCTTGCTTCTGCTTTTGCCTTTGCTTTTTAAAATTAGTTTTGTTAAGCAGTCCAATTCTTTCCCTGCATTGTTTCTTTTCCCTTTCCCTTTCCTGAATACCATCCAACCTGCTTGTCTAGGTTCGAGACAGGAATCTGCGAAGGAGGGCTAAAGCCTCCTGTGCAATGGAGAAGGTAAACCCCCTCCCTCTGAATTACTAGGAGTTTTAAATCAAAAGGCTCTCAGGCAAAGATATGGGAATGGGAGTAACAATTCTTTACTAGGAGAAAACTAGACAACAATTTAAAAAGGCAAATGCAATCGGTACAAACAAAACCAGTGAAAAAGTCCAGAACCTGAGGATTCGGGGTGCCAGTAGCAGTCCTGCTGGGACGATTGCTCCCCTTGCAGTGGCTGATGAATTGCAGCTGCAGTGGTGATCTTTAAAAGGGTATAGATTTCCTCTGAAGATCTGGTGGCAGTGGGGCCGGTCTTCCTCTGCGCCGGGGTTGCCTCCGAGCTCCGCCGCCGTCGCCTCAGCGCGCTCCGGCTGCTTCGCTGCGAGTGCCGCCGAAGAGAGAGAGAGCTGCTTCTCTGGGAATCCCGCGAAGAGAGAGAGCCAGCTGCCTCTCTCCCCAAAAGCTACCCCTTTATACCCAATAAAAGAGTGCTTGGCTTCCCCCTCTGGGTGGAACATCTCACAATAGCATGGTGTTATGTTACCAGCCCTGCATTGAATCAGTCAATGGCCCACTAACAAACCATTACCTCTTAGGAGCAAAACCGGTTCTTGGAAAAGATAACAAAACCTGTCCAACAGGTTTGCCTTCAACAGATGGCAAATAGAATACAAGCTTATCTTACAACCCAGGACACTGCTCCGGACTGGGACCCTCTAAACACCGAGGAGCACCGAGAGCCTGCGCTCTGTGATCTGCAGCAGCCATCCCCAGTGCCCAGAGCAATCCCCAGTGCCCAGACCCGGGCGACCACCCCCAGAAGAGACTTCCTGGATTTGTTATCTCTGCAGAGTGGTGAAGGAGTTTTGTTGTCATCTGGTGTTGTTCATTTTTATAGTGCTGGGAAGGGTTATGTTTGTTAAAGAAACTTCTTTTCCACTTCTCTCAGAGAAAATTCTTCCCAAATCAGGTGGGTGGGGAGGGGCCATGGGGGTTTGTTTTCTGGTGGCTCCTTCCAGAGGGTTTTCTCCCAAATTTGCCCTAAACTAGGACAAATATTTTGCTGCCCATTTCATGGCTGGAGAGAGTGAAAAAAAAACAACCTGTTCTAATCATATTTTGGTTCCAATTACTTTGTGTTAGTATGGAGCAGTTACTGGCTATGTTGTTTGAATTCATAGTGTCTTTTTAGAGTGGAGGCCTGTATGTGTTTCTGGTCCCTAGGGTTTTTTGAGATCTTAATCCCTCTATGGTCCCTAGGTTTATTTTCTTATCCAGGAATAGCTCTGGTATTGTCCCTAATACGTAGTTTTTGCAGTAGAAGGGCACTGACCAGAATATCCATCAGGCTGTGTTATGGTGTGATGGCATCCAGGGGGTTTATGAAGGTGCTGAGGTCTGTTCCAGGAATGCATGGCTCATGGTCCTGCTTGTGCAGCCAGTTTGTTAGAGGGGAAGCAGGGGATGAGGCTTCTCAGCCTTTGCTTTCCTTCTTCTCCTCTGAATCTCTCAGCTCCCTATTAGAGAATGTTCCGTTTCCCCTGACTGTTAATGAGACCATCTTCCTGGTGTTTAATCTGGTAAGCTTTCTCTCTGCAGTCTGCAGTCTCTCTAGAATGAGGGCTGAGATTTCTAGAGGGGCTGAAGAGACCCCTGACCCAGGAGTAGACCCAGGTGTGAGAAATCCTGAGTGGTGTGGAAAATGGGGGGGACGGGAATTGGCACATAGACTGTTTTCCCACATTCAAAATGATTTTACTGATTTGCCTAAAGTAGGAAGGTATGAACACTTATTGGTGATAATAGATCACTTGACTCACTTTGTAGAGGCATTCCCTACCTCCAGGGCAACTACACAAACAGTAGTAAAAATACTATTAGAAGAGATAGTCCCCCACTACAGACTAGCAGAAGTAATAGACTCAGAGAGAGGGCCACTCTTTGCCTTCAAAATAAATTTAAAAAGTAGTTACAGCTCTAGGAACAAAGTGGCAATATCATACCCCCTGACATCCACAAAGCTCAGGTAAAGTGGAAAGGGTAAATGGGAAAATTAAGAAACAACTAACTAAATTGATGTATAAAACACAATCATCCTGGGTAAAAATGTTTGCCTTTAGCCTTATTAAATATAAAAACTCAGCCCAGAACCGATATTGGAATTTCTCCATTTGAAATGCTTTATGGGATGCCTTATGACATGGATTCTCCTACAGATCACCCTGAAATAAGTAATCAACAAATTAACCAATCTGTCATGCAACTTGTGAAGGCTCAGGAAGGGCTTAGAAGAGCTGAGTTACTAGTGCAACAACCTCCTTTAGACCTAGCAATCCATAATATAAATCCAGGTGATAAGGTGTTAATAAAAAACCTAGAAAGAAACCTCACTACCCCCAAATTGGGAAGCCCCCTATGTTGTTTTACTCACTACAGAAACTGCAGTCAGAACCGCCGAGAAGGGGTGGACCCATGCGAGCCGAATAAAGGGAGTGATTCCTGCTGCTGCCAAAGAGCCCTGGAGAAAAACCAGCCAGCCCGGGGACCTTAAGGTCACATTTAAATGGACTGAATGGACTCAGTAAGTATTGTATGAACCAGCTGGTAGAGTGAGATATTGGACTATGGATATCCTATAACTAATGATTTTAGAGTATATGGTACAAAGAAGGATTGTGATTGTTACCCTTTTGTATGCTATATTTGTAAAATTTGCAGGAACGGTGGTGGGTCCATAGTTACAGAGGCACTCCTCCTAGGGGTATTTGTAAAGGTGTTATCAGTTAGAAAGAGAACTGACAGAGTCAGTCCTAAGGATTGGAGAAGAGAACGGGACCCTACCAAGGGAATCCAAGAGTGGTGGGAGGTGTTTACTAAGGGGGCTAGGCCTGAAAATTTTTGTTTCCACTCCAATGAACCAATTCCCCTAATTGTTCAAATTATAAAAGGGAATTGCTGGAAAACTTTACCTGGGATTCAGTGTGACTCACCACAAGTGAAGGATAAAAGCTGGGAATCATTCAAAAAGAGGCAGCAAAAACAGAGTAAGGGTCCTCCTGAAGAATATCCTTGCTCCGAGAAGATGGTGCGCCTCGCGGCTCGGAGCAACCGAGTTGGCGAGAGAGGCAGAGGGATAAGATGCGGTGGAGGAAAGAGCCCTCAGACTGGGACAATTCAAAGTATTTCAAGAACTGCCTCAAGGATACTGATCTCCCAAGGGTAAAGGTGAGCCCGGCAATAACATGTCAAAACAAACACTGGGAATGGGGAGATAATGATAATAAAACCCTGGGGCGGTTTGGACTCCACCCTTGCTGGCAAATCCTGTGCATATTTGTTATATGTTGTACCTGGCCTGGTCAAGGGGACTATGCACACCAGCCATTTAATTGGACTCTGACCAAAACAGACCAAGGGAAAGTTGTTAAGCATAATACCACCACTGTAGCTCCCATTTTTTTGTTACTAACAAAGACTTGGTAAACTCTATGTGGGGATGGAGTAAACCTGAACTCCGGGCTACCTATCGGTGTCCTGGTTCCAATCCTGGGAGGGGATATTGTCATTATCCTGGGGAATATCTGTGTGAGTATTGGGGCTGTGAAACCATAGCAACCGCCTTGGCTGTCACCCATCCAGATAAATTTTTAAAGGTCTCATGGTACCCTGAGGGGTGCAAAACTCCGGGGTATGGCACTCAAGGAGAAATTCTGTATAAGGGAGATTGCAGGTCCCGTAATATTGTTGTTACTAAGTTTAACTTCCAGACCTTACATTTTTAATAAAATCATAGACATTGTAAAAGGAAGACTGGAGGTAGCTCATCTAATGCTTATTAGAGATAGGTACGAAACATTGCCCAGGGGCTTAGAAGTAGATGAAACCCTGGTCTTAAGCTTCCATGAGTTGAAATGTTTTAATGAACAAATTGGTAAAGAGAAAAGGGGGATTGTAATAAATAAAAAGGTATTTGTTCATCAAAACAAGCATTAAAGGAGATAAGAATTTGAACTGAGTAGGGAATGCAACTAGCATAGAAGACTGTGTAACTAATTATATACAAGTTAACTTTTAGGCCACGGACAATCTGCAAGGAAGATGAGGAGCCTTCATTCCTATGACCACCAAGGGCAGAACAAAAGACCCCCAGCAACCAATTGCACCGGCGCAGAGTGCATAGAGAGAAAATACATCAACTGGAAAAAAAAGGGATTATAAAAACAAAAAGGTCAAAGGGGGAAGGTGCGCCGTGGCAGAGCAGAGGCTCCCCAGCCACCCAGCGCTGTTCTTTTGCTTAATACCGCTTGCTTAATAAATTCTTGTTAATTGATTTATCTAAAATTAGCCTCCCCAATTGAATTTGTCCATAACACCCCTGGCCCACCAGCAGGAGACGGGGGGCACGGCCTGTCCCCCTGGCCCAGCAGCAGGGGACAGGGGGCACGGCCTGTCCCCCTGGCCCAGCAGCAGGGGACAGGGGGCACGGCCTGTCCCCCTGGCCCAGCAGCAGGGGACAGGGGGCACGGCCTGTCCCCCTGGCCCAGCAGCAGCCCCGTGCCCTGCCCAAGGCGCTCCCAGCAGGGGCTGGGCAGCAGAGGCAGGGGGAGACCCCAGTCCCGGGGCAGCGTTTCTGCCCCGTCCCCTGTCCAGCCCAGCCTGCCCCGTGTGCGCAGTGACCGCTGGCACGGGCTGCCCTGGACACTGTGACCTGCTGGGGACACTGAGAGCTGCCCCGCTGTGACACTGCCCTTGGGATTGCACAGGCACCAAACAAACCCCAGCCAGCACCGCCCCTTGTCATGTCCCAGGCACCGGAGAGCATCAGAGCCAGCCCCGCTCCTGGTGATGTCCCAGGTACCAGGGCACATCCCAGCCCCGCTCCTGGTGATGTCCCAGGCACCAGGGCACATCCCAGCCCCGCTCCTGGTGATGTCCCAGGCACCAGGGCACATCCCAACCCCGCTCCTGGTGATGTCCCAGGCACCAGGGCACATCCCAGCCCCACTCCTGGTGATGTCCCAGGCCCTACGAGTGTCTCAGGTGTGGGAAGAGCTCATCACACAGCTCAGCCTTGACGCAAAACCAGCAGAGGCACCATGAAGTGCAGCCCTGAGAGTGCCCCAGTGTGGGAGGAGCTCCGTGCGCTTCTCCAGCTCCATCCCCCACGGGAGGATCCGTGCTGGATGATCCCCAGTGAGCCGCGGTGGGCAGAGTCCTGGTGACCCGTGGTGCTGCTGATCCATGTTGGGAAGACACCCGGCTGGGGGGCTCAACATCCTCCTGTCTCCCCGTGGCCTGGATTTTCTTTTCATTTCTCTTTGCCCTTTCAAAACTCTTAAAAGCAGGCAAAAATAAAGATGTTGAGCTAAGACAATGATGGGGACATGGAGGGGGGGGTCTTGCAGGGGATGTGGGGGATGCTGGGTTTGAAGGACTTGGGGGTTCCTGGGAGGGACCTGGGGGTTGCTCAGGGCTTTGGGCACCCCAGGCTGAGCGGCTCCAGTTGCCCTGGGAGACCCTGGTGGAGGTTCTGGGCAGCTGGTCAAGGACCTCCTGCCCTGGAACTGTCCCCATGTGCCCCCATCCCAACACCTCATCCCCCTGCAGCGGCTGCCCCATTCCTTACTCCCCTTCCATACTCCCCTTGCCCCTGCCTGTTCCTGTGTCACCCCTGTCCCGTTCCCATCCTGCTCCCATCCCAATCCGGACCCCATTCTTTATCTTTGTACCGTATTCCCTGTCCCTGTCCCTGTCCCAGTCCTATTCCCTGTCCCCATTCCTGGTCCCTGTCCCCATTCCCTGTCTCTGTCACCACTCCCAGTCCCTGTCTCCATTCCCATTCCCCATTCCCTGTCCCCATTCCCATTCCCTGTCCCCATTCCCATTCCCTGTCCCCAATCCCGGTGAGACATTAATTTTGAAGAATTAAGAATTTTAGGAAAGTTAAGATGATAGTTAAATTAGATGTTGCTGACTTATCGGAAGTAGATAAATCGGCTTTGTTCATAGTTAACAGTAGCTGGATCTTAGATAAGATATCCAGGATCTATTAACTCATTGCTTGCCAGCTTTATGCTTGGGTAGCTGTGCTTATCATGTGAAACAGAATGTGATCAACAGATTTCAGGGACACAAAAACAGTTGCAGACTTCCCATAGTTTAGGAATCCAATAAGCACAGGAAAAACGGCAAGGATTCATTTGTCACATGTGCATGGGAAAGGCAGAAAGGTCAGAACGAGGAAGACTTATTTTACTTCCTCATTTTGGAGACCCCTCCCCAAAAAGGACCCCTGACTCATTTCAGGGAACAGAACCACACATGCTTAATAGCCTTTTTGCCAATTAGCACATGAAGTGGAGCAGAGGAAGTGACAGGGATATGAATATGCATTCATATTTTGTGTATTCAGGACTTCTGTAAATATAAAAGCTTTGTAATACCTGTGATTTTTGCAGTGTGCATTAGGGAATTATCTCAGGTACTGCCCGGCTGTCTCAATAAACATACACTTTCTAACTTTAAACTCGTAGAGAGTTTTTGACCATCTCAGTTGGATATCGATATTAGATTGATATTCAAATTTTAGTAAATCATTGTCCTAAAGAAGTCCTAGTATGTGCATTAACATGTCTTTTCTTAATATTCGAGTAATTATTCTTGCATTGCTTCAAGATAAACTGGTATGATTCAAAGAATATCCACTGAGGTACACATAGAACATCGATTTATCATAAGCAAATTGCAGTTGCAGAGATTTTCACTGACATTCTGCCACTTGTCATCATTTTAAAAGTGAAAAGTCAGCTATTAAAGTCAATAACAAAATTTCTAACTTCTAACAAAGGGAAAAAAGTATATGGTTTGCACTAGATAAAATATAAATACATAAAATGTCTCCCAACCAAGTTCCTTGCCCTGATCAAAACATCTCCCAATCAAGTTCTTCACCCTGAACCTGGCTGATAAAGACAAATATTTTCAGTAAATGTGGATGAAACGTTGCATAAGTTAATAGTATTCAAAGTCCATGTTCTGTTCCTATTATTATTTTTATACAAAGAAAAAAGGGGAAAGGGGTTGGATTGAGGGTACACCCTCCTCCCCTCTGAGTCTGTTCTCATGTTTTACAATAAATCCTACAACAGTACAATACAGCTGCCTAAAATATGGACACTGGAAACCACAGACAGCATTACAAATGATCACCTGCCTCATGGACAGTTCATAGATGGATTTGATTTGTTTACAAATTATTTCTCAAGTTTGCAAACAGTTTTTCTGTTTACAGATTGTTTTCTGGAAGTTTGGTTTTTCCCCAAGGGATCAAGTGCTTAAAGGTTGTTTTTTAAAATTGGGTTTTTCTCCAAGTGTTAAATGGGCTCAGGGTTAAATAGCTTTCTGCTTTTAGAGATAAGTTCAATTTGTAACCAAGAAGCATTATGCCTGTGGCCTGAGTTCTCCCCTAACAGTTCCTGGAGGGGAATGCTGCAGCTCCAGTGTAAATTAGATGCACGCTGTCCTCTGTCCCCATGTTGGCAAAGGGCCCTTGCAGATGGGTGACAGAGAACAATACACAGAATTTTATAAAGAAAAGAAGGGTGAGGTGTTACCATGATTGACAGGGGTCTTGACCAATCAAATATCTCCCAAAACTGCAGGCACCTCACGGGCCAGAACCTGAAGGGGCGTGGAGCTCAAACCAATGAGAGCTTCCAGGCCTGGTCTTTCAAATGCCCTGTGTAAGGGGGAGCTTGGGAAATAAAATCTCTCTGTTGCCCCATGAACTCGGGAGGAGCAGTCTTTGTCTCCTGTGCCCTCGCTGCCCCACGAGACCAAAGAGATGTTCACCAGGGCCCTCCCTGTTTGTGGCCGTCCATTGCCCAGCTGAGCAGGCAGCCAGTTGTGTTTGCAGTGAGCTGCCACAGGAAGACACACAGCAGCTGGAGATTTGAATAGCAGGGCTTGGGCCAATTCTTTTTCTTTCAGAGTGCAAGAAAGACGCAAAAGCACAAGGAAACATGGCAGTGTTTCGGTGGAGTCTCTTTGTCCTGTGAAGTTCAGTAGCTGTTGGTGTTTCTGTGCTGCTGCTAATCCCCTCCATGAAAAAATCATTCTGGGAAGGAGCAACAACATTTGACACGCACCAAATGTTGCCCCCAGTTGCTCCAGGTGCTGCTACCAACAGCCCCTGTAGGACGGAGCACAGCCCCCAGTGCACACCAGCTTTGGCTGCCCTCTGGCAGAGAAGCCCTTTTGGGCCACAGGTTTCTGGGGCAGGAGACGGGCACCGGTGCTGCCAGGGCTCGGGGGAACTCTGCTTGGGCGGGGACTGTGCCTCACCTGCTGCTGTCAGCGCTGCCCGGGCCCCAGGGCTCAGAGCAGCATTCCTGCCCTGGCCCACACGTTCCTGGTCTGTGTCCCACGGCCATGCTCAGGATGGCCACCATGTGGGACGTGTCCCGAGGAGGCCGTGCCAGCTTCTGTGGAGGCCCCGTGCCCTTCCTGCCGCGGCTGCGTCGGCAGCTGCGGGGGCTCCTGCTGCTCTGAGCCCGCAGAGCAGGGCAGCGTTTGCTGATGGGCTGAGCCCTTCCTAAAGATCCTGTTGGGCTGTCTGACACACCTGGGGCAAGGCATTCCTTCCACCCTGGGCCACTCTGGGGGGCTGGGGGTGGCCCCAGGGCAGGTGGAAGTGCGTGCAAGGGCCCTTTGTGACACGGTGCAGCATGGTCACCGTGGAATGGAACGGGACAGGGGATCCAAGGGCCCTTGGTGACACGGTGCAGCATGGTCACCGTGGAATGGAACGGGACAGGGATTCCAAGGGCCCTTGGTGACACGCTCTGGCAGAGGTGTTGGCAGTTACAAGTTACAGTTACACTCCACAGTGCTCGGTGCACACGACGAGAGAGGACGCGAGAGAGCGGTGCTGTGAGGAGCCCTCGCACAGACACTCGTTCCTGGCTGACGCAGAGCTTTCCCGAGGTATTACTCCTGCAGGTGAGCTCGTGGCCAGACCAGAGCACTTGGTGACCCCTGGCCTTCCCGAGGCATCTCTTCTGCAGCTGCCCTCGAGGGCAGACTGTGGCATTTGCTTTTCACTGTCCTTGACAGGAGTCTCCTGTCCTTGTGGCTGGAGCCCCCAGGACCAGAGTGCAGGACTTGCTGTCCTGTAGCCTTGCCAAGTCTTGACTCTTGCAGGTGCCCTCAAGGCACGACTGCAGCACTTGCTGACTCGGATCTTTTCCTTTTCACCTTCTGCAAGCAGCCATGAATCCAGGCAGCGACGTAGAGCTCAGACCTGCGAGCGTGCCCAAGCTGGCCTGGGGGAAGGAGGAGAAAGAAGGCCCTGGATCTGCCCCAGCAGAGCAGCCTAAAGAGCTGGAGCAGTTCCAGCCACGGCAGAAGGGTGAGTGGCAGAGCTGGGCCACAGGGCTGGTGCCTGCAGCCAGCTTGGCCCCATGCCATGCCATGCCATGCCATGCCATGCCATGCCATGCCATGCCATGCCATGCCATCCCATCCCATCCCATCCCATCCCATCCCATCCCCTGGGGCCATGCCCATGGACAGGATGGAATAGGGGCCGGGCAGACACCCCACAGCCGTGCTCCGTGCCCTGGGCCGTCACGGGACTGTCCCTGCCTGGGCAGCGCAGGGCTGGGCTGTGTTCTCCGGCCTCTCCCGCAGCCCCTCAGCTCGGGCTGCGCTCGCTCTTTGCCAGGTGCAGCCGTGCAGCGCACACGAGAGCAGGAACGCACCCGTGGCCGCTTCCGCAGAACAGCGCAGGTACCTGCAGCCATCCCCACCTGGGCTGGGCCTGCTGGCACTGCTCAGCCCAGCACTGTGCTCGGAGCACTCCATGCAGCATCCCGGGCTTCTTGCCCTTCTGCTGCAGATGGTTTGCAAATTCATGAAGAGGATTCAGGAGGAAGAGAGCAGCGCCATGGGCACCGTGCTCAGAGCGTACTCTCCCATCTTCAAAACCAAGACCAGCGCTGCCCTGCTGGATATGCTTGTGGAGGAGGGTCCTTCCAGCCCAAAGCAAGTAAGCAGCCTGTGGCCTGGCTTTTCTCCTCCCAGCAATTGCTTGGCCTCCCAAGCCATGCCTGCTGCTCCCTGGGAGCCTTTGAGGCCATGGCAGTGTGGTGGCAAGGGAAGCACTTCTCTGGGGCAGCTGGGCACATTCCTTCCTCCGGCAGCTTTCCAAGTCTCCCCTTCCTTCTCCAGGTGCCGGCCATGGTGAGGTTCATCCACCAGTGGCTCATGGCCAATGAGTTTCCTGAGTACAATCTGTACAGGCCCCTTCTGGATCTGACAGAGGCACAGCCCTCTGACGTGGTGATGGCTCTCCTGCGTGTGGCCCCATTGTGTGACAGGTACGGGGCCCACCTGCCCAGAGGGCTCAGAGCTCAGCAGCCCTTCCCCCTGTGCAGCCTGTCCCAGGTGTCTGACACAGAGAATTCCAGGGCCCTCTGGCTGCTCCCTTTGCCAGCCCTGGCCCCTGTCAGACCCCCAGCGTGCTGCCATGCTTCCCCCCTGCCCCTCAGGGGCCAGTGCCCACAGGGCTGGGCTGCCTGCGTGCTGCCAGTGAGGGGCAGTGGGCAGAGGCAGGGCTGGCAGAGCAGCTCAGCTCCCCGCTGCCGCCCAGGCCACGCTGCTGTGTCCCAGACTCCTCTGAGACAGAGCTCTGACCCCACAGAGCTGCTCTGGCCATGTGGAAGAGCATCATGTGCTCGCTGAGGACTGCAGAGCCGGCCATGCTCGTGCTCCTGGATGTGCTGGGGAGCTGGCCAGAGCACAGCACGTGCACCTCCGATGGGGACCACACGGCTGTCCTTGCCCTGGCTGTGAGTTTCTGCCTTTGCTGGCCCCAAGGCCACCTCTCCAACAGCTCTCCATCCTCCCTCCCCCACGGCGTCTCCCTGCCTCAGGCGCTGGGCTGAAACCTGGCCTCGGGGCAGCTCCAGGGCCACCAGGCCCGGTGCTCCCCCTGTGTCTCTCCGGGCCTCTCCCTCCCGTGCTCGGGCCCTGCCACACAGACACCTCGGCACTGAGCGCTGTCTCAGGGGGCTTTATCCTTTGCAGGCAACCGTGGTGATGTGGAAGATCCTCCAGCTGCCCTGTGTGCCACATGGAGTGACCGTGAATTTTCCTGGCCTCTTTGTGCATCTGCTCTTCCAAGTGCTCTTCAGCACTCTGGATGTGCCAGAGGAGGTCGATACCTTCTGGAAGGGATGCCAGCAGCAACACGGCCTTGCCACCAGCCCCAGCAGGTGCTCCATGCCAGTCCTCCTGTCCCTGCCATGTGCCCAGGGCAGGGCCAGTGCTCCCAGCGTGACCTGGGCTTTGCTCTGTGCACAGCTTTGCAGAGCAGACCCTCAAGGCCCTGCTCTGCCGACTGCACTATGAGGATGTGGTGGTGGCCATGGAAGACAAGCGTGGCTGGGACACCCTGCTCTGTGCTGACACCCACCACTGTGCTGTGGGCGTGCTGGCCAGGTGAGACCCCCTGCTCCCCAGCTGTCCCCGGCATGTGTGCCCTGTGCCCGAGGTGCCCCACACAGTCCCCGTGGCCGTGGGCCAGAAGGCCTTGTCACCAAGGGACGGCCAAGGAGGCTGCAAAAGGCTGGGAGAGGAGCGTGCCCAAGAGCAGCAACCTCCCAGAGGGCTCAGCTGCCCCTTGCAGGGTGGTGGAGAAAGGCCAGACCTCTGTGAGGCAGTCCTGGGAGAGGTTTGCCCCTGCTGGCTCAGGGCTTTGACTCGTGTTTCCTCCTGTCAGAGAAATGCACCACGCATCCGAAGCCGTGTGTTCCAGGATTGCATTCCACCTGCTCGGGCTGCTCAGCAAGGACACGCCGTGCTGGGATTTGGCCGCCCTGGCGTTCCTTGTGGAGGTGAGCCTGAAGGCCGGCGCTGCCTCGCTGAGCTGCCTCCCGGCTCTCTGCCCTCTCTTGGCCGCAGTGCCTGGGACGGAGCCCGCGCCCTGTGCTGCTGCCTGGGCCCGGCCCTGGGCGGTTCTGGGATCCCGCCGGCCGCTCCCCTGTCACCGGCCTGTGCCTTTCAGATCCTGGAGCACCTGAACTTGAGTGAGTGCCGGGACAGCGTCCTGCAGTTCCTGTCCAAGCACCTGCAGAGCGAGTGCAGGGGGAGGCGTCGCTTGGCACTCCGAGGCCTCGTGGCGCTCGGCACCACCAGTGTCTCGGTGAGAAGAGCGCAGGGGCTGAAGCCGTGCTGCCAGCGTGGGGCTGGGGAAGGCAGTCCCTGGGGCTTGGCTGGCCTTGGGGCACTGGGGCAGCTGCTGCCAGCTCTCCTGCCTCCTGCTGCAGCTGCTCCAGGGCTTTGGCACAGGCCTTTGGCCTCTGGGCCCTGTGGCAGCAGGATGGTGTTTCACACACTTGTGTTCCACAAGTAGATGGCCATAAGGATGTGGAGCCTGCATGAGAGGCTCGTGGAGCTCCTGCACGAAGATGACAGCACCATGCTCAGGATGACCACAGTTCTCCTCAGAGCGTTATTTTTCTGCAATGGTGCCCCAGTAACCAGCGCCCTCGCCCTGCAGCTGGCTGAGGCGCTCCTGCCACTTTTTGACAACGTAAGGCTCTGCGCCTCCAGCCACGGCCAGCGGGTGCTGCCCGCACACTTTGTGCCCTGTGCACTCACAGGCTGTGCCCAGGTGGGCCTGAAACAGCTGACCCTGAGGTCTTTCTTCCTTCCTTTCATACAGGAGGACAGCCAGGTGCAGTTGTGCTCCCTGTTTATCTTCCGAGAGATGCTGGATTTTTTTCCGGAAGAGGAAAAAAAGGTCCTCAAGGCACATGTGCACCAGAGCCTGGTACCACTCTTCTTCCACTGCCATGATGAGAACCAGCGAGTGGCAGAGGTGAGGACTCGGCAGCTGCCGCTGGCCCCTGGCAGGGGCTGGGCTGGCCCTGCCCTGGCGCCTCGCAGGCTGCAGCTCCTGCTGGCCTTGGCACAGGGACGGGGTCCTGCGCCCTGGGCTGTGGGGCCATCTCCGCGTCTCTGCTGCTCTCCAGGCTTCTCAGGAAACACTGCTTTGTGCGACCGAGTTCCTCAAGAGGAGGGATCTTGTACAGATGGTGCAGAACCAGAAGCTGTGCCAGTTCACCGAGTGCCTGGTAAGGAGGGCCGGGAAGCCGCAGCCCCAGCCTGGAGCAGCCCCTGAGCGCGGTGCTCGGTGTGCGGGCTGGCAGCTGTGCCCCTGCCCGCTGCTGCAGCCCGAGGCCGCGCGGGCTCTGCTCCAGGCTCCTGCGGCCCGAGCCGGGTGCCCATGGAGCCCCGGCCCAGGGGGCTGCAGGGCCAACCCTTCCCTCCTGCCGCTCTCTCCAGCTGGCAGAGGACAGCAGCAGCGTGGCCGAGCACCTGCGCCGGGCCCTGCCCTACCTGCAGAGCCCACAGGAGCCCCTGCGAGAGGCGGCCGTCAGGTTCATGGGTGAGCCACGAGCCGGGCCAGGAAGGGCGTGTGGGCACAGGGCTGGCGGCGCCGCTGGCAGGGAGCTGTGCCCTGGGCCTGACAGGCTCTGTGTTCCCAGGGACGGCCGGGCGGCACCTGAGGGGGAGGAAGGAAGAGCTCCAGCTCCTCTCTGAGGGTGAGTGAGGGCAGCGGGCTGCCAGCGGGGGCTGCCGGGGGAGCTGCGAGCCCTGCCCCGGCTGCGGAGGGCTCTGCTCCCTGTGCGGACCAGGGCCGGCGTGGGCAGAGCACACAGAGCTTTCAGGGCACCTGGGGGATTCGTGGCCAGCAGCTTCGGGCTGATCCGGCTGGTCCCTGCTCCCTGCTGGCCATGGCCAGAGCCAGCTGGGATGGCCCTGGCACAGAGTCCCCTCGGGTCCCCTCAGATGTGGGAACTGACCATGGCTCCGTTCCTCTCTCTTTCAGCCCTTGAAGGCTTGGAAAATGACAACAGTGACGCCGTTGCAAGCCTGGCAGTTCAAACATCGTACATTCTCCAGGAAGCAGAGAGAGCTCCATATTCCACCTTTGACAACCTGCGTGATCGGCTCTGCAGGGCATGGAGGAGACGGCCTCGTCTGTCGGGGCTCGGCTGGCTGCGCTGCTGGAGCTCTGCAGAGAGCTGATTCCAGAGGCTCTGTCTGCTGGGGCCACCTGAGCCAGCAGGAATGTTTTGTTTCTTTAAGATTGTTCTTTTCTTTCTTTTTTTTTCTTTAGTGTAGAAATATAGGATGTGTTGCTATAGACAGTCTCGCAGGATCTTTCTTTGGCTGCCCAGGCTCTGCAGGGCTGAGGGGAAGAGGGAGAAAAGGGTTCCTGGGCTCAGCAAGCTGCTCAGGCTTGCAGGGTTGCAGGGAAAATGGCCAGAAGCCCCTTGGCCTTTGGTGGTTCTGCTGAAGCCTCTGTGCTGCCCACAGAGCAGATGGGCAGGGGCTGGAGCTGTGGGGTGCGGTGGTGTGTTTTTCTTTCATTTGATATTTGTTTAATATCTGTTTCCCCCCCCCCAATCCTCCCTTTCCCTGCCCCTTTCCCTAGAACCTTCCCTGTCATTCATTCTAGCCCCCTCCTCAGCTTCCAGATGTTAGTTCTGCCCTAAACTCCTCCCCTGCTATTCCCTCATTGGTTACTGTTCCTACACCCGTCCTCCTGAGTTCTGTATAAAACCTTTGCCCCCCCGCCCGCCGGGGTCTTGGGGCTCATGGAATAAAACCATCTCGTTCTCCCCCCAAGTCCCGTGTCGCCTTCGTCTGTCCCCGCGCCACGAACTGAAACTGCAGAGCTTGCGGGGGAAAGCGGCCGCCCGTTCTCTTCCCTCACCGCCCAGCACGGCACCGCTCGGGGTGCCGCGGCGAGGAGCGCATGCCGCGCCACAACATCAGCTGCCGCGCTCCCGCCCCAAATCCCTTTTCTCTCAGCCCCGGCTAGCTCTTGTGGGGCGAGGGCGGGCGATGGAGGCACCCTCCGCCGCTCCCAGCTGGGGTTTGGAGAGTGCCTTTGTGGGTTCCGGGCAGCGCTAGCAAGCCTCGCGGTGGTAAATGAAGAGCGGATCCTGCTGGGGGCTAAGTCCGAGTTTATTGTAGCCCAACGGGGCCAAATGTCCTAGAACGGGGCCAGCCAACAGGAACAAGCACAAGGTGCTTGCACTGGCTTATAAACTGTAAGGGAGGGGTATCCAACGACCAATGGGGATAGGGATAGGGGGTGGCTCCAGGATGGGGGGATATGGTGGGGTCCAATGGGGGAAGGATATGGGGGGAGTCCCAGGTCCTCGCCCAATCACCCGGTGCCCTGAGTAGAAGCTTCTGGATGGATGGGAAGGGGCACCGAGTGATAGACAAGGCACCCGGGGGGGGTAAAATGCCTCTTTCAGGGTGATGGATAGATACTGGGAAGGCGGGAAGGGCGGACAAGGCGGGAAAACTGGGGATAAACCAAGTTGTATATGGGGGTACAAAGGAATAAACCAATACATAATACAGGGATAATAAAACATATACATAACGCAACTCCACAGTGGGGATCTCTGTGAGAGCGGTGCCTGGAGATGGCCACAAGCCCTGTCCCAGGCAGGAAGCACCATCCGTGTCCTGCCCGTGTGTTGCTGGCTGGATTGCTGAGGGCTCCCAGGTGCCTCTTGGTGGGGCTCCTCTGGAGCTCCTGTGGGGCTGCGGCGCTGCTGCCGGGCAGGTTGGCCGGGCTGGGGAGACCCTGAGGGGACGGGGCCACAAAGGGATGAGGGGCTGCAGAAGCCGTGACAGGACGAGGCAGTGGGAAGGCACAGGGGGGACGTGTGAGGGAGTGGGTAACGTTGGCTCGGGGAGGAAAGTGGGTTGGAGCCAAAGAGACCACTCACCCTGATGTTTGTGTGGCAAAAAGAACACTTTATTCTCAAGACTTTCTTTCTGAAGGGCATTTGAAAACCCAGTCTGGATGATTTCACTGCTCTGATCTCTGTGCCCCTTCAGATTCTGTCCTGGGCAATACCTGCAGCCTTGGGAGAGATGTGATGGGCCCGGCCCCTGTCAGTCAAACCAGGGCTGGTTCATTCACCCCGTACAAGCCAGCCTGCACGGTGACACGGCAACAGAGTGCGAGGCACAGCTCCGGGAGCTCCCCGGGAACCTCAGCTCTGGGACCACTGTCTGCCCCAAGCTTCAGGGGCTGCAGTGGGAGCCCGGCTGGGCTCTGCCCTGGGGCCATCCTGCAGGGACAGCTGCAAACAAGGAGCATTCCCTGCCACAAAGAGCCAAGGCAGGGCTGCAGGGCAGCTGCTCCAGCCCCGACTGCACTGCTGAGTGCTGTGCTCTGGGGCTGGGGCTCCCCGCACAGGGGACTGCACTGGTGTGCCAGAGGGGACAGAGAAGCTGCAGCTTCAGCCTAACTGAGGTGGGTGCGTGGGCTGGGAAGAGTGGGGAGGCTCCAGGGGATTCACAGAGCTCATCCTGCTGAAAGGACGAGGAAAAGGGAGCAGGAACTCAGCAGTGAGGAGAGCTGGGGGCTGGAGAGCAGCTCTGAATGACACTAAAATCCCACCGGACATCTGAGACATTGCTGCTCCTCAGCCAGTGACAGGATGAGTCCCTTAGCCTGGGGCTCAGCCTTCCTCATGGTGAGGGGCACCAGGGAAGGCAACAGTGTGATGGAGACTGGAATGGGCTGGGAACTCACTGAGGGAAAATAGGGAGCAGCTGGGAAGTAAAAGACAGGTGGGGGAGAGAACAGTTCAGAGAAGGGCTGAGGTACTGCTTGAGCAAGCTGCAAAAAGTCATTTGGGGTCATCCCAGATTGATTTCATTTCAGAAGTTATTGAACAAGTTTATTTTTTGGGTGGTGGCATGTTTTCTCTTGGAGGTGTACACTCTGCAAACTTGAGCTGTGTTGCTGAAATGCTCCAGCCAGTCTGTGCTGCAGGGCACCCCATTTCTCCTTTGGCTGATTGCAGCCCCGTGCTGAGCTCCAGCAGGGCCCTGGCAGAGCCCAGAGCAGCCTCAGCACCCACAGAGCCCGGCTGCAAGGAGAGAAACCAGAAAGCCCCGTCAGCTGAAGGCTCCTGTCCCCTTGTCCCAACCACCCGCGGTGCCCAGGCCATGCTGGCCATGCCAGAGCTGTGCCCAGAGCTGCCCATCACTGCTGCCTTTGGGAGCAGAGCAGGAGGGCAGGACATGTGCCCAGCCTGCAGCCAGCCACAGCACCTCCAGCCCTCAGCAGCTGCCCAGAGCAGGACGCTCCTGTGCTCGCTGCCATCTCCCCAGAGCTCTGATCCCACCATCCCCAGCAGACAGGACCCACCTCACGCCAGCCCCCACTGGAAGAAAAGCTGGTCCCAAACGATGCCCTCAGCCTTCTCCAAGGGCACAGCCCATCCACGCTGCAGCTGCTCCCAAGCACGTCCTGATCCAGACTGGATTCCACCTGAAACGCTTCCTCTAGAAAGACAAACATCAAATTATGGAAAATAGGTTACAGACAAAAAGGAGAACAAGAAAAAAGGTCAAAGATCTTACCTCTGTCAGGGCCTTAAGGAAGGCCCAACCCCTGCATGCCAGGGAAAAACCCACCATGGGGGAGGGAATCCCAGGCTTTCTCCCTTCCCCTGCACTGCCCCCGTGGTGATCCCAAAGCAAACAAGGGCAGTGGAGCAGCCCAAGCCCTTCCTTGCCTGCAAAGCAAAGCAGCCCCTGCACAGGGTCTGGAGTCCCACCTCTGCTCCCACCATGGGGGTTTGTTTTTGTCGGGCTGGCTGCCCCAGCCCAGCCCCAGCCCGGGGTACGGTGGGTGCTGGGGGCTGTTGGCAGGGCCAGGAGCCCACTCCCATTTCATACCCACCCCAGCCCATGTCCCCAGCCCTGCCAAAAGCAGCCTGGCAGCCAACTGAAGGATCAGCTGCATCTGCCCCAGCAAAGGGGGAACCTTTGGTTCCCAGCCAGGCTGTGCAATGCCGAAATCTGGGAGCATCCCCCAGTGTGTGGACTCATCTGCAAATTCCCACACCAGGTCTCCAGATCAGCTCCAGCCCATGCGCTGTGTCTTCCTTTCTGCTGACCCCTGCTCAGAGCTACAGGCAGGACAAAACCTGTCTGGTTGGCTTTGCCACTGAGTGCCAAGAGATGTGTGGAGCTGTTACCTGCCAGGTCCCTGGATCCAACTGTGCACGTGGATCTCTCCCATCTTCAAGGGCAGAGGAACACCCTGCACCCAAGGATCACGGAAAATCTCTTCTAAGGATGGTCTGTCGAAGGGCTGCATGGACAAACACCTCCTAATGACATCCTGGCACTCTGGGGAGAGAAACCAGCAATCACCAGTCAGTTGGAGAAGTTGCCCCCTGTTCCCATGCCCAGGCCATGCTGGGTGTGCCCAGAGATGGGCCTAAACTTCCCCATGGATTCTCTGTTTGGAGGAGAGCAGGAGAGCAGGACATGTGCCACCTCCTCAGCAGCTGCCAGAGCAGAATGCCCATGAGCTGCTGCTGTCTCCCAGCACTGGTATTCCCCCTGTGCCCAGAGATGAGGATCACCTTGAGAGAGCCGTCCTGGGAACAAGATCTGCCCCCAGATATCTCCTGGCCCCTCCTGAATGGGAGCTTCCCATGACCAGGTGGTGCTGCAGGAGCCCCAGGGACCAGATCGTCGCTGCCTCGCCGTGGTAGCGTTGCTGGTGGATCCCCTCTGGTGGGCTTTAGGACAGGGTTCCTGTGGAACACAGACACAGTTCATCAGGGGGATGCTGCTGCTCCCAGAGCCTGGCCCTAGCACCCCTGGGCATGTGGGGGCTGCCCCAGTGGCACACGGTGTGACCGCTGCCCTCTCGCAAGTGCCTGGGACTTGTGTACAGACTCAGGGCTGGAAAAGAAGCTACTGGTGCTGAAAGAGGGCAGCAGAAGTCCTGGGAAGGCACAACCATGATGCACAAAAGAAAAACTCACCCAGTGGTGGAGAAAACCCCCTCTCTACCCTGCTTGCATGGCCCCACAAAATGTTAATATGCCAAGGCAAACATGTGGAGCAGAGCAGTCCAAGCCCTTCCTCACCTGCACACCAAACCGTCTGGGGCACGGGGTCAGACCCCCCTCTCTGCTACCCCCATGGGGGTTTTTGTCGGGCTGGCTGCCCCAGCTCCAGCCCCAGCCCAGGGCACAGTGGGTGCTGAAGGCTGTAGGCAGGGATGGGAGTTGGTCCCCCTTACAGCCCACACAAATCAACCTGGCTCCAGCATTAATCTCATCTTGGCTGCAATAGGGGAAGCCCCGGTGCTGCACCTCGGCTGGGCCATGAGATGCCCAGGAGCATCCCCTGGCAGGGCTCACCTGCAAACTGGGTGTAGGCTGTGTCTTGCAGGAAAGTGCCACAGCCAAAGTCGATCAGTGTCAGCTGCCCGGTGGCCAGGTCGAGCAGGATGTTCCCTGGTTTGATGTCCCTGTGCAGGACCCCGCAGCTGGGGCAGCGCCGCACGGCCTCCAGCACCTGGAGGAGCAGCCCCTGAGCCTCCTCCTCCGGCAGGAACCCCCGCTCCGCCAGGAAACCCGACAGGTCCTGGCACCGCTCCGGATGCTCCAGCACCAGCACAAAGCTGTCGGGGAGCTGAAGCCACTGCAGGAGCTGAATGACACCAGCACAGCCAGAGGAGACCTTGTCCAGCAGCGCGATCTCCAGGGCTGCGCTGGTGCCGTGGGGCTGCGGGAGGAGCACGATGCCGTCAGTGGGGCTGATGCCGTGCCGGGGGTCGGGAACCCCTCAGCCAGCCCGGGATGCTCTGCGCCCTGCGCTGGCCCCACGCCCGCTCTCCCTCCAGGCGTCCTGGCAGCTCCCACCCTGCCGGGCCCCGGCTCAGCCCTGCCCGGCACGGCCCGGCTTCTGCCGCTGGCCCGGCTCGCTCACCAGCTCGCCCCAGTGCCAGATGCTTTCGCTGCTTTCGCTGCTTTCGCTGCTTTCGCTGTGTCTGTCTGTCCCGTGTCCGTGTGTCCCCATGTCCATGTGTCCCCGTGTCCATGTGTCCCCGTGTCCGTGTGTCCCCATGTCCGTGTGTCCCCGTGTCCATGTGTCCGTGTCTGTGTGTCCCCATGTCCATGTGTCCATGTCCGTCTGTCCCCATGTCCATGTGTCCCCGTGTCCATGTGTCCGTGTCCGTGTGTCCCTGTGTCTGTGTGTCCCCATGTCCGTGTGTCCCCGTGTCCGTGTGTCCGTGTCCGTGTGTCCCCGTGTCTGTGTGTCCCCGTGTCAGTGTGTCCCCGTGTCCCTGTGTCCGTGTCCGTGTGTCCCTGTGTCCGTGTGTCCCCATGTCAGTGTGTCCGTGTGTCCCTGTGTCTGTCTGTCCCGTGTCCGTGTGTCCCCGTGTCCGTATGTCCCCATGTCCGTGTGTCCCCGTGTCCCTGTGTCCGTGTCCGTGTGTCCCTGTGTCCGTGTGTCCCCATGTCCGTGTGTCTGCTGCCCGCTTGCCCCCGCGCCCAGCCCCGCGTTCCCCGGGGCAGCCCCTGAGCCTGTCCAAACACGGGAACTTTGCCGTGTCCAGCCCAGACCCAGAGCCTGGAGTCCTGCCCAGGGGCACAGGAATCCCCTCGGTCGCTGCTGTGCATTGTCCCTGCTGAGGGTCAAACACTCTTGGAGCACATTCCCTCAATGCTGAATTTGTACCTGACCCAAGAACTGCACTTAGTCCCCAGCACTCATTTCCAAAAAAAAAAACAAAACAAACAAACAAACAGGGAAAGGCAAACTTTGTGTAGCTCATGGTATTTTACACTGTCTAAAATTCGCCAAGTTGTGGATCTTAGAAGTGAGATCCATTTGCAATTAATGGGAAGGAGAAGTAGTGAAAGATAGAAAAGGGTAGCATAAAAATAAACAGAGAAAAACATCTTGGATTGTTTCTTTCCATTTTCATTTCATTTCTTAAAAGCTGTTTCAGTTTTCCTAGAATATTCTCCACAGTCCTGTTTGCTGTTTCCAAGAACCTTTGCTGGAGAACGAGGAAGCTTTGAGCAGTTTCTGTCACAAGATGTGCCACCAGCTGCAGCTTCTCTTGCCTTTCCACACCGTGTGTGCAGCTCGACTCTTGCAGAAAAGCGGGACAAATAGTTGAAGAACTTTACAACTTGTTCTTTCTTTTCCTTGTGGGCTGGGCAGTTGTGCCATTGGTGAGATTTTCACTGTTATTGTTCTACCCTAAGAAACCATGATGGGCTCCCAGGAATTGTCAGGGAATGCAAGCCTGACTGAACACAGAGAAAGAATCTCCAGAGCCTGCAGCCAGAAATGGGGAGCTGTGTGATAATCATTCCAACATCCCCATGGACAGCTGAAAGTGATGTAGAAGATGAAAATGGCCTAACAGAGGGAGTTTGTTTCTGTGTTCATTTTAGAAGCTTCCACATCTCATGCACTGATATATATCAAGAGTTCAATCAGTTCATGAAAAGCACCAGAACAATCTGGACCTTTCAGGAGATGACTGTAAGAACCTGAAAAGGAGAAATGCAGGCAATGACTTGGTGAGCTTTGTCTGGAAGAAGGGTCACTTTTCCCAAATAATTTCTAATCCATCTCCTCTGCATTTGTCTTTCTGAAAAAGGCCATTTTCATCCCAGATTCCCCATGAAATGGGAACCCTGAGCTTGTGGAAGTGCCTGAAAGATGCCCTGTTCCTCTGCAGGGACAGGAGCCGGAGCCCTCTCTGGGGAAGCCTCCTCCGAGCTGCAATTTGTGCCGTGCTGGGAGAGGAGGAGGAGGAGGGGAGAAGGCTGGCACTGTGTGGCAGGAGCAGGAGGTTTGGGCCGCAGGACATTCCGTCTGCGCCGCTGCCCCGCAATGGGCAGGAATGCTGTGGGGAAGACTGGGGGACACTGGAGCGGGATATGGATGGAACTGGGGGGACTGGGAGGGCCTGGGAATGAACTCAGGTGTATTGGGAGGGACTGGGCTGTGCTGGGAGGGACTGGAGGGGCACTGGGGCTGTACTGGGCTGTACTGGGGATGAACTGGGCTGGGCTGGGAGAGACTGGAGGGGCACTGGGGCTGTACTGGGGATGAACTGGGCTGTGCTGGGAGGGACTGGAAGGGCACTGGGGCTGTACTGGGCTGTACTGGGGATGAACTGGGCTGTGCTGGGAAGAACTGGAGGGGCACTGGGGCTGTACTGGGCTGTACTGGGGATGAACTGGGCTGTGCTGGGAGGGACTGGAGGGGTTGAATGGCTGTTCCCACCCGCACTGCCTCCCATTGGCCGAGGCTCCCGCCTATCACGATTCCAACCAATCAGCGCGTGGGATCACGGCTTTGGGGGCGGGGCCTAAGGCCTGCGCCATCTTTTCTTTTGCCTACAACTCCCGTCATGCTCTGCGGCCCCATAGAGCCCCATTAAAGCCGGGACTACAACACCCGTCATGCCCCGCGCTCCACAGAACACCGGTACCGCCCCCATCTGTCCCATCAGTGTCCCCCAGACCCTCCGGGACCCCCAAGTTCCCTCAGCGCCCATTCGGGACCCCCAAAATTTTACTGGCAAAGTACAAAAGAACAAGGAACTTTGGAAAAGTGTTTAATACAAATCCAATCCAACTTAAATCATTTGTCACAGCTGTAACTTCATTCACTCAGCCCATTTAGCCTGGAAACACCTAAACACTGAAGTTGTTCAGGTACCCAGAAATGTTCCATATAAAGAGCATTAGAAGGAGAGGAAAGAGAGAGAGAGACAGGAAGACAGAAGCTCCACAGAAAGACACACATGTGGCTCAGAGCTCCCGGGGCTCCAGTGTGGGTGAGACACAAACCCCAGGAGAAGGCAGAGTCCATACCAGGGGCTGACCTTGTGCTCCTTGGTTTTAAGCCCCTGGGCCTTCGTGGGCCTCCCCCCAGCTGGGACTTCTGATATCTCAGGTGTTCAGAGCTGGGTGAGCGCTGTCCCATCTGTGTGACTGATTGACAGCTCAGCCCAAGGTGTCTGGGGACATTGATCTCATCCAGCCTCTGACAGCGACCATGGTGACACTGGGGAACCTCATGGAGCCTCATGGAGCCATGGGTCAGTTGTGACAAGGCAGGTCCAAGGACACCCTGGTGACACTGGGGAACCTCATGGAGCCATGGGTCAGTTGTGACACTGTGGGGACCTCATGGAATCAGAGCAGACCATTGGGAAGCTCTCATGGATCCAAGGGCCCAGGGTGACACTGTGGAGCCCAGAGTGTCCCAGAGGAGCCATTGTAACACTGTGGGTCCCCATGGAACCAAGGGAACATGGGACAGGCTGATGCCTTAAGTTTTAGCTTCCATATTTTCCCAATTCTGTGCTGTATCAGTCTGTAACTCTGAACTTCATGCAGAGTGTCAGCAAGTTCTCTTACAGTGTAGTCAGACAAAACAATCCTTTTCCAGCCTGAGAACCAAAGACACCGCTGCAGCTTCAGGCCCAAAAAGTGAAAACAACAGCGAATTGAGGAGAGCAGACTGGGAGGGTGGGACTGCATAATCTGAAGGTGTAATTGACAATTAACCCCAATATGGAAATGAACCAAATCTTACAAAAGTGTGTAAACGTGTGACCTGGCGTCCATCCTGGATGTACCCTCAGCCAGGCCCTTGTACTGCCCAGGTGAATCCTTTGAAGGCCTTTTTAATAAATCCCCACTTTACTCCTGTAACACTGTCCAGCCTCTGCTCTAGGTGGCCTCTCAAGGCATCAAGGCCTGGCTGGCTGGGCCACCTGGGGGCCACCTGACAGGTCCAGCTGACCTTGGCATGTCCAGGGCTGCTGCTCATCTGCCCTGGAGCACTGGGGCTCGGTGCTCTCCTTCCTGTGGAAAGAACTGTCCTTCTCTTACAGGTGCCCATGTCCAAAATTTGGATTCCTCTTCTTAGTTTGCTTCTATGCAAAGATTGTTCCCAGATGAAATCTGCCAGGACAGACAGGTCTGGCTGGCTTGGCCACCCAGGGGCCACCTCTCATCTTCCTGTGAAACACTGGGACCCTGTGCTTTTCTTTCTTATGGGAAAAAAGCACCTTTCACATCCAGGCACCCATGGCCAAAGTTGGGAATCCGCCTCCAGGATTCCCTATATCCAGGGGTTTCTCCTGGATATAGGGAATCTGGGACACTGTGGGGCTCCATGGAATGAGGGGAACAGGGAACAGGTCTGGCTGGCTTGGCCTCCCAGGGGCCACCTGACAGGTCTGGCTGATCTTGGAATGTCCAGGGCTGCTTCTCATCTGCCCATGAACCACTGGGGCTCTGTGCTTTCCTTGCTATGGAAAAGAACTGTCCCTCTTTTTCGACAACCATGGACAAAATTGGTACTTCCCCTAAAAAATTTCCTGTATGCAAGGGTATCTGCCAGAAAAAAACCTGCCAGCTCTGGCTGGCCTTGGCCTCTGATGGTCGCATCTCTGTTGCCTCAGAAGCACTGGGGCTCTGTGCCTTCCTTCCTGCAGAAAAGAACTGACCCTCTTGTCCCGGGGCCATGGCAGGAGCTGGAATGTAGCCACCAAAATTCCATCTATCCTAGGATTGCTCCCAGACAAAAGCTGCCAGGACATACAGTTCTGCCTGGCCTTGGCCTCTGGTGATATGAGCAGAAGGTTTTCCTTTGCAAACACCTTGGAGAGGGCCCAGAGATCTCCCGAGCTGGGTTTTGCAGGCCTCAAGAACATAACCCATGTATGGAGGCTGATGTGCCTGGGCTCAGCTGTGAAGAGACTGAGGACAGATCAGGAGTGGCCTGGCAGGGCTTCAAGGGTGGATGTGGAAATGATGGAGCTTTTCTCCATAGTGGGAATCAGGCAGGGAGAGAAATTATGCCACAAATGCAGCTGGGGAAGTCCAGACTGGACACCAGGAGAAAGGAATTTCCCTCCCAGGGCAGGGCTGTGGTGCAGCACGTCCCCAGCAGGAGCCTGGAGCAGCCCAAGGCTTTGTGTGGCCAGGCAGGGGCAGCAGGAGGCAGAGCTGCCAGCAAAGGAAGGGCCAGCGAGGTGGGGCAGCCGGGGGTGACAACAGCCTGCAGGGACAGAGGCGCAGGGCAGGGACACCGTGGGACAGCCTGGGCTGCAGAGGGCTCAGGGATGTGCAGCAGCTGCAAGGCCCTGACAGAGCCAACCTGTGCAGCCCTTTGGCCATGGCTGCTGGCCCTGGGCCTGAGGCCACCAGGGGACAAGTGACCCTTGCAGCCCTGGGGCCTCAGGGCCTCCTTGTTCCTGCTCAGCAGCCTGGCAGGGGCCGCCCCATGGTCCTGCCCTTGGCACTGCACATCCCCACATGCCAGTGCCCATCCCGGGAAGAGCCCTGAGCAATGAGGGAGGGACAGGATCTGCCTTGCCAGGGGCTGGGGCTCAGGCCTGGGCCCTTTGCATTCCTGAAACACATCCAGGTTTGCTCAGCGCCAGAGCCACCTTCCCCTTGCTTGTCCCTTGCTGTCATCTCTGCCTCGTGCATTATGCTCTACCTGGGGACACTTTCTCAGTTGTGTCCCTCAGTGGGACCCATTAAAACTTCAAGAAACTTCAGTGTTTCAATCACACTTTGAGTTCTTGAGAAGTTTTTTGAGCACACTCTCTGGGAATGAGACTAATGAAAACAACAGCAGCCCCTGAGACGGTCATTAAAGTCCTTGTGCTGTGTCTGTGCAGCTGAGCTGGGCTGGGCTCCTGGCACAGAGGGTGATGCTGGTAACCAAGCAGAGCTTCAAAAGCACATTTCTCTTGCTGAGCAGCTCTTCTCCCAGCCCAGCAGGGCTGGGGCACTGCCTGCAGCCAGCCCAGGCACAGCACAGAGGCACAGAGAGCTTCAATCAGTCAGGGCTGGGAAGGGGCTGAGAAGTGCCTGGGGCAGAATCACTGCCAGCCCTTGGCACAGGAACCTCTGGCTGCAGGACAATGCAGCTGCAGCTCCTGGAGAGATCTCCTAAAGCTGGAACATGCCAATGCCCACAGACCCTGTGAGTACTGAGTATTTCTGGTGCAGGGGAGGTGAAATGCTCATGAAGCTCTGACATACTGAGGGGTTCTGATAAGTCATAGAATATTTCCAAGACAGCGATTTTGATAAAAAGGAGGAAATTTCCTTAAGACTTTTTATTAAGTTTCCTATTATTGGTGAGTAGCAGGGAAGGGGGATAAATATTAATGGTGGAATTCGAATTTTGACAAGTGCATGAGACATTAGAACTGTTATTTTAGTGATCAAGAGGTTCACAGGAGATCCCTAATGTGCTTTCAGCCACTCTGCCCATGGACAGAACCAGCATCACCTTTGCTGGAGCCATCAGGCTCAGTCTCAGCTGTCCTTTTCCCAAGCTGCAAACAGAACCTGCCCCCAGCCAGTGCCCTGCAAACAGGCAGGGTTCTGTCAGGCCAAGGAGAGTGCACAGAGATTTGGGGTCTGGGAGTGCTGGCACAGAGAGATCAGGCACAGGGAAACACCTGCAGGAGGAAAATCTCCCGGAAGCAGAGAGAAGATCAGGGAAGGAGAGAAAACAAAACCCAGAAATGCTGAGGCAGAGAGGGTTTAGAGATGTCCAGAGGATCCCCTCCAGTGCAGCCCCTCCCTCTGCACAAGCCCCCTCCCTCCTGTGCCCCAGCCAAGCCTCTGCCCTCAGGGCCGGGGCTCCAAGGCGTGCAGCCCCTCCTGTGCAGGCAGAGCTGCAGCAGAGCCGTGGGGCAGCTCTGCAGCCCGGGCCCAGTTCCCTCTGCAGAGCACAGGGCTGGGAGCAGCTGCCCGGCACTGGGGGCTCTGGCAGGGGCACAGCTGGCTCAGGGTGACACAGCTGTCCCCAGTGCCTGGCTCTGGGCAATGCTGGCAGCGCAGCCAGGGAAGGAGCTGCACCTCCCTTCATCCAGTGCCATCAGAGGGACACTTGGAAGTGTCCCTGAGATTTCAGTCCAAGCTGGGAGCTTCAATGCCGGGTGCCAACCTGTCCTAGAGAATCTCAGATTTATGAGATTTATGGGGAAAGGTAGAGGTGTTGTGACACTGAAAATGCTGCTGGGTTGGTGAAATGAGCAAGGTCAGTCCTTGGCTACAAATGTGGAGCTGGGCTGTGGTGGATCCATCTGCTCTTACCTGTACCTGAGTGTTTATAAGAGAAACATGGGAGTGTGACCATCCTTCATGTGAGAAATATGAAAGCCAAGCGAAGCTCCAAACATAATGAATAATCATCTTCTCTCAGTCTCCACTCATCATCTTTCCTCAGAAAACTCACTGTATTCATCAATGAGATGGAGATATGCTGAGGGTTTCTGATATCCAGGAATACCAGGAGAAACATGGAGGCAGCATAAAAAGAAAACCACAAAACTCTCAAATACAGAAGTGTATACATCTGTGTTACAGAGGAGGGTGTATGGGAAATGGTGTTAACTTTAATTACAGGCATCTCCTCTAACCCTTCACTGTCCTTTCTCCATGAACAGGTGCCCATGTGCAGCCACAGCAAATGTCCAACAGCAGCTCCATCAGCCACTTCCTCCTGCTGGCACTGGCAGACACGCGGCAGCTGCAGCTCCTGCACTTCTGCCTCTTCCTGGGCATCTCCCTGGCTGCCCTCCTGGGCAACGGCCTCATCATCAGCGCCGTAGCCTGCGGCCACCACCTGCACACGCCCATGTTCTTCTTCCTGCTCAACCTGGCCCTCAGCGACCTGGGCTCCATCTGCACCACTGTCCCCAAAGCCATGCAGAATTCCCTCTGGGACACCAGGAACATCTCCTACTCAGGATGTGCTGCTCAGCTCTTTTTCTTCATGTTCTTCATTTCAGCAGAGTATTTCCTCCTGACCATCATGTGCTACGACCGCTACATGTCCATCTGCAAACCCCTGCACTACGGGACCCTCCTGGGCAGCAGAGCTTGTGCCCACATGGCAGCAGCTGCCTGGGCCAGTGCCTTTCTCAATGCTCTGCTGCACACAGCCAATACATTTTCCCTGCCCCTGTGCCATGGCAATGCCCTGGGCCAATTCTTCTGTGATATCCCACAGATCCTCAAGCTCTCCTGCTCCAATTCACACCTCAGGGAACTTGGGCTTCTTGTGGTTACTAGCAGTTTATCATTTTGTTGTTTTGTGTTCACTGTTTTCTCCTATGTGCAGATCTTCAGGGCTGTGCTGAGGATCCCTTCTGAGCAGGGACGGCACAAAGCCTTTTCCACCTGCCTCCCTCACCTGGCCGTGATCTCCTTGTTCCTCAGCACTGCTATGTTTGCTCACCTGAAACCCCTCTCGATGTCCTCCCCATCCCTGGATCTGGCCCTGTCAGTTCTGCGCGATGAAATCCTGCTCAGCGTGGGCAACTGAGCCCTTGAAGGACTTAGGTCAAGGCTTGCTTTCCCTCCCAAAGCCTTCCCTTGGCAGCCTTGGGCAGGGGATTCATCCTCCCTCCCTCCTCCTTCCCACAGACCTGCTTGGAACCACTCTGTGGGCACTTTCCATTCTCTGTGTCTGTCCTCAAGTGCAGTGCCAACCTGGGTCAGTCCTGGCTCTGTCCTGAGCTCCCAGGAGCTCACAGGCTGAGATGGCAACGCTCAGCCACACCAGGGCCCTGCCCATGCCAGCAGCACCCCCACAAGCAGCAGCAGCAGCAGCAGCAGCAGCAGCAGCAGCAGCAGCAGCTGCAGTCGCCTCTCAGCTGTTGGTGCCCCTGCACTGCAGCCCCTCCCGCTGGCACCAACGTTCCCTTGTGGCCTTGGAGACAGTCCTGAATCCATCCATGGGGTCACAGAGCCATGGAATCCCAGAGTTCCATGTTCCTGGAAGCCTGGAGTCATTGAATCCTGAGAACCACACTCAGAGGAGGAGGAGGAGGAGGAGGAGGAGGAGCAGCAGCAGGAGGAGGAGGAGGAGGACGAGGACGAGGACGAAGATGAGGAGGAGAAGGAGGAAGAAAAGCAGGAGGAAGAGAAGGAGGAGGAGGAGGAGGAGGAGGAAGACGAGGATGAGGAGGACGAGGAGGAGGACGAGGAGGACGAGGAGGAGGACGAGGAGGACAGGAGGACAAGGACGAGGACAAGGACGAGGAGCAGGAGGAGGAGGACAAAGAGGAGGAGGAGGATGAGGAGGAGGAGGACGAGGACGAGGAGGATGATAAGGAGGAGGACGAGGAGGAGGAGATCGAGGAGGAGGAGGACGAGGAGGAGGATGAGGAGGACGAGGAGGAGGAAGAGGAGGAGCAGGAGGAGGAGGACAAGGAGGAGGAGGAGGAGAAGGACAAATAGGACAAGGACAAGGAGGACGAGGAGGAGGATGACGAGGAGGAGGAGGAGGACGATGAGGAGGAGGACGAGGAGGAGGAGGAGGAAGAGCAGGACGAGGAGGAGGAGATTGAGGAGGAGGAGGATGAGGAGGAGGCTGAGGAGGACAGGAGGATGAGGACGAGGATGAGGACGAAGAGCAGGAGGACGAGGACAAAGAGGAGGAGGAGGACGAGGAGGAGGACGAGGAGGAGGAGGAAGAGGAGGAGGAGGAGGAGGACGAGGAGGACGCGGAAGAGGAGGAGGATGAGGAGGAGCAGGACGAGGACGAGGACGAGGAGCAGGAGGAGGAGGACATAGAGGAGGAGTAGGACGAGGAGGAGGAAGACGAGGAGGAGGAGGAGGAGGAGGAGGAGGACGAGGAGGAGGAGGCTGAGGAGGACAGGAGGACGAGGACGAGGACGAGGAGCAGCAGGATGAGGAGGAGGAGGAGGCTGAAGAGGAGGAGGAGGAGGATGAGGAGGACGAGGAGGAGGACGAGGAGGAGGAGGACGAGAAGGAGGATGAGGAGTACGAGGAGGAGGAGGAGGACGAGGAGGAAGAGGACGAGGACGAGGATGAGGAGGACGACGAGGAGGAGGAGGAGGAGAAGGAGGAGGAGGACGAGGAGGAGGAGGAGGAGGACAAAGAGGAGGAGGAGGACTAGGAGGAGGACGAGGACGAGGAGGACGAGGATGAGGAGGAGGACGAAAAGGAGGAGGACGAGGAGGAGGACGAGGAGCAGGAGGAGGACAAGGAGGAGGAGGAGGACGAGGAGGAGGAGGATGAGGACGAGGACGAGGAGCAGGAGGAGGAGGACATAGAGGAGGAGGAGGATGAGGAGTAGGAGAAGGAGGAAGAGGAGGAGCAGGAGGAGGAGGACAAGGAGGAGGAGGAGGAGAAGGACAAATAGGACGAGGACAAGGAGGACGAGGAGGAGGATGACGAGGAGGAGGAGGAGGACGATGAGGAGGAGGACGAGGAGGAGGAGGAGGAAGAGCAGGACGAGGAGGAGGAGATTGAGGAGGAGGAGGATGAGGAGGAGGCTGAGGAGGACAGGAGGATGAGGACGAGGATGAGGACGAAGAGCAGGAGGATGAGGACAAAGAGGAGGAGGAGGACGAGGAGGAGGACGAGGAGGAGGAGGAAGAGGAGGAGGAGGAGGAGGACGAGGAGGACGCGGAGGAGGAGGAGGATGAGGAGGAGCAGGACGAGGACGAGGACGAGGAGCAGGAGGAGGAGGACATAGAGGAGGAGGAGGACGAGGAGGAGGAAGACGAGGAGGAGGAGAAGGAGGAGGAGGAGGACGAGGAGGAGGAGGCTGAGGAGGACAGGAGGACGAGGACGAGGACGAGGAGCAGCAGGATGAGGAGGAGGAGGAGGCTGAAGAGGAGGAGGAGGAGGATGAGGAGGACGTGGAGGAGGACGAGGAGGAGGAGGACGAGGAGGAGGAGGAGGATGAGGAGGACGAGGAGGAGGAGGAGGACGAGGAGGAAGAGGACGAGGACGAGGATGAGGAGGACGACGAGGAGGAGGAGGAGGAGAAGGAGGAGGAGGACGAGGAGGAGGAGGAGGAGGACAAAGAGGAGGAGGAGGACTAGGAGGAGGACGAGGACGAGGAGGACGAGGATGAGGAGGAGGACGAAGAGGAGGATGAGGAGGAGCAGGACGAGGAGGAGGACGAGGACGTAGAGGATGAGGAGGAGGAGGACGAGGAGGAGAAGGAGGAGGACGAAGACGAGGAGGAGGCGGATGAGGAGGAGGACGAGGAGCAGGAGGAGGATGAGGAGGAGGAGGAGGTCGAGGAGAAGGAGGACGAGGAGGAGGACAAGGACGAGGACGAGGAGGAGGAGGAGGAGGACGAGGAGGAGGAGGAGGCTGAAGAGGAGGAGCAGGAGGACGAGGTGGACGAGGAGGAGGATGAGGAGAAGGAGGACGAGGACGAGGAGGACGAGGAAGAGGAGGAGGAGGAGGAGGAGGAGGAGGAGGAGGACGAGGACGAGGACGAGGACGAGGAAGACGAGGAGGAGCAGGAGGAGGAGGACATAGAGGAGGAGGAGGACGAGGAGGAGGACAAGGACGAGGAGGACGACCATGAGGATTAGGAGGACAAAGAGGACGAGGAGGACAAATAGGAGGAGGAGGACAAAGAGGAGGATGACGAGGAGGACGAGGACGAGGAGGAGGAGGAGGAGGGCGAGGAGGAAGAGGACGAGGAGTAGGAGGACAAGGACGAGGAGGAGGAGGTGGAGGACAAGGAGGAGGAGGAGGACGAGGAGGAGGAGGACGAGGATGAAGAGGAGGAGGAGGAAGAGAAGGAGGACGTGGAAGAGGAGGACGAGGAGGACGAGGACGAGGAAGAGGAAGAGGATGAGGATGATGAGGAGTAGGAGGACAAGGACGAGGAGGAGGAGGACGAGGACGAGGAGGAGGAGGACGAGGAGGAGGAGGACGAGGACAAAAAGTAGGAGGAGGAGGACAAGGAGGAGGAGGAGGAGAATGAAGAAGAGGAGGAGGAGGTGGAGGAAGAGGAGGAGGACGAGGACGAGGAGGAGGAGGACGAGGAGGAGGAGGAGGAGGACAAAAAGTAGGAGGAGGAGTACGGGGAGGAGGAGATCGAGGAGGAGGACGAGGACGAGGAGGAGGAGGAGGACGAGGACGAAGACGAGGAGGAGGATGAGGAGGAAGAGGCGGAGGAAGAGGAGGAGGAGAAGAATGAGGACGAGGAGGAGAAGGAGGACGAGGATTAGGAAGAGGAGGACGAGGACGAGGATGACGAGAACGAGGAGGAGGAGGAAGAGGACGAGGACGAGGACAAGGAGGAGGAGGAGGAGGAGGAGGATGAGGAGGACGATGAGGAGGAGGAGGATGAGTAGTAGGAGGACGAGGACAAGGACGAGGACGAGGAGGAGGAGGAAGAGGAGGAGGAGGAGGAGGAGGATGAAGAGGAGGAGGAGGACAAGTAGGAGGAGGGCGAGGAGGATGAGGGGGAGGACGAAGAGGATGAGGAGGAGGAGGACGAGGATGAGGAAGAGGAGGAGGAAGACGAGGACGAGGAGGAGGACGAAATGGAAGAGGAGGAGGAGGAGGAGCAGGAGGAGGAGGAGGAGGAGGAGATGGAGCAGGAGGAGGAAGAGAATGGGGAAGAGGAGGACGACGAGGAGGAGGACGAGGAGGAAGACGAGTCGGAGGACGAAGAGGACGAGGCCGAGGAGGACAAGGACGAGGACGAGGAGGAGGAGGAGGACTAGGAGGAGGAGAAGGAGGACGAGGAGTAGGAGGACGAAGAGGAGGAGGAAGCCGAGGATGAGGAGGCCGAGGTCGAGGACGAGCATGAGGAGGAGGATGAGGAGGAGGACGAGGACGAGGAGGAGGAGGACGAGGAGGAGGAGGAGGATGAGGAGTAGGAGGAGGATGAGGAGGAGGAGGATGAGGACGAGGACGTGGATGAAGTTGACTAGGAGGAGGAGGAGGAAGAGGAGGAGGAAGAAGAGGGGGTGGAGGAGGAGGAGGAGGAGTATTAGGACGAGGACGAGGATGACGAGGACGAGAAGGAGGAGGACGAGGACCAGGACGAGGACGAGGATGAGGACGAGAAGGAGGATTAGGAGGAGGACGAGGAGAAGGACGAGGAGGACGAGTAGGACTACGAGGACGACGAGGAGGACGAGGAGGACGAGGAGGAGGGCCAGGAGGCGGACGAGAATGAGGAGGACGAGGAGGATGACGAGGAGGAGGACAAGGAGGAGGACGAGGAGGAGGACTAGGACGAGGAGGAGGAGGAGGACGATGACAAGGAGGTGTAGGACGAGGAGGAGAAGGATGAGGATGAGGAAAAGGATGAAGATGCAGAGGGCAAGGAGGATGACGAGGAGGACGAGGAGGAGGAGGATGAGGAGGAGGAGAACGAGGAGGAGGAGGAGGACGAGGAGGAGGAGGATGAGGAGGAGGAGGAGGAGAAGGAGGAGGAGGAGGAGGACGAGGAGGAGGACGAGGAGGAAGAGAAGAATGATGATGATGAGGAGGATGAGGAGGAGGACAATGACAAGGAGGATGAGGAGGTGTAGGAGAAAGGGGAGGAGCAGGAGGAGGAAGAGGAGGAGGAAGACGACAAGGACTCGGGCAAGTATAAGGAAGATGGGGAGGAGGAGGAGAACAAGGAAGAGGAGGAGGCAGAGAAGCATGAAGAGGAGGAATAGGAGGAGGAAGAGAGAGGACCAGGACATGGAGGATGATGAGGTTGAGGAGGAGGAGGACAATGAGGAGGAGGAGGAGGAGAAGAAGGGTGAGGACGAGGACGAGTAGGAGAAGGATGAGGATGAGGAAAAGGATGAAGATGCAGAGGACAATGAGGATGAGGAAGAGGAGGAGGAGGAGAAAGAAGATGAACAGGAGGAGGAGGAGGACAAGGAGGAGAATAAAGAGGAGGAGGACAAGGATGTAAATAATGATGGGAGACAAGTCCATTCTATAATGTCAACAAGTCTCAGTTTATTTCAAGCACACATGTACAGTTATACCCGTTATAATGAAGCTCATGCATATTGCAAAAATTAGGCTCATCATTGGTGTATTAAAAACAGGTCAACCCCGCCTTTGGAGCTTTCTAAGCTTGCTTTGTTTTCCCTTACATTTATCTTTTTGCTGACCATTCTACTGTTGGGAACCAGCTTACCCAAGGACATAAGATATTATTGCTACATCTGCTATTGCTGCACTGTGCAATTTTCAGCTACTGCTTCACTAACTGCACGTAGTCATGTCTTTTCTCACGAAGCCATTCATCCACAAAACTCTCCACATTTCTTATCATTCATGCTGTGACATTCAATAGCCCATTATCAGCAAATGTCTGTCCTGAGGGAGGATTGATTGTGGAAGAGATAAGGAAAAACTGCCCACTTAACACAGGACAACTGCCATACAGATGGCAAAAAGGACACATCTTGCTTTTCAGTCTGGGACAGGAGGACACAAACAAAATCAGCTGAGAAGGCAGCACTCTGAAAATCAAATCAGAACTGACAGAAAATGAATGGCACAGAAATCAATAATTCTGATAGTTTTACTTATTATCAAAATAAATCACACCCACCCAGCCCCAAACAATCCTGACCCCACACCCTCAAATTTGGATCTCACTTCTCCCGATCACCTTCCAACCCCATCTCATCCTGGAGGCTGAGGAATTGAGCAATTTTAGCATGGGACTGAGGTGGGAACCAGCCATTTTGAGGTGGGATTGAGTCACTTTGAGGTGACAGACCAATCCACCTTGGGTTTTGGAGTGCAAAGATATGGAGAATACTACCAGATATCCCCCAAGAACCCACAAATCCTCCAGAATATGTTCCCAAACAGTAAAGTCCACCTCAAATACCTCTAAAATGGTGGGACTTTTGACATCTCTGGTCAATACTCTTTTTAGTAATTTTTCAGGTGTTTTTAAGTGATAAAGACAAGTCAGAAGTAAATTAGGGCCAAACCAAAACCAGAGACCCCTTGAGCATCTCCTGGACACTGGACAAAACAAACTCATCAGAAATCAAATTTAACCCTACATAAAATGCCTTGAGAAAGATTTGCTCTTCCCACAAGTCATTTCTGATGGAAACCACAAATAAATCCCAAACATTAATAGACCAACAACAGAAGCAATTCTCTGGCAATTCCAAATTTCATCAGTTCCAGCACAGCTCCAGCTCAGATGCTGGCAGGTTCCAAAAAAAAAAAAAACAAACACGGAAATTTGGCCCAATACAGATTATTAAAAGGAAGGGAAAGGTCTGTGTAACTTTCACAAAGGTGACAGGGACCAAGAAAATAATGCTTCTTCCCCCAAAGCCCGTGAATTCAGGAGTTATTTGGGAATTTAGCTACTTGAGCTGGGCTTCTTGTAGGATTTAAGTAGCCTTGTGTTCCTCACCGGGTGGTGAATGATCCTTGTCAGTCTTGCTGGTATCATTTGGTCCCTTTCCTCCAGTCATTTTAACAGACTTTTCAAAGAAGGACAACAAAATATTTTCTTTACAATGGCCACCCACAAGAGCTATTTTCCTCATAAGTTCTCCCTAAAGTCACTCAGAGGAAGCTGCATCCAAGTTTCCAAAAGTTCCTCCAGAAAGAGCCACAAGCTCCTCAGAGGAGAGAACCATGCTGTTGTCAAAGGCACCTGGGGTCAGACAACAGAGCCCTGAACTCACTGTGTAAAATAATGTTGCAATCTGGATAATGAAATTGTTAGAGAGATGCCTCTGCCCCAATTAAGGTGCTAACAAGATCAATTCCAAAGTGGATTTTATTGAACAGTAAATGTGAGGTAGAGAGAGATGGAAAGAAAAAGAGAAGAGAGCAAGGGAGTGACAGGGACAGAGATCTCCCATGGGGCAGGGCAAGTGTGACATTGTCCCCTGTGTGCGTGGCCTTCCCAGGGTGGGGGTTTTACACCTGAGCCAGTTTGGGTAAGGGGGGTGGTGTTCACCCCCCACCCCGAGCAGGGATTACCTCACTGTTTCAGGTTACAATGTCAGATGTAACCAAAAGTGTTTTCAGTCCCCATCTCCATAAACTGTTATCAACAGGTGGGGCAGTGTTCTTTATCTCTTCCATGGCTCAGCCCTGATAACGCCCTCCAGGGTCATCTTCTGTTAATGGGCCATTGAGTGTCACTGCAGCACTGATAAAATTACATCATCCCATTGTGGGATGCTCCGCCCAGGGGGAGGAACCAAGAATTCCTGCCTGGATATAATCTCACCATTTGCAACACCACGACCACCTTGCCTACTGCATTCCCAGAGGACAAGAGCTCCATAAGCACCACTGGACCTGCAAGGAAGACCAGACCCTTCTACAGGATCACTGCTTTGACAGAATCACGTTCATCACTCCAGCCGGACTGCAGCCACCATTTCATCAGACTGCTACCACCACCCTGAGCAACGGGGTGTCAGGTTATATCCTGACTCTGTCAGGTTAAGCCAGTGTTTCTCTATCATTGCCTTGATCTTAATTTTCTTACTCAATTGTGATTCTGGCTTAGACTCTCTCCCTGTTTTGCTTTGATACAGTACAAAACTCACTGTACTCATCCCTTGTTTTCCTCCCAAAACAGGATTTCCCATCCCAAAACCTTCACGAAATGGAGAAGGAGGCTGCGAGGAAGAGGAAGGAGCCCTGGGACACCAAGGCGGGTGAGGAGGAAGTCAGATCCCCTTTCCCCCTCTCTTCTGCTCCATCTCCCAGCCCAGCCTGGCCCCCAGCTGCAGGACAGCCCCGCTGCCGGTGCCCTCCTGCCGGGGATGCACTGGGGGGATCTCCTTGCCCTTCCCTGTGGCACGGAGGCAAATCCCATCCTCTCCTTGTCCTTCCTCCCGCAGATGAGGTGCTGAGGGTGGAGAGCAGAGAGGACAAATCCCCATGGCAGAACCTTGTGGAAGAGGCTGTTTTGAGTGGCTCCATGGTGCAGGAACCCAATGGGAGCTGCACGAGGAGGGGCTGCAAACGCAGATCGAGGGGATCTGAGGAGGAAAGATGCACTCTGGTCCAGGAAGGTGGACAGAGCTTCAGCCAGAGCTCAGGGCTGGTGGTCCCTGAGCAGCTTCATGATGAGGAGAAGCCCCATAAGTGCTCAGAGTGTGGGAAGAGCTTCAGGTCAAACTCCAACCTGATCCAGCACCAGAGGATCCACACTGGGGAGAAGCCCTATGAGTGTGAGGAATGTGGGAAGAGCTTTTTGTCAAATTCCAACATGATCCAGCACAAGAGGATTCACACTGGGGAGAGGCCCTACGAGTGTGGGGAATGTGGGAAGAGCTTCAGGCAGATCTCCCACCTGAGCAGCCACAAGAGGATCCACACTGGGGAAAGGCCCTATGAGTGTAGGGAGTGTGGGAAGAGCTTCAGGCAGTGTGGTGCCCTGATTGTCCACCAGAAGATCCACACTGGGGAGCGACCTTACGAGTGTTCCAAGTGTGGGAAGGGGTTTCAGACTCGCTCCTATCTCCTCTTGCACTATCGAGCTCATACAGATGAGAGGCCCTTCTGCTGCCCTGACTGTGGGAAGGGATTCAAGCACAGCTCCAACCTTGTCAGGCACCGGCGCATCCACACTGGTGAGAGGCCCTACGGGTGTCCCCAGTGTGGGAAGAGCTTCACCCAGAGCTCTCACTTGACCAAACACCAACAGAGGTACCAGTAACGGAAGCCCCAAGAGTGTCCCGCCTGCAGGAAGAGCTTCGTGCTCTGCTCCAGCTCCATCCCCCACTGCAGGACCCACATTGGGCACAGGTCTGGTGACCCACATTCCCTGTGATCAATGTTGGGAACACACCTGACTGGTTATCCTTTTGGTTTGGCCCTAATTTTCCTCTGATTCATCTTTATTCTTCAAACACAGCCAAAACAGGGTTAAATTAAAGAAACTGATCATAAATATCTGAAGTGTCACCATTTCACAGGAGTTTGAGGGGGAATTTAGGATTTAGGGACGCATTCTGTGTGGAGTGCCCCTGTTGCTGAGAGGCAGGAGTTTGATCTCACCCTTCTTGTGTTGCCAATAATTCCTCCCTTGACCCAAACCCAAACTCCACCCCTGGGATACCCTATACAAATCCCATGGCTCTGCATTTGCCCTGTCTTTCGGTGATAAGAAATGGATTTTGGAGTTTTGTGAAACCAAGATACATCTCATTTGTTCCTGCCGCCGGCAGCTGCACTCACCCTGGACACCATGAACTCAACTTCTGGAGGATTTGTGGGTTCTGGGGTGATTTTGGGCAGTGTTCTCCATCTCTTTGCATTTCAAAAGCCAAGAGGGATGAATTTGTCACCACAAAACCACTCAATCCCACTGAAAATAACTGGATTTTAAACTATAAAGGCACAATCCCACCTCAAATTGCTTGTTCCCCCTCAAAAAAACCCTCAATCCCACACAAAGCTCACTCGATTCCACAGCTGACCGGGTGGGATGGGGTTGGGAGGAGATTGGGAGAATTGTGATCCCAGTTTGGAGTGGAGAGATTGGGATTGTGTGGGGCTGGGTGGTTGGGATGTATCTGATAGTGAATAAAACTTTCAGAGTTAATGATGTTTGTCCCATTCATTTTCAGTCAGTTCTGTTTGCAGAGTGGCTCCTTCTCAGCTGTTTAAATTCCTATAAAAATCCTTTTTAAAAAATAATCTAACCCAAATAATCCAAAAACCAATATCCATATAAAACCACCCATCTGCAATTATATTTTTATAAATAATTTTAATTTTTTAGAGTACTTAAGGGTGTTATTAAATTTTAATTGTTTGGCTAAATTGTATGAGACATTATAGTGGTGTTTGGTTTCGTGTTTAGTACATTGTAGTATGAATTGTTTTACTCAGGTGTGTTCCATTGTATGTTTATATTGGCCGGTGCTGCGAGAGGCGCTGGGCTCTGCCTGGCAACTGATGAGTCAGAGCCGTCCCGGGCGCTGATTGGCTGAAAATCGCCAGGCGGGACCAGCGCCGAGTTCCTGCCCGGGAACTGAATCGTCATCAACGCCGCGCGCTCTGATTGGCCAGAATCTGCTTCGGGGCGGGGCCGGGAGGAACTGGGGACCCCCAGGAGCCCCCCGGGTTTGGGGGTTTCCATCCCCCCTCGGCCCCCGGGGCGGCCTTGGGGCCACCCCAACACCCCCAAAATGGGGAGGGTCCCCGGAGCCGCTTGGAAGTCCCAAAAATGGGCTGGAAGCGGCAGGAGCCGCCCCAAAAAGGGATTGAAGGGTCCGGTCCAGGAATGGCTCCGATCCGGATTGGGGCGGGCTGGGATTGAGGGAGGGTCCGGTCAACGGCTGCGGAGGGGCTGGGATTGGGGAGGGGTCCGGGATTGAGGGGATGGGTCCATTCCGGGACTGGGGCAGGATCGCTCCCTGGGGGTGGGCTCCATTATTGAGTCAGGGTCTCTCCCCTTCCCGATCCCAATCCCGTTCCCTGATCCTGTTCCCGATCCCAATCCCATTACCATTTCTGTTCCCGTTCCCGGGCGAGTTCCCGATCCCATTCCCGTTCCTGTTCTCGATCCCGATCCCACCGCTGTTTCCAGGGAATGGCTCCTACCCCAACCCCGACCCCAAACCCGGGGGGTCAAACACTGGGGTCAAACACCCCAAATCCCAACACTGGGAGGGGAGGGTCAAACATCCCCAGACCCAAACTCTGGGATGTCAACCTCCACCCTGCCCCAAACTCCAAATTTTAGGATCAACCCCCCCAAATCCCAGATCCTGGGGTGTCAAACACTCCTCAATTCCCAGACGTTGTTGCTAAATCTACCTGACTTGAAATCCTGGGGTTCAAAACATTTGGGGTGTCCAACACCCCCAATTCCCAAAGTCTGGGGTCAAATACCCCCAAATCCCAAATCCTGATGTGTCAAACACCCCCAGCCCCCAAAGTTTGGGGTTAAAACCCCCAATCCCCGACTCCTGGGGTTTGAAATACCTGGGTTGTCCAACCCTCCTCCTCTCCAAAGTTTGGGGTCAAACCCCTCAATTCCCAAACTTTGGGGTCAACCCCCCCCAATCCCAAACCCTGGGGTGTCAAATCCCCCTGATCTCCCCCACTTTGGGGTTAAATCCGCCCAAATCAGTTGGTCAATCCCCCCAGTTTCCAAATTTTTGGGTCTAAACCCCCAAACCCCAAATCCTGGAGGTTGAAACGCCTGGGTTGTCCAACCACCCCGATCCCAACGTTTGGGAGTGAAACCCCCTGATCCCCAAACTTTTGGAAAAAAAAAACCAAAATCCCAAATCCTGGGGTGTCAAACTCCCCCAGTTCCCAAAGTTTGGGGTCAAAAACTCCCAAAGCCCGAGGTGTCAAACCCCCCTAAACCCCAAATTTTAGGATCAATCCTCCCAGTCCCCAAAGTTTGGGGTCATGACCCCCCCAAATCCACTCCAGCCCTGGGGGACACAGTGGGGTTTGTTTGGGGTTATTTGGGGTTTGTTTGGGGTTATTTGGGGCAGCTCCAGGTGCAATGTCTGCAGAAAGATCCTGGGTACAACACTGGGAAAAAAAGGGGAATGGGTGGGAATTGGGGGATTCAGGATGGGGAAAGATCCTGGGTGGGAAAAGGGGATCTAGGGTGGACAGGGAAGGATTTGGGATGGGAAAAGGGGATTTGGGATGGGGAAAGGGGAACGAGGTGGGGAATTGGGGTGGAAAAGGGAGATTTTGGCATTGGGAAAGGGATTTGGGGACAGACAAAGGATGTGGGGAGGAAAAAGGAGAATTTGTCATGGGAAAAGGAGGATTTAGGTTGGGAAAAGAAGGATTTGGGGTCAAAAAGTCGTTAGGGATTAAAAGTGATTTTGAGTTGAAAAAAGGAGGATTTGGGATAAAAAATGAGGATTTGGGCTGGACTGAGCTGAATTTACCTGGGGGAGTGGGTGCATGCAGGGTGTTTGGGGCAGGGTCAGGACCATTTTTGGGGCAGTTTTCTGGGATTTTGGAGTATTTTCTTGGGATTTGGTGGCAGGCCTATGAGATTTGGGTGCAATTTTATGGGATTTAGGGTGTTTAGGTGTGGTTTTGAGGGATTTTTGGGTGTTTCTGTGGGATTTGGGAGCACTTTTATGGGATTTCAGGGTATTTCTATGGGATTTTGAGGTGGTCTGGAGGGACTGCAGGGTGTTTCTACGGGATTTTGGGGCAGCTTGAAGGCATTTGAGGTGTTTTGGGGCATGTTTAGGGTATTCTGGTGCAGCTTTGAAGAATTTTGGGGTGGTTTGGAGGGATTTCAGGGCATTCCTCTGAGATTACAGGGTGGTTTGGAGGGATTTGGGGTGTTTGGGGGCAGATTTTGGTTATTTAGGGGCGGGTTTGAGGCAGTTTTTGAGGGGTATTTCAGGCCCATTTTTTGGGTGTTTGGGGTTATTTTGGTGGGGTTTGGGGTGTTCTGGGTCACTTTTTGGGGAAGGAGATCTCCATGGGTGGCTCTGGGTGATGCTGGAGCCCTGCAGGGCCTCGCGGGCGGCGCCCGCCTGCACCTCGGTGTCCAACTGCAGCGAGGCGATGTCGCGGCGCCCGGGCACCAGTGCAGCTCCTGGAACCCCGGGAACCTGGGATGGGAACGGGGCCAGGAGAGCCCGGAACACCCGGGAACCTTCCCCAGACACCCGGGAACCTTCCCCAGACACCCGGGAACCTCCCCCAGACACCCGGGAATGTTCCCCAGACACCTGGGAATGTTCCCCAAAAACCCAGGAACATTCCTCCAGAAATCTGGGAATGTTCCCCACAAAACAGCAGAAATGCCATAAAAAAAAAAAAAAATCCTGAAATATTCCCCCAGAAATTCAGAAATTTTCCCCAAAGAATTACAGAAATGATCCTCCATAGAATCTTGGAACATTCCCAAAAAACTAGGACCTTCCTCCAGAAAATCCAGAAATACTCCCCCCCAAAAAAAGCCAAGCCCAACTCCATTGCCCATCCAGCAACATTCCCAAAAAATGCAGAAACATTCCCAAAAATCCAGACATCCCCCTTCAAAAACTATCCAGAAACCCTCCCCAAAAAAATTCAGGAATTCCCCCCAAAAAATCCAGAAATTTGCCCCCCAAAATACAGAAATTTCCCAACAAAAATCCAGACATTTCCTCACTAAGAAGTCCTGAATTTCCTCCCCCTCAAATCCTGGTATTTTCCCCTCAAAATCCAGAAACTCCCCCCTAAAACCCCAGACATTCCCCCCAAAAATCCCAATATTGTGCCAGAAAAATCCAGCCCCAAGCCCCCCTCAGCCTATCACCCTCCAAGCCCCAAAATCCCGCAGTGCCCCAAAGCTGGGCCGGAATGCCGGAATGCCAGGATTGCCTCCATGTGGCCTCATGGAACCATGATGACACCAAGTTGTCTGGGAGTGTTGATCTGCTGGAGGGTAGGAGGGCTCTGCACAGGGCCCTGGACAGGCTGGATCCAGGGCCCAAATCCAACAAGGTGAGGTTTAACAAGTCCCCAGTGCCGGGTCCTGCACTTTGGCCACAACAACCCCTGCAGCGCTACAGGCTGGGGACAGAGGGGCTGGACAGCAGCCAGGCAGAAAGGGACCTGCAGGGACTGATGGACAGCAGGCTGGACATGAGCCAGCAGTGTGCCCAGGTGGCCAAGAAGGCCAATGGCTCCTGGCCTGGATCAGGAATGGTGTGGCCAGCAGGACCAGAGCTGCTGTGCCAGCCCTGATCTGCCCCCAGCTCTGCACACAAACATTGCTGCTGCAGCTCCAAAGAAGTCAATAAAAGAGCATCTCTGCAGAAAACTCTGCTGGGAGATTCTTTATTTCTTTTAAAGCCACAAAGAGAACAGCCCCTCATTGACACAATCCACAGGGAAGGCGGAGACACACAAAATGACAAATGGCACAAAAATTATATTTATTGTGGATAATATGAAAAAAACTAAAACAAAGGAAAAAAAATCCCCACAACTAATTCAACAAGAAGTGTCAAAGATGACTTTTGTAACAAGTGACTACCAGAAATTGGCCAGCATTTTAATGTTCCTGAAAGCATCCAGCCATCAGTGTCCACACTGCAGCCTTGAGCTCCTGGTTCCTCAGGCTGTAGATGAGGGGGTTCAGGGCTGGAGGCACCACCGAGTATAGAACTGACACTGACAGATCCAGGGATGGGGAGGACATGGAGGGGGGCTTCAGGTAGGCAAACATTACAGTGCTGACAAACAGGGAGACCACAGCCAGGTGAGGCAGGCAGGTGGAAAAGGCTTTGTGCCGTCCCTGCTCAGAGGGGATCCTCAGCACAGCCCTGAAGATCTGCACATAGGAGAAAACAATGAACACAAAACAACCAAATACCAAACAGGCACTAACACCAATGAGCCCAAGTTCCCTGAGATAGGATTTGGAGCAGGAGAGTTTGAGGATCTGTGGGATTTCACAGAAGAACTGGCCCAGGGCATTGCCCTGGCATAGAGGCAGGGAAAAAGTATTGGCTGTGTGCAGCAGAGCATTGAGAAAGGCACTGGCCCAGGCAGCTGCTGCCATGTGGGCACAAGCTCTGCTGCCCAGGAGGGTCCCGTAGTGCAGGGGTTTGCAGATGGACACGTAGCGGTCGTAGCACATGATGGTCAGGAGGGAAAGCTCTGTTCCAAGGAAGAACAGAAGGAAAAAGAGCTGTGCAGCACATCCTGTGTAGGAGATGGTGCTGGTGTCCCAGAGGGAATTGTGCATGGCTTTGGGGAGAGTGGTGCAGATGGAGCCCAGGTCGCTGAGGGCCAGGTTGAGCAGGAAGAAGAACATGGGCGTGTGCAGGTGGTGGCCGCAGGCTACGGCGCTGATGATGAGGCCGTTGCCCAGGAGGGCAGCCAGGGAGATGCCCAGGAAGAGGCAGAAGTGCAGGAGCTGCAGCTGCCGCGTGTCTGCCAGTGCCAGCAGGAGGAAGTGGCTGATGGAGCTGCTGTTGGACATTTGCTGTGGCTGCACATGGGCACCTGTTCATGGAGAAAGGACAGGGAGAAGTCAGGAGAGGCTGCTTGGAGCCAAACCTGGGCCATTCCCTGCAGCCTGTCCTGCTGGGACTCACCCACCCTTGTTCCTGCTCTGGGAAAACCTTCACCCAGGTCCCTGCCTGAGCTCCAGTTGTGCTGGCTGAGTGTGCCAGGAGCAGTCAGGGCTGTATGTGGGGGCTCTGGAGGAGCCATCCCTGCCCTGCTGCCCTGGGTTTGTGGCGATGTGGCAGAGGGACGAGGCTGGATATTCAGAATCTGTCAGGGGAATCACTCCTGATGCAGCAAGTCTTGGTACCATCTGCACTTACACTTCTAAGAGAAATTGATGGCAAAGGTTGGATTTAGGAATTGTTTTCCTACCCACACACGATTCCTGTCTCTTTGAGGTCAGAAATCCCCAGAATTCCTGCTGCACTCAGAGTTTTCTACTGAGAGATGTGAGAGGCAAAGGATTCCCTGTGGCTGAGGGAAGGTGAGGGGCTGGATGGGCTTGTTCCCCCAGAACTGCTCTGCTCAGCCCCCTCTGCTTCCCTGAGCATCTCCCTGGGCCTGGACATCCCCTCCTGAGAGGTGCCTTGTCCCTGCCACAGAGTGCTCACAGAGCCCATCCCACCCTGTGTGCCCTCGGCCCGGCCCTACAGAAACCTGCCTGTGTGCAGGGCCCTGGCTGGGGCAGGCTCTGTGTGCAGCTGGGCAAGGGCAGCTCAGGAGAGCCCTGCTGGGCCCTGCAGAGGTGATGCTGCTGCTGCCCAGGGCTGAGGAGTGGCTGAAGGCCCTTTGGGAGGCTCCCAGCAGAGACACTGACCAGCCAAAGTCACAGTTCTGGAGTGTCTGTAAATGTTCAAACATTCCTTTGATGATCCTGTGTGTCCCTTTCAACTCAGAATGTTCTGTGATTCTGGGATTACAATTCCTGTTCTGCTTCTCTCATCCCCCTGTTGTCTATAATCAAAAGAGAAAAAAAAGAACCCTTGCAACAGTGTTAGAACAGTGAAGTTAAAACCAGACCTTCATTGGAACTTCCAGGTGTCCCAGTGGGGATGAGGCACACCCAGCCCCTGATTTCAACAATTTGTTCATGTTGATTATTTAGGATATTTAACAGGAACATCCAATGGGAGATTCAGTACCCAGTTACACACCCCTGGCTCAACCCACTGGAATAAGTCCAGGGCCTTCTTTGTCCCAGTTTTTCTTATCACTGCTCACATTCAAAACCCAAAATACTCTTCTTGTGGGTTCTCTCTGATAAAAAGATTATATAGCACTTTAAAAATGTATTTAGACAGGTTATAGTTCTAAAATCTAAGAGAAGGTAAGGAAACATACTAGAGTTAATTAAGGATCATAAATACATTAAATATATAATAGTAGTTAAAAAGAGTTATTTAAGAGTTTAATAGAGTTAGTTAAGAATTATAATTTTAAAACTACGCAAAAGTAATTTACAGAACTATGAATATATGAAAAATATATAAAAAGCAAAAATATTTTTATCATCATCACAACTTCATCATCTTTCTCCATGCAGAGAATTGAAAACACTCTCAGGAAAGCTCCTGACCTTTACAGCAATCTTAGGCTTACCTCCTTTGGGAAGTGTCCTCCGGAGCTGTGCCCAGGCTGGTCTGGAGCTGGGAGCAGCCCTGCCCCAGCCAGCCCCTCTCAGCAGCAGCACCTGCCCTGCTCAGGGTGGCTCCTTCCCCCCACAGCTCCTGGCCAGCGCTGGGAGCAGCTCCAGGGCCGGCTGAGAGCTGTCCCTGGCAGGCAGCAGAGTCCCTGGCCCAGCACAGCACCCTGGGCTGCAGGACCCTGCTCTGCAGGACAGCCCTGGGCACCCCTGGCTGCTCTGCACAGGAGATGAGCAGAGAATGCTCTCACAGGGGCTGTGGGCATTGGCATATTCCAGCTTTAGGAGATCTCTCCAGGAGCTGCAGCTGCATTGTCCTGCAGCCAGAGGTTCCTGTGCCAAGGGCTGGCAGTGATTCTGCCCCAGGCACTTCTCAGCCCCTTCCCAGCCCTGACTGATTGAAGCTCTCTGTGCCTCTGTGCTGTGCCCGGGCTGGCTGCAGGCAGTGCCCCAGCCCTGCTGGGCTGGGAGAAGAGCTGCTCAGCAAGAGAAATGTGCTTTTGAAGCTCTGCTTGGTTACCAGCATCACCCTCTGTGCCAGGAGCCCGGCCCAGCTCAGCAGCACAGACACAGCACAAGGACTTTAATGACCCTCTGGGGCTTTTTGCTCAGAACATCAGGCCCTGAGAGGGAGCTGCAGAAACCTCTCCAGAACTCCAAGTCACAGTGCAACTCCAAAGTTTTTCTGACTTTTAATGGGTTCCTCTGAGGGACACAACTGAGAAAGTGTCCCCAGGCCCCAGGCAGAGCAGAGGACTGGAGGCACTGATGATGCCAGGTGGGGACAAAGAGAAGCCAAGTCTTGGTGCCCTGGGGCACAGCAGGGTCTGTGCCACCAAGGGCTGTGAGGAGACACCTTGTCCTAAGGCCCTGGGGCCTCCTGGCACAGCCCCAGCCAGGCTGGGCACTGTCAGCCCCTGCTCCTGCCCTCAGCATCCCCCCATGCCCACATCCCAGTGGCCTCAAGGATCTGCTGGAAGGAGTCCCTGGGGAGCCTTGGTCAGGAATGGCCCTGGGGGCTCCTTCATGCTCCCAGGGACTGCAGGTTTTTCAAAGGACTTTGTGTTTGCCTTTTGCTTTGGAGTCTCCCAGAGCTTTGTGCAATCATGGCCTCCCATTATCTGCTTTAACAAGTTCCTTGAGAGCTTTGTACTAACACTCAGTTGGGCTCATTAATGCTTTGAGGTACACAACTTTTTTCTGGTACTTTGGATTTTCCTTCCTACATTGAGTGTTTTTTGTGCCATTTTGAGTCTCTGAGAGGTTTTTGTGCAATCCTGGACTCCAATTCTCTCCTCCAAGGAGGCCAAGAGGAGCCGGTGTTAGGGATGGACTTCATGGGGACCCATTCATTCTTTGAGACACTTCGGGGTTTTCTTCTGATTTTGACACTTGGAAAGGTTTGTGCAATGTCCTCTCAAGCCCTGAGGTTCCAGGGCTCAGCTCCAAATGCAGAATGGGTCTCATTAGGATCAAGCAAGTCCTGACAAACCATGGGTCTGCCTTGATTTCCCTCTTGACTGGAGCAGTTCAACAGGAAGATTTCTATGGTAGTTTTCGTTTGCCTATTTGAGATTTCTCGGCCAATGCATCAATTAGTGTAGTGGGTTCAGTGCTGACTAATTACCAGTGCACACACTAGAATATACTTACTCATTTCCTGCTCTGAGGTAGGATTAGGAGAAAGGAAAATTGGGCTCAAAATTAAGGAGTGTAAAGAAAAGTTTGTTGACAGTAACTAAAAGAAGGAGTAATAAGGATCAGAACAAAATTTCAGAATATTTCCCTTCTCCATAAAACCTTTTCTTACTTACTGATTATGTAAAGGGACAAAGCAAAAAATTTTCAGTCACTTTACCACCTCTAGAATAGTCCTACTTTAGTTCAATTAGAGAGAGGAGTCTCTCTTTCTTGCTATGGAGACTTCTCCACAAGAAAACAGTGCTCTTGCGGCTCTTGATTTCCATGAATAGCAGCCACTCAGAAAAAGTGAAATCATGACACCCCTCCCATCTTTTCACAGCCATTCATACAGCTGTGTTTATGGGCCATTCAACTTATGGGATATTAGTTTCAAGATGAGCTGTTTAAGAGCAAAGATTGTCTTAATCTCTTTCTGAAATCATCTTCATCTTTGCAGAGATCTTCTCACCCTGAGGGCACAGGGTCTCATCACTCTGCTCTTTCTCTGTTCATACTTCTCATGGGATCACAGCTACTTCAACATTTGCTTACTTTACCATGGAGGCCTTTGCTGAAACAAGTCATCTCCTCTTACTTTCCAATGCCTTATAGGGAAAAAGAGAGTCTGATGTATCCATGACATCCTTCTCCATAGCTTTAGCAGAGGATTTCAGCTCCAAGATCAAGGCATCTCCTCATCCCTCCTATCTGGGACTCAACTTCCTCTTCAGTGACCTTGGTGTGTTCATGTTGCTCCTCTGTGTGTCTGGCCTGTGTCCTTTTCTCTCACTGGAGGGAGGATGGCAGCACTGGCAGAGTCAATATCTCCCCTTGGCCTGCAGATGTTTTCATGACCCTGGCTGGGCTCGGTGGTCGCTTCTAATTTTGGCCATGGTCCCTGGACATGAAGACCAGTTCTTTTCCATAGGAATGAAGGAACAGAGCCCCACTGCTTTTGGGGCAGATGAGAAGTGACCACCAGAGGCAAAGGCCAACCAGAACTGTCAGATTCTGTTTTAGAGATACCCTTGAATACAGGAAATTTTTAAGGCAGAGTGTCAGTTTTGGCAATGGGCATCTGAAAAGACAGACAGTTCTTTTTCATAAAAATGAGAGCACAGAGCCCCAGAGCTCCAGGAGCTGATGAGAGGCAGCCCTTGACATCCCAACATCAGCCAGACCTGTCAGGTAGCCCTTGGCAGGCCAAGCCAGCCAGACCTGGTTCATGTTCCCTCACTTCCATGGGGCCCCACAGTGTCCCAATGGTCCCTTGCTTCCAGGAGGACCTGGGGTGTCACAATGCCCCCTTGGTGACACCAGGCCCTGAAGGGTCCCAATGGTCTCCATGGTTCCATCAGGCCCCACAGAGTCATAATGGTCTCTGGGTCCATGAAGCCCCGCGGTGTCACCATGGCCCCTTGGTTCCATGGGCTCCAGTGGTGCCACAATGATCCCCTTGGTTCCATGAGGTGCCCACAGTGTCACAGTGATCTCCATGGGAAGGAAAGAACCGAGCCCCAGTGTGGCAGGGGCAGCCACCAGAGGCCAAGGCCAGACAGACTTGGTGGTACTGGCAGATTTGGACTGGGAGCAACCCTTGGATATACAGAATTTTAGCCGTGGAATCCCACTTTCAGGCATGGGCACCCAAACTAGAAGGACAGTTTTCCAAAGGAAGGAAAGCACAGAACACCAGTGTTTTGGAGCCAGGTTAAAGGCAGCCACTAGAGGCCTATGGCAGCCAGACCTCTCTGTCCTGGTAGCTTTTGTCTAAAAGCAACCCTTGGATATAGGGAATTTGGGATGTGGAATCCAATTTTTGGTCATTTCTGCATAGAAAAGAAGAACAGTTCTTTTCCATAGGAAGGAAAGCACAGAGCTCCAGTGTTTCAAAAGCAGGTGAGAGGCAGCCCCCAAGTGTCCAAGGGCAGCCAGACCTGTCTCTCCTGGTTGATTTCACATGTGACCAATCCTTGGATGCACGGAGTTTTGGAGGTGGAATCCCAGTTTTGGCCATAGGTGCCTGGACAGGATGGATGATTTTTTTCCTACAGAAAAGAAAAACATGAAGTCCAAGTGTTCTGGAAGAAGATAAGAGGTGGCCACCCTTAGGCCAGTCCAGCCAGACCTGTCTCTCCTGGCCCTTTTCATCTAGGGACTATCCTTGGACACAGGGCATTTTGGAGGTGGAATCTCAGTTTTAGCCGTGGTTGCCTGGACAGGAAGATTAATTATTTTCATTAGGAAGAAAAGCACAGAGCTCCATGTTTCAGAGGCAGATGAGTGCCAGCCCTCAAGGAAGCCAAGGCCAGCCAGACTTGTCCGTCCTGGCAGCTTCTGAGAGATATTCTTGGATATAGGGGTTTCTGGAGGCAGATGCCGCATTGTGGCCACGGGTGCATAGTTGAGATGGGTGGTTTTTCACATAAGTAAGAAAAGCACATGATCACAGTGTTTGAAAGGCAGATGAGAGGTGGCCCCTGGGTGGCCAAGGCAGCCAGACTTGTTTCTCCTGGCAGATTTCATCTGGGAACAATCTTTGCAATACAAGGAAATTTGGAGAACAAATCCTGGTTTTGGCCATAGGCCCCTGGAAGAGAAGGACAGTTCTCTCCCAGAGGAAGGAAAGCCCAGAGCCCCAGTGCTTCAGGGGCAGAGGAGAAGCAGCCCTTGACATGCCAAGGTCAGCCAGACCTGTCAGGTGGTCCCCAAGAGGCCCAGCCAGCCAGACCTGTTCCATGTTCCCTTGGTTCTGTGGGACCCGACAGTGTCACAATGGTCTCCTTGGTTCCATGAGGCCCTGGAGTGTCACAATGTTTCTCTTGCTTCTGCAGTGTCACAATGGCCCCGTGCTTCCATGAGCCCTTGCAATATCACAATGGCTTCGTGGTTCCACAAAGCCCAGATGTGTCACAATGGCCCCTGGGCTCCGTGTGCCCTCGCTGTGTCACAACGGCTCCTCTGTGACACTGCGGCTGCACAAAGTCACCATGGACCCTTGGTTCCTTGGGGTCTCTGAGTTCACAATGGTCTCCTTGATTCCATGAGACAGCACAGTGTCACCATGGCCCCTTGGTTCCATGAGGTTCCCCAATGTCACCGTGGTGTCCTTGGACCTGCATTGTCACAACTGACCTGTGGTAATCACATATCCTCTGAACAGAGAGAGAGAGATTTTCCTGGGAAGGTTTGAGAAACCTCAGAGAAAAGAATGAGAAACAATTCTCATCTTCACTTACTGCACCTGTTGCTGTGCTCATGTGGAATGTGTTATGGAGATTTGTTTACCAAAGGGTGATTTCTAAATTGGCCAATGGTGGCAATGTTTGAGTTTCAATTAGCCAGTCTGGTCTGTCTGTATCGGACTGTCTGCAAGAGCCATAAGTATTTCATAGCGTTACAGTATAGAATAATGTAGTAAAGTAAATGATCAGCCTTCTGGAATCATGGAGTCAGTGCTAATTATTACCAGCCAGGGATGCCCTGCTACGATAATTATCCAAGTCAATCTTCCCTTACCTCTGAATGCTAAACAGAATAGGCTTAACAGGCATGTCAGCAACACCAACCACTGTATACCCAAAGAGCAGGCTGAAGGGTTGGGAGAAAATTGCCCCTGGTGTAATTTCCTCACAGTGGGTACCATTATCAAAGTCATTCCAAGCACATACAGTCAGTGTGTGCTAGCCTCGAGTCCATGTGCCCACCGTCCAGAGGAAATTAAAAACCCATAAATTCCTCACCATATTAACCCATCAAACAAATTGGATAGCAGCCACATTAGCCATAGTTATAGGATGGGAAAAATGTAGCCACAATCATGTGCCACCCAAAACAGGGTCCGCTAGACCACATGGTGACATCTAACAAGGTTTCTATATCCAGTACACACACACACACAAAAAAAAAATGTTACTCAAGAATTGTTATTTTCATTTCACCATTTTCCTCTTGACACCCTTGGGCTGCACACGGGGTGCCAGAATTGGTCTTGGTTTACAAGAGATGTGTCTGCCAGGGAATCTGGAAAAAAGCCTCCTGTGGAGGTGCCTCCAGCAGGACTCGAGAAGGCAGCAAGCTGGGCTGGCTCGATGTCTCAGCAGGCAGGGGCTCCAAGCAGGGCAGGGAGATCCCAGCTAAGGATCCTGGACACCAGAGAAGACGGGTATAGGTCTCTCTTTTAGTGGGGCAGGTGCTAATAAGGTCCCAGTTTAGTGGCTGTTCTCAGGAGCAGAGGCTCACCCCATGACAGAAGAAGCAGCTCTGGGCTGGGCTCTGACAGCAGCAGTGGAACCTCCCTTCTCCAAGAGCAGTGTCTCTGATCATCCTCCTCCCAAAATAAGGGATCAGCTGACAATCATCAGCCAATGATAAGGAATGAACAGAAAGAAAAAACCCAACACTGGTTTGCCATTCTTAATCCTGTGGGACAAATTCTATAAAGGTTTAATTCCACCTTTATAACTGTTTACATATGAGCTCTTGAAAAGTCAAGGGCAGGAATTGGAACCTGCTGCTCCAAGGCTCCTCTCACAAAAGGAGTTTGGAAAGCCTGGAGGTCCTTGGAGGTATTTGGGGATCTACAGGGGCTATTGGGGGTCCTTTATGCACCTCCTGATGTGACAGGAGCTTCTCTAATGAACTTTACCTAAAGCTCCCACCCTGCCCATGACAGGAGCCCCTGTGAGTGCCTGTGACATCCCAGCACTTTGGCAGCCTGGAGACACTTAGAAAGTCCCCATGGAACCCCTCTGAGAGCCTGTCAAAAAATCTGATCCTTACTAGGCAAACTGTCGGATGTTAACTGAAAGGTTGGTGGTTCAAGCCCAGCCAGGGATGCCATTTATGTCAGAATCTGTGGTATTTAAATGATCCCGAAATTGTAGAAAGTTGCTGTCTTTCAGCCCTGCTGCCAAAGAAGAAGTCATAATTCATTTGTGCTGGTTTTCAAGGTTGTTTTATCTTGCTTATCTATAACATGTTCTGCTGCCCTGCCGCAGGTCTGTCCTGCAGGACAGGGTGTAGGGCTCTGCCCTCAGTGGGATGTTACAAACATTAAATACCAGAAACTACATGTGCTATATTTACAATAATGTGCCAATATCTATCACCTACGTTGAACAGTGTGTCCCCAGCCTAAACCAATAGAAAAATGCCAACACTACAGTGAAACATGGAGGGCATGAAGAAGAAGAAAAAAGACAAGGCACACCCAATTTCCTCCATCTGGCCTCCTTTGAACCCCTTATCTAGAATCCTAAAATTCTATATTTGCACCCATGTCACACTAATATTACTCATATCAAACACTCAGAGCTCGTAATTCATCCTTTAAGATTGAAAACTCTTTTCCATGGACAGAGATCACAGACAGTGTCTCTCAGGGCTCTGTACAGAGGGGTTCCTGACCCCCTGCCAGGGTCCCAGGACTTTCAGGCTAGCCAGAGGGAAGCTCTGGATTCCCATAGAGGTGGAACCCAAATTTGGCCATGAGCACTTGGATGAGAAGGAGAGTTCTTTTCCATAGGAAGGAAAACACAGAGCCCCATTGTTTCAGCAGCAGATGAGAAGAGGCCCTCCACATGCCAAGGTCATCTGGAGCAGTCGATTTGTCCCCAGGAGGCCAAACCAGCCAGACCTGTTCCATGTTCCCTTGGCTTTATGGTGCCCCATAGTGTCACAATGGCACCTTGGATCCATGAGGCTCCACAGAGTCATAGTGGTGCCTAGATTCCATGGGGTCCAGCAGTGTCACAATAGCCATGGGTTCCAGAAGGCCCTGCAGTGTCACAATGGTCCCAATGATTCCATGAGGCCTTGCAGTGCCCTGGTGATCTCCATTGTTCCCCAGGACCCACAATGGCAGGGGACTCCTCTGTTCCTTGAGGCCCACAATGTCACAATGGACCTTTGGACCCTGGGAGTTTGCGGTATCACAATGGTTTACTTTGGCTCCACAGTGTCACAATGGAACACTGATGACACGAGGCCCTGCAGTGTCACAATGGACCTTTGGTTCCCTGCAGCCCTGCAGTGCCACAAAGGCCTCTTGGTTTCACGAGGCCCCACAGTGTCACAATGGTCCTCTTGGTTCTGTGGGGACCCCCAGGGTCACAATGGTCTCACTGGTGCCATGAGGCCTCACAGTGTCACAATGCTTTGCTTATTCTGTGGGGCCTCATAGTGATCCCATGAGTCACCTCAGTGTCACAATGGTCCCTTGGTTCCATGAGGCTGTGAAGTCTCTTAATGGTGACTCCATGACTCCATGAGACCTTCCAATGTCACAATGGACCTTTGGCTCCCTGGGGTCTTGCCATGTCACAATGGTCCCTTGGTCCCATGACACCCCAAAGAGTCATAATGGTCTCCACAGTGCCCTGAGGCCCTGTGGTATCACAATGGACCCTTGGTTTGATGAGGCCTCTCAGTGTCGCAATGATCCCAACATTCCATGGTGCCCCACAGTGTCACAATGGTCCCTTGGTCTCACAGGCCCCAAAGTGTCACAATGGTTCCTTGGTTCCACAGGCCCCACAGTGTCACAATGGCCCCTTAGTTCCATGGTGCCCCACAGTGTCACAATGGTCCCTTGGTTCCACAGGCCCCACAGTGTCACAATGGCCTCTTGGTTCCATGGTGCCCCACAGTGTCACAATGGTCCCTTGGTTCCATGGTTCCTGTGCTGGTGCATTCCCCCCCCCCTTCTCAGGCTGCCCTGCCAGCTCAGAAATGCTCGCTGGGCCTCGGCCTTGGCCAGCAGCCCCTGGGCTCAGCTCCTCTGGAGCTCAGCACAAACATAGTCTGCTCCAGGCACTGCTGCTGCCCAGCCAGCTCCTGGCTGCTTTAGGAGCAGCCCTGGGAACTCTTTGTCTTCCCTCGGTGGCACAACATCCCTGTTCTCACCCTGCCAAAGAAAGCTGCTGATGCCAAGTGCGGCCAGGGTGAAACATGGCTGGGACTGCAGCCCCTCTCTTGGGGCCCTACAAACAGTGCTCCAAAAGGAGCCCTTGGAGCTCTCCTGGGCCAGCGACTCCCTCTGAGTGGGGCCTCTCCGAGCCGGGAACTCTCCCGTTTGCTGCACTCGGGGATCCCCAACAACGAGGGAGCCTGGGCCGATCCCCCCACTCCTCCAGGCTCAACCCTTCCCTGCTGGGGAGATGCCAAAGCATCCCCAGGGAGCATTTCCCTGCCCTCAGGGGAATTTCTCACAGGTGCCTTGCACTGACTCTCTGTGTCTGTGTGCACACAGGAGTGCCTGTGCTGGGGAAATGTGGCAGAAATGCTGCTCCCTGAGGTCTCTGAGTGCCTTGGATAGCTGAGCCAGTCAGGCCTGTAAGTGAGGTTAAATCACAAGGTCTAAAATAAGTTAAATACTGGTAAAAGTTGTTCTCTTGCAAAGTTCCAATGTTTACTATAAGTTATAATCTAAATTTAATATTGTTAAATGTTATTCCTTTGTTAAATTGCAAAGTCACTAGTTATTAATTAGGTTAAATACGCTTAAGCTCTCTTCTTTTGCTAAATTGTGAAATTGAAAGTATCAGTTTATGTGAAGGTATAAGTTAAGTCCTGTTAAGTTTGAGTACAGTAAAGCTTTTAGGCTGTATCCCTTTTATCCTTGCTCTCACTGGCCTTGTGTCTCACACACACACAGGGACAGTTCTCAGTTTGTTTCTGGTCTGATTGCCTGGATTTTGTTTGGTTTTGTTGTTGCTTTGTTTCCTTGCTGTGCCTGAATTGTCCAGTCAGGGGCAGAGTGACTCTTGCCAAGGAACTTTGTGCTGCTGTCACTTTAATATTAAATCTGGTTTTTGCTGCTCCCTTGCTGGGGATTTTTCCAGCGCTCTCAAGCCCTCGTTGGTCACAGGGTGAAGGAGCCCTGGCCCAGGCTCTGGCCTTGAGGGTCACGGGAACGCTGCCGGGGGGTCCCTGTCCCCCTGTCCCACCCCCACAGCCCCGGACCCTGTCCCCGTGTCAGGCTCTGGGGTCGATCTCGTGGAACATCCTCTGGGGGAGGCTGCAGCGCCGGGGGCGGGGGGACCCGGGGGGACAGGGGACCCCGCTGTGCACGAGCAGCGTTGGACTTCTCTGGGGGAACTGGGAGGGGAATGGGGCAGAGTGACCTCCCCAGTGACCTCACACAGCCCCTGTGATGTCACAGCCCACTCTGTAATGTCACACAGGCCCTGTGATATTACACAGCCGTGGCTCAGTGCTGAGTAGTTCTGTGCCATCCCAGCAGTGGCCTCTCCCTCCTGCCCCCTCCCTCAGCTGCTGCCACCCTTGGGGCGCTGGGCCTTGGCTTCTTCTTCTCCCTGGGCATCCCTGCTGCCCACCCAGGTTTTCCCGGGGAGCTGCTGCCCCTGAGCCAGAGGCTCTGCTCTGCTGCCCTGGGCACCCCCGGGTTCCCAAAGCACCCCACGGCCAGTCTGGGCCCAGAGTGTCACAATGTCCCCTTGGATCCATCAGGCCCCGCAGTGTCACAATGCTCCCTGCGCTCTCTGAGGCCCCACATCACCCAGCCCAGGCCATTGCTGTGGTTCCAGTCCCTCCCAGTATGATCCCAGTGATTCCTAGTCTCTCTCAGTATATCCCACTTGATTCCAGCATGCTCCCAGTCACTCCCACTTCCTCCCAGTTGCTTCCAGCATAATTCCAGTTGCCCAGAACCAGTCCTAGCCACGTTCAGTGCAGTACCAGTTGCTCCCAGTATATCCCAATTGCACCAACCATGGTCCAAACTGCCCTCAGCATGTTCCTGGTCACTCCCAGTATGATCCCAGTCCCCCTCAGTGTTGTTCCAGTTCCACCCAGTATGATCCCAGTTGCCCCCAGTCAGCCCTAGTACAGTCCTGCTCACTGCCAGTATGACCTCAGTGGCCCCCATTACAGACACAGTCACTCGCAGTTGCCCTCACTTGCCCCCAAAATGGTCCCAGCTGTTCTCAGTGTTGTCCCCTCCAGTATGGTGCCAGACACTCCCAGTATATCCCAGTTGCCCCCAGCATGCTCCATCCCAGTCACCCCAGAGTTCCCAGTATGGTTCCAGTTGCCCCCAGGATGACCTCACTCATTCCCAGTATATCCCAGTTACCTCCAGCAGGCCCCCAAACCCCCTCCCAGCACCACAAATGTCCCCAAGAGCCACAACAGCCTCTCTCAGTCCCACCAGGAGTCCCTAAAACCCCTCCCAGCCCTCCATGGAACTGAGCAGGAGAGGTTGGTGGACAGGAACATCCCCAGCAAGGGTCAGCTAGGACACTTCAGCAGCAATTTGGGCATTTTGTGGGGAACACCTGGAATGGGCAGACCCAGGCCAGGGACTGGGACAGACAGCCGGAATTCCTGGAGAACAGATGAGGTTAGATGGACCCGTTCTGCTGGAACAACTACAAGAGCATGGCCATGTCCCTTGGCTTGGATGGTCCCACAACACCCAAATCCTCCCCTTAACCTCAAATTCACATTCAAATCCCAGTAAAATGATTCAGCTTTAGATCTCTACTTGATTTCTTTATTTTTACCCCAATTCTAGGTGTTCTGATGGGATAAACATGGAGAGTATTCAAGTGGGAAAAGATCTCCATGATCATCCATTATTGCATGATGCCACCAGAAGAAAAAGTGACACAGCAGGTGAGAATTTCTTGGGCTGTAAAGTCAAAGAAACAGCTCTTCCCAATTAATTTTCAATGTTGATCAGAGTCCCAAAGGATGTTCCTGGTCTGTGTTCATCCAGGTGTCTATAGGGATCCAGGAGGATTTGAAGACCACTTTCCAGGTGTCTTCTCAGCAGGGATCACAAGGAATGTGGGTCACCAGGGCTCTGACCAACATGGGTCTTCTAAAGGGGGATGGAGTTGGAGCAGCGCACGAAGCTCTTCCTGCAGTCGGGGCAGTCACAGAGCTTCCCTTACTTGTGCCTAAGTTGGTGTCGAGTCAAGTGAAAGCTCCTGGACAAGCTCTTCCCACACTGGGGACACTCAAAGAGCCTCTGCCTGGTGTGGATGTGCCGGTGCCTGACAAGGTGGGAGTTTTGCTTGAAGCCCCTCCTGCAGTCGGGGCAGCAGAAGGGCCTCTTCCCGGTGTGAATCCGCTGGTGCTTGCAGAGAGCAGAGCTCCACCTAAACCTCTTATGACACTCGGGACACTCATAGGGCCTCTCTCCAGTGTGGATGCGTTGGTGGATGATGAGTTCTGAGCTCCAGCCGAAGCCCTTCCCACACTCCCCACACTTGTAGGGCCATTCCCCGGTGTGGATCATCTGGTGGCGGATCAGGTGAGATTTCTGCCTGAAGCTCTTCCCACACTCCAAGTACTTGTAGGGCTTCTCCCCATCATGAAGCTTCTCAGGGACCACCAGCTCTGAGCTCTGGCTGAAGCTCTGCCCACCTTCCTGACACTGGATGGGTCTTTCCTCCTCAGAGCATCCTGGACTGGGCTTGCAGCCCCTCCTCCTGTGGGATATCTGGGGCTTTTCCTCCCTGTTGGATTCCTGCGCTGTGGAGTTGCTCAAAACGGCCTCTTCCATGAGGTTCTGCCGTGGGGATTTGTCCTTCCTGGTCTCCATCCTCAGCTCCTTCTCTGGGGGAGGAAGGAAAAGGAGAGGACAGGATTTGCCTCCGTGCCAGAGGGAAGGTCAAGGAGATCACCCCAGTGCGTCCCCGGCAGGAGGGCACCGGCAGCGGGGCTGTCCTGCAGCCGCGGGCCAGGCTGGGCTGGGAGATGGAGCAGGAGAGAGGGGGAAAGGGGCACTGACTTCCTCCTCACCTACCTCAGTGTCCTGAGCCATCTTCATCTTCCTTGCAACCTTCTCCATCTGGCGAACATTTGGGTATGGGAAATCCTGTTTTGGGAGGAAAACAAGTGATGAGCACAGTGAGATTTATACTGGCTTCAAAGCAAACCAGGGGGACAGTCTAAGCCAGAATGACAATTGAATAAGAAAATTAAGATCAAAGCAATGATACAGAAACACTGGTTTAAACTCACAGAGTCGGGATATAACCTGACACCCCGTTGCTCAGGGTGGTGGTAGCAGTCTGATGAGATGGTGGCTGCAGTCCAGCTGGAGTGATGAATGTGATTCTGTCAAAGTGGTGATCCTGTAGAAGGGTCTGGTCTTCCTCTGAAGGTCCAGTGATGCTTATGGAGCTCTTGTCCTCTGGGAATGCAGTAGGCAAGGTGGTTGTGGTGTTGGAAATGGTGAGATTATATCCAGGCAGGAATACTTGGTTCCTCCCCTGGGCAGAGCATCCCACAATGGGATGATGTAATTTTATCAGTCCTGCAGTGACACTCAATGGCCCATTAACAGAAGATGGCCCTGGAGGGCGTTATCAGGGCTGAGCCATGGAAGAGATAAAGAACACTGACCCACCTGTTGATAACAGTTTATGGAGATGGGGACTGAAAACACTTTTGGTTACATCTGACACTGTAACCTGAAACAGTGAGGTAATCCCTGCTCGGGGTGGGGGTTGAACACCACCCCCCTTACCCAAACTGGCTCAGGTGTAAAACCCCCACCCTGGGAAGGCCACACACACAGGGGACAATGTCACACTTGCCCCGCTTCAGGGGAGATTTCTGTCCCTGTCACTCCCTTGCTCTCTCCCCTTTTCTCTTTCTTTGCATCTCTCTCTACCTCACATTTACTGTTCAATAAAATCCACTTTGGATTTGGTCTCCTGAGCTCCTTAATTGGAGCAGAGGCATCTCTCTAACAATTTTATTATCCAGATTGCAACATTATTTTGGCACAGTGAGTTCAGGGCACTGTTGTCTGACCCCAGGTGCCTTTGACAACAGCATGGTTCTCTCCTCTGAGGAGCTCGTGGCTCTTTCTGGAGGAACTCTTGAAAAGTTAGATGCAGCTTCCTCTGAGCAAGTTTTGGAAGAACTTATGAGAAAAATGGCTGTTGTGAGTGGCCACTGTAAAGAAAATATTTTGTTGTCCTTCCCTGAAAAGTTTGTTAAAATTATTGAAGGAAAGGGAACAAATGATGCCAACGAGACTGACAAGGATCATTCACCACCCGGTGAGAAACACAAGGCTACTAAAGTCCTACAAGAAGCCCAGCTCAAGTAGGTAAATTCCCAAATAACTCCTGAATTCACAGGCTTGGGCGGAGAAGCATTATTTTCTTGGTCCCTGTCACCTTTGTGACAGCTACACTGACCTTTCCCTTCCTTTTAATAATCTGTATTAGGACAAATTTCGAATTTTCTTTAATCAGAACCTGCCACCATCTGAGCAGGAGCTGTGCTGGAACTGATGAAATTTGGAATTGCCACAAAATTGCTTCTATGGTTGGTTTATTAATGTTTGGGATTTGTTTGCATTTCCATTACAAGTGACTTGTGGGAAGAGCAAATCTTCCTCAAGGCATTTTATGGAGGGTTAAGTTTAATTTCTGCTGAGTTTGCAATGTCCAGTGCTCAGGGGATGCTCAAGGGGTCTCTGGTTTTGGTTTGGCCCTAATTTTCTTCTAATTTGTCTTTATCACTTAAAAACACCTGAAAAATGGCTAAAAAGAGTATTGACCAGAGATGTCAAAAGTCCCACCATTTAAGAGGTATTTGAGGTGGAATTTATTGTTTGGGAACATTTTCTGATGGATCTGTGGGTTCTTGGGGGATATATGGGAGTATTCTCCATATCTTTGCACTCCAAATGACAAGGTGGATTTGTCTGTCACCTCAAAATGACTCAATCCCACTGGAAACCCCTCAATCTAACCCCAAAATTGCTCAATCCCACCTCAAAATGGCTGGTTCCCACCTCAGCCCCATGCCAAAATTACTGAATTCCACAGCCTCCAGGATGAGATGGGGTTGGAAGGTGACTGGGAGAAGTGAGATCCAAATTTGAGGTTGTGGGATCAGGATTGTGTGGGGCTGGGTGGGTGTGATTTATTTTGATAATAAGTAAAAGTATCAGAATTATTGATTTCTGTCCCATTCATTTTCTGTCAGTTCTGATTTGATTTTCAGAGTGCTGCCTGCTCAGCTGATTTTGTTTGTGACCTCCTGTCCCAGACTGAAAAGCAAGATGTGTTCTATTTGCCATCTGTATGGCAGTTGTCCTGTGTTAAGTGGGCAGTTTTTCCTTATCTCTTCCACAATCAATCCTTCCTCAGGGGAGACATCTGCTGATAATGGGCTATTGAATGTCACTGCATGACTGATAAGAACTGCAACATCCCATTGTGAGTTGCCCCGCCCAGAGAGAGGAGCCAAGCATTCCTACCTGCATCTAGTCTTGAGATTCTGGCCCAGCAACACAGCTTTTCTGTGCTGGATTTTCCCAGAGGAACAGCTGCCTCTTCCTCTTCAGAGGAAGACTCCCTTTTCTACAGGATCACTTCTCCAACAGAACCACACCTGACACTGCAGGAGGACTGCAGCCACAATTACAATTGGACTGCGGCCAACACCCTGTCCAACAGAGTGTCAGGTTGTATTCTGGCTCTCTCAGTGTTGTTTTGGCTCACTGCATTATTCATATTTTCATTTTCTTCACTAATAAAAAGCTGTTATTCCTGCTCCCATATTTTTACCTGAGAGCCCCCCTTAATTTCAAATTTATACCAATTCAGAAAGAAAGAGTCTACATTTTTCCATTTCAGGGGAGGTTCCTGCCTTCCTTTGCAGACACCTGTCATTCCAAACCAAAACACCTCCTTTCTCTCCTGCCTTCCTTTGCCTGCTCTGTTTCTCTCTCAGTGCCTCCTTTGACCCAGGGCTGCTCCCACTAAAGACCCTGCCCTGATTTCATTCCCAATCCATGAGCTACAACAACCATGGGTGAAGTTAGGGAGGCTGGCAGTGAAATCTCACGGTAAGATCATGCTCCACTTGGCTTTTGGCTCTTCCATAAGAGCTTTGCCTTCAAGGGCAGGAACATCTTTTCCTGGCTGGGAACTGGAATTCCAGCCCCTGGGAGTGTGTGCCATGGATCCCAGAAGGGCATTCCCGAGGCTCCCAGGTGCTGCTCCTGCCGTGCCTCCCAAGGAGCTGTGCAGGGCAGGGGACAAGGTGCAGCAGCTGTGCTGGTTCTGAAGTCCCACAACAGCCCCTGGTTCCAGGAGTTTCCACACTGCCAACAGCAGTTCCTGGGTTCCATGATGCCCTGCTGTGTCCCCATAGATATTTGGTGTCATGAAGTTCTTCAGTGTCACAATGGCCACCTCACTCCATGAGCTTCCACAGTATCCAAATGGTCTCCTTGGATGGGCAGTGTCAGCATGGACCATTGGCTCCATGCAGCCCCGCTGGGTCACCATGGACTCCTTGGTTCCATGAGGTTCTGGGGGTGTCTCCATGGTCTCCTTGGATCCACAGTGTCACAATGGACAATTGGATACATGTGTCTGAGGCTTCTGGGTCTCTGACCACTCTGCTTGTCAGAGAGCCGAGTCCTCGGAAGCCGGATAGCGTAATGAAATCTTCCTCTATGAAGGCGGGACGGCACACAGGCGGCTTTATTCCAGGAGGGTTTATTGAGGAACAGCAATTCAGGGAGCGAAGGGAGAACAACCACTCCGGGAGGGAGCTCGCTCTGAGAGCCTCGAACAGGGGGCGGAATCGGGATTATAACTGGGACAAGAGAGGGAGGGTCCAGGCATGAAGCGTTCAGTGAGGGAAGGCTTCGGGGGCAGAGTCAGGGTCGAGTGGCAGGGTTATAACCAATGAGGGTAAGGGGAAAGAGCGGTTTCAGGGAAGGAACCAATGGAGGTATAAAGAACAAAGAATTTTCTAGCACCAAGGGATGACAGACATACTGATTGATAACAGGGGAGGCAGGGAACTACACACCTGTCACCTCCCAGGGTAATTCGGGGGGACAGTTTCCCAAGTCCCCTCCCACATCTCCCCCGTTCTTGTTAATTAAATAAATATTTGCCAAAGTCTTGGTAAGCGTCTTTTTGAAGATGGTTAAGGCAACTGAAATGAGAAGGATAATTATGAAAATCCAAAAGAGTCCTTTTAAAATGGAGGCTGCCCACCCGGGAATGCCCCACTGCATCAATAGTTTGTGGACGGGGTCCACAGCCGAAGTTTCCGTTTTGATGTCCTGTACTTCGGTCCGGATCTGCTGGATGTTGGCTTGGATGGAAGTGCTCCGTGATGTTAAATTGAAGCAACACAATCCTTCGAAGTCCTCGCAGCTGTGGCCATGGGCGAGCAGCAGGAAATCAATAGCCGCTCTGTTTTGTAATGTGGCTTGCCTGGTGGTTTGCTGGTCTGCCAGAAGATCGGAGAGGGCGGCAGACGAGGCGTTGGCATGCTTGCTTATCCAACACTCCAGGTGAGAAAGCTCACCGAGGGCCTTAGCTGCTGCATACCATGGTAAAAAGATGGATACAGCGACCCTCTTTGTTTTTCCCCAATCGTAAATTTCGGAGTCACAATTTTCGTCGAATTGAGCATATGATCTTTTGGTGCGTGCCAATTGTCTTTCTTTTTTCCAATCTAGAATTTGAGTTCTGTTTGGAGTGAGGGTAGCAAGCTTGCCAAGGCTGCATGGGCCTCCCTGGAGCCGAGATGGAATTCCCGACCATACTCTGTCCCCACAGATAAGAAACATCCCCCTGGGCAATGTCTTGGGATGAGTGGATGAAACTGAAATCACCTGGCTAGTATAATTGCACCAGGTTTGGCTGTTATATTTTTTACTGATAGGTGTTACATCTTTCCGGTATGTGTTTTTGGCCAAGTCAATTCCGTGCCAATTTTGACTTGGCCTCCTATAATAGAATTTGACACAATATCTAGCTGTGGAGGACCCCAGTAAGTCTAATTCTTGGGGTTCCTCTTTGCTGTTGGGCAAAATTTTGGTCCACTCATCCCAAGTATCGACCGGGTTAGGCCTCCTACCCGTGGTTCGGAGCAGGTCGGAATTGGATACCGGCCAATCATCAGCTACCAAGGGGACCCCTACCAGGCAAGTGGACAGGGGATTGTCCACGTTGCCCATGGCCAGACATAGGTTATCCTGCTGCAAGGACTTTGCCAGCGTGATCCAGACGTTTTCTTTCGGCTGTGGTACCACCCAGCCATCTGCTACATGCAGCCACAGGAGGATGGAAAGCGTGGCTGCAACCAGCTGGGCGCAGTGGGACATCTTCTGTTGTTCCTTTTGGGTGAATGATGTTCTGGCAGCCATCCTAGTACTAAAATTAAACAAAACAATATTACCAACATACATTTGGTTCCCTCCCCTCCCCCAGCTCCCCCTTTTGGGTTAAAATAAAAATAAATTTCAGGACGGAGGGGTAAAGGGATGACGGGTTAGGTATGAGGGTAGAGGGAACGGCACAGGAGGGGATGGGGTGGCGGAAGTTGTTAAGTCTTGCAGAGGTAGGTATGTCCTTGTGATGAGGACCCGGGAGACGATGTTGGGTGGTCTTCCGGTCCTCTTCTTTTTTCTCCGTCGCCACGCCACTGCATTATCTGGTGGTGATTGTGATGGGGTCGCTGGGTTGCTCCTCGCTGGGGGGTCCGTGGTAGTGCTCTCCAGGTACGGTTTGACGTATTTTCCAGGAATCCATTTGGGACCCTGGGCTGTGGAAACACAAGCGTACCCTCTCCCCCACGTTATCAGAGGGTACGGCCCTGAGATGATTTTTGATTCTGGGTCTCTGATGAGGACTGGCGGACGCTCTTTCAAAACTGCCCTGGTGTTATTGCAAAAGTGTCTGAGTGCAGGGGGATTCGGCTCCCGGTCAGAACAATTTAAGAAATTAAGAACATAAAGTGCCTTGCATAATCTTTCAACTGGTGTCATGGCCAGAGCCGAATCGTGTTGTTGTTCTAGCAGCCTTTTTAACTCTTTGTGGGAGCGTTCCACTATTGCCTGTCCTGTGGGGTTATGGGGAATGCCGGTGGAATGGGCAATTCCCCATTGTTGTAGAAATTGTGCGAATCTTGTCGAGGTGAATCCAGGCCCATTGTCCGTTTTGATGGCTTTTGGGACTCCTAATGTGGCAAATGCCATGAATAGATGTTTGATGATATCTTTTGTTTTTTCACCAGTGTGGAGTGACGCAAACACGGCCCCAGAAAATGTGTCTATGGACACATGCAGGTATTTCAGGCGGCCAAAAGGATTATAGTGAGTGATGTCTGTTTGCCACAGCTCCAATGCTGCCAACCCTCGGGGGTTTATCCCCGTTGGCAGCGGTGGAAGGGCGAAGGACTGACAGCTGGGGCATGTGGCTAGTATGGCTTTGGCTTGTTCTTTTGATATTTTAAATTGTCGGGCAAGGGCAGGTGCATTTTGATGGAAAAACGCATGGCTGAGCCTTGCCTGTGCAAAGATGTCTGGTAAGGTTAATGAAAGTGCAGGTGCAGAGTAATGAGATGTCATTGCAAGGAGGTCGGCCATCCGGTTCCCCTCTGCAATAGCTCCTGGCAGGTCTGTGTGAGCCCGGACGTGCATAATATAATAGAGTTGCTCTCGGTGGGAGATCAGCCAGATTAATTCTGTGAGCAAATCGAATAACTGTTTGTTTTGAACTTCTTTGAGCAGGGCGTGTTCTGCCCGTTCTGCTACCCCGGCAACATAAGCCGAATCTGTTACCAGATTGAAAGGTTGCTGAAATTTTTTGAATGCTCTCACGACCGCAGCAAGTTCTGCGATCTGGGGGGAACCCTCAACCAGTTGGATGTCAGACTCCCACTTCTGACTCTCCGGGTCCTTCCAAGTGATCACCGATTTGTGGGATTTTCCCGACCCATCGGTGAACACCGTGAGAGCACCTTTAATAGGTGTTTTATTTTTGAATGACTTTGGGGCCAAATATAACGTGTCTTTGAATATTTTATGTTTAGGGTAATGAATGGAAATCTGTCCAGGGTAACTGTCTAAAGCAATTTGCAAGCTTTCGTTTGTCTGAAGCAGGGATTCCAATTGTTCTAAATTAAGAGGTAGGTAAATGCACGCCGGGTCACACCCTGCGAGGGTCCGGAGGCGTTGTCTGGCCTTTATTATTATCCTAGCTATTAACTCTGCAGGAGTTGAAATAGTTTTCGCTGGCTGGTGCGGGAGAAACAGCCACTCAATGATAAGGAGTGGGTCCTTCCGCCCAGCGTCCCATTGAAAAAGCAGACCATGGAAGTTTGGGCACTTACCCAGTATGGCAAGGGTGACGGGAAGGAGCCGATCCACACGGTGGGCCTGACGGGATCGTATGGCCTCAGCGACTCTCTCCAGGGCTCCTTTGGCAGCAGGTGTTAGCTCGCGAGGGGAAGCTAGGTCGCCATCTCCTCGTAGCAGGTTGAAGAGCGGCGCCAGCTCCTCCGTGGTGAGTCCCAGGAGAGGTCGGATCCACGTGATGGTACCGCAGATCTGCTGGAGATCCCGCAGGGTCCGTGGGTCGTCTTTGACGGTGACAGATTGGGGCGCGACAGTCCTTCCCGTAATGTGAAAGCCCAAATACTTCCATGGCGCTGACAGCTGGATCTTTTCTTCAGCAATTTCAAACCCTGCAGCTTTAATGGCTTTAACAGTTTTGGAAAGTGTGATCTGCAGATAAGCTTGTGTTTCAGCGCAGATCAAGACATCATCCATATAATGCAGGATGATCGCTTCAGGGAACAGCTTTCTGATCGGCGAAAGCACTTGGGCCACAAAAGTTTGGCAGAGCACTGGAGAATTTTTTATTCCCTGGGGCAAAGTGGCCCATTGGTACCTCTTATAAGGCTCCGCCCTATTGATGGAAGGAACGGAGAACGCAAATCTGGGGGCATCTCCGGGATACAATGGGATGTTGAAAAAGCAGTCCTTGATGTCAATGACTGCGAGCTGCCAATCCCGGGGAAGCATGGAGGGTGAGGGAAGGCCAGGCTGCAGGGGGCCCATGTCCTCGATTACCTCATTGACCCTGCGCAGGTCTTGGAGCAGGCGCCATTTGTCTTTGCCAGGTTTTTTAATAACAAAGACAGGAGTGTTCCAGGGGCTAGTGGAGGGTATTAAATGCCCCAGGCGAACCTGCTCCTCTACTAATTCATGGAGCGCTTTTAATTTCTCCTCCACAAGGGGCCACTGGTCCACCCACACTGGAACATCGGTCTTCCAATTCAGCGGTGGGGAGGTGCGCTCTGCAGTGGCCCATACTAAAAATCCCATGCAGGGCTAGGGATATCGAGGCGAGCACCCCATTGGGACAAAACGTCCCTGCCTAATAACATGATGTTAGATGAAACAACAAAAGGCCGAATGGTGGCAATCTGTCCCTCAGGGCCCTCCACACTTACCAGGTGTTTGCTGCGCATGGAGTTGACAGCTCCTCCCACTCCGGAGATTGTGCCACAAGGAGGCACCAACTCCCAGTCGCGGGGCCACTTTGACCGGGGAATGATGGTGACGTCTGCCCCGGTGTCCGCCATCAGGTCCAGTTTGATGGACTTTCCCTGAAGCGATAAAACAGTCTCAATCATTGGTCTGGATTTGCAAACATTCTGTGTGAGGAAGACAAAATTGTCTTCCCCGGAGTCATGTCCAGCGAAATAGTCCTGTGCTGGTGGATCGGTGAGGTCGGCCACGTCGAGGAGGTACATGGCAGCGAAGGGGAGCCCCTTGGTGATGGTGCAAGGTGGTTGATGGCAGACGACTGAGACGGTGACCTCGGACCCCGGCTGAAAACACACCACTTCAGGAACGACGGTAACACGGTCTGGTGTGAGCCTGCAATCTCCGAGTATTAACACTGTTACCTCACAATTACGGTAAGGGGGTTCCAGGAACCCAGCGGGAACTCTCACCAGGTCCTCATCCTGGAGAGTCACAGTGATGGAGCTTTTGAGGACCCGGTGAGTGTCTGAATTTAAGTTGCGGGTTCTACGGAAGAGGCGGAGCCCGTCGTCGTGGCTCCGCCAACCCTCCGGAACTGTCCGCTGGGCCACCGGTCCTCTTGGATGGTGGGGAGGCCTGGGCGCTGTGAGGGGCCACTTGTTGTCCTTGCGCGGCCCCTCCCCGCGCTCCGCGACCCGTTTCCCGCCTGCTGATGGTAGGGCATCGGGTTCCTGGGTATTGGTCTTGGGGAGGGTGTGTACGAGTAGTGTGGTTGCTCCGGGGGCCAGTATGGGCAGTTGGCTTGTATGTGGCCCATCTGGCCACACCCGAAGCACCGGATGGTGTTCATCGTCAACATCGCCTCCCCAATCCCCTTACTTACTGCAAGGGCGACAGTGGTCTCGGTGGAGGCGGCTTTCGTGCAGGCCTCCACCATCTGTGCGATGGTGGGTTCGGGGTCCTGAGGTAAAGTCCTTAATATCTTCTTTGTCTCGGCTGTCGCGTTGGTCATGGCCATCTTTCTCAGGAGCTCTTCCCTCGCTGCAGGATGGTCTATCTGCCGGTCGATGGCCTCCCTCAGCCGGTCCACGAATTTTATGAAAGATTCCTCTGGGCCCTGGGTAATAGCTGAAAAGTTCTGGAGCGGGGTTTTCCCATCGGGGATTTTTAACAGTGCCGCTCGGCCAGCCTCCTTGATGTCATCTAGGACCTCCGTGGGTAACAGTATTTGGTCCTCTGGTTGGCTGAACTCCCCCTCCCCTGCCAGGGCTTCTATGGCTTCCTCTCCCTCTCCAATTGCCTCTGCTAAATTGTGTTTTTTCAGAAGAGGCTTGAGGAGCTTTCTCCATTGAATGTCCCACAATAAAAGCTCGGTGGGAGTGAGCAGGGACTTGGCAATATATTTAACGTCATGCTGGACCAATGTATGGCCCGAGAAAGTGAGGTCCAATACATTCTTAAAGAAAGGAGAGTCTCGACCATAGTCTTTGGCAGCCTTCCTCAGTTCTTTAATCTCCACATATGGGAGTTGCTCCCAGTGTGGCCGCTGCCCCCTGGTCCTCACCACAGGTGCTGCGAACGGCCCCAGATCTTTTGCGAATTCCAAATCCCCATCCTTAATTGCCTCTGCCCTGATCCGAGCCCACCCACCTCCCGGCCTAGGTGTGGGCCGGGGGCTGTCGCTGTCCTCATCCTCATCGGAGGATGAGGCAGGACGAGCAAGGGCTCGGACCTTCCCCTTGGCCGGTGGGCTTCGGTGGCATGAAGCCCGGCAGGCCAAGATGGCCTGCTTCCGGCCAGGCCGACTTCCGTTTCCGGTGGCGTGGGAACCAGAAGAGGCCTGAGGGGAGGCGTGGCCAGGCTCACCCACCGGGGCGTGGCCTTCCTGCAGGCCGGTCCCTCCCGCCGGGGCGTGGCCTTCCTGCAGGCCGGTCCCTCCCGCCGGGGGCCCACCCAGGGGTGTGGCCATGGGGGCTGGAGGGGCGGGTCCCGACGACGTAACAATCGACGCGGTGGTAGGGGCGGGACCCGACGCAGGGGCGGCACTCGACGGAGGTGGAGCCTGAGGGGGACTGGCAGGGGCCCGAAGGGAGTGAGGAGGTGGAGAGGAGGCGCCATTTTGTCCCTCGGTGGCGGGCTGCTCGGCCATGTGGCCGGCGCCATTTTGTGAGGTGTGGTGACAGAGATCAGGAATCGAATAACATGGTTTTAAACTGGGTACAGGGGTTTGAGGGCTTTGGGGAGAGGAAAGAGTCGCACTGGGATGGCCAGTCCCAGGACGAGGAGAGGACAGAGTGGGGCGGGGAGCAGCAGGGAGACGGTAGCAGCCCTGTGCCTGGTTATGGCAGGATCTGCTGCCCGACCCACCCTTAGGGGAAACCGGGTTAGGAGTGGGGGGGGCGGAATGAAGGTTAGGAGAACTGGGGACCCAACTCTCACCCTTTTGTTTAAATAAAGTGTAAATAGAATGAAAGAGTGGAAAAAAATGCCCCACAGAAAAATTCCCCTTTACTTGTAATGCGTATAACAGTTTCCCAATATTTCCCCAGAAAATAAGAGAAGAAAAATCATCCCTGGAGGTGTCAGGGAAGTTATCGAAAATAAGATTAACAAAAGCCTTAAGGTCCCTCTTTTTAAAAGAAATGTTCCCCAAAACAAGGGAGGATTTAACGTGGAGGTAAAAATCCCGCCGGGCAGGAGACAAGCGGTTGCCCATTCTCACTGCAGAAAAAAGGGAAATCCCCAAAGAGACAAAGCGAGAAACGAAAAGGAAAAGAGACAGGGTCGGGTGCCAGACAGGGCACCAGGAACTCACCACAAAAAGACCGCTGTCAAAACGAAAAAGCCTCTGAGGGGGAGAGGAAGCGCTGCAGATCTCATCCCGTTCGGAGTCTGCTCCCAAACTCGAAGTCGAACCAGGACGAGGTGTCTGCAGCCCGCGAGGTAGGCGATCTTCTTCAACGAAGAGCAGCCGCTCGTGGAACTGGCGGCGAACGGCGCTTTTCGTCCTCGGGCAGCCGGATCACAGAGCCGATGCAGCCGAGGAGACGCTCTGCGGCTGACTCCTGAGAGGGGCCAGTCTGTTCGGGCGCCAGTTGAGGCTTCTGGGTCTCTGACCACTCTGCTTGTCAGAGAGCCGAGTCCTCGGAAGCCGGATAGCGTAATGAAATCTTCCTCTATGAAGGCGGGACGGCACACAGGCGGCTTTATTCCAGGAGGGTTTATTGAGGAACAGCAATTCAGGGAGCGAAGGGAGAACAACCACTCCGGGAGGGAGCTCGCTCTGAGAGCCTCGAACAGGGGGCGGAATCGGGATTATAACTGGGACAAGAGAGGGAGGGTCCAGGCATGAAGCGTTCAGTGAGGGAAGGCTTCGGGGGCAGAGTCAGGGTCGAGTGGCAGGGTTATAACCAATGAGGGTAAGGGGAAAGAGCGGTTTCAGGGAAGGAACCAATGGAGGTATAAAGAACAAAGAATTTTCTAGCACCAAGGGATGACAGACATACTGATTGATAACAGGGGAGGCAGGGAACTACACACCTGTCACCTCCCAGGGTAATTCGGGGGGACAGTTTCCCAAGTCCCCTCCCACATGTGTCCCTGCTGTGTCACCATGGCCCCTTGGTTCCATGGGACCCCAGGGTCACAATTGACTCCTTGCTTCCACGTCACCCCTTCAGTGCCAAAATGGCCCCTTCATTCCATGGGGAACACAAAAGATTTATAGAAACATTGAGCAAATCCTGCTTAACATAGCTGGAAACATCTGTTTGCATTCGAAAGAGAGGTTAAAGGTGAGGCTGGCACCAGCAGCTTCCATCTGCAACATGGATCCAGGGAAAGGACAGGGACAGAGAATTCAGCTGGGAGACTCAGAGAATTCTGCTTCCAGAGATCATTTCTGACCACACTGTCCCTTGTAGAAAGGTGACACCATTCCAGGCAGCCTGTACTGAGCAGGTGGCTCCTGAGTGGGGTTTGTTGTTTAGGAAACCTGCTCAGGCTTTTTCGGTCTTTCTTTACCAACAGGAAAACTTCTCCTGGGCCTGTGTGCAGGCAGAGCCCTGAGGAGAGCAGGTGGGACACGGTGCAATGGGCTGGGACATGGAGCTGCAGAGCTCAGGGACAAGGTTCTGCTGCAGGGCACAGGGATGTCAGTGCCAGGTGGGCAATGTCAGACATGGTGAGGCTGGGGGTGAGGAGCAGCCTGTCCAAACAGCGTCAGTCCTCAGGGGGCTCATTCTCCTACATGCCCAGACCTCCTAAGGAGACACTGAGCATCAAGATCACCTGGGGAATGCTTCTATCAGGTCTTCTCTGAACTCGGAAACAAAACAATATTGCTTTTATAAAAGAAAAAAATCAGGAGGTGCACTTGGAAATCTTCCTCCTTACAAGAACTCCAAACTGACTCCAATCAGCTGCACAAGCCCTGGAGATTTCCAGACCATTGAATGAAGGCAAAGAGCACCTGAGGGCTTTCTGTATTTTAATGATCCCTACGGTGGATTTGGGGCTGAGTCCAGGACCCTCAGGCACTGACAGAAGGCTGAAGGAGCTGCTCAAGGAGTCATAAGCAAAACTCCAAGGCCCTTGGAGCATCACTGAGGGCTGGGGCTGCCAAAGGCTTCCCAAGGACTGGGGGGAGCAGATCCTTGAGGCCAGGATTGCAGGGAGCCCAAGGCTCAGAGCAGGGAACTGCGATGCTGAGCAAGGCCTGGGCTGGCTGGGGGAAGCAGAAAGGCCAAGCCCTGAGCCCAGCCTGGCACAGCAGGGCCTGTCCCTCACGGGTGGCTCGGGGCTGTTTGTGGGGCAGGGGGATGTGAGGGGCAGCAAGGACAAATGTCACAAACCTGTGTGACCGTGCAGATCTTCATGAATCCAAGGGGCCGGTGTGACACTGTGGGAAGTTGTGGAACCAAGGGGATCATTGTGGCAGTGTTGGGCCCATGGAACCAAGGGGCCAGGGTGACACTGTGGAGCCTCATGGACACACGAGGCCATTGTGAGTCTGCAGGATTTAACACCCCAGAACACTGAAATGCTGGGGGTCACCAAAGGTTCCTTTACTTGAGTTTGGTGCACAGGAGAAACATCAACCTGATATTCTCACCATAGCGAGATGCAAAGGATATTCTTGGTAGGAAGGGACCCACAAGGATCATCAAGTCCAATTCTTTAGTGAATGGCCCACACAGGGATTGAACCTACAGCCTTGGTGGTACCAGCACCATGCTCTAACCAATGGAGCTAAGAGGTCAAAATGACACAAAATTTTACTGACAAAATATAGACAAGAATGGAACTTTACCTAAGGCTTTAATACAACACCCTCTTCAACATAAATCTCTTATCTTAGCATTAACTTCAGTAACTTAATCAATATAACCTAAAAACCTTTAACCCTTAATATGTTAATTTTTCAAAAAATGTTCCAGGTAAGTAGGATTAGAAAGAGGATAAATAGAGAACAACAGAAAGGCAGCTGATCTATAGAAAGACACACACACAGGCACCAACTGCTCAGGTTCCAGTGCTGCTATTAGAGGAACCCCAGGAGAAGGCAGGATCCAGACCATGGGCTGGCCTCGTGCTCCGGCTTTTAACCCCCTGAGCCTCCATGGGCCCGCCCCTGGGGTGGGACTGCCAGGTGATTGCCCAATCAGAGCCAGGGTAGGCACCAGCTGCTGGTGTGTGATTGGTTGACAGCTCAGCCAATCAGCACCGCCCCTGCTGTGTGATTGACAGCTCTGCCAGGCCAGGCTGGGGGCGGGGCTCTGTCCCACCACAAACCAAGGCCTGACCCGGCCCCGGCCCCACACGGGCATTCCGAGCATCCCAAGGTGTCTCGGGACATGGATCTCATCCAGCCTCTGACAGCGACCACGGGGACACTGGGGAACCTCATGGAACCAAGGGTCAATTGTGACAGTCCAGGTCCAAGGACACCACGGTGACACTGCAGAACTTCATGGAACCAAGGAACCACGGTGACACCATGATCCATCATGGAATCAAGGAGACCATTGTGAACTCAGAGACCCCAAGGAACCAAGGGTCCATGGTGACCTTATGCAGCCGCAGTGTCACAGAGGAGCCGTTGTGACACAGCGAGGGCACACGGAGCCGAGGGGCCATTGTGACACATCAGGGCTTTGTGGAACCACAAAGCCATTGTGACACTGCAAGGCCTCATGGAAACATGGGGCCATTGTGACACTGCAGAAGCAAGGGGAACATTGTGACACTCCAGGGCCTGATGGAACCAAGGAGACCATTGTGACACTGGGGGATCCCACGAAACCAAGGGAACATGGAACAGGTCTGGCTGCCTTGACCACCCAGGGGCCAATTCTCATCTGCCTATGAAACACTGGGACCATGTGCTTTTCTTTCTTATGGGAAAAAAACATTCACCTCAACTAGGATCACATGGCCAAAATTGGGCATCTGACGCCAGAATTCCCTATATCCAAGGATAGCTCCCAGATAAAAGCTGCCAGGACTGACAAGTCTGGCTGGCCTTGTCTTCCTGAGGGCTGGCACTTATTTGCCTCAGAAACATGGGGGCTCTGTGCTTTCCTTCCTAAAGAAATGGCCAAAACTGAGATTCCACCTCCAAAATGCCATATGTCCAAGGATAGCCCCTAAACAAAAGGGGCCAAGAGAGCCAGATCTGGCTGGCTTGGCCTAAGGCAACCTCTCATCTTCTTCCAGAGCACTTGGACTTCACGCTTCTCTTACCCATAGGAAAAAACCCATCCATCTTGACCAGGCGCCCATGGCCAATACTGAGAATCCACCTCCAAAACAACATACAGCCAAGGATTTCTCCCAAGTGAAATGCCAGGAAAGATAAGTCTGGCTACCCTTGGACCCTTGGGGGCTGCCTCTCACCTGCCTTGAAACACTGGGGCTTGCTGCTTTCCTTCCTATGGAAAAGATCTGTCCTTATGTATGAAGAAATTACCAAAAATGGAATTCAACCTCCAAAATTCCCTATATCCAAGGGTTGCTTTCAGACAAAAGCTACCAGGACAGAGAGGTCTGGCTGCCTTAGGCCTCTAGTGGCCACCTTTCATCTGCCCCACAAACACCGGTGTTCCGTGCTTTTCTTACCATGCAAAGAACAGACCTTCTCCTCCGGGTGTCCATGTCTGAAACTAGGATGCCACCTCTAAATATCCCTATATTCAAGGGTTGCTCCCAGACAAAATCTGCCAGTACCATCAAGTCTGGCTGGCCTTGGCCTCAGGTGGCTGCCCCTGCCACACTGGGGCTCGGTTCTTTCCTTCCCATGGAGATCACTGTGACACTGTGGGCACCTCATGGAACCAAGGGGATCATTGTGGCACCACTGGAGCCCATGGAACCAAGGGGCCATGGTGACACCGCGGGGCTTCATGGACCCAGAGACCATTATGACTCTGTAGGGCCTGATGGAACCATGGAGACCATTCCGACCCTTCAGGGCCTGGTGTCACCAAGGGGGCATTGTGACACCTCAGGGCCTCCTGGAATCAAAGGACCATTGGGACACTGTGGGGCCCCATGGGATAGGAGAACATGGAACAGGTGAGGCTGGATTGGCCTCCCATTGGCCACCTGATGGGTCTGGCTGATGTTGGAATGTCAAGGGCTGCCTCTCATCAGCTCCTGGAGCACTGGGGCTCAGTGCTCTTCTCTGTATGGAAATAACCGTCTGTTATTTCAGATGTCCATTGCCAAAATTGTACCCTCCCTAAAAATTTCCTATTTGTAAGGGTATCTCTTAGAACACAATCAGGCAGCTCTGGCTGGCCTTTGCCTCTGGTGGTCAACTCTCATCCTCCCCTAAAACAGTGGAGCTCTGTTTCTTCATTCCTTTGGAAAACAACTGGTCTTCATGTCCAGGGACCATGCCTGGCCAGGCTCACGGAACCATCTGCAGCCCCGGGCAGACTCTGCCAGTGCTGCCATCCTCCCTCCAGTGAGAGAAAAGGACACAGGGCAGGCACACAGAGGAGCAACATGAACACACCGAGGGCAGGGAACAGGAAGTTGAGCCCCAGATGGGAGGGATGAGGAGATGCCTTGATCTTGGGGCTGAAATCCTCTTGTAAATCTATGGAGAAGGATGTAATTGATACATCAGACTCTCTTTTTCCCTATAATGCATTGAAATGTATGGGGAGATGACTTGTTTCAATAATGGTCTCCATGGTAAATTAAGCAAATATTGCAATAGCTGTGATCGCATGAGAAGTTTGAAAAAAGAAAGAGAGCAGAGTGATGAGACCCTGTGCACCAGGGAGAGAAGATCTCTGTTCCCAGAGATGAAGATGATTTCAGAAATAGATTAAGAGAACGGTTGCTCCTAAGTAGCTCATCTTTAAACCCATACATCATACACTGACATGGCCCATAAACACAGACGTGGGAAAAGCTGTGAAAAAATGTGAGGGACTTCGCAATTGCAGATTTCTCCAGGAAGCTGCTCTTTGTGGAAAATGAGAGACACAAGAGAACTGTTTTCTTGTGCAGAAGTGTCCATAGCAAGAAAGAGAGACTCCATTCCCTAAGTGAACTAAAGAAGGACTATTCTAGAGGTGGTAAAGTGACTGAAAATTTTTTGGTTTGTCTTTTTATATAATCAGTATGTAAGAAAAGGTTGTATGGAGAGGGGATGTGTTCTGAAAGTTTTGTTCTGATCCTTATTACTCTTTCTTTTAGTTTCTTTTAACAAACTTTTCCTTATACTGTTAAAGTTTGAGCCTACTTTGCCTTTCTCCTAATCCTATCTCGCAGCAGAAAATGAGTAAGAATATTCTAGTGAGTGCACTGGTAATTAGCCAACATTGAACCCACCACATTAATTAATGTATTGGCCGAGAAATCTCAAATTGGCGAACCAAAACCACTACAGAAACCTTCCTGATTAATAGCCCCAGACAAGAGGGATATCAAGGCAGAGCCATGGTTTGTCAGGACTTGTTTGATTCTAATTAGCCCTGTGGTGCATTTGGAGCTGAACCCTGGAACCTCAGGGCCTGAGAGGAGTTTGCACAAACCTTTCCAGGATTCAAAGTCAAGAAGAAACACCCAAAGTGTCTCAAGGCATTAATGGACCCACTGAGGTCCATCCCCAACACAGGCTCCTCATGGACTCCTTGGAGGAGGGAACCTCTCAGAGACTCCAAATGGCACAAAAACCTCTCAGTTTTGAAAGGACAATCCAAAATACCTTAAAAAAGCTGAGTATCTCAAAGCATTAATGAGCCCCACTGAGTGTCAGTACAAAGCTCTCAAGGGACTCCTTAAAACAGAATATTGGAGGCCATGATTGTAGAAACCTCTCAGAGACTCCAAGGCAAAAGCAAAAGCCAAAGTCCTTTGAAAAACCTGCAGTCCCTGGGAGCATGAAGGAGCCCCCAGGGCCATTCCTGACCAAGGCTCCCCAGGGACTCCTTCCAGCAGATCCTTGAGGCGACTTGGATGTGGGCTAGGGGGGATGCTGAGGGCAGCACCAGGGGCTGACAGTGCCCAGCCTGGCTGGGGCTGTGCCAGGAGGCCCCAGGGCCTCAGCACAAGGTGTCTCCTCACAGCCCTTGGTGGCACAGACCCTGCTGTGCCCCAGGGCACCAAGACTTGGCTTCTCTTTGTCCCCACCTGGCATCAGTGCCTCCAGTTCTCTGCTCTGCCTGGGGCCTGGGGACACTTTCTCAGTCGTGTCCCTCAGTGGGACCCATTAAAAGTCCAAGAAACTTTGGAGTTGGATTCTGACTTGGAGTTCTGGAGAGGTTTCTGCAGCTCCCTCTCAGGGCCTGATGCTCAGGGCCTGAGCAAAAAGCCCCAGAGGGTCATTAAAGTCCTTGTGCTGTGTCTGTGCTGCTGACCTGGGCCGGGCTCCTGGCACAGAGGGTGATGCTGGTAACCAAGCAGAGCTTCAAAAGCACATTTCTCTTGCTGAGCAGCTCTTCTCCCAGCCCAGCAGGGCTGGGGCACTGCCTGCAGCCAGCCCGGGCACAGCACAGAGGCACAGAGAGCTTCAATCAGTCAGGGCTGGGAAGGGGCTGAGAAGTGCCTGGGGCAGAATCACTGCCAGCCCTTGGCACAGGAACCTCTGGCTGCAGGACAATGCAGCTGCAGCTCCTGGAGAGATCTCCTAAAGCTGGAACATGCCAATGCCCACAGCCCCTGTGAGAGCATTCTCTGCTCATCTCCTGTGCAGAGCAGCCAGGGGTGCCCAGGGCTGTCCTGCAGAGCAGGGTCCTGCAGCCCAGGGCGCTGTGCTGGGCCAGGGACTCTGCTGCCTGCCAGGGACAGCTCTCAGCCGGCCCTGGAGCTGCTCCCAGCGCTGGCCAGGAGCTGTGGGGGGAAGGAGCCACCCTGAGCAGGGCAGGTGCTGCTGCTGAGAGGGGCTGGCTGGGGCAGGGCTGCTCCCAGCTCCAGACCAGCCTGGGCACAGCTCCGGAGGACACTTCCCAAAGAAGGTAAGCCTGGGATTGCTGTAAAGATCAGGAGCTTTCCTGAGAGTGTTTCTATTTCCTGTTTGGATCAGGATGGGACAGTTGGTTTGGTGACAAAAAGATTTTTGCTTTTTATGTATTTTTCTTACATTCATAGCTCTGTTAATTACTATTTTATAGTTATAAATCTATAATCCTTACCTGACTCCATTAAACCTTTAATTAACTCTATTTAACTGCTATTATATACTTAAAATAGTTATAATCCTTAATTAACTTCAATATGTTTCCTTACCTTTCTCTTAGATTTTAGAACAATAAGCTGTCTAAATATATTTTTAAATATAATATAGTCTGATTATCAGGAGGAGGACCTACAAGAAGTACATGTTGGTTTTTGAATGTAAGCAGAAATAACAAAAACTGGGGCTAAGAAGCCCTTGGACCTACTCCAATTGGTTGTGTAATTGGGGCAACTGAATCTCCTATTGGATGTTCCCGTTACACGTCCTAATTAATCAGCCTTAATGAATTGTTGAAATCAGGGGCAGGGCATTCCCCATTCACCCTGGGACACATGGAGCCTTCCAATAAATGTCTGATTTTTCCTTTGCTGTTCTAACACTGTTGCAAGGGGTTTTTTTTTCTCTTTGGACTATAGACAACAGGGCGATGATAGAAGCAGAACAGGAATTGAAATCCCAGAATGACAGAACATTCGGAGTTGAAAGGGACACACAGGATCATCAAAGGAATGTTTGAACATTTACAGACACTCCAGAACTGTGACTTTGGCTGGTCAGTGTCTCTGCTGGGAGCCTCCCAAAGGGCCTTCAGCCACTCCTCAGCCCTGGGCAGCAGCAGCATCACCTCTGCAGGGCCCAGCAGGGCTCTCCTGAGCTGCCCTTGCCCAGCTGCACACAGAGCCTGCCCCAGCCAGGGCCCTGCACACAGGCAGGTTTCTGTAGGGCCAGGCCGAGGGCACACAGGGTGGGATGGGCTCTGTGAGCGCTGGCAGGGACAAGGCACCTCTCAGGAGGGGATGTCCAGGCCCAGGGAGATGCTCAGGGAAGCAGAGGGGGCTGAACAGAGCAGTGCTGGGGGAACAAGCACATCCAGCCCCTCACTTTCCCTCAGCCACAGGGAATCCTTTGCCTCTCACATCTCTCAGTGGCAAACTCTGGGTGCAGCAGGAATGATGGGGATTTCTGACCTCAGAGAGCCAGGAATGGTGAGTGGGTAGGAAAACAATTCATAAAACCAACTCCTCCAATCCTTTTGATCTGGTAGTGCAGATGGTAGCAAGCCTTTCTGCAGTAGGAATGATTCCCCTGAAAAATCCTGAATATCCACCCTTGTCCCTCTGCCAAATGGCCACAAACCCAGGGCAGCAGGGCAGGGATGGCTCCTCAAGAGCCCTCATGCACTGGCCTGACCGCTCCTGGCACACTCAGCCAGCACAACTGGAGCTCAGGCAGGGACAGGGATGAAGGTTTTCCCAGAGCAGGAACAAGGGTGGGTGAATCCCAGCAGGACAATCTGCAGGGAATGGCCCAGGTTTGGCTCCAAGCAGCTTCTCCTGACTTGTCCCTGTCCTTTCTCCATGAACAGGTGCCCATGTGCAGCCACAGCAAATGTCCAACAGCAGCTCCATCAGCCACTTCCTCCTGCTGGCACTGGCAGACACGCGGCAGCTGCAGCTCCTGCACTTCTGCCTCTTCCTGGGCATCTCCCTGGCTGCCCTCCTGGGCAACGGCCTCATCATCAGCACCGTAGCCTGTGGCCACCACCTGCACATGCCCATGTTCTTCTTCCTGCTCAACCTGGCCCTCAGCGACCTGGGCTCCATCTGCACCACTGTCCCCAAAGCCATGCACAATTCCCTCTGGGACACCAGCACCATCTCCTACACAGGATGTGCTGCACAAGATTTTTTTTTCTTTTCTGTGCTGCAACAGAGTATTTCCTGCTGACCATCATGTGCTACGACCGCTACGTGTCCATCTGCAAACCCCTGCACTACGGGACCCTCCTGGGCAGCAGAGCTTGTGCCCACATGGCAGCAGCTGCCTGGGCCAGTGCCTTTCTCAATGCTCTGCGGCATACAGCCAATACATTTTCCCTGCCCCTGTGCCATGGCAATGTCCTGGGCCAGTTCTTCTGTGAAATCCCACAGACCCTCAAGCTCTCCTGCTCCAATTCCCACCTCAGGGAACTTGGGCTTCTTGTGGTTACTAGCAGTTTTCCTCCTCCTCGTCCTCCTCCTCCTCATCCTCCTCCTCGACCTCCTCCTCCTCGTCCTCCTCCTCTTCCTGCTCCTTGTCCTCCTCCTCCTCGTCCTCCTCCTCGTCCTCCTCCTCCTCATCCTCCTCCTCTTCCTGCTCCTCCTCGTCCTCCTCCTCCTCGTCCTCCTCCTCCTCGTCCTCCTCCTCGTCCTCCTCCTCGTCGTCCTCCTCCTCCTCTTTGTCCTCCTCCTCCTCCTCCTCGTCCTCCTTCTCCTCGTCCTCCTCCTCCTCCTCCTCATCCTCCTCCTCCTCCTCCTCCTTGTCCTCCTCCTCCTGATCCTCCTCCTCCTCGTCCTCCTCCTCCTCGTCCTCCTCCTCCTCCTCGTCCTCCTCGTCCTCGTCCTCCTCCTGGTCCTCGTCCTCCTCGTCCTCGTCCTCTTCCTCGTCCTCGTCCTCGTCCTCGTCCTCCGCGTCGTCCTCCTCCTCCTCCTCGTCCTCGTCCTCCTCCTCCTCCTCCTCATCCTCCTCCTCGTCCTCCTCCTCCTCCTCCTCCTCCTCCTCCTCCTCCTCGTCCTCCTCGTCCTCGTCCTCGTCCTCCTTTTCCTCCTCCTCGTCCTCTTCCTCCTCATCCTCGTGCTCCTCCTCCTCGTCCTCCTCCTCCTCGTCCTCCTCCTCGTCCTCCTCCTCCTAGTCCTGCTCCTCTTTCTGCTCCTCCTCGTCCTCCTCCTCCTCGTCCTCCTCCTCCTCGTCCTCCTCCTCCTCCTCTTTGTCCTCCTCCTCCTCCTCCTCGTCTTCCTCCTCCTCGTCCTCCTCCTCCTCGTCCTCGTCCTCCATCTCCTCGTCCTCCTCGTCCTCGTCTTCGTCGTCCTCCTCCTCCTCCTCCTCCTCCTCCTCCTCCTCCTCCTCCTCCTCCTCCTCCTCCTCGTCCTCCTCCTCCTCGTCCTCGTCCTCCTCCTCCTCGTCCTCCTCCTCCTCATCCTCATCCTTCTCGTCTTCATCCTCATCCTCCTCCTCCTCCTCCTCATCCTTGTCCTCCTCCTCGTCATCCTCATCCTCCGCGTCCTCTTCCTCATCCTCATCCTCCACGTCCTCCTCGTCCTCATCCTCCTCCTCGTCCTCGTCCTCCTCGTCCTCGTCCTTCTCGTCCTCATCCTCATCCTTCTCCTCCTCGTCCTCCTCGTCGTCCTCGTCCTCCTCTACCTGGTCCTCCTCCTCCTCATCCTCATCCTCCTCCTCCTCCTCGTCGACCTCCTCCTCATCCTCATCCTCCTCGTCCTCTTCCTCATGCTCATCCTCCACGTCCTCCTCGTCCTCGTCCTCCTCCTCGTCCTCGTCCTCCTCGTCCTCGTCCTTCTGGTCCTCCTCCTCCTCATCCTCGTCCTCCTCCTCCTCCTCGTCCACCTCCTCCTCGTCCTCCTCCTCCTCGTCCTCCTCGTCCTCCTCCTCATCCTCGTCCTCCTCCTCCTCCTCCTCCTCCTCATCCTCCTCCTCCTCATCCTCCTCCTTGTCCTCCTCCTCCTCCTCCTCCTCCTCCTCCTCCTCCTCCTCCTGGTCCTCGTCCTCCTTTTCCTCCTCCTCGTCCTCCTCCTCCTCGTCCTCCTCCTCCTCCTCCTCGTCCTCGTTTTCCTCCTCGTCCACCTCCTCCTCGTCCTCGTCCTCGTCCTCCTCCTCGTCCTCCTCCTTGTCCTCCTCCTCCTCGTCCTCCTCCTCCTTGTCCTCCTCCTCCTCCTCGTCCTCCTCCTCCTCGTCCTCCTCCTCCTCTTTGTCCTCCTCCTCCTCCTCCTCGTCTTCCTCCTCCACGTCCTCCTCCTCCTTGTCCTCGTCCTCCTCCTCCTCGTCCTCCTCCTTCTCGTCTTCCTCCTCCTCCTCCTCCTCCTCCTCCTCCTCCTCGTCCTCCTCCTCCTCGTCCTCGTCCTCCTCCTCCTCGTCCTCCTCCTCCTCGTCCTCCTCCTCCTCGTCCTCGTCCTCCTCCTCCTCGTCTTCGTCCTCCTCCTCCTCCTCCTCGTACTCCTCCTCCTCCTGCTCGTCCTCCTCCTCCTCCTCCTCCTTGTCCTCCTCCTCCTCATACTCCTCCTCCTCGTCCTCCTCCTCCTCGTCCTCCTCCTCCTCCTCGTCCTCCTCGTCCTCCTCATACTCCTCCTCGTCCTCCTCCTCCTCGTCCTCCTCCTCCTCGCCCTCGTCCTCCTCCTCCTCTTTGTCCTCCTCCTCCTCCTCCTCGTCTTCCTCCTCCTCGTCCTCCTCCTCCTAGTCCTCGTCCTCCTCCTCGTCGTCCTCCTCCTTCTCATCTTCGTCCTCCTCCTCCTCCTCCTCGTCCGCCTCCTCCTCATCCTCCTCCTCCTCGTCCTCCTCCTCCTCGTCCACCTCCTCCTCGTCCTCCTCCTCCTCGTCCTCCTCCTCCTCCTCCTCCTCCTTGTCCTCCTCCTCCTCGTCCTCCTCCTGTTCCTCGTCCTCCTTTTCCTCGTCCTCGTCCTCCTCCTCCTCGTCCTCCTCCTCCTCATCCTCGTCCTCCTCCTACTCATCCTCGTCCTCCGGCTCCTCATCCTCCTCCTCGCTTCTCCTCCTCGTCCTCCTCCTCCTCGTCCTCCTCCTCGTCCTCCTTTTCCTCCTCCTTGTCTGCCTCCTCCTCATCTTCATCCTCCTCGTCCTCGTCCTCCTCATCGTTTTCCTCCTCCTCGTCCTCCTCCTCCTTGTCCTCCTCCTCATCCTCGTCCTCCTTTTCCTCCTCCTCGTCCTCCTCCTCCTCATCGTTTTCCTCCTCCTCGTCCTCCTCCTCGTCCTCCTCCTTGTCCTCCTCCTCCTCGTCCTCGTCCTCCTCGTCCTCATCCTCGTCCTCGTCCTCCTCTTCCTCGTCCTCCTCCTCCTCCTCCTCCTCCTCCTCCTCCTCCTCCTCCTCCTCCTCCTCGTCCTCCTCCTCCTCGTCCTCCTCCTCCTCCTCTTTCTGCTCCTCGTCCTCGTCCTCGTCCTCCTCCTCCTCGTCCTCCTCCTCCTCCTCCTCGTCCTCCTCCTCCTCGTCCTCATCCTCCTCCTCGTCCTCCTCCTCCTCGTCCTCGTCCTCCTTTTCCTCCTCCTCGTCCTCCTCCTCCTCATCCTCGTCCTTCTCGTCCTCATCCTCATCCTTCTCCTCCTCGTCCTCCTCGTCCTCCTCGTCCTCCTCTTCCTGGTCCTCCTCCTCCTCATCCTCGTCCTCCTCCTCCTCCTCGTCCACCTCCTCCTCGTCCTCCTCTTACTCGTCCTCCTCCTCGTCCTCCTCTTACTCGTCCTCCTCCTCGTCGTCCTCCTCCTCATGCACCTCCTCCTCCTCTTCAGCCTCCTCCTCCTCCTCGTCCTCCTCCTCCTCGTCCTCCTCCTCCTCGTCCTCGTCCTCCTCCTCCTTCTGCTCCTCGTCCTCATCCGCGTCCTCGTCCTCCTCCTGCTGGTCTTCGTCCTCGTCCTCCTCCTCCTCGTCCTCCTCCTCCTCGTCCTCCTCCTCGTCCTCCTCGTCCTCCTCCTCTCCTCCTCGTCCTCCTCGTCCTCGTCCTCGTCCTCCTCGTCCTCGTCCTCCTCCTCCTCGTCCTCGTCCTCCTCCTCCTCGTCTTCGTCCTCCTCCTCCTCCTCCTCGTCCTCCTCCTCCTTGACCTCCTCCTCCTCGTCCTCCTCCTCCTCGTCCTCCTCCTCCTCCTCCTCCTCCTCCTCCTCGTCCTCCTCCTCCTCGTCCTCCTCGTCCTCATCCTCGTCCTCCTCCTACTCATCCTCGTCCTCCGGCTCCTCATCCTCCTCCTCGTCCTCCTCCTCCTCGTCCTCCTCCTCGTCCTCCTCCTCCTCCTCCTCGTCCTCCTCCTCCTCATCCTCGTCCTCCTCCTCCTCCTCCTCCTCCTACTCCTCCTCCTACTCCTCCTCGTCCTCCTCCTCGTCCTCGTCCTCCTCGTCCTCATCCTCTTTCTCATCCTCGTCCTCGTCCTCGTCCTCGTCCTCCGCGTCGTCCTCCTCCTCCTCCTCCTCATCCTCGTCCTCCTCCTCCTCGTCCTCCTCCTCCTCCTCCTCGTCCTCCTCCTCCTCGTCCTCGTCCTCCTTTTCCTCCTCCTCGTCCTCCTCCTCCTCATCCTCATCCTTCTCGTCCTCATCCTCATCCTTCTCCTCCTCGTACTCCTCGTCCTCCTCGTCCTCCTCTTCCTGGTCCTCCTCCTCCTCATCCTCGTCCTCCTCCTCCTCCTCGTCCACCTCCTCCTCGTCCTCCTCTTACTCGTCCTCCTCCTCGTCCTCCTCGTCCTCGTCCTCCTCCTCCTCGTCCTCCTCCTCGTCCTCCTCGTCCTCCTCCTCCTCCTCGTCCTCCTCCTCCTCCTCCTCGTCCTCCTCCTCCTCGTCCTCGTCCTCCTCGTCCTCGTCCTCCTCCTCCTCGTCTTCGTCCTCCTCCTCCTCCTCCTCGTCCTCCTCCTCATCCTCCTCCTCCTCGTCCTCCTCCTCCTCGTCCTCCTCCTCCTCGTCCTCCTCCTCGTCCTCCTCGTCCTCCTCCTCGTCCTCCTCCTCCTCGCCCTCCTCGTCCTCATCCTCGTCCTCCTCCTACTCATCCTCGTCCTCCGGCTCCGCATCCTCCTCCTCGTCCTCCTCCTCCTCGTCCTCCTCCTCCTCCTCCTCCTCCTCCTCCTCGTCCTCCTCCTCCTCATCCTCATCCTCCTCCTCCTCCTCCTCCTCCTACTCCTCCTCCTACTCCTCCTCGTCCTCCTCCTCGTCCTCGTCCTCCTCGTCCTCATCCTCTTTCTCATCCTCGTCCTCGTCCTCGTCCTCGTCCTCCGCGTCGTCCTCCTCCTCCTCCTCATCCTCGTCCTCCTCCTCCTCGTCCTCCTCCTCCTCGTCCTCCTCCTCCTCGTCCTCGTCCTCCTCCTCCTCGTCCTCCTCCTCCTCGTCTTCGTCCTCCTCGTCCTCCTCCTCGTCCTCGTCCTCCTCCTCCTCCTCCTCGTCCTCCTCCTCCTCGTCCTCCTCCTCCTCCTCCTCCTCCTTGTCCTCCTCCTCCTCATCCTCCTCCTCCTCGTCCTCCTCCTCCTCGTCCTCCTCCTCCTCGTCCTCGTCCTCCTCCTCCTCCTCCTCCTACTCCTCCTCCTACTCCTCCTCGTCCTCCTTTTCCTCATCCTCCTCCTCCTCGTCCTCCTCCTCCTCGTCCTCCTCCTCCTCGTCCTCGTCCTCCTCCTCGTCCTCGTCCTCCTCCTCCTCGTCTTCGTCCTCCTCCTCCTCCTCCTCGTCCTCCTCCTCCTCCTCCTCGTCCTCCTCCTCCTCCTCCTCCTCCTTGTCCTCCTCCTCCTCATCCTCCTCCTCCTCGTCCTCCTCCTCCTCGTCCT